>NC_139544.1:5249250-6449250 GCF_965153285.1 Podarcis tiliguerta
ATGCATTTTGTCAAATAAAAGCATAAACACACGCTCCAGCTTTTTTGGCCCATAGACAGGTGAGTACATTTGGCCTAAGCATTTCTCCAACTTGACATAGAACTGAAAGCTTTTGACTGAGTAGGGGTAAACTATCCATAAGTTCATTAGCTAGGTGTGAAGCTAGGGTGTTTTTTGTTCAATAAATAGCATAGTGGTTCGTGTTCACTGGGAAACAATATGGCAGAGACCTTTTTGAAATCCAATTTGCCAGATGTTGTTAGAGTGAAATTTTACTCTCTGAGTGAAAGGAACCTGCTTACAAATGGATTGTAATTTTCTAAAGGACTACTTTAATTATCTTCCTTACATATAAAACATTTCTGGACTTGTAAGACATTTTTTAGCTGTTGAGATACAAGTTTTATGTTTCTTATGTGCCTCGTTTTACAATCTATTCTGTTTTCCCTAAACAAATGTTTAAAGATTATTCTTCATTCGGGTGATAACTGCAGTGGGGATGGAGTTTGTTTGTGCAAACAAACAAACTGCTTTGTGAAACTTAAAGCCTTAAACCATTTTATTGTGGCCTAAGCTTTCATGCTCTGGAGCTCACAAGACTCTTTGCTGATCCTGATCTCTAACAGCAAACCCAACACAAACCCAGGATCCCAATATGTAGAATAATAATAATAATAATAATAATAATAACAACTTATTTATACCCCGCCCATCTGGCTGAGTTTCCCCAGCCACTCTGGGCGGCTCCCAATCAAGTGTTAAAAACAGTACAGCACTGAATATTAAAAACTTCCCTGAACAGGGCTGCCTTTAGATGTCTTCTGAATATCAGGTAGTTGTTTATCTCTTTGACATTTGATGGGAGGGCGTTCCACAGGGCGGGTGCCACTACTGAGAAGGCCCTCTGTCTGGTTCCCTGTAGCCTCACTTCTCACAATGAGGAAACCGCCAGAAGGCCCTCGGCGCTGGATCTCAGTGTCCGGGCTGGACGATGGGGGTGGAGACGCTCCTTTTAGGAAATAGTACTGCACTATATGATCATCTTTAGCCTGCCTGCAAACCTTTTTACCTTATGGTACTATATTATATAGTATATTATAGTATAGTATACTATATTATATTGATTTGCTATTTCTGAGGAGAGAGATGACATAGTTGAGAAAACCCTGCATTATAGAAGAAACAGGTGTGCAGACCTTATAACAACTCTGGTCTTCCTTTCTTCTTCTTCTTCTTCTTCTTCTTCTTCTATTTCCAAGACCTACCTGAATACAAACTTCTCAGTTTCATTGTGATACCTACTTTGGATTAAGTACCTCCATGAAACTATTCTCTACTAAAGTTGGTTTCAAGTGTGAAAAGAATGTTGGCTCAACCCCATTTTGTTTCTGTGATGCTCCTGGAATACAATTCAAGAGAGAACTGTTTATATCTAGGTACCTGCAAATATGAAAGGGAGGAGAAAGAAAAAAAACCAAGTAGGGGGTAACAATAGCAGATGGCAACAGATTTATCTCAGAGTAGATTTGGTAGCATAGAAAATGTGTGCACAAGCCTAATGACTTCCAGAAGCTAACTGATGATGAGAATGATGTATTCGGATTTATTTATTTTTTAAAAAGCTACCTGCATATACATACTGCAGGAAGTCTGATACTGTTGGAGGAAAGAATGTATGTCATTATGTGAGGTCACATAGTAGAGGTGCCATTAAAGAGTAGTAATTTACCACATAGTGATATGTGAAATTGCCATAGTTCTCCCTGTAATTAGGAAAGAAGGATAATTACCACAGGTTTTATATATATTATCCATCTTCTTCCATGACTTCTTAATGGCTTCTATAGTATTGTACCAAGCAAGACTGATGGGGCAATTCAAAGGCCACTTACACAGAGATGTAAAGAGCCCTTGAATCCAAAAGGATTGCGCCAGTATGGGCAATTTGAAAAACAACAATGCAGCTGTTACTGCATTTATGAATATTCAGCTAACTATATGAGGATATACATTTTTCCTTTTAAAAATATAAGTTCCTGCTTATCACTAGCTCATCTTACAAGGCTTCCTGATTTTCCTAAGTGGATTTTCCCCATCATTCTCATCTTCATCATACTTAACATTTAGACAGGGCCTTCAGGTGTTCAAAATGCTTCTCATGCATTACCCAGCTGCACTTTGTACAACAATATCTGGGTGGATACAGATGAGCATTTACTACCATCTAATAAAAAAATTACTACCACTTTGTAGACTAACACAGCAATACTGGCCTCACCAGGTGATTACGGTATATGCACACTGTGGCAAGTTAACCACACTATTTGTGCTCAGAAAGAAGCTTTGCTAGACCTTTACATGCAACATGGATATTTATAAAGGTCTGTTTGCTAAAATCACCCTGACCCTTCATTTAATTTTGCCATTTCAGAGCCACCCTATCACCCAGCTTAATTGTACTCCACAAAGTAAAATACTATTATGGGCCACTCCAGTATCTGCTGAGCTGTGTGAGATCCCAGGGCTCTTGGCCCTTAACCAGGGTTTGGCGCAAGTGCGGTGGCAGGAAGATTCAAGGCCAATCAAAGAAACATTTAGCAAAAGGCCAAGGATAAAACATAAAATACTTACAGATGTAAAAGATTTTTTGTGGGGGGGGGGGAAGGAAAACTGGGGGGGGGGACAAGGATGATATGTTTTTGGATAATATGTCTTGTTATAATTTTGAATAATAAAAAAAGAAACATTTAAAGATTTCAGTGTAGTATAGTATAGTATTTTATTTATTTATTTGCAGAATATGAACCGATATCTTTTCAAAACGAGAAGAATACCAAGTGATAATGAGGACAATCCTAGTTGTGATCCAGAATTGCTGTTTGAACAGCGTGCTGGAAAATAACACTGGCTATTCTTCTACAATTCTCCACAACATATTGCTGTGAACAGGGATTTTCAACTCTGACAAATATGAAAGATCAGAACAGAGAAAGGAGATGAGGGTTGGTTTGTTTCAAATTAGATCTAATATAGATAAAACTACCCGACAAAACAAGCTCGTGCGTCTCATTGCGTTTGTATGCATACTTAAGGTGCCCATGTAAGAGGCTTGTTTATAATTATATTTTGGGAATGATTCATCTTCTTATGTAGCTGCATTGTTTACAGTGGTACCTCTAGATGCGAACGGGATCTGTTCAGGAGCCCCGTTCGCATCTAGAAGCAAACGTAACTAGCGATGGCACGTCTGCGCATGTGCACGTTGCTTTTCGCTGCTTCTGCGCATGTGTGTGACGTCATTTTGTGCACCTGCGCATGCGCAAGCGGTGAAACACAGAAGTAACATGCTCCGTTACTTCCAGGTTGCCGCGGAGCACAACTCGAACGCACTCATCCCGAAGCACACTCAACCCAAGGTATGACTGTACATTGTTTTATACTTTCTGGGTACCCCGTGATCCTATTATAATGTAGTTGTGTTCTATGTTATAAATGGAGTACTGCTAGGAGTTGTTTATTTTTGTTTTCTAATGTATTTCTTATCAAGAAAAACATTGGTGTTTTATTGTTTCAATTGTATTTAATTGTGTTACAATTTGAATTCAAATTTTAAGTGTTCATAAACCACCTGAGTGAAGCTTGTGGAGTGCTGGTGGTCCATGGAACACAATTTGGGAACACCTGTCCTAGGACTGTCTGCATGCTGTGCATGTGGTTTGTCACTGAGCTACCACCCCTTTCTTATTTTCCACAAGGGAGAAAGGGAATGACAGGTGCAGTTTCTTCTGGCAACTTGGTGGCAGGGAGCAAAAGTTAGCTTTGGAGGATAATGGGAAAATACCTTACAAAGAGGGGACTGGTATACTGGCTGTCTTGTGGGTGTATGTTGCAGTGTTCCTGGGTTTTCCAATTCATTTTTTAAAGCACTTTTTTTTATTCTGCATCGAAGAAAAAGGGGGGAAATGGCATGCTAATACAATAAAAAAAGTTCTTAACCGTCTCAGAACATGTCCAGAAGCGTGATATCTCAATTGATGTGTTCTCTTAGAGATCACATATATATTCGCTCCACATACAGATGTTCTACAGTCAGTCTGCATACCAATCTATCTCAATTTCCTCTCACAACATGAAAGAGCAGCATTATATCTGGCAAGATAAAGGAAATACTATTCAGTCGCATTATGTTTTCATATACAAGAGCAATACGTAGAGCGAAAGGCTGTTTCCTTTGAAATCTTTGATATCTGTCCTAGACTTACAAGAAGCCAAGTTTACTCCTAAGGCTGGCTTCCTCTGTACAGCAACCTCCTTGCTTCTGATCTGATGCTTCAATGGAAATGGGAAGACTTCCTGTGCAAAAGTATGTGTGTGCTGTGGAAAAGAGGTTACTAATGTTACTGACTAGCGCAAGTGAACTGCAAGCATTGCTAGGCAAATAAAGGCTCCTGGACCATATTTGGCCAAAGGACAACCATCACCTGTGTTCTAAAGGAAGCCATCCTCCTCTGAGCTAGAGCTCAAAATGTCTTTTTCTATTTCTCAGCCTGCATCCCAGACAAATAAGACTGCTTTGCACAATTCCCCCCAAATAATAAATATTTTTTTTCTGTGGTAGATGCCTCCCCTGCCCCCAGCTGAACTACCTGAGTTGCTGTGACTTTGTTGAACTGTGTTAATCATTTTGATGAATTTATTATTTGCTTTATGCGTTATTGTGTTTGATAGTATTGTGATTGCAATGTTTGGTGGTCCGTGGACCATAGTTGGAAAAGTGGATACAAATATTAAATCAAAGTAAATCAAATCAACTGGTAATAGTATGCAAGGTGTCATTGTGGTCCCTGAACAAAGGTTTTTCAGAGGTTTTTCAATATCATGAAAATATTGTATCCAAGGTACAATCAGGTAAAATCTCATACTGCTCATCTGTACATCAGGACACCCAATTTTGGGGGTGTCCCAAAACACAGATTGCAACCCCAAAAGATGCGCTTCTGTCGGCGGTTGATCTTTTGCAAGAGCATGGTGCCCAAAAACACGTATTTTGGAGCACTGTGCTCTCTCATGGGTCACATGACTCGCACGAGAGCACACTCTGGAAGACAGTAGTCCTGGTTTCTTGCTGCAACACACTGGAGAGTCTGAGATCTCTGTGTCTGGTAAAAATAGTCTTCCACCTGCTAAATTAGAAAGATCAGTATTCAGTATTCATTCTAGTTTCACAGGGGTTGAATATAAGCATAATACTACTTTCATTTAACCCTAGTAGGCACAACTCTAATTGGAGGCTTTTACCACAATGCTCGACAAGTTTTATCCTCTACTGTCAAAACAAATTCAGCTTCCCACACTTCTTTCAAACTAACATTAGAACCCATTACTCAAGATAGAAGGCCTCTGTTTGCGTGTTCAGACCCTGAGACCTCCCCCCTAAATAAACACATATCTGACTAAATTTTAGTTTTGGTTTTTGGCAGAATTTAGGCCACAACTTTATTGATTACAGAAAAGTGAGTGGTTGCATAGGCTCTGGTTCAACTAGCTCTCTGCACCCTTGCTATCATAGGTCAGTCAAGGGTGAACAACTGAGGTAGGTGAAAAGCCCGTGAACAGACTCTGTCCACTTCCCCTGGGCACAACACCCTCTTGGGGGTTGACCAAACCAAGTTTAATTCCTGGATTCCTTTAACGGAATACCCTTCACATAGGGATGGTGAGACCGTTCTCCCATCCCTATCACCTGAACCAGTGCCTATCTGCAACCTTACAAGTTGTGACGATTTGCTACGCAGCAGGTGAAACCCAAATGACAGCAGCCAGTTAGCCAAGTGGGGAAAATTCCTGCCATGCCCCTGTCCCAATGACAGACAACACACAATGGCATAGCAAGGTCAATCACAAAATGCCCTAAATATAGGGAGAGGTGGGTGGGTATTCCAATGCACAAGCCAAAAGAGGAAGCTCTGGGTCACGTGCATAGGCATATATAGGGCCCTTGATCTGTTTAAACAGCTCCCCATTGGCCAGATTAAACCCAGCAATGAGGGACCTACCAGTCTGGTGTTGTGGCTGTCCAATATACCCACCCACAACCAGGAGGTCAGTCTCCAGGTCTCACCACAACATGTGCCCTATTATAGAGAGGACACGCTAAGTAAGAGAACTATCACTTTTTAGACTACCCACAGGGGCTTTACATAGGAAGTCAAGGACCTTTGTGGACTGATAGTCCTGAGAAGAAATTTAGCAAAATCCTGATATGTCAGTAGCAATCAGACAGTATATCCAAATGAGTTGTGAGGTTCATGGAAAAATTATGCCACTGCCCCTAACTAAGATTTGCAGGCCTTTGACCTTAACTGCCAGAGTTATATGATGTGCTGGGTCAAGTTCACTGAAGCCGTTTTTCAACTTGTACAGAATAAGGCTCTTCTGCATGCATTGCGAGTGAATGGCCATTATTAGCCCTCTCTTTTGACCTTTCCCACTAATTGTAGCCTCGGCAGTAGCTAAGCTTTCCTATGAGAAAAGCCCAGGAAAGATAAAGGTTAAATTAAATGTTCTGAGACAAACAAACAAGAAGCCCATCCCATATTTAATTTCCTTCTCTTAAAAATCCAAGTTTCAAGGGGTTTATTATTAAATAACGAGAATTGTTTTTTCTGTGTGCTCAGTCAAAAAGTAGTTGGGCATTTCATTGCTCTTTCACAGTCTTGATGACTTTAGTTTTTATTCAACCCATTCACAGAGAGGTGGGGAACTCAAAGATGCATTCTCTGTTTTATAAGATCTTTTGATAAAAGAGCCTTTGTGGCTGTTATTCCCCACCCCCACCCCATCACCCTTTCTTCTTCTCTCCCCCTTTTCCTGTGTGGTCTGTTGTCCATTTTCTGTCCAGATGCTATTCAAGAAAGCAAAACTTGCTGCAATCAGAAGCAAATGATTCACTTGCTCCGCAGGCTGCAGGGTACGTGGAGCAGGACAGCTTCCAATGGCCACCAGCCAGAACCTACTCTAAGATGGGTGGGGAGGGGAGGGAATGCATCAATGAGCCTTGTAAATCCCCCTTCTTTTTTAAACTTCCATCTCAGGCCTGGATGTATTTGTTTTCTTAGGCAGACGGATCTGGCTCCCTCCAGGCCCGACAAAATGATCTGTCTTTGTCTACCCTGATAACCTGAGGCAGCCAATAATGAAATCAGTTTACCAGCCCTTGCAAATAGGCCCACTTGCTTGGACTGCACAATGCCTTTTCATTTGTTAGTTTCATTTCAGGCCTCCCTAAGCCTCCCTAACATGCACACTCTATCCCTAAGGAGGTCTCCAGGAGAGCCTACGAGTAATTAGGGGATTGGAGGCATGAATGCAGCGGCGCTTTCTAATTAAAGAGAAAGCTGCCACATTGGAAGCTGTTCTTATATATTGATGTTGCACTCTTATTTATTTTATTCACCAAGCATGACTATTTTTCTCCTCTCAATAACTGAGCCAAGTTGGTTCACTGTACAAAATACAATAAAATCCATTTTTCCTTAAGAAAGGATATGTACATATGTAAGTATATATAAAATAAAATAATTTTTTTTAAGTCCATAAGACTTTGGATTTCAAACCTTGGATTTGTCACCTTTGTTAACTTTTCATTAAAAGCTTTCCTAATGCAAGAAGAAACCCCATACATAAAACAGGGGTCACCCGAGTTCAGAGTCTGCTGCTATGCACACTTCCAGGTCCAAGAGAGTATTGATAATTATAATAACTGGATGGAATTTCCTCCAAAGATCCTGTAGACTCATATGGGAATAGATATGCAGGTTCCGAGCTGCTACTATCTGCCCGTTGACAGGTAAGAATGTCCACAAGTTACTTTGTAAACACAATGGTCAATGTTTGTGCTACAGCTATTGTTCTTCTTGTGGAACAGTGAGATGGGGAATTCACCCCACAGGATTGCTCTTAAGGGTCTTTTTCAACATTATGGGGCCTGGATTTCTCCTTGATATAATGAGGGACTTTGAGCTATGAAGCAAGAATGATGTTAGCTAGAATTCAAGTGGTGAAAATCCTAGAATGAATCTGACCAAACAGATACAAACACATCCTCATGTCTACCATGTGGTGGTAGTGACAGCTGAAAAGGGCCTTCTTCTCTGCCACCATTCCATCTTCAGCAGAGCATTTCCGTGTGGTAGGATTTGCCTGGATGGAGAAGGTGGTTGTCCAAGAGGCCTATTGTGACAAATTAAAGTCACTCAGATTCATTTGGACCTGGATATCACTGTTAGGTTGAGTCCTATGGAGCTAAGCTCCAGCTGGAGTAGTGCTGTTGGATCAGTTTATATTACTGATACTTGAAAATGACTTCTCAAAGTTTGCTCTTCTTGGCTGATAAGAGCAAGCTGTAGGAGTTTGACTACGTGGGTCCAGGGAGTCATTAATGTCTCATTATGGGATGGAGGGTTCCACTGGCCTTCAAGGAGGTGGCGATACAGGCTTCCTACAAGAGGATCTCCCAGGACCTAGAAGTGTTTGATAATGGTTATCAATGTCCCCATTTGGGTCTAGGTGCTCAAGAAGGTAGTGGTGGCTTCATGCTTTATATACCAGTGACCATGACAGCCTAGTGGGACATCTGATGAGGTTGTGAGTTGGAGGTAGGCTTTGCAGTGGTTCTACGGCAAGGATGGTTTCAGATAATAGCATTGTGTACTGTTTGCCCTGCCCTGTGGGAGCTTTCCTGTGGAGTCCCACGGGATTCAGTCTTGTTGCCCATGTTATTTAACATCAATTAAGCAATATACAAAACTGAAGAGAATTTTCTTTACATGGAATATGTATTCCTTGCATTCCTGCTTGACAAGAATGTGATGCCACAGAGGTGTTTTTAAACAATCACTATATAACAATATTATTCAGAGGAAGAAGAGACTGCTGATGTTGACCACACCTCTGTCCACATTCACACAGATAATTTGATTTCCTTTCCTTCTGTCTTTATATTCATTTTCCCAGGAGCAGACTGTGAGAAACCTACATTATGTAGTACAAGCAGGAACATTACAAAAAAAAATGGAATGAGAGTTCATCTTGCCGCTAATAGTTGCATTTTCAAATGAAACTTTCTAACAAACAAGCTTTCTGATGACAGTGCACTCCAACTAAAGAGGACTGGCAGACACAAAAATGATCGATATTACGTTAGCAATGACAAAAATTGCAGTTAGCATGTAAGCCAGTAATGGAGACTATATGGAGCAAGTTGAGATTTGAAACAGGTCCAATAAACAAACATTGGATGCATTTGCTCGGCTCCTCTATTAAGAGGTTTGGTGCTCGTGGCGTCTTCAGTCTAGGAGTCATTAGTGTAGCAGCTTATAAATATTATATTAGGCCGATTTGGGCAAGGCCTGGTGTCAATCTGTTCACATGACAACGTAATCCCAAGTTCACACTAATTGTGCAGTTGAGCCCTAGAGGGAAAGCTGAGAGAGTTTCCTTAGCACCTGTGGCTATGGCTTACCTGGATGAAGTGTGTGACAAGAACTCGTAAGAAGGGTTTATCTCCAGCCTTGGGAACAATTAGCAGAGGCCTAGCAGAAACTCCATTAAGCAGCCTTCATTCTTCAGTGTTTGTCTAGCCCACAAGAGGATGCACATGTGCTCAACAGCATTAAAAAAAAATCCTAGAATATTAAAGTTAACCGTGAAGGGGAAGCAGGGCACAGCTGCCCATTTAGCAGAAGCATAAAGATTTGGGGTACTAATTCCTGGTCAGAAATACTTGGTAGGGTATGTCAGCCCCCTGCCTTCCTTCCTAAAGAAACCACATTTGGCGCACTTCATCATCATGTTACTTGTATGCCACCTTTCCACTTAAAAATATATATCACAAATCCAACAACTGCAAGAACAATTTCATAATAACAGCAGCATATATTAAATTAAAAAACAAACAAATGACATTTCAATATTATAAATGAAGCAACAGTCCACCTCCTGGCAGTAGCAAAAGAAAGAAGCGAGTTTGCACCTTGGTCCCAGATGTTCTAGGTGCTGCTGCTATGCCCACTACAAATGAATGGAGAAGCTAGTTACCCTGATCAAATCTCTTGGCCTCAGCTTCCCCAGAGAAGACTGGTCCTTTGGTACCACCCTTCAGATGGCAGCAGCTCACCCCATGTTGTTACTCACAGCCTGCAGCAGCTTCTTGCAAGGCTTCCAAAAGTGGGATAGCCGGAAACACATGTGGAAACAAATCTACACATAGTTCAGAAAGGCACAACCACATGGATCTGTTGTTTGCTCTTGCCAGAGACTGGGAGAATGCAAGAGTGGAGAAGGGGCAAAACTGATGACTGCTGTGCATAAAAACAGAATGGAGAATGGTCTAGAAAAAAGTCATATTGCCCTAACTACTGACCATATCTCCCTAGGGAGGTTACCTTTGCATGCTGAGAACTACAACCACTAGCTTTTGCAAACAGTTCCATGCATCTGTCCGGGCCTACATGGATAAAAGCAATTGGGAATTAGAGCTGATGTAAAGATCTAAGAGCTCATTCACTGGGGAAATCTCAGTCCAATTTAACTCCAGACGTTGAGCATGACTGCCAAGCAGGATCAGTGGAGACCTTCTGACTGATTAAAGGATATCTTTGACAAGAGTAGAAAGAATAATCATCCCACTCGCATTTGTCATGTCCATCAGTTGAGACATTTAGTGTGAGGATAAGTAGATGGAAAAGAAAATGGTATTCAGAGACCTGACAGTGCTTGAAACTCAGAGTCTAAAGATTTCTGTGAGAAAGACCAGAGTCGTTTCTAAACCAATAATCATAAACTACTTCAGAATCATAATGCTCCTTCACTATTGTCTAAGACCCAAACACAATAAATAACCTGTTGCCTACATGTTTGCAATTTTTTGTACAGCATTGTACAGTGTGATAGAAGTTAAAAGATAAATTAGTCTCATTTACATGTTTTGTCATGCACTCACATATGATACATATTCACAACTCTCGACAGCTCTCAATACTTAATTGATTTGAAGATGTCCTTTCCCACTGACCTTGATGCCTGCCTTGTCATTGGAAAACGAAACTGATACGAAGCATTAACACAGTGGCTCTCAGGTGTCCTCCTCAACTCTTTTGACACCTGAGACCCCCCCCCCCCCGGATTACATGGAAGTTAAAAGGGATGAAGTGGAAGGGGAGACACCTGCAGTGCTGCTGCTTTTCAATTCACATGAAGTACAGGTGTGAAGGTGACTAATTACTCCACAGCCACATTGTTAACAAGATTATGCTGTGACAGCAAAGAAGACTTTCTTCTCTACTGCCATTGCATTTACAAAGTGCCATTCATTGCAAAGTTCCATTCATGGGTTGTGAATGACCTGGTGAATCAAGGCTCTTGAGGTTAAAACTGAATCATCACCAGCCTACAGTGATGAGTTGATTTACTTTGCAGACAAAATTGTTTGTATGTAACATGGCTCAAGTACTGCCAGTTTAATAACGAAATGAAGAAGAAGAAGAGGAGTTTGGATTTGATATCCCGCCTTTCACTCCCTTTAAGGAGTCTCAAAGCGGCTAACAATCTCCTTTCCCATCCTCCCCCACAACAAACACTCTGTGAGGTGAGTGGGGCTGAGACTTCAAAGAAGTGTGACTGGCCCAAGGTCACCCAGCAGCTGCATGTGGAGGAGCGGAGACATGAACCCGGTTCTCCAGATTACGAGTCTACCGCTCTTAACCACTAGTTGTTTTTGTTGTTTAAGCCCTGTATCTCAGACATTTTCCCACAGAGCTGTCTAAAAGTTGGATAAATGTTGGTGGTGATTTTATTAGTGGTTTCCCTTACAAAAGTGACGTGAAGTTGCTCCCAAAGAAAATACAAACAATCCAATTATAACAAACACAACCAATAAAAGCCTAAAACCATAACTATGCAAATATGAAAGCTTTTGCCTGCTGACTATAAACAGCTAAAGATGGTGCCAGGCATACCTCTCTGGTATTCCACAAGTAGGGAGCCACCTCTGAAAATACCTGTTCTTGTATTGTGATCCTCCAGACCACCTGTGCAGTGTGCATATGGAGAAGGACATGAAATGAAGAACACAGTCAGTTCCTTATGAGGAAAGGTTGAAGGATCTGGGCATGTTTAGCCTGGAAAAGAGAAGACTGAGAGGAAGGAACTTTCTGACAGTAAGAGCTGTTCAACAGTGGAGCAGACTCCTTCTGGAGGTTGTGGACTCTCCTTCCTTGGAGGCTTTTAAGCAGAGGTTGGATAGTCATCTGCCAAGGATGCTTTAGCTGAGATTCCTGCATTGCAGAGGGTTGGACTAGATGATCCTTGGGGCCCCTTCCAACTCTACAATTCTTTTTTTCTATGTGGGGAGAAGCGGTTCTTGAGATATTGGGGTCCAGAGCTGCATAATTCTTTACAGCACTTTGAACTGAGCCTGGAAACTAATTGGTAGCCAGTACTGGCAGCTTGTGATGGACCTTGAAAGAAGGACCCCAGAAATATGCTCTTTAGTTTCTCTAAAGAAATGACTTTGAATAAAATACCAGTTCTGGGAAAGACTTTAATGAAAATATTGTTGGGGCAAACAAAGGTTGCTGAATTACAGTATATAGATGGTGGAATAGCTGATGGAAGTCATTTGTGAGCAGCTGATAGCAGAAACAGTAAACATGTTAAAAGATGGTAGTGAAGTGATATGAAGAAGAGTGTTAGAAAACAGAATAAAAACAAATCTAGTCATAGATTTAGCTTTAACCATATCGTATCAAGAAGATACTACATATTGGAAAAAGATGAGGTGATCACAAACCTCTATAGCATGACATATGTATAAATAATGGAAGGATGCACCTAGGCAAAGAACAAAAAGTTTTAAAGGTCCAGTGTTAACTTTTAGGATACACACACGTGTTGAAAAAGGGACCATCCCACATCTGACACATCTCCTGGCTCAGAAAGTTTCTTGCCTACTAACTGGCATGATCAATCAACTCATGGGACTGATCCTGTGTTGACTTTGTACACAAATTATTTGCTTGTGAGGTTGGATTTTTTTAATCGGATGTGTGCATTGAAGTGAAATATTCCAATACTGGAGTGAAGACATTTTTGTGTCTAGTGTCCCTTTGTTACTGATACTAGTGGCCAGAGCTGGCCCACCAATGAGGCAGAATGAAGCACTTGCCTCAGGTGGCGGAAGCTCAGTAGGCAGCACTCCACCAGCCTCTCCACTTCTGCCTGTGACAGAATGCCTCCCTTCCTCCAGAATGGCTGCTCCCATATATAGCAGTGCATTTTGTCTGTGCCTTTGTCTGGAGATTAGACCCTTCCTGTGGTTCCTGTGCAGGTTGAAGCCGTTAAGTGGTCTGGGAGAATGGGTGTGGCTTCGGCAGAGTCCTGGGGGCCAGGGCTTGGGGTTCCCCACCCTGAACCAAATACTCCATGCTAAATTACAGGCAGTTTGTATAAATAGTATTCTTGTAGACTCTTCAGATTTTATAATTTCCCATCCAGCATTAACTATGCAGGTGCTCCCAATCCTGTGTAATGTCAGAGGCTCAGTAAGTTCATGACTAAAGTGGAATTTGACCTGGCTGCAAGATTGCTGCTTGCCCAGTGATGGAAAGAGGAGAAAATGCCGACAAAAGTGGACTGGCAGATGAAATTATGAGAGTATGCAGAGATGGCAAGATTGACAGGCAAAATCAGAAATCAGGAGGATCAAAGCTTCTGTAGGGAATGGGACAAATATAGACTGTATTTAAAAGAACACTGTAATCATTTGAGTTCTTTGGCAAGCTTTTAGTAAGTCTTGCAATGTTACAAAGACTTTGGATATTTTAGAGGACCGTAATGTGGAAGAACTACGGTATAATATGCAGTTGATTTGGATATATAAAGGACCCACAGAAGGGAGGAGGGAAGTCCTAAGATTCGGAAGAATCTTGTTTGATTTTAAAATTTAAATGTGGTAAATGTGAAATTTATTTTGTAACATCAATAAAAATGATTTCAAAAGAACGGAAAAGTGGAATTTGACCTGAGACTTATTGACTCAGACTCTTACCCACCATATTTACACTAGCTCACAAATGGCTGCAGTTGTAGTTGCTGGTTCACATATAATGATGCTCATTTTAATCGGCCAAGTGCCTCATTGGAAGGAAGGAGGAAGCATGCCAATGTACCAAGTGAAACAACCTTATGAGACCTTGGGCTGAGCTGAGTTGAGATCAATTTGTAAGTCAGTTTAGCAGTATTTTTAGCTTTTCACAGTTAATGGCAAGAATTTCATAGTAAGAATATTGTAAAGGTAACATATCCACCAACTTGCAGTTTGACATCTGCCCAACTTGTAAAAAAGCTATGCAAAGTCTGTTAAATATATGTGTGTCACTGCTGTTCCTTCAATTCATGGTAGTTTTCCAACAGAGCCGACATTGCTAGATAAGTTGCCCACATTTACATTAATGGTCAGAAGAGGGGGAAGCTTTTGCTTTGCATTTCGTTACATCTGTGCCATAAAGAAATGAATGTCCATAAAGTTATTTCTTCAGGCTCCAGGCAAAACAATTTGAAGTGGATTGTAGCCATCTCCTCGGCCTGCGAATGTTAATGCCTCGGGTTTAAGTCTGTTTCCTTCATATACCAGAATGTCTTCCTCTTGTGATGTGTTTGCAGGCAGTGTGAATGCCTTTTTGCCATCATTGTGTCTGTGTGTGTGTGTGTGTGTGTGCAAAGCCTAGCATTCACTACAATTTTATTTCCAAAATGCTGATCACTGAAGCAGTGCTCTCAGGCACTTTCTTCATTCCTCAAGTACTCACACACACTCACACATGTTTAGATCCCTCAAAATAAAGGGGGTGTTACATACATATTGGTGTTTGAACAGTGTTCAAATTTGATATATATAAGCGTATCTGTTCCTCTCATTGTTTGTTCACTTGGGAGATCTCCAAGCATGCTAGCAGCTGTGCAAGCTCAAGTTTTAATATCTCTTTTGGAAAAGTCAATCTCCTTTTCACATCTCCTGCTTGGACATGGCAGCTTAGCCCAGAACCATTGCCCCTGGCTTTATATTCCTCTTCCATGAAATAAATGATAATTAAAACAATAACCCTTTGGTTTCTAACACACACACGCGCGCTCTCTCTCTCTCTCTCTATATATATATTATTTAAGCAGTTTTCAGGCTCAAACTCCTGAAGGATCCATATTCTTTCACCAAAACTAATATTACACCAAGTCAGTCTAAGGTTGCAATCCTATACATACTTACTTGAGTGTAAGTCCTCTTGAATATTTATCAGAATATTTATTTTATTTATCAAATAAAAAACAAACCTGCAAATAGAAACTTCACAATCATTATTTAATAGATACTGCTTTTATAATGCAACATGTTTGCTGCAGATTGGTCTCATCCTGCTATAAAGGAGCAGTTTGTATGACTTGAGGAAGGAAGGGGACGGACTGGTAGTTGTGGTCTCCTTCAGAGGTTGATTTTCTGAAGCATATATATATATGCTTTGTCCCATAAAAGAGTCTTGCTAGTTCTTTGAGGTTGGGCTTAGTATATAACAGTCTACTTTTCCAGTTGCAGATCTCATGGTCTCCTTATTTCAACGGTGTCCTGTGCAATACCAAAATTTGGTGCTCCCCTAACTTCTCATGCTCTGCTCTAAATCATAGTTATGGCACCCCCAAGGCTTGGCACCCAGTGTGAACGAATCAGTCATGCTTCCCTAAATCCGCCTCTGGCTTTTCTACCCAAGAGTTCCAGTGGTATATTAGTATGTGACACCAAACTGGGAGGGCTAATTAATGCTGTAGAAGACAGAATCAGAATTCAAAATGACCTTAACAGATTTGAGAACTGGGCACAAGCTAACAAAATGAATTTCAATACGGACAAATGTATGGTTCTGCACTTAGGCAGGAAGAACCAGATACACAAATATAGGCTGGGGGACACCTGGCTTACTAGCAGTACATGTGAAAAGGATATAGGGGTCTTGGTTAACATGAGTCAACAGTGTGATGCAGCTGCAAAAAAAAGTTAATGCTATTCTAGGCTGCATCAACAGAGGTCTAGTGTTCAGATCAAGGGAAGTAACAATACCACTCTATTCTGCATTGGTCAGACCACACCTGGGATACTGTGTCCAATTCTGGGCTCCACAGTTTAAGAAGGATGTTGGCCAGGTGGAACGTGTGCAGAGGAGGGCAACCAAGATGATCAAGGGTCTGGAAACTAAGCCTGATGAGGAACTCTTGAAGGAAGGAGCTGAGTATGTTTAGCCTGGAAAAGAGGAGACCGAGAGGAGATATGAAAGCCATCTTCAAATATCTAAAGGGCTGTCATGGAGGAGGGATCATGTTTGTTTTCTCTGGCTCTGGAGGGTAGGAGTCAAACCAATGGCTTCAAGCAGCAAGAAAGGAGATTCCGACTAAACATTTGGAAAAACTTTCTGACAGTAAGAGTCGTTCAGCAGTGGAAGAGACTCCCATGAGAGGTGGTGGACTCTCCTTCCATGGAGGTTTTTAGGCAGAGGTTGGATGGCCATCTGTCATGGATGCTTTAGCTGAGATTCCTGCATTGCAGGGGGTTGGACTAAATGACCTTGGGGTCCCTTCCAAGTCTAAGATTCTATTATTCAATGAATGGTATCCACATGAAGCATCATACAAAATTGTTGCATGGCATAGATCTAAGGACAGGAATAGCATCACGATCAAAGTCTGGCCGGAACAATTCTGTGCATGACTCACCTATGTGGTAACACAACCAGATCATGTGCTTTGAGTTACTAAACATTACCGGTTGAAGGAGATGTGGTACTGCTGCATTTTGGCAGCTGCCATGAAACTCTTCAAATGTATTGGTCCAGCTTTATACAATTTGATGAAACCATACACTCCTGAAATCTGGTGGAAAGCTTTTATCAAGGGATTATAATGCACAGCACATTAAATGGCAAACTCTCTGCAATTGCACATCAAAGAGCGTCAGTTTGTAGCTCTGTTGGCCCAAGTCACTCCATCTCACTCTATCAGCCAAGTTCATTACTCAGAACAGGGTACCCTGTCAGAATGAAGCCTTTCATATTTTCTCCTTTTTTGTAAGTTTAGCAAAAAATTAAAACCAGAATATTATGTTCCTTTTTAATGCATCTATCAAATATTCAGACTAAGAAATCAGGATGAAAAATATGAAGCATGCCACACTGGGGGGGGGGGGGTGTTAATATCTTTCACCCGCCCTGCTCCCCACTCTGCCTTTATAACTGAATTGAAACTTCATTAGAAACTATAACACACACATCATTCTTCTAACTGTTCCTCAGAAGCATCCACTTGACACTTTAGATTAGTGGCAAAGAAATCTGTCTCTGGATAGAAGCCATTTAATTATAGTGGCAGTGTTATGAAGATCAGGATATATCAGCTACTACACGAGCAGTAAAGCAGGCCTCATTTTCCTTCCATGGCAACAAGGAGGGAGCGCCCAAGGGGGGCAGGGGGAGGGAATTCTATCTCAGTCAGTGATCTCAAGTAATTATTAACCTAGATTCCCAATACACAGGGGATGTTTTATTCCTATATGTCGAAAGGTCAATGTTTATCCATTCTCATCCTCTGCTAGTCATCGCTTTGATAAGCATCCCTTATTAGTCATCACTTTGATAAACATTAGTTCACTGGAATTATGACCTATAGCTTAAGGGGAGGAGGTTGAAATGACCTTCAGGTTTGCAAACATCCTCTGTGCCCTGAATAGGGCCAATATAGCTGGCAGGCTAGAGCCTTCACATAATGAATGAAGGCGAATTCAGAAATCATACCTAAAGCACAACAGAAAAAGCAAAGCTAGCACAAATGATACAGCTTTTTTTTTATCCTGTGGCTTTCCTAACATATGGCCTTACAGTGCTTTTTTTAAAAAATATACAACATAATCAGCAGTCACGCTGTTGTTATAAAGTCACAGCAATGCTAATTATACAAATACACTGCACAGAGAACCTAATCGTGGTTACAACCTCCAAACCACAAACTTCCAAGTGGTCCCTTTGGAGACCATTGTTGCAGGGTATTGCCCTATTAGATGTTAAGGCCTTGCTTTTCATAAGCCCTGCACAAAATATGAAAGGTAAGCTGTAAAATAAATACAAATACAATGAAAGGGGCATTTATGTCCCGTTGCACTTTCAATAGCCTCCTAATGGTACCACTTTGACCCAGTTCTAGTCCTGTGTGTCAAAATCTTTACATGTGACTAGCTAAGCTCAAATGAAGATGCTGATACATACTCCAGGGCATGATCCATTGAAAATAATGCAGTATGTATACCTGAATGTAATAATAATAATAATAATAATATGATTTATTATTTATACCCCGCCCATCTGGCTGAGTTTCCCCAGCCACTCTGGGCAGCTTCCAGTCAAGTGTTAAAAACAGTACAGCATTAAATATTTAAAAACTTCCCTAAACAGGGCTGCCTTCAGATGTCTTTTAAAGAGAAGATAGCTGCTTATTTCCTTCACATCTGAAGGGAGGGTGTTCCAAAGGGCAGGTGCCACTACCGAGAAGGCCCTCTGTCTGGTTCCTTGTAACCTCACTTTTTGCAATGAGGGAACCACCAGAAGGCCCTCGGCACTGGATCTCATTTTGTACATTTTGTTGGTACCTGGGTACATGGAGATAGACCTTGCTGAGCTTCTTGCACCAACTGGAGAATACCAAGCAGCTACGTTCTCTCCCACAAGTGACCCTCAGGATGATTCATTGCTCTTCTTTCCCAATGCGCTTCCACGACACATATCCAAAGATATGTGTACACAATACAATAGCAGAGTCCAAGCAGAAGCTAGGCACTGGAGGTGTGGGTTTCTAAGCTACTTTATTATGTACAAACCAAAGGAAATCATGGCTCCTTCCTCCTTCTTCATCTCCAAGAGAGAACAAAAGCAATAGTGCTACATAACGGAACAGTGTAACTGAATTTCTGTTCTCATGATTCCAACAATATGGAATGTCAGCACAGACATGTGATGAAAACAATCACACATCCTGCAACGGGAGGAATGAAATCCCAACACATTTATGGCTCCTGTTCCAGCAAATGAAGTGTACACCAATCTTCACCTTAACATGTACCAAGTTCAGGCAGCAGGGGCATGCAGAGAAGTATTCTTGGTTGTTGCCTATTCAGATTCCCCAGTCTGATCTCCCAGAAGTCCAGGCCTGAGCAACTTTTCACAAGCATTGTAGGGCCTGTCAGTTTGGGCTGTCTTCAGGACAACCAAGTTAGGTAGTAGCGAGACAGGAGGTTGTTCATTGTATTTTACTCTCTTTCTGTTCTTGTGGGTGTTTCATCAGTCAAGTAATTATTTACGGCCTTGTTTATAGACTCACATACAATAGGATATAATTCTAAATAAGCATTTTTTTGTAATCTAGGTTATTATTGTTCCCATTTTACTGATACAGAGCTGAGAGTGCTTTTGCACACTCTGAAAGCCACTGGAATATGATGCCCAGGTGAGTTACGCTCTCTCTCTTTGCACTTCTTCTGTAATATTCTAAAAGGGAGCTTGTATATCTTCCCTAAGGGACACGGGTGGCGCTGTGGGTTAAACCACAGAGCCTAGGACTTGCCAATCAGAAGGTCAGCGGTTCGAATCCCTGCGACGGGGTGAGCTCCCGTTGCTTGGTCTCTGTTCCTGCCAACCTAGCAGTTTGAAAGAACGTCCAAGTGCAAGTAGATAAATAGGTACCACTCTGGCGGGAAGGTAAACAGCGTTTCCATGCACTGCTCTGGTTCGCCAGAAACGGCTTAGTCATGCTGGCCACATGACCCGGAAGCTGTACGCTGGCTCCCTTGGCCAATAAAGCGAGATGAGCAAAAAGGTGTATAAACCAAAGGTTGGATGATGCAGAGCTATACCAAAATTTCGTAGCTGCTGGTGGAGTATGCTCACCGTTAAACTTTGGCATAACCCCCATCTACCGCGCTCCGTCCTATTTAACATCTCTTATGGCCGTGTCTCACCGATATGCCTTCATTAGAGCTAGGTTCAATGTCTTCCCAACAAACGTGCTGAGACATAGATTTTCTAAGGGCCAAGTCCCTTCAATATGTGCTTGTGAAATGAAAACAACTGAATCTCTTCATCATGTTTTGTTTATCTGCCCTTTATATAGCTCAGCCCGTGCTAGCATACTAAACTCCTTAATCCAGCCTATGGCTGGCAAACCAGTAGACCAACAGCTTGCCTGGGCACTTCAGGATGTGGATCCTTATATTACCCTACAGGTTGCTAAATTCCTAACAGCCGTCCTCTCGTATAAGAGACTGAATGGAATGTTAGCTGATTACTGACAGTTATAAGAATTTCTTTTTATATAATGACTTCAGATACTGATTTTAGTGTAGTCCTTAAAATTTTTTAACTTTAATCTTAAACTTTTCTTATGAATGGCCAATACCTGCCCTTGTGAGCTGTGAACGATGTTATACTACGTGTGTTTTGTACGAGTCTGCTGTTTTATTTGATTTGTTTTGTTCTGTTGTGTTGTGTTTCATTATGGGCGTAAAGCTGAATAAACATTTTGATGTTTGGGTGTTTAAAGCGAGATGAGTGCCGCAACCCCAGAGTCGGCCACGACTGAACCTAATGGCCCGGGGGCCCCTTTACCTTTTATATCTTCCCTATAGAGAGATGTGTGCACTTCTGATGTGAGAACAGCTCAAACATTTCCCCAGAAGAAGGCACACACATTCTCTTTTCAAACACTACACAATAATAGGAATAGTGGCTCATTTGTGCTTCTCTGACTCCCCCAGTGTTTGTTAGAAGAGCTCTGAGCCCAGGGATTTGCCCAGTATTCCCTAACCCTGCCCTCTAGTCTCCAGTGAGTTCCATTCTGAACCGTGATAAAGTGATTCAGAGAAATGCTAGTAGTGTCATACTATTAAAGGAAGATAGCACACCTCCAAACCTTATGAAATTACTGCAAAGTATGATATGAATGAAACCACCAAAGAAAAGAAAAGCCAGTTCATACTCTTTCTCATGTTCGGAGCATATAGAACATTTAAAAAGGCATTTTCTAATTGAAACAGTGCTGCTCATACATTCCTTGCAACAAAATCCAATTAGAACCTGTTTCGATCATGTTGTTACAAAAGAAAGCTTTGCTTGTGGATATTTGGCTTGGTAACTTAAAAGGCAACACACCCTCTGAATCACACTTGCTAGGGATCAGATATGAGGTTTGTGTCTGAATATTTGCTTATGGGACTTCCCATGGTGCCTAGCTGTCCAATGTGTTGAAAACTGAATGCTTGACTAAGTAGATATTTGATCTGACCCCACCGGAGGAAAGAGAGCTTTTAGCCACCTTTGGCGACCTTCCACCGAGGGAACAACAAGAAATAATTGATAGACTAGAAGTACTAAACCATCAGCTCATACACGTCCAGAAGAATGGAAAAGTCCTGTCCACTGTTCAGGACAACCTTGCCAGCTTTTCGGAGTCGTGTTTTAAGGAAATAGGAAGTCTCCCACACCTCAGTCCAGCTCCTAAAACCATGCCTCCCCCACTTGTGGGTAAATCCCACCGACGCCTGGTAGAACCAGGTCTTGCCACACAAGTCGGCCTCTCATCCCAACTCTTGATAAATTTTGACTCGCCCTCCAAGAGTCCCCCGCCGAAGAGTGTAACTCAGAGTTCCTCCCACCAAAACAATTCCTTACCATCTAATCCATCTATGCCGGAACTGGAGTCCTCATATTCCCCTGAGCGGCATAGACCCGTCATACAAACGGTACCTGCACGCCGAGCATCCCCAGCACCTTTGCTGGCAGCTGGTCAGGGGAGTGTTCCACCTACATCAAAAAATGGCCCGGTTTTGACTGAAGATCCGGCTGGACATATAAACCAAATGGTTTCATCGGCGACCTTTAGACCTCGCGGTGGGGCAGCCTCAGCTAATCCAGTGGTGTCTCCCACTGAAGTGTCCGCCCTTGGGTTAGTTAGCGGGAGACCCGTTCTGTCACCCCAGTCAGAATATCTCAATACCAACTTCGAGACCAGGTCCCTTCAGCAGGTGCCTGCTATGCAAAGTAAAATAACTGACTTCTTCGTGGGGCCCGCCCTGCCCCCAAAGGACTCACATCCCTCCCTGAAATGACAGCGAATCGGACTCAACAGGAATTCCCCCCTATCAGTCCTGAGCTGGAATATTGCGGGCTGGAGGGGGAAAAAACTTGACCCAGAATTCCTGGAGTTTATTAACCCATTTCATATCATCTTGTTCCAAGAATCGTGGGAAGTAGAGAAAATTGTCCTAGATGGCTTTGAGCTTCTAGAACTCCCTGCCTGTCCCTCCCTGAAAGGAGGCCGCCCTAAAGGGGGCCTAATAATAGGCATCTCTCTCAACCTTCATTCTAAATTTTCCCTAGTACAGGCCTTACCCCCTTACGCCCTTACCGGGCTGATAGTGGGGGAAAAGATCTCACTCCTAGTCACAAATGTTTATTTGCCTCCTGGGGGTTCCTCTCTTGAACTGGGCTCTAAATGGGGCTCGCTAGAAGATCACTTGCTCTCATGTTATGTTAAGTTTCCCAACACCCCGGCCATAATAGGTGGCGATTTTAATGCCCGCACAGCAGCAAACTGGGATTCGCTGACCAAAGCCAAATGGTGGGTTACCCCAAACCTTGATAATTATGATCTGGAACACATGATGAGGAGATCCTCTAAAGACCACAGAGTAAATGAGGCTGGTGTACTCCTATATCAAATGGCCATCCGTTTAAATCTGGCCCCCTTAAATGGCGCATGTCTCCCTGATATCCCAGGGGAGTTCACTCACCTGAGCGTTAAGTCAAACAGCGTCCTCGATTACCTGTTGGTCTCCAGGGATCTACTTAAGTGTATTTCCACCTTTAAGATTGAGAATGTACAATCCAGTGATCATCTCCCCCTGGTAGCCAAGCTTTCCCTGAACTGGCAGCCAGAGACGGATAGACATGCGACCCAGATGGTAACCAACGAATCTTTCCAAATAAGAGGAATCAAATGGTCGGAGACCCAGGCTCAAAGGTATCAGGAATTCTTTCATAAAGAAATCCTTGGGCCTCATCCCAACATAGGCTCTGCCTCAGATGAGCATAGCATAGTGTTGAATCGCTTCCACCACCATACGACTGTTCTTACGTCCTTCTTCAGGTTACCACCCAAAAATTCAATTCGAAACGAGTATACTCACGGTGCCCCCTGGTACAATTCTCAGTGCAAACAAGCAAGACAGCGCCTTCGTGCTATATATAATGTATATAAGACCTCCGATGCATCTACTCTGCCAGCTAGCTACGTACAAGCCAAGCAAGTTTATAAACGCATGCAAAAAATTGCCAAACGTGAGTGGCAACATAATCGTTGGCAGGCCTTGATTACCGCTTCAAAACCACACAGATCCAGGGAATTCTGGTCTCTGATTAACAGAAGGGTGAGGAAATACCCAAGGGCAGTCATCTCTGCACCGACATGGGAACTATTCCTGAAGAAATGTTTTTCACAAGCAGATGCTCCCTCCGACCATCTGATGCACCTGTTTACCCACCTACCCATTTGGCCTCCCACCGATCCGGACGAAATAGTCAAGCTAATAGCTCAGCTGAAACTGGGCAAAGCCCCTGGGCCCGATCTGATCCCTGCCGAAGCCATTAAACTACACCCAAAATGGTGGGCTGGCATCCTGGCCAAAACCTTCGACGCAATCAACGCCTCTGGTCTCATCCCCAAAATATGGAAGGAGGCCATCATAGTACCAATTCACAAAAAAGGTTCTCCAATGGAGCCGGAAAACTACCGTAACATCAGCCTCCTTTCGATTATAGGGAAAATTTATGCCAGCTTTTTGCTGACTAAACTATTGCGATGGGTAGATGAGACTAACCAGATTGGCCACGAACAAGCAGGGTTCAGAACTAAACGTTCTACAACCGATCATGCGATAGTGCTTTATCATCTGGCACGGAAGTACTCCTCCCCTCCTCGGGGCTACCTCTGTGCGGCCTTTTTAGATCTAAAGGCAGCCTTCGACAGCGTGCCTAGAAACATTCTTTGGGAGAAACTCGCGAAACAGGGCATTGATAGAAGACTCTTATGGCTTATAAGTCAACTCCACGAAGGTACCCTTGCCAGAGTAAGACTCACTCCTGCGGGCGACCTCACAAACCCGATACCAATAAACAAGGGAGTGCGCCAAGGTTGTATATTGGCTCCCTGCCTATTCAACCTATTCATCAGCGACATGCGAGCACCCCTAGTAAACTCATCTCCAAGTACACACGCGCCTAGACTAGCGGATTATCGTTGCCCACTCCTTTTATATGCGGACGACGCAGTAATTCTATCTTTTACACGTGTTGGACTAACCAGAGCTCTGAAGATCTTTGCCACATATTGTCAACTCAACCAATTAACCATCAACTATGCCAAATCCAAGATTCTGATTTTCTCCAGAAGTCGGAGATTATATAAATGGAAGCTTGGTGGAGCAAAAATAGAGCAAGTCTTAAAATTTCAATACCTAGGAGTTATTTTCCAATACAATCTGGGGTGGAAAGCTCAAATCCAACACCTACTTAATAAGGCCAAAACTCTGTCATATGCGCTCCTCCGATTTTTCTTTTCGGATGGAGCTTTGCATGTTCCCTCGGCCCTAAAGGTGTTCAAGGCAAAAGTGGTGGCTGTGCTCGCTTATGCTGCCCCGCTCTGGGCCGTGTTGACAGATCTTGCCCCCCTTGAGACTCTGCAAAACCAATTCCTACGTCGGCTCCTAATGCTCCCTATGTGCGTTAGCAACGCAGCCATGCGACTAGAATTGAAGATCGCATCCTTAGAAACTTGCCTGTGGAAGCAAGCCTTCAATTACTGGTTATCATTGTGGCACAGATTACCAAACCATTACCTTGTCCAATGCCTATGGCGAGATGAATTCTCTAGCCTTTGGTCTAGTAGAATTCATGCCAAACTCTTGAGCTATGGAATCTCTCCCTCAGATTCCCTAAAATTAGATCAAATCACAGCTCAAAGACTGATCCGCCAAAGACTGGACGACATCGATTTACAGCGAAATTATATGCTGGGGGGAGGTGTTTGTTCGCCCCAGAGCATTGGTATCACTTTAACTTACTGCGTCCCATCATACCTTTCCTCCCTTTCGACTGTTGCCCATAGACTGGCCTTCACCAAAGCGAGGTTTAACGTTTTTCCCTCCAATGTCCTGAGACATAGATTCTCAAAGGGCCAAGTCCCCGCCATGTGCGAATGTGATAAGGTGACGCCGGAGTCGCTCCAGCACATTATGTTCTCTTGCCCCTTGTTTAATGTGCTACGGGCAAATTTGCTGGGATCAATCATTCAGAAACTAGTGGGTACCCCTCCAACATTCCACCTTGCCCAAATCTTGCAGGATAAGGATACCCATACGACCCTGAAAGTGGCTAGGTTCCTGGCCGCGGTCCTTACCCAAAAGCGACGCCAAGGAGCACTACAAGCTAATTAAGGTGTAGGATGCCATTCCATCTTACAGTATTTTATTGTTATAGGAGCGTTTTAGCGGCTGTTTATTTCTATTCTTTCTTTTTTTTTCTTTCTTTTTTTCTTTCCCCACGTCCACAAGCTGTTATTTATGTTTTTTCTGTATGGGCCCATGGCCGTAATAAACTTGATTGATTGATTGATATTTGATCTGAATGAATTAAGAAATTAAGGGCTGCAGTTCAGTGATTACTTATTCCACCCTTAATACTTAACTAAGGGGATTGCAGTCCAAGTCACATAAAGCACAATAATACATGGATGGGGTTAACTTGAATTTCTGCATATCAAATTATTTTTTATCATACCAAAATATTATACATAATAAGTTTAAGGAAATATGTAACACTAAGGTCTCAGAATAGCTCTAGCTGATTTATCAAAGTCACTTTCTAAAAAGAAAAAGCCGTCTCAGAATACCTCCAAATTAGTTTTGCATGCATTTGATGTCCCAATCCATTTTAATTTCCTGTCTGTAAAAGGCTTGGAATGAAGCACCTCTGAGTGCTGTGCGTGGCATGGTGCTTTTTCAAAAGCCTTTTAAAGAAATCAGCGAGAACCAAATCCTCTGAAAAAGGCAAACAAAACCCACTTGTTCTACCATCAGCCGGCACTGAGGCCTCCACCTATGCTTTCTGACAGCCTGATATGCATTTTTTAAGAAATCCCAGTTTACGGGTGGGAAATGTGATTGTGCAATGGCTTTCTGTGTGTCTAAATTAGCCTGTTACAAGACCACATGTGCCCGTCTTCCTTCTTTCATCATATTGTGCCACTGGAAAACATGCTGATAACTGAACGATGCAAATCTTTCCATTCCACTGTTGAGCGTGATGGCTATTCAGTGAAACTGAGCTTAAGAACACACACACACACACACACACACACACACACACACTGGTGCCTCCCCCCGGCCCCAAATGCAGACACCCCATCCCCACAGGGACTGGCTTATTCTGTTTCTCATTATACACCTGGAATCTGTCTGGTGAGAGATAGACACACTTTTCAGCTGCTTTTACTTGGCATCTCAGCAGGAGCTGCTGCTGCGTGAACATTACTGTCTGTGACACTCAATCTGCTACAATGAATTTAACAGTTTAGCATCAGATGCAAGCTGAGGAGGAAGCTTTCCATGTAAAGTGAAGCTGGCAGATATTGGTTTTTCTACCAGTTTTGCAGAAACAGAAAACACAATCTTGCCCATTTCAGTTTGCAGGCACTATCCTTGGCTGCTTTGGTTTTTTAAGTAAAATATGTGGAGTTTTTTTAATCATTTGTTGTAATATGGAACCTCTGGCTTCACCATTGGGGAAAGAAAATCATCTTTGCCCTAAGCAACATTTCCTCCACTACTTGAAGCTTGTTCACATGTCACACTGAGCACAGGTACAAACTATCTCTGTGCATGTACAAGTGTCTGAGTGAAAAAGTGTACACTTCCTGATTTCTACAGCACATCTGTTGCTACCACAAAGGGAATTAAGGAGGCAAAACACACAGGTTTGGTGAACTGGGCCATCTTTATTAATTTAACACAAGAAACCTGAAAATAGAGACCAAGGTACAGGATACTAACTGGACATAACAAACTGAGTGAGTCTACCCTAATAAAAGCAGCAGGTAGCATCCATTAAGCTCCAGCCTTTCAATTGAGTAGGGGAGCCTAACTGCCTCAGTCCCATCCTGATCCCCACAACTCCAGGCAAGTATTATTTATTTTTAAATTTTTATTTTTAAAATTTGTATATAACCCGTAGATCCCAGGGCAGTTCACAACATAAAATCACAATATAAAAGCCATAAAATGCATAATAAAAACCAAAACACAAACAACCCAATAATCCCCTGAAATATACTCGGAGTCCTGTAGTGATTTTATGCTCTTTATTTCAGCTTGTAAAACAGTGACTGAATTGCCCCCCAAACCTCAGGCTTTTATATACATGATTTACACAATGAGTCCCGTCTGATTGGCTGATTCTGCTTCCCTCCTGGAGCCTGATTGGTCTTTTCCTGCAAGCCAATCAGTTGTTGCATTCTAGGATCCTACTTGCCTATTGTTCTATGCCATTCTAGGATCCTACTTGCCTATCCAAGCTTAGTACATAAAACCCCCTGTCCACAACACATATTAAAAGGGCATTGGATGTCAATCAGCCAAAGGGCTGGTTAAAGAAGAAGGTTTTCACTTGGCACCTAAAAGTCTGTAGTGAAGGCACCAGCCAAACCTCCCTGCAGAGAGCATTTCACAAACAGGGAGCCACTGCGGAAAAGGCCCATTCCCATGTTGACACCCTCTAAACCTCTTGTGAAGGAGGTACACAAAGAAGGACCTCAGAAGATGATCTCGGAGTCCAGGTAGGTTCATATGGAGAGAGACGGTCCTTGAGGCACTGTGGTCCTGAACCGTTTAAGGATATATAGGTCAAAACCAGCACTTTGAATTGGGCCTGGAAACCAATTGGTAGACAGTGCAGTTGAACCTAGACTGGTGTAATATGCTCAAACCACCTTGCCCCGGTGAGCAACCTAGCCGTTGAATTCTGCACTAGCTGAAGTTTCCGAACCATCTTCAGAGGCAGCCCCATGTATAATGCGTCACAGTAATCTAACCTAGAGGTTACCAGAGCTTAGACAACAGTACTTAGGCTATCCCTGTCCAGATAAGGGCATAGCTAAGCCAACAGCCAAGGCACTCTGCGCCACTGAGGCCCCCTGAGCCTTAAGCGACAGCAAAGTGTCCAGGAATACCCCCAAGCTATGAACCTGCTCCTTCAGAAGGAGTGTAACCCCATCAAGAGCAGGCAAGCTCCCAACCATCTGGCCTGAGGAACCACCACTAACAGTCTTATCTGGACTGAGTTTCAGTTTGTTGGCTCTCATCCAGTTCATTATTGAGGCATGGCAACAGTCCAGCACCTCCACTGCCTCCCCTGCAGATGTAAAGTATAAGTAGAGCTATGTGTCATCAGCATATTGCTGACAACGTACTCCAAACTCTGGATAAACCAACTCAGCGGTTTCCTGTAGATTTTGAACAGCATAGGGGATCGAGCCCTGCAGAACCCCATACTGAAGGCTCCACATGGCTGAAAAACACTCCCCAAGTAAAACCATGGGGAAAACCATCCAAACAGTGCCGCCCACAAGTGGTGCCACCCACCCCTAACTTGGACAGCCACCCCAGAAGCTGTCCCCTTAGCCTGCTAGCAGGTCCCATAGGCTTCACCGTTAAAAATGCCTTAGGGTGCTCACCAACCTTTAACCATTTCGCTTGCCGTACCTACCTGCCAATGTGGCAAATGAGCCTGGTTAACAGCAACCACCCACTGAGAATGTGCTGGTACACATATAATTCCCTCATTGAATGTAATGTGCATTACACATTAGGAGTCCTACCAAGTCATATTTTAATGTTCCCAAAAGAAAAAGCTACATGCCTGTGAATACTTTCTTTATCCTGAGCAAAACGTTTTGTATGGTTGGCTTTTCGGACTGATGAAGCGTGTAGCGAAACTTGTAATATATCCGGAGAACAGGTCTCCTTTTTCCCACTTGCGTTATTCTCACCAGGGTGGTGGCTTTGATTTGCCTTCCCGTGATTGATCCATGCATAAGGCTTTGTGTTTCCAACTCAAGACCCACTGAAGAACATCTCATCCAGTTCAATCTTTGAAAGACAGCTTTGAAAAACTTTTTCATATTCTCCAGTGTGCTACCCTTGCCGTTGTGGCGGCACGGGGTTGCCGTTCTGTGATTGGACTTACGCTACTTGTTGAATGGTTCATTTATCCAGTCTGTATAATGTTTACTGCACATGTAACTTGTTAAGATAGAGTTGTACATTTATCCACTCCATGTTTACAGTATCTCCAGGCTTTGTCTTGCACATGGCACCTGAGTATGTCTGTTGTTTGAATGGTTACAAGTCTATCTCTATTCTAGCTATTATTCTAGTAAATTTGGTTTTATACTTATAAGCTAGTTTGTGGTGTTGTTGTTTTGTTGTATTATTATTCCAGATCCAGTCAACATTCAAGAACACAAAATAAGGGCCATATTACATTTTATAGCCACTATACATAGGCCATCTTCAACACCAAACTGCATGTTACGTTGATTAAATGCACTGTTGCATTTCATGTGACAAAGTTTTCAGCCAGATAGGCAGAATGAGAGGTTAACAATAATTTCCCTCAAGCTGTTATTAGGATCAGGGGGAAAGCTCCTATCCACCACACACAGCTGTTGAGGAAAATAAGCTATGGGATGGGATTTGGAAAGGAGGAATGGCAGGTGTAGAAGGGTCAAACACTCCCTCCACCTGGACAGCATTCCTAACCTTCAAATGCCTCTCCATGCCACTTTATTTGCAGTAACCAGCAGGTATGTGTTAAAGAAAGAGCTGTTTGCTACTGTAAGAAGGTGTTTGGCCTGAGTCTCAGGCTGCATACACATGAAACATTAGAGCACATTATTTGCCTCAAAGAATTATGGGCACTATCATTTGTTACGGGTTGCTAGGAATTGTAACTTTGTGAGGTGTATTGTACAGCGCTCAGAATTCTTTGAGGGAATGAATTACTGGGAATTTGAGGGAAATAATCAGTGAAGCCCATTGATAGCATCTTTACAGGGACAAAGGGACTAGTGCTTGTATTTGAATCCAGGCATTTGCACCCATTTCTTAAAAAGTTAAAAACTTTGTTTTTAATTGGAAGAACATAGGAAGCTGCCTTAAGCTTATATTGACCTATTCAGTTCAGAATTCTCTACACTAACTGGTAGCAGCTCTCAAGAGTTACAGAGGATTTCGGCTCGGCCTGGAGATGCCAGGGCCTTCTGCATGCAAAACATGCAGCTTTGGGCTACTCCTATATTTTGTTTCTTCCTGTCGTTCCTGAGCTGGTGGATCCAGTAATGGAAGCTGCTGCTTCATCTGAATCTGTATGCCAGTTCTGATTTTGAAAAGCCATTATCAGCTCCAGTACCCCTGGATTGCAGACACGAAGACAGTGTCAGAGCTGCAAACTAGCACCTAATTCGCAGTTCACTTCCACAGCTGCAGCACCATCTTTCCTTTCCTAGCTAGACAATTTGTATGTGTAAGATATTCCTGCTTTGCCTTCCTCCAGGCACATTAGCATGCGCTCAACATGCCCAGGAAAAAAAGAGAAAAGAAAGTGTGGTTTTCCTCCCGCCCTCCCGATTCTGCATCAGATAATCAGGTCACTCACTCTCTGTGACCAAAAAGAAAGGGGAAACGGCCTCTCCGTGAAAGAAAAATAATTTCAGGAAATATAAATCAATGTTTGAAAAGCTACCGTGGATGCCCACAGGATGTCATACATCTCCTTCTCAGTAAATTACAGCAGTGGTAGGACCAGACAGAGACAGTAAAAAGGCAATAGAAAGGTATTTTAATTAAATTCCACAATAAAGCTAAGAGGAATCTGAAAAACAATGCCTCGTTATTGCCCTCATCATACTCTCTGAATGGCCAGAGTACATAATCACCCTAAAACAAACACTCAGCTAGCTGGAAATAATATCACCTCTTATACTTTTCCTTCCCATTTCCTTTCTTGAGGCCTGATGGATGTCGCTGACTAAAATAATAACTTCTTTTTGACTCCATCACGGTTCCCTGCAAATGCAAAATTAGAGGTTGCTGCAGCCTTGCCAACAAAAAGAATGCAGCAAAAGCAAAATATTCCCTCCTGTGGATGCATTAACCTTTTTATGTGTGTCTCTTAGGCCTCCTTAGCTTAGTTACAATTTTGTTCTTACCAAGTAACATTTGTTAAGTGTCCTGGCATGATGTCTTCAGACACAAAATGGTAAATGTTTTGAGAGTAAAAACCATGAACAGCTTAGCTCTGGCATAGTACCAACAAGGTACCATTGGTACCAGTGGCATAGCATGGGGGGGGCAGCAGCACAGGGGTAGTTGCCCCAGGCACAAAATTGTTAGGGAGCGCAAAATTTCAATACCCAGGGCCTGCCTCAATACAGCTGTGTGCTTCTGTGGTTGGTCTCTGTTCAAAACAGCTTCTCCATGCAAACCAGGAAGTGTTCTCTCCAGATAACAGAGCGACTCTTCTTTTCTTATCTCTGCAGATGTGATCTCCTGGGTGACGCAAACGCCATTTGGCAGTTGAATGTGCATGCGTACTCCATGCATTTACCTCCCTACCACCACCCCCTCCACACAGCCCCGGGCACTGGCAACTCACGCTACGCCACTGACACTGATTGGTATCAATTTGCCATTCTCAGGGCATTTTCGCAAGTGATCCTCAAAAGAGACATAATTTGACATGTGCAGATGCTGCTGTGATACATAATTCAGAAGAGAGCCAGCCATGTTTAAACTGAGTGTACATTCCATGTAGTCTGCTCATTTGATTTACAGAGGCAGGAAATTGGGGAGCAGGGTTCAAGCAGTACTTCTGAAAATAGCTTCAAATTTCCTTCAACTTCCCATATGATTTGGGATCATTTCCATCAGCAGGGATGGTAATTCCTGGAATTTGTGGAGTCGGTGAAATGAAATCAGTTACTTGAGCATATAACACAAATTAATGCCCTCATCCATTTAAACACACACACACACACACACACATATTGTTTTGGGGCAACTATTGCAGAGCTAATTTCTTGTGAGGAGATTATGAAAGTGTTACTGTTTACCTGCAATTAAGCCTACAGATAATATATATAAAAAGCGTTCCCTACTCAGTGTTAGCATACTGATGATACCCAGCTCTCTTACTTCTGGAAAAGCTGTGGAAGTCTTGAATCAGGACCAAAAATCAGGACTGGATGTGGGGGAATGAACTGAAGCTTAGTCCAGTCAAGATGGAGGTACTAATGGTAGGATTGATCTGGAAATAGGTATTCAACCTGTTCTACATCTGTTCTAGAAGAGCAGATGGATGGTTTGGAAGTATTCTTAGGCTTAGCCCTGCTCCTGGCTAAACAGGTCAAGGGTGCTTTGGCTGGTATGCCTGCTGCAGTGTTTTCTGGGAAAAGCAGGTCTTCTCTAGATCAGCTGGGCTATCACACTGTGCTTTCCCTGGTGCTGCCCTTGAAGAGTGCCTGGAAACGGCATTTGCTGCCATAGGCAGCTACGAGGTTGTCTATGAGCCCAATTGTGTGATCATATTGTACCAGAGCTTCACCGGCGGCTCCTACGTTTCTAGCGCTCCAATTCAAGATGCTGTACTGGTTCTTATTTTTGAATCCCTGAATGACTTTGAACCTGGAGTTCTGAGGGGTGAGATATGAATGCTGATATCATTGGGAGAGGCCCTTTCTTGTGTTCACCCTTGCGATACTCAGAAGGCTGGGATGTGGGCACATTTAGGAAGCAAGTGAGGTTATTTTCTGTTTGAAACTTAACTGCAGGCTGTTTTGTTTTGTTTCTTGAAGAGCTTTGGTCCCTTTGCTGCTTCTGGTTTTTGTTGTTCTTTGGGACATGTCACCGAAAGGTTTTTTTTTGGGGGGGGTATATTGATTATTTTATGTATTCTTACAAGCCACTCTGCAGCCCCTTATGGCTGAAGATTCAGGAAGCAAATGTCTTAATAAATGGATGCATAAATAAAGACAGTTGCCAGTATTTTCGCCTTATAAGAAAATTGATTCTGTAATAAGGTAAAGGTACCCCTGCCCGTATGGGCCAGTCGTGTTCAACTCTAGGGTTGTGCGCTCATCTCACTTAAATGGCCGGGAGCCAGCGCTGTCCAGAGACACTTCCGGGTCACGTGGCCAGCGTGACAAAGCTGCTCTGGCGAGCCAGCACCAGCACAGCACACGGAAACGCTGTTTACCTTCCTGCTATAAAGCGGTACCTATTTATCTACTTGCACTTAGGGGTGCTTTTGAACTGCTAGGTGGGCAGGAGCTGGGACCGAAAGACGGGAACTCACCCCGCCGCGGGGATTCGAACCGCCGACCATGCGATCGGCAAGTCTTAGGCACTGATGTTTTACCCACAGCGCCACCTGCGTAATAGTTGCTCATTAAGTTTGGTGGGTGTGGATGTGTGAGAAGACGCCTCATCAGGACAGAGCCAATCTTGGAAGCAGCATCAGTTTCCAAAAAACAAAGCGGAATGCCCTTGAAAATCCCAGCCTACCCACAAGGTTAAAAACCCAACATTCCTGCCTCCTTTTCTTGCTGCATTCCATTCCATGCTTCCTTCCAGCTGGGAATGTTGGGAAAGTTTGCATGTTGCCTGGAACCTCAACTGGGTAGTGTGCTTTTGAGCTCAGCTTTTGAGTTTCCCAAGGCTGGTTGGCCACTGTGAGAACAGGATGCTGTACTAGATGGGCCAGTGTCATGATCCAACAGATTCTTCTGGAAACAGCTTGCTCTGAAGCCCACATCCAAGCAGGTGTGGTGTACCCAGTAGCTTGGAGCCGCCCAACACCACTAAGGCTCATTAAGCAGGAACCTTCATTCAGCAACACACAGTAAAGAAGTATATGTATTGATAACTCGTCCTTTGTCAATCTGGAGCCCTCTAGTTGCTTTGGGCTCAGCCAGCAGACCACAAGCTAGAGCTGATGAAAGTTGTAGTGCAAAACATCTGGAAGGCACCAGGTTGGTGGAAGCTATTATAGGTATTAAAAATACATAAGGCATAATAATAATAATAATAATAATAATAATAATAATAATAATTTATTATTTATACCCCGCCCATCTGGCTGGGTTTCCCCAGCCACTCTGGGCGGCTTCCAAAAGAATATTAAAATACTGTGATACATCAAACATTAAAAGCTTCCCTAAACAGGTCTGCCTTCAGATGTCTTCCAAAAGTCTGGTAGTTGTTGTTCTCTTTGACATCTGGTGGGAGGGCGTTCCACAGGGAGGGCACCACTACCGAGAAGGCCCTCTGCCTGGTTCCCTGTAACTTGGCTTCTCGCAGTGAGGGAACCGCCAGAAGGCTCTCGGTGCTGGACCTCAGTGTCCGGGTAGAGCGATGGGGGTGGAGACGCTCCTTCAGGTATACTGGACCGAGGCAAGAGTATTTCCTCACTTGGCATGGGTATAACTACATATGTAGGCCAGAGATGTGGAGCTTATGGCCCTTCAGATGTGCTGTACTATAACTCTCAATTAGAAGACATCTGAAGGCAGCCCTGTTTAGGGAAGCTTTTAATGTTTGATGCATTACATTGGTACCTCGGGTTAAGTACTTAATTCATTCCGGAGGTCCGTTCTTAACCTGAAACTGTTCTTAACCTAAAGCACCACTTTAGCTAATGGGGCCTCCTGCTGCCGCTGCGCCGCCGGAGCACGATTTCTGTTCTCATCCTGAAGCAAAGTTCTTAACCTGCGGTAATATTTCTGGGTTAGCAGAGTCTGTAACCTGAAGCGTATGTAACCTGAAGCGTATGTAACCCGAGGTACCACTGTACTGTATTTTAATATTTTGTTGGAAGCTGCCCAGAGTGGCTGGGGAAGCCCATCCAGATGGGCGGGGTATAAATAATAAATAATAATAATATCTGACCATTGGTCATGCTGGCTGGGGCTAATGGGTGCTGGAGTTCAACATATGAAGAGCCAAGTTCCCTCACTCCTGATTTAGATAGATAGCTGGATGCATATGCCAACAATTGGCACAGCTTCCGCAAAATCTTTTAACTTTGTACAAAGCAGTTTCCCCACTCCATAACATTCACCTCGCCAGTGGCTGAGGGTTTGCCAAGAAAGAAAACCCTGAAGGGAACCCTGAAAGGAAAACCTGAAGCGTACTTGAGCCATGCAACATTTCAGTGCAGATGACAAAAAGTTCAGCAGAATGATAAGCACTGAAGATGTAATCTTAAAAGGGGGAAAGTCTTAAACTACCTCACAGTTTAAGTTGTGCTTGTAACATGCACTTTGTAACAATGGGGAGCAATTACATTTCATCAAGGATGGAAGAGCGGCAATAGTGTTTGCTGGATCTGGGAAATCGCTAACTTCCTATGCATGCAAGCACACTTTTCTTAAGCATGCGGTCCAGATACACATTTGGACCCTGGGTTGCTGACTGCTTACCCGAACATTTTAACACATATCTCCCCATGTATAGCAGCAGTGACCTCCATAATATTCCATATATGGTATATTAAAGTAAAGGTAAAAGTACCCCTGCCCGTACGGGCCAGTCTTGACAGACTCTAGGGTTGTGCGCTCATCTCACTCTAGAGGCCGGGAGCCAGCGCTGTCCGAAGACACTTCCGGGTCACGTGGCCAGCGTGACAAGCTGCATCTGGCGAGCCAGCGCAGCGCACGGAACGCCGTTTACCTTCCCGCTGGTAAGCACTCCCTATTTATCTACTTGCACCCGAAGGTGCTTTCGAACTGCTAGGTTGGCAGGCGCTGGGACCGAGCAACGGGAGCGCACCCCGCCACGGGGATTCGAACCGCCAACCTTTCGATCGGCAAGCCCTAGGCGCTGAGGCTTTTACCCACAGCACCACCCGCGTCCCCTATATGGTATATTAAACACCATCTAATCACATGATTTGTAATGGGAAAGGCTTCTTCTTCTTCTTCTTCTTCTTTTTACCCCTACAAATGTCTAATCCAGTTGAGAATCCCACTAATCTTTTGCCCTCGATTATATTTTACAAAGGTTATATATGCACTGAGTAAAGAGCAATTTTTTCAGCTTATTTTATATGTGGATGCTGTCTGATTTTAATCAGCTGCTGAGGATGAGAGCAAATAGGAGCTCTTACTCAAAACTGTTCTGCAGTCCTTGATCATACTTTCATTTATTTTCTACATCTGTAACCAGTTCCACCCCCCCCACTCCCCAACACAACAATCTCCATTCCAACAGAGATGCTAGATACTCAAGATCAAGAAATTGCACTTAACATAGCCCAGACTCCTGCATTTTTCCATTAAAAATAATAAAATGGCAGCAGAGACTCAGGTGGGGGGGGGGCGGAGAGTGCATGGCTGCAATTACAGCTGAAATAACCTTTCTTAATAAGGCTAGCAGTGGACAACAGAATGTGACCCTTTACAAAATAAGATGAGATGGCTCATGTGGTTCCTCAAAATATCACTTAGAATGGAACTTCCATGCCCTTTAATGTGGTTTTGGTTAAGGCAAATGTACTTTTTACAATATTAGATTTTTGTTTTATCTAGCCCACATTGTCTTTTCTGACCTCAAATTTCTCCACAGTCCTGATAACCAAGATCCTTTTAAGTGGAATGCTAGGGATTGAACTACCAATATTAACCCACAGCAAAAATGTAGATCTACGTTCAAGGCTTTCGTCATCTCCAGCTTCTTCACAGAACATGAGCACTCTCTTTTTTGTATACATACTGATTTACTATTTATGCATCAAAGATGGAAAGACTTTAAATATTTGCTCCCTCCATTATCCTTCTATTTTAGATTTATTGGCTTCACAAGTTTGGTTCTCTTTCTGGATGCCTGAGACGAGAACTTGAGGCTAGAACAAGGACTGTGCAATGATGCAAGAGAACAACCACAGATCTCAAGTTCAGTGGCGTGAAATGTAGAGGATTAAGAGAGGAATCAGATTCAACAGGATGAAACAAACAAAGGGTACAGGCTAGACTTCGATTAGGTGCTAAGCTTCAGGGGTCAGCAAACCTTTTCAGCAGGGGGCTGGTCCACTGTCCCTCAGACCTTGTGGGGAGCTGGACTATATTTTGAAGAAAGAAAAAATGAAGAAATTCCTATGCCCCACAAATAACCCAGAGATGCATTTTAAATAAAAGCACACATTCTACTCATGTAAAAACATGCTGATTCCCAGACTGTCCGCAGGCTCGATTTAGAAGGCAATTGGGCCGGATCCAGCCCCCGGGCCTTAGTTTGCCTACCCATGTTCTAAAAGTATGCCCTGCATACTGTCATTGTTAAGCTAGAAGAGCAATTTGTCATTTTGTCCAAAGTGCTTACTCTGGTTTATCTCAGCAAGCAGGAATCAGAGCTCTTGGTCTGATCTTAGTTTGTTTTGACAAACCATAGTTTAAACTAACCTCAGTTTTGACAAAAAACAAAAAACTAAATATGGTTAAAATGAATGTGGATGCTTCTTCTCCTTGCAGCTGCGCCAGTAGAGACAAGTGCACACGCCCAAGGTTTGTGCACATAAGGTTAAAGCATATTGTAGGATTTCATCCAGCTAGCTCTGATCAAAGCATTTTCACATTTCCCCCCTAAGACTGAACACACCTCATAAAACAGCCACCTTATTTCAGTGGACCCACATACAAAGCTGCATTGCCCCACAGCTTCATGTCCCTGAATTTTTAGACAAAAACTCAACTCACTTTATTATTTCTTTATTCAGTCTTAGCCAGGGGGAAACAGAAGCATAACCAACACAATAGGAAGTGGGTGGGGTGGGGTGGGGTGGGGAATAATATACAGTTTGAGAGACAGCACAAGACAGTACTGAAAAATAGCTAGAAAACAGAAACTGGGTTCTTTTTTAAATGCAGATATGCTGAAGGGATTATTATTTTATTTAACAGTATTCTAGCTGCCATGGCTCTGATGTTATTCAAACAAATTAATGCCTGCGACTGTAGTGTGGAGCGTTACATGGCCCTGCAGGAAAGAGGATGCCTCGAACAATTCCCATTTTAGATTACGTCGAGAAATTGCATGTTTAAAGCTGAATTTACATGCTGAATGCAAATCTTTGTGACTGAGCTAGCATATCAAACTGGTGCAGCTGTACACAATTAGAGAAAAATGAGGCTGATCTTCCAGAGAACCTCTCTTTACACGGGATCTGCAATATATTTCGTTTGTTCGGCAATATATCGCTTCTCTTCCCCGCGTGGGGATGTTTGCGCTACCAGATGCATTAATTAATAAGGAATTTGTTTCCTTAAAGAAGAGAAGTCCCTGAAATTCAAAATAGATTGCATGACGAATGGCTGCGGTTGCAAGCTGGGTCCGGATCCAAAGGCGAAGGTAAAGGAGGCATTCCATAAATACAGTTATAAATTGCAACAATAAATGTTAATAGCCAGGAATGTGGAGGAAGGAATAAAATAACCATTTGGCTAGGCAAGCTTTAAATGTGCATGTTGTAGTCAGTGGCTAAATGATGTCTTTCCATTGTCTAATCTCTGAAGGTGTCAAGACTCTATTAGAGGTCCCTATTCAAATCAAGCAGAAGAGAGCAGCGCAGATGGAATACAAATACACAGCCAAGGAGTGGAACGGGGTTAGCGAAGTGTGCAGTTGGAGAGATTGATGTTGATACCCTTCACTGCCAAGTGAAATGCCAATAATGCTTGTATAGCATTTTGTGAGGGCAATGGGAGTATTGATTCCTGAGCAATAATAAAGAATGAAGCGGTTCTCCCAGGTATAAAAATATTGGCAACTGTTACAAAGAATTGACTCATAGAGGCCTGAGTGCTGGCCTATCTTAATACAAATAATTCAGGCTTCAGAAGGATTTTCAAGAGCAGCCAGGCATGGTCCTCAGGCACATTCTCTGCTATTAATTTACCTGCAGCTTTCACAAGCCTCTCAGTCTATTGGCCAATTGGTCGACGAGGTACAGGGACAAAATGGATTTCTGAAGGCTTGTTGAAAGACAAGATGAAAAAATAGCAGAGCCATGACCCTTTTTACATATAAAAATGCAGAAGGGGAGTATAGGCTGCATTCTCTTCTTAGCACAATATAAATGCACAAATCTCATAAAGGCATTTGGCAAATTTCATCTAGTTACAATATTCAGTATCAAGAAGTTTTGGGGTGCTTTTCTTCTTCAAGCTAACTTAAAATGTTACTACTTTAAAATGTTTTTGACCGGGTTAAACTGTGGGCCTGTTTTCAGGAATTGTAAAGGGATGCACACTGAACTTGAAAAGTGCATGGCTGTCTCAGGGCAAACAGGTTAGTGCATTTAGTGCTCAGATCACCATTCCTCCAATAATTAAGCATGAAAACAATGTAAATACAAATTAAGATCTAAAACTGAAAAGAATCTAAATATAGCAAAAGGAAACAAAAGGAACATACTACAGTCCCAAAGTGAAAGCACGTACAGTCATACCTCATGTTACGTTTGCTTCAGGTTGAGCATTTTCAGGTTGTGTCCCACGGCGACCCGGAAGTACCAGAAAGGGTTACTTCTGGATTTCACCGCTCGTGCATGCGCAGACACGCAAAATGACGTCATGTGCATGCACAGAAGTGGCGAATCGTGACACGCGCAGGCGCAGGTTGTGTTCTGCTCATGTTGCGAACGGGCCTCCGGAATGGATCCCGTTTGCAACCAGAGGTACCACTGTATTTAAAAACTGAAAGGCTCAGACTATGTGAGGGATTTAAAAGGCCTAAATGGGCAGAAATACCTTCATCTGGCACTGAAAAGACCACAAGGATGGCTCTGGGGAAACCTCTCAGGGAAGACTGTTCTGCAACCAGGGCAGACCTCGTTCCCCAGTGGTGACCTACTTCAATTCATTTGGTGGGGGCACTTACATCAGGGCACCTGAATAAGAGCTTTAGGCTCTGATAGGTACAAACAGGAGAAGGTGGTCTGACAGGTAACCTGGTCCCAAGCAAGATTTCCAGGACAGACAGAATGTTGGTCTGTGTTGCAGAAAAACCAACAAAGAGCCAGTGTGGTGTAGTGGTTAAGAGCGGTGGACTCGTAATCTGGGGAACCGGGTTCGCGTCTCCGCTCCTCCACATGCAGCTGTTGAGTGCAGTGGCGTAACGTGGGTTGTCAGCACCCGGGGCAAGGCAAGTTATTTGCGCCCCCTAACCCGTGGTTTTGTGCCCCCTAACCCATGGATTTGCGCCCCCTAACCCTAACCCCGAGATGTTGCGCCCAGTGCGGCTGGCCCCCCCCTGCACCCCCACGCTATGCCACTGGTTGGGTGACCTTGGGCCAGTCACACTTCTTTGAAGTCTCTCAGCCCCACTCACCTCACAGAGTGTTTGTTGTGGGGAGGAAAGGAAAGGAGAATGTTAGCCACTTTGAGACTCCTTAAAGGGAGTGAAAGGCGGGATATCAAATCTAAACTCTTCTTCTCTTCTTGTGACAGCAGACAAGCTAACAAGTTTATTATGGTGTAGGTTTATTATCATGATTGTTTATTAAATTTGTATCCTGACTTTCCTTACAAATTAGCCCGGAGCATCAAACATCAAAATGCTACAACAATAAAATTTAAAATAAAACAAAGACATATTTAAAGCAGTTAAGAACCATCTGAAAACATTTTACAAAACACAATTAGAAACCATCTGAAACCATTTAAAAACAAAACCATCTAAAGACAACCCCATACCCCCACAGTTACTAATTTCAAGGTTGCCAGGGCCATTGAATGCCTGAGTAAACAGGAATGTCTTTAAATTACTCCTGAAAGTCAGTAGTGAGGCCCTAAAGTGTATGCCATAGTAGCATACTTAACTTTCAAGGTGCCACAAGATTTTTATTTTTATTCTGATGCATTTATGGCAGGCTTCCTCAAACTCAGCTCTCCAGATGTTTTTGGCCTACAACTCCCATGATCCCTAGCTAGCAGGACCAGTGGTCAGGGATGATGGGAATTGTAGTCTCAAAACATCTGGAGGGCCGAGTTTGAGGAAGCCTGATTTATGGGGGAACAGACACAAAAAATGTCTGTTAGACGTCTACAGTGTTGATTCCCTGCTTAGTTGTTCATTTGTTTCTTCTTTTATTGGATTTCCTTCTTTTAAATGTTTTGGATTTTAGCCTCCTTGGCCATCTCATTAAGAGCTTGGAAATGTGGGATATGGAGATATGTGCCCTAACCTGATAACTGTATACTGGGAAGCATGGGGAGGGAGTAAAAAGATGATTCATTCAGTGTAGCTGCCACTCAGTTCTGCAACTCTAATGTTGAAATTTGGGCAGAGTCCACTTGTGTGAGGCAAGGGACATTAAGGCCAATATACCCAGGTTCCTCTAACATGGAGTCATCCCCAGCCCCCCCCCCCCAAGAATTGTCACCCCCCTCACCTATGTACATTACCTTTGCTCAGAGGGGTGGGGGCATTCAAGGACATGGGGCTTCCACAAAGCTAATAACTACTAAGTCTCCATCCATTATACAGATGCTTTACTCATCTGTGTATAAGCATGGCTATATTAAATGAGGTTGGGTCTGGATCAGACTATAAGTCAGAGTGTAAACTGAATGTTTAAGAGTAGATAAATAAAATGGTACATGTAACAGCATTTTAAAAAGTAGAGACGTCACCTTGCCGACAAAGGTCCGTATAGTAAAAGCTACGGTTTTCCCAGTAGTGATGTATGGAAGTGAGAGCTGGAACATAAAGAAGGCTGATCGCCGAAGAATTGATGCTTTTAAATTATGGTGCTGGAGGAGATTCTTGAGAGTCCCATGGACTGCAAGAAGATCCAACCTATCCATTCTGAAGGAAATCAGCCATGAGTGCTCACTGGAAGGACAGATTGTGAAGCTGAGGCTCCAATACTTTGGCCACCTCATGAGAAGAGAAGACTCTCTGGAAAAGACCCTGATGTTGGGAAAGATGGAGGGCACAAGGAGAAGGGGACGACAGAGGACAAGATGGTGGGACAGTGTTCTCAAAGCTACTAACATGAGTTCGACCAAACTGCGGGAGGCAGTGGAAGACAGGAGGACCTGGCATGCTCTGGTCCATGGGGTCACGAAGAGTCGGACATGACAAAACGACTAAACAACAACAACAAATAGGATTCTGGAAGTCAACAATGAGAGCTCCTCCCCACAAATCTGATCAAATAGATTTCCCAACAGCACAAATCAAAGAATTAGCTTGGTGGTTTGTTTGTTTGTTTGTTTGTTTGTTTGTTTGTTTTGCCTGAATAAGGATGGCAACACATCCTTTGTTTTAGCAGGAATGAAAGGTCGCATGACACGTTGCGCTTGCTGCTCTGGTATTTCCCAGAGCAAATGCATACAGTGTGTAAGGAAAATATAGGGACACATGCACACATCTGTAAGTGCCCTTGGACTCGTCTGGGAAATCCCTTAACAATAATACAGAGCAGTGCTGCCCTTAAAAAACCCTGAAAGAAAATGGTGGCTAACTAATTTGTCCACAGCCTTCAGGGCACAGCAGGTGATAAAACAGTTAATTTCACCTGGCTGAGAAATGTCTCATCTAATCCCTCTGGCCTTGATTTCCTAGTTACAGTGAATGAGAAATCAGTGGAAGATTTTTTATAAAAGTTCTAGGACACAGTTTCCCCTAAATATTGGTTTCTCCAAACACAGGCAATGGTGTGCCTTGTGTTTGATAATGACCTGTGGCAGATGCTGCAAAGAATGGAACATTTTCTAAAAATCCTTCAGACAGCAGTTATGGAATAACCTACTCAGGGGAGAAAGGATTGCCTCTCTGTTCCTCTGTGATAGTCAGAGGTCAGTCCACATGCTGGGATAGTTTGTATCTCTTCCAAAATTGCAATATGATGTTTCATAGCATTTCCCAATGTGTTGTTAAGTCTAGCAGATTTATTACCTATAAAGATTTTGAATTCTTCTCAGTCCTATTAAATGATTATTTTTCATATACCCTAAGGTAATGCATTGTACGCACAATGTATAATGCCGAGAAATACGCTTTCTATAACTACAGGAAGAACAGAGGAGATTCCTGGTTGAAAAGCACGAACTTTGCTAAAGTGTTCTTTGGGTCTGTTTGTATGGGTAAAGCAAACAGAAATCCTCCGGTCCAAAACCAATTTCCACATCTAGGAGAATTTTCAAAGCTTGGAAGGTATGGCAAGTTTTACTTGAGGTTCCAGACATTTGAGGAGGAAAAAAAAAATCAGATTTTGGAAGATTTCAGGCTACTGCTAGGTGCCTGTTTTCATAATCAGTAATAAGTTGCCACCTCAATTTGCTTTATCCCCCATATGATTACATGTTCAAGAGATTAATTCTCAAAGTTGGAGCTGAAAGATAGTCAACATTCTAAAAAATAAATAAATTCAGCAACTCTTCAGACACCTGGATCAGTCAACAGTAATAGGTAAACCATAAACAGCAATAGGTTATTTCTGATGGGGAAAATTTGCAGTTCACTGGAGAAGTTCAGTGACCTGTGACTAAGAGAAATCTGTCACAGCCTAGGACAGGGCACAGACCTGAGTTGCAGTTCCCCTTATAGTTTGCCCTATGGGGGTCTGGCTGAGCTTTCAACAACCCAGGGGAATCCTAAGAGCTGGTTGAAAAAAGGATATTTTTATGTGAGACGAGCCTCTGAGGAATCAGCCCTTAGTGCTTTTATTTCCTCAAAGGGCAAGAGTTTAGCCCATTTACAACTGTTCTTCAGGGTACTCAGAATACAGAATAAAGTATACAGAATAAAGACTTAAAGGAATGCTCAGGTAAGATGTATTGAGGCTCTCAAAGCACATTAGACTCTGAGGGCTCTCACCTCTTGGCACGGCCAAGGAAGGCAATTTCCCCTCGTCACTCATGTCTTTCCTGGGAAGATACAGACTTTATAAATGGCGCAGGATTCAGTGGGTCACTTTCATATTGCCCAAAATGAGGAACTGCATCACCTCTGCCCCACTCCTGGACATAATTTTACACTGAAATTTCATATGATAATTTATATGTGTAGATGCATAAGGCTTCCCAATCAGCTTTAATTGTGTGACCTGAATTTACCAGTAGGTGAGCAAAGGCAATCTTAGGCTCCCTTGTGCCCTTGTCAAGGAGCTGTATTGGCACCCTCCCATCCCTTGCACCCTTGGGGTGCTGCTAGCTGCTCCGCTCAGGCTTCTAATAGCGCTGCCAGCTGACTGGAGAGGGGGCCCCACAGAACTGCTGCAACAGCCCATAGCAGCAACCTGATTCCTCCACCAAGGCCACCTTGCCCAGCCACCTAGAGCAGCAGAGGAGTGGGATTATATAGCTCATTTGAGCTATTAATTCATTCTCCCATACAGCCCTAATTACCGTATTTTTTGCTCTATAAGACTCACTTTTTCCCTCCTAAAAAGTAGGGGGAAATGTGTGTGCATCTTATGGAGCGAATGCAGGCTGCGCAGCTATCACAGAAGCCAGAACAGCAAGAGGAATTGCTGCTTTCACTGCGCAGCGATCCCTCTTGCTGTTCTGGCTTCTGAGATTCAGAATATTTTTTTTCTTGTTTACCTCCTCCAAAAACTAGTGTGTCTTGTGGTCTGGTGCATCTTATAGAGCGAAAAATACAGTATATCTACCATTTAATTCCTCTTATATGAAAAACTGCCCCAACTGCTCCAAATCTGCTACAGTGGAACCTCGGGTTGCAAATGTGATCCTTGCGGCAGGCACGTTCACAACCCGCAGTGTTCGCAACCTGCAGCGTCTGCACACGCGCCTGACGTGATTTGACATTTCTGCACATGCACAAAGCTCGATTTTGTGTTTCTGTGCATGCGCGAGCACCGAAACCCGGAAGTAACCCTTTCCGGTACTTCTGGGTTTCGGCGCATCCGTAAGCTGAAAACGCGTAACCAGAAGCGTCTGTAACCCGAGGTACCACTGTCTTTTTTCCTCTTGTTGCTCATCCCTTTTTTATGCAGCAGGGGGAGGATATTACCTAGTGAGAAAACAAGAATACATAGAATGGCTTTCAGGTTTGTGAGTCTATGTTTTCTCCCAGCCGATATACGTTGGGGAAAGGAAGCATTTTAGCTTATCACTTTCTCCGTATGTTGTCACTTACAACTCCCTTACAAAATCAGCATATGCCAGAAGCATAAGATTTCGAGGACTGGAGAAGTAAAAAATGGGTGGCAAATCAAAAGAACCGTGTTGACTATGTATGGGGGAAACTATAGTGACAGATTTCTGTTTTGTTTGCTTGTTTGTTTCTTGAGGATGTATCCCATAATTGACACAAAGCTGCTGGGCATTTTTCTTTGACTCCCATTGGCCATTCCTCTTGGCGAGACACTGGAGGAGCGCAAAAATATCAGACATCTCAGCAATTCTTCTGGGTCTTGAGCCTTAGCCCTGCAACTAAGATTTTGTTCTTTTACTTGCCAAGGTCAGAATCCCATTGCTCACACGTGTCCCTTAAGGATATTTCACTGCACTCCTAGCACTGATCTTGTAGTTTCCCTTTCCTTCCATATTTTGGAATATCGTTTTGGGTAACCTTACAGAAAACAGCAGGGAAGAATGGAGAAATTGTTCCCAGCTGAGTTCCCCCTCCCCAAATTAGATATAAACAGCTATAAACTGTGGTGAGTTGAAGTTTTCTTTCGTTTCTTTGTTGAGCACGGCTAATACCAGATAAAGAGCCACTTTGAGTGAAATGTTTTGTACATCCAGGCAGGCTTTTAAAACAGATCCTGTGAGTGGCTTCACATAGAACTATTCTGTGGGAATGTATTGTTCATACAATGTTTCTGGATATAATACATATAGAGATCTAGATACCTATTCATAGATCTTTCAGGGGAAATGTTACGTGTCCATGTAACTTTTTCCAAGTGCAGACACTCACATGAAGGGGGCGGAGGGATGCCGATCCATGTGTGCAAAAATGTAAGTCTGTAGGGTCCATAAAATCATAAAAATGTACAGTGGTACCTCGGGTTACATACACTTCAGGTTACAGACTCCACTAACCCAGAAATAGTCCCTCGGGTTAAGAACTTTGCTTCAGGATGAGAACAGAAATTGCATGGCGGCGGCAGCAGGAGGCCCCATTAGCTAAAGTGGTGCTTCATGTTAAGAACAGTTTCAGGTTAAGAACGGACCTCCAGAATGAATTAAGTTCTTAACCCGAGGTACCACTATATTAGCACTTTATTTTGAGATGTAAAAATGGCTGCAGAGGAAGTCCATTATATAAGAGCAGTGGTAATAACCATCAGCAATGCAATATAATCCTTGGAAGTACAGCCACATTTGCAACAGCTTGCTCGTGAGGTGGAATTACGGTTAGAACCATTATTAATGAGGCCGAGCGCCATGTACACAAGAACATGAACTGATCACAAGACTGGTAAAAGCCAGTTAAATAGCAACAACTTAGTGTTAAGACAAAAACAACTCCATATAAAGTACAAGAAGGGTTCTGACATGTACAGCAAAAATGCATCATGGACTGTGGTTGAATGAGATATGGTGAACTGTTGGGGTGGCAGCTAATATGGCATACATTTGCCTATATAGTGATAGTCCTCATGGAAATGAACTCACAGACTCTTTGGGCTCTGTATGGTAATGCATCACTGAATAAAATCTGACCAATGGGAATTTGGTGTAAGCCTCCATGCTTGAAACCCCCACCCCCACCCCACAAGGGGAATCCCCCCCCCCCCTGTTCTTGTTTGAGACAACTTTCTTCTAAATTGCTGAAAATAGATTTAGCTGTCACAGGCTGTCTTTCATTATCTCTGTACATCAGCCCACACGTGCTGCTTTGCAGAGTAATATACACAAGTAACTTTCGTATATATATTTTTTATGAGCCACTTAGAGTTTTGATGATTAAGCAGCATATAAATCCTGTTAAATAAATACCAGCAGACCCACACATAGGGGGGAAAGCTGCCACAATAAATTTACAATCCAAATCTCAACTGTTGGGAAGACAACAAAAGGAGGAAACCGAAAGGCAAGAATGTGAAGAAACAGAATTGCATGTATTTCACATAATATATACTTCTTCTTTTTTACACATTAATTAGTTGGAGAACTGCATTGCAAAATTCAGAGGCGTGTGAATTTCAAAGGCTAAGTGGGTTTTGCTTCACATATTGCTTCTAGAAGTGTGAATTAAGTAGTTTCTCATTAAAATGCAAACAGAAGTAAATTTCTCCCCTAGCCCTAAGTAGCAATAAAGCATCATAACAGGAACAGATTAAAACATGGAGTTAGCCCTAAAATAACAAAAGAAGCTTGCTCCATTTCATGTATCCCAGACTGCCATTCCTTGATAGAAATAGTGCTCCCATTTGCCCCAATGTTCTATACATCTTCAGGTAGTACAGATCAATTATAATGGTCTTGTATTTGTACAATGGTATTTTTATTAGTTTGGTAAAACCTAGTGCAATGGCTTCATTATAACTAACTGATACTGGGTCTCTCTCTCTGTGTGTGTGTGTGTTGTGTTTTAAGAAAATGCACCTTGATCTCTTTTAAACTAACGTTGTGTGCCAGGTGAGTTAATAGGCTTTTAGCAGACATGTGACCAAAGTGGAGAGCCTTGCATTCTGCCTTCAAATGTTCTGCATTGCTAAGCAGAACATTCTGTCGCCAAGCACAATGATAACTAATGTGCGCGGCATGAAGCCCACTGCTGAATTTTCCACCTCTCTCTACCCTGCTGAATTTTCATCACAAGCAGTAGCCTGAAAGCCCCAAGTTGTTAAGCACGGTTATGGAAGAAATCTGGAGGTGGAAACCTTGTCAATCACTGACAATGGGACCTTGCTCAGCTGATAATAGAAGTACTCTGCTGCTTACGAAAGATTACTGTTCGCATTTTGGAGAGGCAGCGGGGTGACCTTTCCTTCCAAGAAGCAGAGACCTAAAGCATCTTGACAGTTTTGCTGTCAGGTTGGGTTTTTTTTTTAAAAAAGCTACACCTTTGAGAGGCTTTAAAACACTTCACATTTAAAGAATGCACTGGTCCCCCCCCCTCCTTTTCATTGCACTTCCAGCAGAATTTCAATCTTCCTTTAATTATCCAGCATGGAATTACATACTTTTATTACTTCTACTTCTCCCCTCTCTTGAATTTTATGTTCTCCTTCTGCTCTGCCTATTATCACCCTTGAATGTTTTACTTTTATTCACTTCTGAACCCAAAGATATTTAAGTCTAATTCTGCACCACAGGAGTTCTGGCGATAGCTCTGGCAGCAGTGTGAGGTTTGGTGGTGTGTGGGTTCTCAAATTTCTTTTCCTCAGAAAGCTGTCTTAAGTGAGGAATAAAAATTATTCAAACCTTAGTATAACCCAAAAACATTGTCCAAAAATTGAAGGCAGAAATGTTGTTTGATTGTGACGGGGGCGGTGGATCCAAACAAGAAAGTACAATGCCTTTATTCATACCAGTTGAATAATGAATAATTCTTTAAAACAGATTCACGAGCTGCATCTGATACTGCATATCATGGACTGCATAACTAATAAGACAACTTAATCCTTGGTCCCAAAAGGTGCAGACAAAACAAGGGAGTTGAATAGCCAGGCCTTGCGAAAGTGAAGCATCAAGCTCCACAAAGAAAACTATGAGGTATTTGTGGCTGAATTTGAAAACTAAGCAAGAATGAAATATTCATATAATCATGTGTGTGTGTGTGTGTGTGTGTGTGTGGTCAATCAAACACTTTGCAATCAATCAGGTAGCCCCCTCCTTTCCCCAGCCCCATAAGTTAAAGGTGGACAATTTTTATTGGAAGCATTGTGCAGTAGAAAGGGTTAAATATTTTGCTTCTCATTCATGATTCGTCCTTCCAGCTTTAATTAGGAGGGGGGAACGACAGATGTGTAGGCAGTGCTATTTGAAAAGGGAAGGTTCTACAGAGTTGATTCCTAGAGAAACAGATCATAGAGAAGGAAATGGCTAGTAAATGCTAGAGCACCACAGTGCAGTGGCACGACCTTTACTTGTTGTCGCTTGCATGTTGTTTTAAAGGGGGAAACTGCTATTATCCACATAAGCAGTCTTCATAATATTGCTACATAATGGACATGGGTAGGGGCTGGGAATGTGCCCTTCCTGAAACCCTGGAGAACTGCTGCCAGTCCGGGTAGACATTACTGAGCTAAATGGGCCAATGTCTGACCCTGTATAAGATAGCTTTCTTTGATGTCCCAGTGAAGCTGTAAGGATGCCAAAGGTATGAACCCCATCACACCCTTGAAATGTGTGATATAAATAAAACTCTACTTAAGAGCATTGGGTTTCATCAAGATGAACAACAGTTGAAACTACATTTGGGGATTTAAAAAGGACAGAAAGGAACCTACTCCTAATATTGGAAGGGAAGTAAATGCAGCTTGCACATCCATTAACTGGCTGGGAAAGCACAGAGCAATAATTGTTGACAATTGCTTACCCCAATAGTGCTGGTGATGAGGCCGTAGTGCTGCGAAAGTAGTTAGAAGAGTACAAAAAACAAACAAACCCCGAAAACCCTGGCTGTGTCTATGTGAACAGACTGCCTGATGATGATAGAATGGAACAGTGAAATGGAAAATGCTGAAATGTCACCTTAGAATGGCAATTCAATTGTGGTGGCACTTCCACGATGGTTTCGGAAGAAGGCCTCTCAGATGAGAGCTGGGCTGGGAGGGGGCGGGTATGGAGAGAGATCAAAGTGTTCGGGAATAAGCTGAGGAAGGTGGGGCAGGTGAAATGAAGAGTACAAAAATCAGACAGCCGAACAATGATAATGACTGTACTTTAATGTATTGCATTCATTATCACAGTAATTCTTTTAACACCTTATCCATTATTCAAGTAAGTCCACTTTCCTAGCCAGTGCTCCTTGTAGATGTGCAATTTAAATTTGGAGGCTCTTCATGTTTCACGAGCTCACATTTGCATTGAAGTAATGGCTGAAACATATTTGCAGTCCAAGCCTTTCAGCGCGGAAGAAGCCGGCAGGTATCCAAGGCAGCAAAGAGGATCCTTTCCAAATAGCATTTTTTAAAAGAAAAAGAAGAAAGAAAGAAGAACAAAGGGGAAAGGGGGAAACCAAGGGAGAAGGGCTCTAGAGAAGTACTTCAGTGACAGATTTTAAACGCTGAAGTGTTGTGGAAAATGCCATTTCTGAAAGTGATGTTTACTACATATGTTTGATATACTAATTTCCTGCCTCCTGCTTGGACTAGCAGCTATTGAATCCAAACAACTTTAATGGAGTCCTGAGAGCTATTAACACTGAGCACCTATAAAGCCAGATCATCCTGACATTATTTTACAGACCTAATTGGGCTGCCCGGTCTATAAAACATCTCTAGAAAGGATCTTAAAATGCAATAGAGCCCATTACAAGCCAAAGTGCTTGCTTTAAACAGCATGTACTTTTCATAAAAATTAAACTAATGAATTGTATTGTTCACAACATGTGCAGGAACGAGGGCACTAGAGCTTAAAAGGCTGCTTTTTATACACAGCATATGAAAGCAATGAAGCTCTCATCAATGCCATACAAACATTTTTAACTGGATTGGTCTGATCCACGACATAATTGCATCTTAGGCAGAGGAAACTGTGCAGAAATGATTTTGGGGCAAACTGTAGATATAGATCACAAACCTTGAGAAATTGTGTCACCAGCCTTCCCTCAAAATTTCTCCAACGTTTTGGTCAACTTCTAAACTGACATTGAAGAGATGATATTTCCATAATATCATCTGCTAACACGAGGAGAGTAATTGTGGGCAATTGCTCTGCTTGTAAATTTGTGTGCAAATCAATACTAGAAAATAGCTCCTATAGGCTTCCCAGTAGCCCCCTGATCATGAACCTCACAACTGCAGATCTAGTGTTTTCTGTATGCATGAGTACAAGCTATCGCTCTTTAATGTTTCCATACCGTAGGAAAAATCCAGAAGTGGTGATGAGCTACAGGGACTTAGTTGCTTGATCCTGCATTCTTGTATTCTGTCTTCTTCTTGTGCCACAAGTTGAGACATCGTGGGAAATATGGTAATCTGAAGTGAGATGGCATCAACCTGCTAAGACACTCAAGACTATATTACCTTAAAGAAAAGCGGAGAGAGAGAAAGAAGGATGGTGCTATCAGGAAGATTGAGTCTTCTTGTGTCTCAGACCAGAGAGGAAACCTGACCTAAGAGCTTTTATAGAAGTCAATGGTCATTGTCTGACCAATACTATTGGGCCTATAGGGACAAGAAGGCTTCCTTTGCCAGTGTCCTGGCAGCTCCGTTTCCTGGCTAGAGCTGGGTGATAGTTCAAGGCCCAAAACAGACAAGGCCACACCTTTGCCAGCTGACACAGAGCTACAATTCCCAACACCTTTAGCAGACTATGGTTTCCAGAATTCTTTGGGGAACGCCATGTGCTTTAAATATATGGTGTGGATGCAAAGGGAGGCAGTAATCCTGGAAGCTATGATCTCCTTAGAAGGAACAGAGGAAGACATATGGACTCTCTGCCACTGAAATGTTACCACTGGTTACATAGGTTCCTGCTGAGCAGATGTGCCTGAATGTACTTGTTGTAGTCACATGTATTTGTATCAGTGCCGGATTTACATATAAGCTAAACAAGCTATAGCTTACAGCCCCACATTCTTGGGAGCCCCCAAAAAAATTTAAAGGGGGAAAAACTGGATGTACATTTCCAAAATATAAGATAAAAAACACATAAAATAAAACCTAAACACAGCAACAGTGTTTTGTGTTGTGTAGGATCCTATGATGTAAGTATTGGGCCCCGCCTGCTAGCCATATAAAGGGCCCCATTACCTTCAGTAGCTTAGGGCCTCATCAAACCTAAATCCGGCCCTGATTTGTGTTGTAAGAAACAGCCAACATTCAATACTGTAGGACACAAACAACCCTCTCACTTTTCACTTCAAAGCAGTGATTAGTATAATTCATTTGTTTATAACTACCAGACTAGACTGCCAATAAATTTTGGGGGGGGAACCAGCGAATGATCTAGCCCTACTCAAACATATGAAGCGGCTGTTGTTGTTTAGTCATTTAATCGTGTCCGACTCTTCGTGACCCCATGGACCAGAGCACGCCAGGCACTCCTGTCTTCCACTGCCTCCCGCAGTTTGGTCAAACTCATGCTGGTAGTTTCGAGAACACTGTCCAACCATCTCGTCCTCTGTCGTCCCCTTCTCCTTGTGCCCTCAATCTTTCCAGGGAGTCTTCTTTCCAGGGAGTCTTCTCTTCTCATGAGGTGGCCAAAGTGTTGGAGCCTCAGCTTCAGGATCTGTTCTTCCTGTGAGCACTCAGGGCTGATTTCCTTCAGAATGGCTAGGTTGGATCTTCTTGCAGTCCATGGGACTCTCAAGAGTCTCCTCCAGCACCATAATTCAAAAGCATCAATTCTTCGGCGATCAGGCTTCTTTATGGTCCAGCTCTCACTTCCATACATCACTACTGGGAAAACCATAGCTTGAACTATACGGATCTTTGTCGGCAAGGTGACGTCTCTGCTTTTTAAGATGCTGTGCTTTTTAAGATGGAGTGGTACATGTCAGCAATAGGGGATCCTGCCCTCACAGAGGCATCCTCCCCCCCCCCCAACTTTTCCCGCAATTTGCAAACACACACTGCAGCTGTGTCAGGTGAAATGGAATGGGGAATTCTTCCATGGCACAGGGATCAGCTTCACACACAGGCATCTTCCGTGGATATTCAGGGTATTCAAGCTCTTTGTGTGAGAAACTGGTATGCCAGCGGGTCTGAGTTGGGTGGATGCCTTGCCTTGCATTGTGACCGGCACAGCACAATGTGAATAAATGAATAAAATGAATGGTATGCAATAATTCCACTGCTATTCTTTTTGTTTTTTAAATAGGAAATCTATAATATAGTGTTCAAACTATCATTTGCTCTTTCCTGTTTCTATGTTCACTACATCTTTATTATTCCTTCCTTTAATGATGCTGCTTTCCTAACAAGTCAACAAGTTAATCTTCTTATTAGTGAATAAAACATGAAGTAAATTTTTATGTTACTACTACTTGACAGTCTTCATGCTAAAATCCCCATTGTTAATGAACGAAAATGGTTCACATAAATTATTGCTCTGCTCTGCTGTCAAATAGTGAGGAAACGCAGCGTCCACAATATTTGCCTGAATCTCTATCTGTAGCATTTGGAAGCAGACTGATCTGCCTCAGATCTGTTCTGTGTCATTCCAATTCGAATTGTTACTTGGGTCGAAATCTGATCTGTTAAATCCAAAGGTATGTTTCACCCTCATTGATTCTAATTGAGAATTTTAAAATGGCTATAATTTCCCCCCTTTCACATGTGGATGACATCTGCGGCAAAGGAATCCCTCCAGGATGGATATAGGCTGCCAAATTTTAGGCATTTTCATCCATGAAAATTTCTTTTTAAAAAAAGTTTGTATTTTTAAATTTTCTGACAGAATTTGATGGAAATTACATTCACTGTCCCCCCTTCTGAGTTGATAAAGCTGTAAAATTTCAGAAAGATGGGTGCAGCAGTTCTTCTGGAAAGGAAACTTTACTGTGTTTGGGAAAATAGAAATCATATTCCTGTCCCTATTTGTTTCAGGGCAAACAGTTCGAAAACCATGAGGATGAGCCTTGGGGGGGGGGGGGAACGGGACTGGCAGAGTTAAGACAAATAAGTCGATGAACTGAACTCCTTGGCAGGTTTTGAATAAACTTACACAAATTTAATGGTTGATAACGTGTTAGATAGATAATGTAAGGATATGTAAAATTTTATAACATGCAGAGAATAATATGTGCTGAGAAATCAGAGAGAGGCACTGAGGGAAGTCTTTAGTGGGGGAGGGAAGGGAATAATGTATGTGATTATATGGTTTGATAATTTGATATGTTGAAATTGCTAATAAAAATAATTTTTAAAAAAGACAAATAAGTCCCCAAACTATCATGCTAGGTAATTTTACTTTCACTACACAAAAAACCTTGAAAAATCTACTCCTTCGCCACCTCCTTGAAGTTCCTACCAAGAAGACAAAAAAGTGTCATAGCTATTATTTTTATTTTTCTTACAGAAAAAGTGATTGGGAAAGAAGCAGGGCACCTCCATGGCCTAACTCTGCTGCTTATGGGCTGCTTTCACAACTTTAATGTCCCCCCACCCCCCTACAAATCATTCATTCATAAACTTTATTGTGCTAGTCAAAGGCCATGGCATCGTTCACAGGGGGGACAAAAGGAAAAACAGTAATAACCATTAAAAAAAAAACATTTTTTTTTAAAAAAAAATAGCACTACCGGTGCAATAAACCACGGTCAAGTCTCCTAGAGATTATTTGTTGCATAAACTGGAATAGCAGAGAAATCTCAGGTAAAATATGCCAGTTTAAATGTCCGAATCCCCTACCCTGCAAATCCCTGTAATTGGAGTGCACTGGTGATGTAATTCACTGTGATTAAAAGCTAGATCTGTCCATCAAAACATCTCCAGCCTTCCCCCTCTCAGGTTGTGGGTGTTTCCCCCCAAACAGCTTGCTTTTGCTCCAGTAATTTTTGTTTCAGAAGGGCTTATTCCCTGAACAAGGAACTAGAGTTTACAGGTAAATATACAGAACCACAGTGATGGGCAATCATGGTAACAGCCAGGTGGACTTGCCTGTGGCCTAATATATGTGGCTACATTGTAGCATAGCAGGCTTCCTCAGCCTGGTGCCATCCGGATATGACATACTACAACTTACACTGGACAGCACAGCTGTGTTTTGCTCCAAAAACATCTGGAGGGCATCAGTTTGGGGAAGACATTACTAAACAGTGGCGTAGCGTGGGTTGTCAGCACCCGGGGCAAGGCAAGTAATTTGCGCCCCCTAACCCGGGGCAAGGCAAGTAATTTGCGCCTCCACCCTCCCCCCCCCGCTGCACTGTCCCTCCCCCAGATAGTCCCTCGCTCTCTCTCCGCACTGCACTGCACGCCTGGCACCCTCCCCCACAGTGGGCGGCGACCCGGCGGCTCGGATCGGATTGGCACAGCCAGCACTGCAGTGAGAGAGAGTGAGCGAGCCAGGTAGGGGCGGAGAGCTGCGAGTGCGAGCGCCCCCCCCCCCGATGTTGCGCCCGGTGCGGCCGGCCCCCCCTGCACCCCCCACGCTACTCCACTGTTACTAAACAGTTTGTGCCATTCTCATGACTATGCAGGACTGAGTGGGTAGCACAAATCCATGGGCATAGCCAGGGGGGGCAGAGGGGGCAGCTGCCCTCCCAATCAAGTAAATAAATAAAAGTACTTAACTAACTGACCAACTGTGTCACAGATAACTCGGTTCTGCCTTCCCCAACAAAAAGCCTGATCCCCTCTCAAATAAATCCTGGCTATACCCATGCACAAAGCTACCACTGCTTACTGCGAGCCACACCTTCATAAGTTAGGTAGCCTGGTTCATGGGTTTTACTGCATAAATTACCGTATTTTTGTGTCTATACGATGCCCCCATGTATAAGACACCCCCTATTTTGTGGGACTAAGATATAAGAAAATGGGGGAGAGATGTATCCATGTATAAGATGCCCCCTAATTTTTGACATTATTTTTTAGGGAAAAAAACCTAGTCTTATACATGGAAAAATACGGTATATTATATGCTGCATATAATGCTGATACTGTTGGTTTTAACCTGCTATTTATTTTTGCCATTCTTGCATTTCGCTCTGTCCTGAACACCCATGAGTGGCAAGACATGGTATCAATATACTGAATATGCTTATTATACAATAAGCGTGCCATCTTTAAAACCATTTTCATCATCATAATTTAAAGTGCTAGCATTTTGGCGCATTTATCTTTATAAATGGTTCTTTTAAACTGCGCTTGTGAAAATATTTCATTCCTGATATTGCCTGCAATCAAAATGAAGACACTCAGAAGTGAAGGAACTGAATGCAAAAGTCAAATGACATTTTATAACACTGATTGCTATGCAACAAAGTCATTAATATGAGGTCAGGTCAAATAATCCAGATTTATTAAGCCAGATCAATTTTCTTTTCTTTTTCAAAATAAGAAATGCAAAAAAAAAATTAAAGGAAAAGAAATGGAAACATGGAAGAAGAATTAAGTCTGAGATGATAAAATTACAAGGAGACACACTTTTTCAAAAAAGAGAAATTACCTTTCATTCTCAGAGTCAAGATACAGTAGCTTTGTTTGTGAAAGCTGATATGATTGGCAAAACACTATCATTTTAAATCCCAAAGATTGCTAAAATGCCATTGTTTCACACTAGAGGTCACCACCGGTAAGAAAATATAATTCTAGCATCTTTTATTTTTCAACCTTGTCACTGTAACAGTGTTGAAAGGCTCCCCCACCCCCACCCTCCTGGTAAAGGAATGAAGTTCTGCTAAATGTCTTTATAGTCAAGAGAAATTTGAATGGATCAAAGCCAGGTTTTAAATGAATCTTTGTCAATAATATAGGCAGCAATATTCTGCGATAAAATAAGACATCTTTCTCCATTCAAAATGGTTTTAAAACATGGATGGTGATCTCTGAATAGCTTTACAGAGAGAGCAGAGTGTGTGCCCTATTCTGTACAACATTATTTTATTTTTTCTTAATTCTATTATGAACCAAACTAGACATTGTGGTAAATGTGTGACAACTACACACACACACACACACACACACACACACAAAATCAAGTTCACCAGACCTTTTACTTCCCCCTCCTTGCTCCCCACAGATAGGAATGAAGAAATGCAATTATAATGTCCCAAGACATACCAAGCATTATGAAGGCAGAAGGGGGAACTAAGTGCACAGCTACCATGTTTGGGTAACATAGGTTCTGGAAAACCTATTGTCTGAAGTGGGCCAAGAACTTTAGGGAAACCTAGTAACTTTTTTCCTTTTCTTTGATGGGGTTCCTACTTCTTACTTTAATTAAATGCTAAAGTCTAAATTGCAGTGAGCTGAATGAATGTCTTTTGTTAAAGCCCAGTGTGTTTTACAAGCTGAACCTATGCAGGCAGAAGTATCCCTGAATTCAGTAACTCTCAGGCATCAATACATAGGATTTCAGGTATGCTGAACCTTTTACAGGTGGGTGATATCTTGATTTATATGATAAAGGATCACTACAGGTGCCTGCATTTTTTGACTCTCCTTGAAGACATGGCAACAGGAGCTGACATGCTGAGTTTGTGCACTTCAAAATCATGCACTACAACACTGCACAGAAGATGAAGTTGGGTTCAACTCTTTAAGTATAACTGGACGTGATCTTCTGGCAGTGCCCCAGCACTGTGTGTAGTATTGCAAGGAATCTACCCACTGGATCACAGACCAGGCACTTGATTGGCGTCCAAATGAATTGCTGCCCCGAGTAAGTTGTGTAAGCACCAGGCCATTCGTGCATTACACTTTTGTTACAGGAGTTATCCTGGAAAATTCTACTACAATCAGAGCTAAAGAAAAATTAAGTGAGAGTTGCCTGTTCTGGGAACTGTCGATATTGCATCATGGTGTGGTATGCTGGTTTGACATCATCTGATAGGAAGTGCCTACAGAGGCTGGTGAATACAGCACAAGATATTATGGGCTGTCCCGTGAATCCACTGGATGAAATAGCGGAAGAACGTTGCCTCAGGAGAGTGAGGAAAATTCCCAGGGATGATTTCTTGATCTCCTGCCCTCAGGCAGAAGATATAGAAGCATGATTAGTTGCACCCACAGGGTAAAGAACAGCTTCTATCCATGGGCTGTTAGGCTGCTGAATGAAAAGATAACAACAGGGCAACTGACTTTTGGGTTTGGTGTGTGTGTGTCAGTAAACGAGGGGAATTAAGACTAAGAGAGCTGAGTGGGGGGTGCTCGTGTAATCTCACTGTATACAAGTTGTACAAGTGACAATAAAGTACAGTGGTACCTCGCAAGACGAATGCCTCAGAAGACAAAAAACTCGCAAGACGAAAGAGTTTTTCGTTTTCTGAGTTGCTTCGCAAGACGAATTTCCCTATGGGCTTGCTTCGCAAGACGAAAACGTCTTGCGCCTTTTTTAAAAAACCGTCAATGCATTCCTATGGGAAACCGTCAATACACAGTGGTGCTTCGCAAGACAAAAAAATTCACAAGACGAAAAAACTCGCAGAACGAATTAATTTCATCTTGCGAGGCACCACTGTATTTCATATTTCATAATGTGAGGTACTATATCAAATATGAATGTACAGAACAGAGAGGCTTTGAGGCTTTAGGGTGGGCAGTGCCCCTCTTGCCCTAATGGACCAGGATAATTTGTTGTGATTGTTTAAATTGCATGCTTGCAAAATGTCAGGTGCTGAAAAACTAAAACCAACAGCAATGTGAAGCTAAGGACCTTTGGTGTCCTGAACAGTTCAATAACCCAGTGGCTGTTATTGTTTGGCCCATGTTTCTTAGAATTTATTTAAAAACAATGCTCCATAATACCTAGTGCTACTCCCCTCCCCTCTCTTTCTCTCTTTCTCTTTGCTGGATGCAGCTTTCAGGTTTGGTGGGTGTGCGTCAGTAAAGGAGGGGAATTAAGACTAAGAGAGCTGAGTGGGGGGTGGTTGTGTAATCTCACTGTATACAAGTTGTACAAGTGACAATAAAGTATTTCAATTTCAAGATTCTTATCACCAATAGTGGCTGGGGTGGGAGAGCAGAGCAATGGAGGTGCTCCCCTGACACCAACATCACTACCTCTTATCTGGGCTGCGCAGGGATGAGGTGTTGGGCATGGTAGCAGTAAGGGCAGGACGGTGCAGGTGCGGTGGCAGAAAGATCAAATACAGAGTGAAGCACCATCAGATCTTGTGTTTCTGTAGCTTTCTGATTTCTATCATGCAAATCTATGGGCTGAAAGTATAAGGGCTTAACAAATAAAGCAGAAGCCGTGTTCTTTATTCTCAAAAATCACTTTTGAGGACACTTCTCTAGCTTGACATTATGAAAATTCTCAAGTTCACATTTACCCCTGCTTACTCACTCCATGTAGAACATTGTAGCAGAAAAAAATGTCATTCGTGGAAGAGATGCCATATAAAATGCTCAGACTCTGAAAATCGGAGTGCACTGAACAAAATGAAACTGACAAGATCAAGCCACTGTGTTTGGGTTACTATAATTCTGGATGGCTTAAAATGATAAATGAGCCAAACCACCTTGGAGAGTCAGTGAACCATAATAACTACCATTTCCCTGAATACTCTAGACAATTACCCATCTGGCAGGCTTGGATTTTTCCAGCTTCACTTAGATAGGATGTTCATTGTACAAAATGGATGGTGTGTGTCGAAGCTGAAATGCTGACTTATGAGATGTTGTGTCACATGATCTTGGTGGTCTTTGGCTCCTTGTCTGTGGAAAACACAGGGTGCTTCAAATCATCCTGGAGAAATCAAGAGAGAATAAGGAAAGCAATCATGTGCACAGCCAAGTATCATACATGTTGTGTAGTCCTTATGATATGGTAGCATATGGTCTGAATAGACATAAAACAGTTGCTATTGTTCTACCCTTGAAAGAGCATGAAGAGGGCAAGTCAGTACTGATTATTTAAGATAGTACAAAAATCACTTTAACAATTAAAAATGGATGGTTGCTTGAGGAGAGGAGACAAACTGAAATGTGTATGAAAAAAGAAATAAAATAGCAAAAGGTGCTTTCCTATGTGTTTGTGATAGCACCTTGCCGGCAGAGGTCCAGTTAAGCCATATTACAAGTTCCCATTCTTAATGGAAAGTCATTTCATACCTTGTTAGTCTTACTGTTTAAATAGCACATGCAAATGGTTAATGCAGGGATGCTGATGTCTTATGGGAAGTCACACCACTGGGGTAGTTGGACAAGCAAAGGGTTCAGATCAAAGACAGTGGAGAGAAAACTGAAGAAATGAATTCAGCTCTGCTTCAGGCAAGATCTCGGAATGGCCTACGACAGCATGAGATCAGAAGCTGGGACAAAACATTGCATCACCAATAAGATCTCATTTCCTAGCTGTTAGTTCCAGGAAGACTTTTGAAAGGGCAGTAGAAATACAGCAAGACTCATAGTCAAGCATCATTGTAAGTGTGGGATGGAGAAATGGGGGCCCTTCAGATGATGTGGGACCCCAACTCCCATCAGCCCCAGTTAACTTGGCCTCTGGTCACAGATGATAGAAGTTACAGTCCCGCAGCACCTGGAAGACCATCAGCCCACTGAGAGGAGGGGACATTCCTGTGTGCCGCTTGTATTCCCTGCCCCTGCGGTGGAGAAGACAAGTGTCGAGATCTTGCAGAACATCGTTCCAGCATGCGGTGGAAATGTGGGAGGGTCAGAGGGAAGCACATTCCCATTTCACCTCAGGTGCTGAAGCAGGATGGACTGACCCTGGTGCCATAAATTCTCTCTCTCTCTGATTCAGGGAATGATAGCACTCCGGGATTACAGGATACTGAATTAGGGGGTTGAGCAGCTTAAGAACAAGGTACTGGTTTGAGTGATCTATTCCCAGCAAAGGAAGATTCCCAGGATAAGGTAAAGGTAAAGGGACCCCTGACCATTAGGTCCAGTCGTGACTGACTCTGGGGTTGCAGTGTTCATCTCGCTTTATTGGCCGAGGGAGCCGGCCTACAGCTTCCGGGTCATGTGGCCAGCATGACTAAGCCACTTCTGGCGAACCAGAGCAGCGCACGGAAACACCGTTTATCTTCCCACCGGAGCAGTACCTATTTATCTACTTGCACTTTGATGTGCTTTCAAACTGCTGGGTTGGCAGGAGCAGGGACCAAGCAACGGGAGCTCACTCCATCGCCGGGATTCGAACCGCCGACCTTCACAGACTATTTACCAAATAGTACCCATCTCTGTTTCATCATAATTATGCAATTCTGTTGTGCAGCTGATGTTGATTTACTGCATTCTCCACTGCCCCTCATGAATCTGAAAGCTGGACCACAGTAGCTAACCCCCCCTCATATGTCAATCTTAGCCAGGATGTATTAGCCTCTGGGTGTATTGGCTGTTCTGAACATCAACTAATGCATTAGGTATAGCTATTAAATACATCCTTACAAGTAATAGGAACTGGACTGTGACCCCATCCTGAATGATCTGGGTTCCTGGACTTCATGAGAAACATGTGCTCCTATCCTCTGCAAGGTCACAGACAGCTTATGATTGTTTATATCATCTTCAGTTTCAGTGCATATTAGCCACAGCGGCTGGGCTGAGCTTCTCATTTAAAATACAGCACGCAGTACCAGACAGGATGATGAAGCAGCTCTGAATGGTTCTAACTCTATCACACAGAAGTGGCTGTCAAGCGCTGGGGCCAAGGAGGCAAAAGGCTTACCAGGCAAATTTACATAATTCACATGTTGCTCCTCGTTACTTTGCCAAACATCCAGATTCAGCCTAGAAGGAGAACAATGCTGGCTCCCCTCCTCCTCCGCAACCAAAGCACATCTTCATTTGCATGTGGAGTGCATTCAGCGCATCTCCTCCAGTATCTCATTTATTATAGTGCTCAGCACATGTTGGGACTTGCTTTCAAAAGCCAGCTGCACTCAAAGACAGTGTTTCATTTCTTGACACCATTAATTGGGTTATGAGTCAGAGCTCTAATGAAGACAGGTTATCGTGTCTCAGCGCAACTGTCTTGGGAGAGAGGCAAAACCCACAGAGGGAGGGGATTTAGTCAGCCTTGCATTGTTTATCAGGCACTCAGGGTCACTAGATGAATGGTCAAACCCATCAGATGTTTCTGTGGGCAACTTTATAATGATTCTGTGGCCTCAAATGGATCTTGGATGTCCCTGAAACTTTAACCCTGGGAAGCCTTGTTAACAAATGGAGGAGTGAAATGAAGAGGAGAAAAGCAACCAGACAGGAATAGATAAAACGATGTATTCTGAGTAGACTAAATGAACAGAGTGTTTTAAAAGCCTCTAATTGCTTTGCAAAGTCTACCGGTACATGCTCTATTTCAAGTTACTGTAAGGTAATTGGCAGTATGTCTGCAGGCTTATCTTAACAATGGATGAACCTGATGTAGTCTGGATGTTTTGAGTCAGAAAAAAAGTTTTAATTCTCCTTGAGATTTTCCAACCTCATTTAGAGTCACAAGATTTCAGCTGAAAGTTGCTCAGGGTTTCTGGCATGCCCAGGGATGGTGCCCAGCAGTGACACATGAAAGCAAAGCCTGTGGGCAGAGGAAGTAATGTCTGACTTGGTGCAACCGTTCCATCTTATCTTGACAATACCGGAGGTCTGTTGACAACAGGGTTGCAAACTTCAGTCTGGCACTTAATGGTGAACTGCACAGTCTTGATTGGCAGATGGAATATCTGAGCGCCTGAAGTGGGTCATATCTATCTGATTGTGCAGGGGGACTATTTGTGCATCCCAAATAGAGACTGAGAACAATTAAGCCTTCTGAGTTTTACAGCTAGCTGGGCAAAAATGATAGGAGGTTCCTGACTGATAGAAGCAGCTCTGGAGGTTATGTGGATAGTCCTTCTTTTGGGGTTAGCACAACCTGTTTTGCTGCCTCCTCAATATTTGCTAGAAAGCATGCTATTACAAAGCCTACAGTTTTGATTCTTTCAAAGAAAACTGGCCTTGTAAAGCTACCTTGGAACTTATCACAGAGAGCAGAAGTACAAACCAACTGCCTTCACAAGGCCGCAGATAAAGGCATAAGAATAAAAGGCCTGTTGCTTTAAATACCCCACATTACATTGTGTAGTGGTTTGTTTGTTTTTTTAAAAAAAGTTAACATGGGGAGGGACGCAATTTTACAGCAGGACTAAAGTGCTTGGGGAGGGAAAGTTTAATCTTTTGTTCCACAGTCACGGAAGGATACAGAGAAGCCAGAGATGGGTGACTTGGGAACATCAGGCAGACCTACCCAGAACTGAGAGGACTGGCGCCGCCTCCTGCCCTGCCTTGAGTCCTTGATTAGAGTCTCTCTAATCATGAGAAGTGGCACATGCAGAGCATTTACACACACTGACCTGGCAACAGAGCTGTGATGGGTGGAAGAGGGAGGGGAGCTGCTGGAGACCATGAGAGCACATTTAAAAGAGTGCAAGATTGAGAACCAGCCAGCATGCACAGCCGCTGTCCCTCCTCAGCTCACTCCCTGCCCCCAAGTCCCAACAGAGCAGTGATGGGTGGAAGAGGGAGGGGAGCTGAAGAGCATGAGTGAGTGCCATGTGGCTGCCATGTTTCTGGCGCTTTCTCATGGGGCAATGGCAATGCCCATCAACTTTGGGGGGCCCATCCCCCTCAACTAGGTTTTTGGGGGGCTGCCAAAGACACCTTGGCCCCTAAGAACTGGTGCCTATGCCTGGAAGGTTTAAGGCAGGGGGCAGCAAACTTTTCCAGCAGGGGGCTGGTCCACTGTCCCTCAGACCTTGTGGGGGGCCGGACTATATTCTGGGGCAGAAATGATGCAAAAGCATCATGAGCCCCGGGGGCTGCTTACCTGTGTCTTGCGAGTGAAAGGGGACAGCAGTGGTGGGACCATGAGTGGTGCGTGAAAGGGCTCCGGAGAGGGGCTGCTTAAAATGGCGGCCACTTGAGCGCTGCTGCTGCTGGCACCAACAAAGCCCAGCCCCCTTCCTCCTCTAGGCAGGGCAGGGAGAAGCCAGGAGGAGGGAGGGAGGAGGAGGAGGCACAATGGGAGGGAGAGGGAGGGAGAAAGAACGCATGCACTGGCAATCCACACGGCGATTCCTGGAACATCCGCGGGCTGGATCCAGAAGGCAATTGGGCCTGATCTAGCCCACAAGCCTTAGTTTGCCAATTCATGGTTTAAGTATGGTTTAAGTACAGCAAACCTCCTATGGTCACACCAGATCAGTGGATTCTCTTCTTCCTGCCAACCCCCTCTCCTTATTCAACAACAGGAATAGACAACAGGTCACCCTCCAGATATTGGGGCTACAGCTCCCATCAGCTTCAGACAACATGGCCAATGGCCTAGCAACAACACAGGCTATCCCTCATCTTCAAGGATAACAGTGAGGCTTATCCTGTGTGAAATGTGCCATCATTTTGTCATCCTTCACTGAACAGCATGAGTGAGCCTTCTGATTTGCAAGCAAGCTTTATAATCTCTCTTTAAGGCTTGATTTCCCCCTCATCCTGTATGCCAGACCATTCATTCATGCTACACCCTTTAGCAAAAGGCACGTAAAGGGGAAACAGGCTGAACTTGCTTAGAGGTAAGATAGGGGCAGTGGCATCAAGAAGGAAGGAAGAAGTGTGGCAGATTGACCTGCCTTTCCGGGTGCCAGAAGCCTCCCAAAGAAGCAGAGTGTGGAATTCTAAGACTGCAACTAGTTATCTGAAAAATCTAGACTTAATCATCTGGTTAGGAAGGAAGGTGTTGGCTTCCCTAACAGCATTAGTGGCATGCACACCCACCTCAAGCTAGTTTATGGTGCTTCACAAAACTGAATTTTGATTGCACTTTGATGGCATCTTGTTCTATTCCAATCCCAGAGAGGAAAAAAGTATTCTTTCTCAAGGATTTTTCCAGTTGCAGTTCCCTGCCTGAATGGAGTTAAGCGAGGCCACCTTTGTTACAATCCCATGTATGAAACGAGAGGAAAGAGGCTGAGAAAGGGGGAATATAGTCACCTTGGGAGAACTGTAGTCCCTCTAGAAGGTTTTGTATTCCCTGGAATGCTGCCTCCAGAGACAGCTGTCTATGCCACCTATTAGACCAGACCAGTCTTGGCAGCATATATCACATTGGACTATGAATGCCAAGGATCTAGAAAAGGCGAATGATTCATGGTGTGTCACTGGTAGCCATTCAGGTGTCAGTGGGACAACTTGGCCACTGGCTATTGTGAAAGTTGTACAGGAACTGAATTTCACACTAAAATGGCTGTACACTGTCATGCAATGTTCAACAACAAAATAATAATAGTAACTTTTTATTTGTTTAATATGTGCTTATCAGTTTTTGAAAATACAGCTGTAATTTTTGAAAAGATAAAGCTGAGGTTAGAAATGGAGACATTTTGCATGCTCCATTATATATTTGAATGCACTCATACAAGACAGGAGAGGCAGGTTGTTCCCTCTCCAGCACTCCTTTCCTTCCTCCCCCAGTAACTGCTTATTGCTCTGATGCACAACAATGATTACACAGTTGAAGTAGTCACCATTCATTCAACTTTAATGATGGGCAATTCACACTGATTTGCTGCCAGCTCATGCATTCATGCATCTGGATTTAGGAGGCAAAGGAAAGTGAGCGGGGTAGACACCAGACTGGCACCTTTCTCTGCCCTGAAAGTGAAACATATCCCTTCTTCACAGAGACTGGTTCTACAGCATGGCTGTGCTTCCACAACCGAGCTCCTAACTGCTTTCAGTGACTGTTGTGTCATTGGAGGACAGCCAGCTAGCCTGGTGCTACCCAAGCACCATTTTTGCCTTTCCACTGCAATCAGTGTCCTTGGAGAGTCAAATTAAATACTCAGTTAAGTGGTGATTTGCAGTGAAAGTGGCTTAGATTAACTTGACGGCATCCAGCTTGATCTAGGCTCACTTACCCATCGCCCCAAATCACAGTGTTTTTCACTGAGATTAACACTCTTTGACATAGCAAACAAGCACACCATGTAACATTTAAGGGAATAAACTTGAAAGTGAAAAGAGACCAAAAGGCATAATTACCCAAGGCAAACTGTTTTGTTCATTCAGTGATTACAGTGGCTTTAAAGGCTTATAATTTATCATGGTATAGAACAATTTAAATCCCAGTTGTGTTCAGCTGTGGAGCTGAAGCATTTCTCCTCCACCACCCCATACCCGTCCCTCCCTCCCTCTCCCCTCTTTGACAGACTATGCGTTTTATATCATGTTGATTTGGATATGACATATGTCTGCTGAACAACTCACCGCGCAGGAGGGGGAAGGCAGCCAATGTCTTTACCTTTGCATTAGGTTTCAGTACACAAATAAGCAAACAGTTTAATGATTTCAAATGGGTGTAATTTCTTTCAGGTTCAAGTATCAGTTTGCTTGTTTTGCTACTGCTAATCACCTCTTAAACAAACAATTGCTTTATCTATGTACTGTGCCTCATTTCACTTTCAAATTATGTGTGCGTTTCACTCCTAACAGCTTATTATGATCTATAATTAACAATTTTGCTGAAAGCCGAGCTTTGCATTGAAGAGAGACCACATGTTATCTGGGAAGCACTTGAAACAGAAGGCCTCTGGTTTAATAACAAAGCTGACATTGACAAGGTAGTAGGGAACGTATCCTTGTTTTGCCTTCCCACACAGATATTCAACAGGTTTAGGGATAACTCTGTGAAACTTCAGTGAAGAGGGAGGAAATGATATATTCATTGGGATGGGAAGAGATATCATATTTTTTTCTTGTTGGATAACTACCAGGGGCATAGCAAGGGGAGGCCCCCCCTGCCCCCTGCCACCATGCCCCTGGCCCCCTCTCTAAATGGCTACCTGGTGTCATGAGCCAGGAGTCAGCTTCACCTGCTGAGCAGCAGCCTGAAGGAGCAGAAGGAAAAGTGACTCCACCTGCTCCTGATGACAACCAGCTGGCTCCAGCTTTCTTAGGCAGGTTTTCTAGTCTCAGCCAGTTGCTGGAAACAACATTTGTCCCTGACTGGACCTTGCTGCTTCTTCTGATCTTGGACCCTCGGCTTTCTTCACCCCTGGATCATCTGGCTACACGAACTGAGATGCTCCTGACCTTACTCCTCCAGGCAAGTACCCCCCTGAAACTCAGCTGGTTGGCTGACTTCTCCCTCCCCTGAGTTCTGCCATGGCTGGCAGCACAGGACTACGACACCTGGCCAGTATTGGGGGGGGGGTGCACCCGCCAATGGCTGCATTAGTCGACCGGGCTCCCCCCTGCATGGGTGGGTGGCACAGTGTGGCCCTGTGAACCCTCCATGCCCCAAGCCCACCTGGTGGCAGCGGCCACCTGGTTTAGGCCAGGCATAGGCAAACTCGGCCCTCCAGATGTTTTGGGACTACAACTCCTATCATCCTTGACCAGTGCTCAAGGGTGATGGGAATTGTAGTCTCAAAACATCTGGAGGGCCAAGTTTGCCTATGCCTGGTTTAGGCTGGCACAGTGGGTTTTGTTTACCTGGCACATGGCCCCAAGTGCCAGCAAAGGATGCAACACCACTGGTGACCACCCAAGGCACTTCCAGGAGGCTCATTCTGTGGTCACTCATAGTGGATGGCCCAGGCTTCTATTTATACTCCACACTGCCAATTACCCGACAGAGTTCACGCATTTGAATGGAGCTTTGGTCAAGCGACCACAGTCAGCAGAGAGTCAGAAATAAAATGGAAATATCAGATCTTTACTATGGTGGAAGGGTTCACAACTTTGTGAAGAGGACATTTGGCTAAAACCCCTTCTTCATTTGCATGTATTTGCATGTCATGTTTGTTGATGCCTGAGCTTAACAAAGCAGGTTTGCATAGGGCCCTCCAGGCAAATATGCAGGCAGTCACACCTGAGGGCAATGCCAAAGGGTTATGTTTCTGTTGCCTTGGTATCCTTTCATTCCACTAGCTTTGCCTGGGATCTTGTTACCCATTATCCATTGTTTGCCCACTATGTCATTAGTTTTGACCACCTAAATTGTTCACTTCCTTACATCCTAACTCTGATTTCCCTATGGTGTTGGAAAGGAGAGAAGCAACATTTTTAAAATAAAAGCTTTTCCAGTCAGCACAACAATCTATACCAGCTTTATAGGGCATATATGGGGAGAGATGTGTTATAAGAAAAAACTACTCCTTTTCTCTTATGGGGTACCCAAGAGCCTATATAGAGTCCTTTTGTAGGTTCTCTATCGGTAGGAGAAAATAACAGAGGCCAACCAGAGAATATTGAGAAGCAAAGCAGCTAGTAAGTCTGATCTTTATTAACTGTTGCAGCAGGGTGCTCCCCCACACGCAGGAGAGAGGAGGACCCAGAACAAAGGTGTGCCTGCCCTTATATAGACATTTTAAATTGCCCGCCCTTGAGTCCAAGACCACCCCCAGAAACATCATACATACATCACAGAAGGAGTGTAGCCCAAGCAACCCTCCAGATACATCATACCTACATCACAGAAAAGGTGGTCTACAACAGAAATCTGAATGCATTGTTGATCTCCTTTCTGGAAAATTACCTGATTGCATTATCTGGGTTTTGGTTACTCTTTTGTTATTGTAACTACTTAATTCCTGAATCTAGGTCACAGGTCACAGGCTCACACCCTGTTCATATCTTGAATGTGCCCTTAAGACAGGATTTGTGAGGAAAGAGACAATGGGGAGGTTTCCCACTTTGACCTTGCAGAGAAATATTTGAGGTTAATTTGTTCAGGACCTTTTTTATGGGGTTTCAGACATGTGGTTTATATATACAGTTATGAACACACACACACACACACACATGACCTTAAAATTATTATAACAGATGCTTCTACAGCTTTTTCAATGTGGTGGGGCAAGTCGTTGCATATCTTTAAGGAAGGCAGTAATTTAGAGCCTTGTGATTCACCATGTCGGGTATCTGCAGCCAAGGAAAATACTGGCTTTTGCTGAGGACCAGCAAAGTAATTCTGTGCCATGAGCAGGCAAATTGCAAGAGTCCCCTTTGGCCAGGAGCATGTATGATGGCACTGGAGTACCAAAGGCCAAAATATTGAATACTGTGCATGCCAGAAAATTCTCACAACACTTACCAAAATAAATGTGTGTTTTTTTAAAAAAGAATTAAGGTTTTCTTGGGTAACAAAAGTACATACAGTGTCTCTGCTTTCATTTCATAGTCATTTCTACAGCTCAGTTACATGTGCTGCAAGACACTAGTGCTATGGAAAGTGCAAGGTTGGGGGAGAAAAGAGGTGGGGAGATAAAGCAGGGGGGAGAAGGGGAGATATGAAACTTTCGTTCTTTCGCCAAGTATGTGTGTGAGGTTTTTGTGTCAGCATCACATCTCTTTCTATATTCATTGATTAGTTTTTGTTGGCAGTGGGAGAAATTGGAGGGCCTAGGACATGGCTGGTCACATTCAGTTGACTGCAGTGAGTTTTGTTTGCATGTGTGAGAGGGAGAGGGTTGTTAGGTCAAGTTAGCTATATTGATTCATATGCTGTTGGGGGGAGGTTGCTGTTGTCTTGTTGGGCTGTGTATAAAGGGGAGCCACAAAGGGGTGAAGGCATCCTCTTTTGATTGTCCCTGTGCTAGTTTCAGTTTGTTGGTTAGTATTTCTAGAAGGGCTATTTCCCATACAGTTTGGTACTAGTGGTCCATGTTCACTCCTGGCAGGTCCCTCCAGTGTCTAGATATGAAGCTTCTGGCTACTGAGAGTAGGTGGGTGATGAGTTCTTTGTAATACCAGTGTGCATTATTGTCTTGGAAATTTTTCAATAGGGCCAGTGGCTTCTAATACCTGTTTTGTTATTTTGCATATTTATTGTAGGACTGATGCTCAAAAGGGTTGAATTTGGGGACAATCCCACCACATGTGGAGGTATGTACCTCTAGAAGGCAAACCTCTCGAGCATTTAGGTGTAACAACACCCGCTTCCATGCTGTTAGGACAAAATAAATGTATTGATTGAATAGCTTTCCCCTTACAGCTACCACAGACTGAGATGGTTATGAAAATAGGACTTTTATACATTGTTATAGAAAGCTCTTGCTATCTCTCTCTCTCTCTCTCTCTCTCTCTCTCTCTCTCACACACACACACACACACACACACACACACACACCCTCTTGTTATGTTCTTTTAACTGCAAGGAAACAATTCATTATTTGCATTCATTACTAAATGAAAAAAATAACGGGGCTGCTATATGTCCTCTTTTTCCAGGACACGTCCACTTTTTCCTGGGTATAGACATCATAGCGATCCATAGTTAAAAGTAGAAGTTGGCAAATGTGTCCTCTTTTTTGCTCTTCCAAATATAGCAACCCTAGGTCAAGATTATGCTTTATTAATGCTACATCTGCATTCTGCCTTTCCTTGGAGCATGCCAAACTCACTACAACCCCGTGAGGCAGGTCAGGTCAAGCAATAATTACTTGCTCAGGGTGACCCAATGTGCTGTGACACTTGATTGGGGACTTGAACCAGAATTTTCCACATCCAGTTACCCTGGTCACTGTACCGCTATGGCTTTCACTCTCACTCAACTAGGAATTAAGACATTGGAAGTCTGTGCATTCAGTCTTTTTTCTTTTTCTTTGCCGGGTTGCTTCACCCGCCTAGCTTTCCTTTTTCCTGGTGTGTGGGGCTAGTCACTTGCCTATTAGGACAGCATAGACTACCTGCCCCCTTGACCCAAATTGGCTAGAAAGATTGGGGTTTCTCTCTGTTTATTTTTGGTCAACTTAACAGTGTGCACAGAATTTGGGCTTATTGATTTTCTGTTGGTTTTTTGTGTGTTTATCCCAATTGTCAGCTGGTAAGGTCAGTGAGGGGACGCGGGTGGCGCTGTGGATAAAACCTCAGCGCCTAGGACTTGCCGATCGTCAGGTCAGCGGTTCGAATCCCCGCAGCGGGGTGCGCTCCCGTTGCTCGGTCCCAGCGCCTGCCAACCTAGCAGTTCGAAAGCACCCCCGGGTGCAAGTAGATAAATAGGGACCGCTTACTAGCGGGAAGGTAAACGGCGTTCCGTGTGCTGCGCTGGCTCGTCAGATGCGGCTTTGTCACGCTGGCCATGTGACCCGGAAGTGTCTTCGGACAGCGCTGGCCCCCGGCCTCTTAAGCGAGATGGCCGTGCAACCCCAGAGTCGGACACGACTGGCCCGTACGGGCAGGGGTACCTTTACGTTTTCCTTTAAGGTCAGTGAGAGTAAAGGGGTAAGAAATTAAGTTGGAGACTTTGGTGAGCATCCTAGGGCATTATTTGGAGAGTGAATGGGCTTCTGCCTAGCAGAGGCATAGCAAGCCCAGGTGGTACCCGGTGCAGAAATATATATTTTTTTGTCACCCCCTCTCCACACACTGACAGCTCAGGGTAGGCCTGGGAGTCACAGGTGGGTGCTGAATGTCCACCCCCCTTCCTATGCCTCTACGCCCCCACCCTTGCGACTCCCAAGTACCCTGAGCCATTGGGGGAAGGGGGGAGCTATGCTGCTTTGCCAGGGTGCTTGTGAAGCTGTGCAGCTTGTCCTCTCGGGAGCCATGGCTCCCGTCCATCCTCCCTCCCTCCCCAGCTCGCTGTAAAACGGCAAAGAGGGAGCCGCTTACGGCGAGCCGAGGAGGAGGGATCCCACCGCCCGTATGGCACTCCAGCGGCGCCAGTGGCAAACCGCTATGTACAGCACATGTGCAGCGTCACTGAAAGACCTACACTGGCTCCCAGTGCATTTCCAAGCACAATTCAAAGTGTTGGTGTTGACCTTTAACGCCCTAAACAGCCTCGGCCCAGTATACCTGAAGGAGCATCTCCACCCCCATTGTTCTGCCCGGACACTGAGGTCCAGCTCTGAGGGCCTTCTGGCAGTTCCCTCACTGCGAGGAGCTAAGCTACAGAGAACCAGGCAGAGGGCCTTCTCATAGTGGTGCCCTCCCTGTGGAACGCCCTCCCATCAGATGTCAAAGAAATAAACAACTACCTGACATTTAGAAGACATCTGAAGGCAGCCCTGTTCAGGGAAGTTTTTAATGTATGACATTTTAATGTATTTTTAATCTTTGTTGGAAGCCGCCCAGAGTGGCTGGGGAAACCCAGCCAGATGGGTGGGGTACAAATAATAAATTACTATTACATAGCGGTTTGCCGTCATTGCCGCCCGAGAGCTGTACAGACTGTGGCAGTACGATGGCTGATCACATCGCCACACCTGGGCCAGGGCAGCAGGGCAAGCACCCCGCAGGATGCCTTCTTGTTACCCTCCCAGACATGGAAAACCTTGCGCCCCCACCTTGCGACGCCACTGCCTCCTAGACCAATTTCTCAAGGCTAATCAGTTTAAGGGGAGCGGAAATTGGACTCTTCTCTGGTCTGCTTTCTTAGTCTACTCAGGGCTAATTGCAGTATGTGTGACTGATATGTCTCCTTCAACACATCTTGGATGTTTGGGCCAACAGGTGACTCTTGCAGAAGAAGTAGCTGCTCTGTTTGGTGTCACCAGACATGCAGATGAGGAGGACGGCATTATCTTACCACCTCTTGTCGCAGTAGAGATTAGCCACCTGCACTTGATGGTTGTTAAATGGGATTAAATATAAATAAGCCAGCGGCACATCCTAAAGAGCAAGCGATATTGCTTGAGCCTTGTCTGTTTGGTTCTTGGCTCATGCAAATGCTAGAGGAAACCACAAGGTCAACAAGTTCAAAACAGCCTAGCACTAGAAATGACTACAAATTTGACAAGGCATCTGTGACACCAAGGTAGAGAGAACTGTGTTTGAGGGCTGCCAAAGGTTTAGTAAAATCTAGTCACTGCACATTTTACATTCAAAATGGATGTGGGAGATAGAAATGGCAAAGGAGAGATGGGCGCCCAGTGGAGATGGTTAGCTAGGATTGCACATAACCAAGGGCTTCAGTCTTTTGAGATATTCTACTCCTTTGGGTTCATCTGGTTTTCAAACCCTTTTTTAATAAAAAAACAACAGCTAAAGTCTTTCAATTTGATCTCTTAAACCTTGAGGACAACTGAAGGGCTTTTAAGTCATTCCATGTGTGCTTTTGTGTGCTTTCTTACTTGGAGTCCTTAAAAAGATTATCCAGAAAAATAAGAATAAATTCTGCAAGAGATGGGGTGGGGGGAGTGCAATTTTAATTGCATGCACAAGATACTTTGATAATAAAATCAATTTGTCAGATCAATTTTTCTTAAACAAGTTCATCATACTCTAGAGCCATGGGCTAATCAATAGGGACTGTTTTTCACCTGCTTTGCAGCCAGCCCTCTCCGGCAATTGCTAGAATTTCATATCGACAGGCAATAGGATGCTTTGAAGGCTGAATTGATCTGTTAGCCTGTAGTGCCAGAAGGCAACACCGCAACAATAAAGATATACCCCCAGTGGACCTCGGGTTGGAAATCAAACAGGAGGTAAGCTGCTACATTATGCATTTGACCCTGGAGGTAATTCACGAGGGCACACATTTCTGCTTTTATTTGAAGCCAGGAAGGAAAAATGAGTATTACTGGAAGATCTATTGTAGGAAGGTAGATTGGGATCTGTCGGTAGATCTCTGGGTGATTTGTAAAAGGGCAGCAAGGATTTATCAACTCTAAGAGTCGGACACGACTGAACGACTAAACAACAACAACAACAATACTTTAACAATTGCAACGATAAAAATAATTTCCCTCCCTCCAGAACAATTAGGCTGTTGAAACAAAAGAAAGCTTGGAGGAAATCCAGGAGTGGAATTTTATGTAAATGAGCTATGATTGCATGTTCAGCCCCTAAATAAATTAACACATGATTCAAATTTTAGTTTTGGTTTTTGGCAGAATTTAGGCCACAACTTTAGGTGGCGCTGTGGGTTAAAGCCTCAGCACCTAGGACTTGCCGCTCAAAAGGTCGGCGGTTCGAATCCCTGCAGCGGGGTGCGCTCCCGTCGTTCGGTCCCAGTGCCTGCCAACCTAGCAGTTCGAAAGCACCCTCGGGTGCAAGTAGATAAATAGGGACCGCTTACCAGCGGGAAGGTAAACGGCGTTCCGTGTGCTGCGCTGGCTCGCCAGAAGCAGCTTGTCACGCTGGCCACGTGACCCGGAAGTGTCTGCAGACAGCGCTGGCTCCCGGCCTATAGAGTGAGATGAGCGCACAACCCTAGAGTCTGGCAAGACTGGCCCGTATGGGCAGGGGTACCTTTACCTTAGGCCACAACTTTATTGATTACAGAAAGTGAGTGGTTGCATAGGCTCTGGTTCGACTAGCTCCCTGAACTCTTGCAGGTAGTGCTGACCCAGAGCTCTATCATAGGTCAGCCAAGGGTGAACACCTGGGAAGGTGAAAAGCTGGGAACAGACTCTGTTCACCAACCAGATGCCCGCCTGTACTCAGGTATGGGCACAACCCCCTCTCAGGGGTTGACCAAACCAGTTGAGTCCCTGGATTCCTTTAACTGAATACCCTTCACATAGGGATGGCAAGACTGTTCCCCTATCCCTATCACCTGAACCAGTGCCTATCTGCAACCTTACAAGTTGTGATGATTTGCTATGTGGCAGGCAAAACCCAAATGGCAACAGCCAATCAGCCAAGTGGGGAAATTCCTACTGTGCCCCTGTTCCAACGACAGACGACACATGACGGCATAGCAAGGTCAAGCGCAAAGCCCTAAAAGTAGGGAGAGGTGGGCGGGTGTTCCGAATGCACAAGCCGAAAGAGGAAGCTCTGGGTCATGTGCATGGGTATAAATAGGTCCCTCGATCCATTTGGACTGTGCCCCATTAGTCAGATTGAACCCAACATCGAGGGACCTACCAATCGGGTGTTGTGGCAAACCAATCCAACCCACCCACAACACAGGAGGTCAGTCTCCAGGTCTCACCGCAACACATGGCCTCTTTTAGGGAGGACATGATTTCTGCAACTGGAAAAAATGAATTCCTGGTTTGGCTCTGTGCTCAGGGACACCCTGTTTTTTCATTATAAGTGCATATCCACCACTACCCCAGCTGTCATTTCACACCTGGATCTGATTGATGGATCTCATCATCATCATCATCAACAACAACAAAGCATATCTCCAGAACCTGCCCATCCCAGATATTTTCCTTGTTTTAAAACTTTTTAGCAAAGATGGAACTGTCAAGTTTGAAAACACACAAACAAATAAAACAATTGGTGTTCCATTCTTAACTTTTGATTAAAGATTTTCAGTTGAAACTGCAACATATGGGAACTTACAAGAGAGAGAAGTGCAAAATAATAAATTATAGAGGCAAAATTGCCCTGTGAGCATTCATGGTTAGCTGCAGTCTGCATTTTATCCAATCCATTATTTCATTGTATTTATTTCCCAGGGTTCTCAGACTATCTTGCAGCAGAGTTAAAAGCAAGCTTAAAACAAAACAAAGCAATAAAAGCAGCTTTTAAAAGAACATATGGCAGAGAATCATAAACTTCATAAAGCTAGCCACAAACCAAGGCTTAGATATGGGGCCATCAAGCAAAAACCCTTAATAATAATAATTTCAATTTATATATTGCTCTTTATCAGAAGATCCCAGGCAGTGTACAACAGTAAAATACATCACAGAACATCTATGATAAAAATATAATAAAAAACATAATGACAGGTAGCCTAATAGTAAAATAATAACAGTCCACTCCCCCACTGCCAGTTAAGGGTAAAATCATTCACAGTGATGCTATCAGCTCTGTTAAAATCAATAGCTACTTTGCTATTGAATTCAGCATCTGATTGGTGGTGGGGAATGCATGACCTATGCTGTGTTTCTAATTATTTCTAATGTGCCCTTCAGAATCAGTAGCATACTCCTACATTAACTTCAGAAGTGAAGTGTTTCATTTCATGGTGACATTATTGTGGTTCCTCTGAGCTGTGTCCCCAGGCTGGGATAACCAGATGCTAAGGAGAACTAGGCTGTTGTATATTTCATAGTTGCATAGAATTATTCCACCCATTATAATCACATTTGTATTCCTTCCTCCGATGAGCTTGGGGGTTGTCCTAGTTTATCCTCACAACTTGATGAGTTAGGTTAGGCTATATTTATAAAACCAAGTTCACACAGTAAAGTTGATAGATGGCTAAACCCAGGTCTCTTACATCCAGATCAAATATTCTAGCCTCTATACCACCACCTCTCACAAGTAATCTACAGAACTATTAAATACATATACAGTGGTACCTCGAGTTACAGATGCTTCAGGTTACAGACTCCGCTAACCCAGAAATAGTACCTCGGGTTAAGAACTTTACCTCAGGATGAGAACAGAAATCGCATGGCGGCAGTGGGAGGCCCCATTAGCTAAAGTGGTACCTCAGGTTAAGAACAGTTTCAGGTTAAGAACGGACCATGAGGTAGCACTGTAATCCCTAGGTTCCTTTGCACTTAAGTCACCCTACTGCAGGCTGAGAAGAAGTAATGTCACCAAACTTCAGAAATTGGGAGGGTGCACACATATAAATTCTCACAGTCTGGAGCTCAGTCCAAATCTTCTGAAGTTTAGGGTTCACCCATAGCAGCCAGCCTTTCCTAACATGGTTTTCCCCCCTCAAGCAAATCTAACTTTCCAAAGCTGGAGAGAGGAACACCATTTGGGAAGCTTAGATATTTCTAAGCATGCTGAGGTGTATTACTTTCTGTTCAGGTGCATGGGAAATTGTTTCAACCCAATTCATTGATTTAAGAGTCGGAGAGAACTAAAACTCCAAAAGCACCTTGGCAGGAAAAACTGTTTCTGAGGTTATTTATGAGCACCTAGTTTCCAAGCCTACGGGCTTCTTCTGATTCCAGTGAATCTGTTCTTTGCAAACATAATTTTCTTGGGATGGGAGACGGGGAGGAAGGGCTGAGGATGAACTGCCCTGGGCTTAGTTTTTTCCAACCTTACTCAGCAAATGTTCTGGAAGGTCCAATATTCAGAGAATTCCCTGGGGGAAACTAAACTTATTGTGGGGTGAACTGCGGGAAAGCTCTGCCTTCACATGTGAGAAGTCGGCTAGTGGCTTTTTTGACAATACAGTGGACAGAAATACTTTTAGTTTTGTTCCAAACAGTCTTTTTAAAGCTGCCCATGGCAACTATCTTTTCAGCCCCTAGTGTTGCAGTTCGCTGGGCTTTTAGAATCCTCTTTCCTGGGGTTCTAAAATGCATGGAGTCTCCATGCATATAGGACGTTCCCCATCTCAGACACGTTGGCAGGCACTAGGAATGATGGCAGGGGTGTGAAGCTGCCACACTTGGCCACATTGCTCCCTCCCCCAGCTCATGTTTTCCGAAAACTTAATGGTAACATGATGGGAAGTTTTGTTTCTTCACATGCTGAGCTGAAGCATTCCATGCTCACCTACTCTAGAATGTTTGGTTACCTGTTCCTAATGCATGGTTGACCACATCTATGGAATACAATGGTTATGCCCTTTTAAGTGTTGCTATATCAATCACTAGTTTTCATACCTGTCCAACTCTGTGTTCTTTTCCCAACCTTTAATCTATTGATGATTAATGCCTATATGCAACCCTTACTTTGATTTGTGTTAACCAATCAGCAACAAGCACATATGTGGCAATGCTGTAATATTCAATAAAAGGGACTCTCCGAGACATGCTCGAGAGATGCCTCCCGTATGACACTTGTCACTCGTCTGTCGTTTATTTCAACCCAACAGTGACATCTGAAAGGGGCTACTGTGCTTTTATTCTTCTTCAAAAAGTTACATACATTTTTGCCAGTGAGTAACAATGTGCATGAAGGGAAACCTAATCAAAAGGAGCAGGTCTTCTGTAACTGAGGGTAGGACAAGGGATTTGAATTTCAACAGCTGCAGCTAGATATGCAAGGGTAAGAAAAGCAGTCGCTGATGAAATTCACCAATAATAATAATAAGTAATAAATAAATTTATTATTTATACCCCACCCATCTGGCTGAGTTTCCCCAGCTACTCTGGGCAGCTTCGAACAAAATATTAAAAATACCGTACAATAAAACATCAGACGTTAAAAACTTCCCTAAACAGGGCTGCCTTCAGATGTCTTCTAAACCCACACTATGCAAGGAAGAGAAGTTCATTCCTCCCTTGTATCTAGTATCCTATTTACATGGGGATATATTAGTGCTTTACAACCCTATTCCATGCATGTCACTTGGAAGGAACTCCCATTGGTTTCAGTAGAATATACTTCCTTGAAAAAGTATATTTGTATATTGTATAAAATATACAAATATATATTTTTTTGTATAAAAGTATATTGTTTGTTCTCATAACAGACTTGTTAAGTGAGTGACATTATTGCTACAATTTCATGAATGGAGAACAAAGGCTGAGAATACCTGACAAGTCCTTGGCTGGCCCGTCATTTGAACTCAGAACTGCCACACCCAAACCCTATAGTCCCTAGATCACAAAGCAGAAACTATTGTTGTGTGCTTTGGGGATGCTTTTAATTTCCAAAGGCACTGTGTCCTGTAGCACAGTCAAGAGACTCAGCCATGGTTCCCAGAGGTTTATTTCTAAACTTGGCTTAAGGTAAAGGGACCCCTGACCGTTAGGTCCAGTCGTGACCGACTCTGGGGTTGTGGCGTTCATCTCGCTTTATTGGCCAAGGGAGCCGGCGTACAGCTTCCGGGTCATGTGGCCAGCATGACTAAGCTGCTTCTGGCGAACCAGAGCAGTGCACGGAAATGCCATTTACCTTCCCGCCAGAGCAGTACCTTACCTATTTATCTACTTGTACTTTGACGTGCTTTCAAACTGCTAGCTTGGCAGGAGCAGGGACCGAGCAACGGGAGCTCATCCCGTCGCAGGGATTCGAACTGCCAACCTTCTGATCGGCAAGTCCTAGGCTCTGTGGTTTAACCCTCAGCCCCCAGACTTGGCTTACCAGGACACTATTTCCTAACCATCACTAGGAAGCATGCAGCACTTTTGACCTTAACTTTTATTTTGTTAGATAGTTGTCAAATGCATCAGGTAAGAAATTCAATATTTACAAACTTCAGCATATCCAGACTAACATTGTCACCCCCTGACTCTTCCTTACCTGAATGTTCATTGTTCAAAAATAATGTAAAATGTTTTGAAATGCGCAGAGAGAAAAATATATTTAAAAACATGTATTTCAATAATTTTTTTGTGGATATTTTAAAATCCCCTAGATTCATGTGGAAATGGGATGCAACGGACTTTATTTAACACATGCAAAAGTGATGTGGACCAGAGATATACTGATCCAAACATCCCTAATACAAGGCAGCAATTACAGGCTCCACCTACTGTTTACAAAGCATGATTCATCTGGAAGTTTTGCTCCTTTGAAAATGTGTAATAGATATCACCAAAATTGATGCAAGCCCTCACTAAGTCCCACAACTTCCACATTCCCCGAAGAGTGCTTAACTACAAAGTCTTAGCTCCATCACAAATGTCTTTATAATATTGTTTTCTAAGTCACAGGTGCTAATTAAGCACAGCTGGGCCGACATCAGCACAGCTCAACTGTGACAAATAAGCCAGCAAGAAATAATCAATTATCATTCATCACTAAATCCATTTACTGATTTCTTTCTTTCTCTTTTTTAGAAGTACTAAATGGCTTTGCTCATGTGGTCTGGTGTGACTCATTCCCAAATTCTTGACAGTAAAAGTGAATTACGCTGCAGAATTTGGACTGCAATCCTACATGCTGTTGAACTGGGTAGATCACCTGGTATTGAATAAAATGTAAGAAGCAGTTTTATTGCATGCAGGACTACAGTCTTAATGTAAAACAGAGCAGTGCAAAGAGTACATAATGTTTACAGATTAAGAATTACATTTAGAGAAAGAAATAGGATGTTGAGCGTTGAGTGGTCAAAAGCAATGTAGGGGAACATAGGATGCTTCTTATACCAGATTAGACCCTTAGTGTATCTATCTCGTGATTGTTTGTTCAGACAGGGATCTTCTCCTGTCTGAATTGAACCTGGATATATAGCACAGATGCTCTGCCACTGAGCTTCACAGAAGGGCCATTTTGTCCCACATGTTCTGTTTCTGAATGAGAAACAACAGGCTTATTTCTCTTCAAAGTTCCCATATGAAACATATTCCTCTGAAGTAAATCCTATTGATTTTGCTGAGGCTAACTTTCAAATAAACATGCTTAGAACTGCAGCCTTCCTTTAAAGTCCAATTAATGATTCAGTTATAATTTGCATGTCAAAAAATTATTTCTTTCAAGTAACCATTGGAGTCCAGCTACCTGTGCGGCAAGCTATTTGTCTAGGGGGCATGTTTCTCCCAGCTTTCCTCCTCTAGCCTGTATTACCTAATTTGGAGGCCTTTCAGATAATATAGAAAATCAACAGGATAAGAACTTGCATTGGACTGATTTCTATATTATGCAACCTTCACAGCTAACCACAGAATGAAACAGCAACTTACTTTTGGAAAGGGGAGGTTTCAAAATAACGTATTTTAGTCACTATTTGTGCTTCTATTTTTTTGCTAAGAATGGTCATTTTATTCTGAAAGATGAACAATTCTCTGTAACCCCACAGCCTACATAAATCAGCATGACGTAGACCAATAAAATGGGGCATCTTAGAAATTTCTCTCTCCAATTCTCTTGGCTTGATTTTTTTTAATGATTTGTCATTTGGCTCTGTAGATTAAAATTCACTTTTGGAAATGTGTAAATAAGGTTCTATGTAAGGTTGGGCATTGTCATTATTTAAAACAGAGAGGGTAGACAGAGGGGCAGAGTTTCTGAAATAAGCCTTGTGCTGTGCTGTGCTTGCGATGGCTATGAGGTCTGGGGGTGGGGGAGTGAGAAGAAAACTCTATGGTTTATACCACACTGAGCATCTGCAAAGCCAGAAATTAAAAAGGCTCTGACTTCCATTCATTCCCATCTAATATTGCTGACTCTGCATTCTCCCTTTATAAAGGAAGGTTGGGCCTTCAGTCATCAATCAGTCTAAGATAAACAGAAAAGGGACCAGAAAGAGCAGGTTTGGTGGATGGCACTGGAAAGACCTCATGACAAGCAATATAAGGAGGGAAACCAGACAATGCTTTTATGGTATAAACAGCACAGCACATGTGGTTGTTCTCACTGCTTTCTCCTAGTGCCGGGGTGGAACAGTTCTGGGGGCCAAATGCGGCCCTGCATACCTCCTATCTGGCCCCAGACACTCCCCAAAGTATCCCTCCTTCTCAGCCACACCACTCACCATGCCTTGAATGTTTTTGCCTAGCTAGAATGTGTCCTTAAAGTCTTGTAATGTCATGAGCCCCACAATCCTTACTAGCAGCTAGCCCACCCTTCTGCTTGTCCTGTGTCTAGAAAGAACAGGTCCAAGTAGTTTTCTGAGTGGCTTTCCCCTTGACCCGCTGCTTTCTCAGCGAAAACGTGCTATTTATCTGCAGAAAACCTGAATTGCTGTCTGCTCCAAGTGAGCACAAAAGAGCATTTCCCCCCGCGGGTGTGGGGAGCAGTGGGACAAGAGGAAGTATGGATAAGCCCTGGTTTGGGGCGGGAGTTTCTGTCCTATGAGGAAGAGGAGGAGAGTGTAGAGGATGCTTGCAGAAGAAGAGTTTGGATTTGATATCCCGCTTTATCAATACCCGAAGGAGTCTCAAAGCGGCTAACATTCTCCTTTCCCTTCCTCCCCCACAACAAACACTCTGTGAGGTGAGTGAGGCTGAGAGACTTCAGAGAAGTGTGACTGGCCCAAGGTCACCCAGCAGCTGCAGGTGGAGGAGCGGGGAAGCGAACCCGGTTCACCAGATTACGAGTCCACCGCTCTTAACCACTACACCACACTGGCTCTGAGGGCCCCAAGAGGGAGGATGGTATCCATGGTCCTTTGCCTCCAGAGGCCTAGGAAGTTGTCCTGCCGATTCCTCCTCCCAACTGACTCAGAGTGAAGCACTTCGCAAGCAATGGGGAAGGGTGTCAAATACCCAGGAGGGGAGGGTGGACAGCTGAAGTAGGAGAGGGCAAAGGGGCCAACTTCCATCCCTTCACTGTCTGTTGTTGGCAGCAGGCATGAGCCCATCAGAGACGTGTGTACCTCCTGTCTCCTAGAGAGAAGGAGTTTCGTAAGTGAGAACACTGTGTCTCACCTTTAAAGGCTGGTGGGAGGTGAGTGACGGCTGCCGTCCAGTCTTGCACCTCTGATGTCATTCTTGAACTCTTAGTTGTGCCTCTGGCAATCTGTACCGACAGTTTGACCCGAATCCTTGTAAACCTGGAACAAAGCTTTCTTCCTTACACAAATATAGGGGACCCTGTCATTGCATTTGAGGCTGTAGTCAGGACACCCACCCCTGTCTTTGTGTGAACTTCTCAGTGCTTTAGGTTTTGTTTTGTTTTTTAAATTGTACTACAGCCTGTTCTGCAAGGAATCTGGCAATTCTAAGAATCAGAAACCTATCAGGGGCTCAGCTACACAGCTGCAAATAAAAAAGTTTTAAGTGTGGTTTACATGCAATATACAATGTGGCACTAGATGGCGATGGTGAGCCTTATGGAAAATTCAATGTATTTTTAAAAACGCTTTCAAAAAACATTTTCAGAACGGTTTTCATATGTGTGTAGATTCCACCCTGGATTCCATACGAAGCAAATATGAGAAACCCTGTGGCCGCCTCTATATATTGCTGTACCACAGCTCCCATATTTCCTGACTTTTGGCCATGGTGACTGAGGACCCATGGAAGTCCAGAAAGTTTCTACAGACTGTTTGTTTGCTTCATCTTTTTCATGGCCTTGCTCATGTTCCTTTAGCAGCAGCCTGCCATGCAGATAATGAGGTAAAACTCTTCCCATCATCTTATCTCCCATGGCATGAAAGGTTTTACCTGATTGTTTTCTGTGTGTCATGTTGCCGTTAAAGTCAGGGGAGCAATTTTTCATTTTATTTTTAAAAGCTATCAGCCCTAAGTCCACATCACAAACATTTTTGTGGGCCGCTGATGTTGAGCTTTCAATGGCAGGAGATTCCACCTAATTTCCCATTGATGTAAAGTGTCAGCATTTGAAACTTATTGCTCACTCAATGAAATAGTGAGTATTTTCTCTTCCCAAATCTCCCACAAAAAAGTTCAAAGAAATGTGGTGAGATTAAACTAAGAAAGCATTCATCAGTCTGTGAGAGAGGAAATAGCCCAGAGGTTTCCCCAGTAAGTGAGATGCGCTTGTGGACTCAGCTCAGCCTTAAGACATTAAATATTGATCTGGGGATCATGACTGAGCCCCTGGCCATGAGGCCATCACCTTAGCTGTGTGTCTGTTTTCCCATTGTCCATCTTGACTAATTAGAATCTAAACTTCATAAAAGACTGGAAACAGAGTTCTGGGGAAATGCCTGGCAGTTATTTGGCTTTATGCGGAGAGCGGCTGCATTGAAGTGCTGTGTTTTGGCCCATTAAGCATCCACACTCACATGTTTTTCATTTTCAAGGCTCCCCATAAACTGGGCAAGAACAATATCCCATTCCTTTGGGAAATAAATAGGACATTGTAAAACAGTTGGGCTACAATTAACCCTTCTGGAATTAACAGACGGTCTCCTGGCTCAACTCTTTCAGAGTATGTGGGAAGGAGAGGAAGGAAGGAAGGAAGGAAGGAGAGAGAGTGGAGTTTTTGTGCAGGAGGACCATGCAAACTCTCAAGAAGGCCACTTTTCACATGCAAAGCAAGGTGGCTCCTATTGCTATCTATGTACAACATCTAGAGATTGTGAGAAACTGCATTAAGTTCACATTTAAAGGCAAACATACCAAATTTGCACTTTATGAAACAAGATGTGAACCTAAACATAGCAAGCCTTCAGAACTCTACAAATGTTGCAGTGCAGATCTCCAGCCAAGTAAGGTGTATAAAAGTGCATATACTAATGTAAGGCGTTCATTTACATGCCTTCACTAGTGAAAAGAATACAAATAATGCATTATATGTGCATATTAGGAAAAATGCATATAAAAAGGGGGATATTAGGATAATTTTGTACTAAAATGCTGAGTTTTCATGAAGACGTTTTATTTTAAAAATTGCTGACTGATGTGGAAATGTGAAGAACTGAATTAAAGATTGGAGAAATGAGAAATGGAGGGAAACTGAAGTTGACATATTCGCCCCACCGAACCACAGCTAAATACATAGTTTGGGTCATTTGCATGATGTTAGTGCAACAACCATAACAAAAGGTTTGTGGTTGCATGGTAAGAATTGGCTGGTTCATATAACAAGTGATGCAGTAAAAGCTACCACTATATGAAAAATGTGGAAAATTCTACTGAAAATTATGAACGGGCATTAATGCAACTATTCTTTGTTGTAAAGGTAAAGGGACCCCTGACCATTAGGTCCAGTAGTGGCCAACTCTGGGCTTGCAGCACTCATCTCGCTTTACTGGCCAAGGGAGCTGGCGTACAGCTTCCGGGTCATGTGGCCAGCATGATTAAGCCGCTTCTGGCGAACCAGAGGAGCACACGGAAATGCCGTTTACCTTCCTGCCGAAGCGGTAACTATTTATCTACTTGCACTTTGACGTGCTTTCGAACTGCTAGGTGGGCAGGAGCTGGGACCGATCAACGGGAGCTCACTCTGTCGCAGGGATTTGAACCACCGACCTTCCGATCAGCAAGCCCTAGGCTCTGTGGTTTAACCCACAGCGCCACTCACGTCCCCGTATGGGAGCAGATTAGGACAAATGCATCATAGCAGAAGGGGTTGTGCATAACAAAATGTGCCCTTTGGAGAGGAACAGGGTAGGAAGAGTTGATGTACACATGTTGGGGGTCTCAAAAGACCCTTCTAGGCTCCTAAGCCACAAATCTGTAAGGCCAATTCTGACATCAGGCACCCTTTCCCTAGAAATACATAGGATTGGTTCGCACATTCCCTATTTGTCACTTCATATCTGCAGAGTTAACTGATGCGGAGAGGTGGGGTTTTTTTTTACCACATCTCAAAAAAGGTAAATTTTTGTTGTTGTAAAATGGAGTCTCTTCGCACATTCTGCTGCGTACCATCAACCATTGAGACATTTACCCATGCATGTGTAAAACACTCATCCGTGTAACAAGCCTGCCTTTTGGTTTTGCTCCCAAGCATTAACATACTTGGGAGAAGAGAGTTGAGAAGGTAGCGCCTCTCCCATCTCTGAATCACATCTAATGAAGAGATAGAATTCTCTCCGCCCTTGCCCCAACACACTGATCAAGAGCTGAATGAATTCCAGCCACTTCTGGACCCTTTAGGAGAATATATATATATATATATATATAGGTTTTGGTGTCCTCGGGTGTCTTCCCGTGTAAAAGTTGGGGTGTCTAGGCGACGTTTCGACGAGGTCTCACTCGTCATCTTCAGGCTGGTGCTTTCGGCTTCTTGTTACTGGAACAGAGCAGGATCTCAGTGTTTGAGTTCCTATAAATACTGTTGAGGGGTGTGGTGTATAGCCTCCAATGTTCTGGGTAGAGAGGAGGTTCCCAGGCTAGTGTGCCTTTTCTTCTTTTGTTCCTTAATTACTTGAGGGATATCTTGAGTGATTTCTTGAGTGATTTCCTGAATCCCACTTAGGTGGGTCATTAGGTGTGGATTAGTTGCTAAAGCCTTCGTGTCTTGAACTCTTGAACTTTGTGAAGAGTTTTTCTGAGAAGATGGCTGTACTGCACTTGGTTGTGCTCTGGCTTGGCTTCGTGTATAGGGGCGAGCTGTGGTTTTGTGGCCTGTGCCAGCCAGATCTGTGTAGGGATTGCAGGGGGGTGCAGCATCCGGAGGTGCCACCCTGGTTTGGCTACTGGATGGTGTCTGTAATTTATCTGTGGAGAGGGTCTGGGTTTGGGTCTGGTGTGGTTGATTGGTGATGGCGTTCTGTGTGCCTCTGGATCTGGTGTCAGATTTTGTGGGGAGGGCTAATTTCCAGATGTCTGGCAAGCGGGATGTGTCGTCACGCTTGTTCATGTTGTGAGGGTGTTTCTCTATCTCGATGGCTTCCATGATTATTCTCTTGTGGTGATGTTCCATGTTAAAGAGCAATTTGGAATCTGCAAAATTAATTTCGTGTCCTGTTTCTTTCATGTGTTGGAAAAGAGAGGAAGTTTTTTCTTCTTTTTTGACGGCATTCTTGTGTTCTGCGATCCGTGCATTTATTCGTCTGTTTGTTTGTCCAATGTACGTGGCTGGGCAGACTTTGCAGGGTATTTCATAGACCCCTTGGTTTTCCAACTGAATTTTATCCTTGGGGTTTCTGAGGATATTGGCTATTTTTTGGTTGGTGCAAAAGGCTGTTTTGATATTGTGTTTATGGAGGATTTTGCTAATTTTATCTGTAGTGCCCTTGATATAAGGAAGGAGGGCTATGCCATTGTTTTCTTCTGTGTCTTGGTTTTTGGGGGGTGTTTCTTTTTGGATTAGCTTCGTAACCCTGTTTTGCTGGTATCCATTGGCAATTAACACATTTGAGAGATTCTGTAACTCAGTTGTCAAGTGGTCTTCGTCAGCCACGTACATTGGACAAACAAACAGACGAATAAATGCACGGATCGCAGAACACAAGAATGCCGTCAAAAAAGAAGAAAAAACTTCCTCTCTTTTCCAACACATGAAAGAAACAGGACACGAAATTAATTTTGCAGATTCCAAATTGCTCTTTAACATGGAACATCACCACAAGAGAATAATCATGGAAGCCATCGAGATAGAGAAACACCCTCACAACATGAACAAGCGTGACGACACATCCCGCTTGCCAGACATCTGGAAATTAGCCCTCCCCACAAAATCTGACACCAGATCCAGAGGCACACAGAACGCCATCACCAATCAACCACACCAGACCCAAACCCAGACCCTCTCCACAGATAAATTACAGACACCATCCAGTAGCCAAACCAGGGTGGCACCTCCGGATGCTGCACCCCCCTGCAATCCCTACACAGATCTGGCTGGCACAGGCCACAAAACCACAGCTCGCCCCTATACACGAAGCCAAGCCAGAGCACAACCAAGTGCAGTACAGCCATCTTCTCAGAAAAACTCTTCACAAAGTTCAAGAGTTCAAGACACGAAGGCTTTAGCAACTAATCCACACCTAATGACCCACCTAAGTGGGATTCAGGAAATCACTCAAGAAATCACTCAAGATATCCCTCAAGTAATTAAGGAACAAAAGAAGAAAAGGCACACTAGCCTGGGAACCTCCTCTCTACCCAGAACATTGGAGGCTATACACCACACCTCCTCAACAGTATTTATAGGAACTCAAACACTGAGATCCTGCTCTGTTCCAGTAACAAGAAGCCGAAAGCACCAGCCTGAAGATGACGAGTGAGACCTCGTCGAAACGTCGCCTAGACACCCCAACTTTTACACGGGAAGACACCCGAGGACACCAAAACCTGCATTCCTGTACCCGTGAAAATCTACGAAAGCATATATATATATATATATATATATATGCGCCTGAGGCATTCAGAAACTTTGCCTGTTGAATGAATTATAGAACAGGAAGCAGATGGGCTGTGTATATGAAACAACCACTATCTGGCATGATGTGCTGCGCAATTTGGCTGCAAAGATTAAATTGAGCTATTGAATGTTTAATACACTATGCATAACAAATACAGCCACAGCCACAAAACAGCATAAATTACAGAATTGGTATGCACACCGACTTTCCTTGGAATCAATACACTGCCGCAGCTCATAAGAGTCTGTTGTTTAATACACATAAAGAAGAGAAGAATTCTTCTATTAAAATGAGTTATCTGGGCTATTTACCAAAGGCAGTGATTTAGCAGTGGCAAAGTCTATGTAGTGCTGTTGAATGCAGATGATAATACTTCTTGTCCTTGTCGGCCTATTTCATTGCTCCTATCAGTTGCTGCTGCTGCAAGGTCCCTTGGGTACATTAGCAGTCAGCCCAGGAAGTGTGTTTAAGTAATGGACATAATGTTCACATTTGCTAGACCAGCCTTCTCCCTAATCATGAATTATTCTTCCCCAAGGCTCAATTGGAACATTACTTTAGAAGCAGAAGATTTAATCCTTTTCAGCTGATTGGAGGGAATGATTACAGTATTATTTTCGTGTACCGGCTGTCTACAGTGAAGGTGCCTTTTTCTGTCCCCATCTTTAATAGGCAGCAATCTTTATTTCCCTGGAGGGAAATGGCAATGAATTCAAAATGGAATAAATCTTCAGGAATGCAAGGTGCTGGGGCCATAGATCACTGCTGGTTAGTTAATTAGTTTAGCCCTCGCTTGTTTCATCTCCAAGACAGAACACCTTCTGGCAAGCAAGGAGGGTGTGGAGAAGGCGAGAGAGAGAATAAATGATCATCTTTTGAAATAAATGTAGGTTGGGTTTTATTTTTCCCCCTTTTCTTTTAATATGTTCTGGAAATTTGGTTTTTATTTGATACAATCAATAAAATAACCAGCACATGTCTGGCTTTTAAGAATTATTCGATTTACTGAAAGGGATTACATCTCTATCCAGTGGAAACAGTTAAGAGATAGAAGCAGAATACTGGAGGTTTATAGACTAGCATGAATGTGATTGGAGTTGACAGATGGAGACATATTTACACTGTGAGTCCTGCATCCTCAGAGATGAGGAGGCAAAAGCAAATATATTCTTCATAGGCAGACTATAAAAGACACCTTTGAACACCTGAGCAGAGAAATGCAGTTTGAGCTTTTAATTATTGAGATGGTTCAGATCAGAGAGAAACAACCATACAACTGACAGCAACGTCAAAAGACCCCTGACATTCATAAACTGAGCTAAAAAGTGTAATACACATTTTCCCTGATTTTTCATATTGATGCAGGGACAAGGCTGTAACTTTGTATAAAGGAAAGGAGGGGGGGGGGATGCTGATGCAATTGAATTAGAGGGTAATCTGTCTCCCCTGTGTATAGATGCAATTTTCAAATTCCCCTGGAATTTTGTTTTCTAGGGTGTTTTCTTTTTGAAGTCATAAATATAAAAAAAATACCCTAAAGAGATTAACTAAATTGCAAAGGCCTTGAAAAATTGAAGCTTTGCTTCTGATTTAAACTAGACTCCCTACCCCCAATCACAAGCTGGCTGGCTGAGATTTATTTAAAATCAAAACCAGGTCATGTTGCCTTGGCCCTGATTATAAATATACTACATTTAAGAGATGAACACAGTGCTTGTGAAGAGTTGGAAAATCAGGAGTGCCTGAGGCTGGCATTTTTTTTCAGTCTTTCTATAGCACTGGGTAAGAGATTAAAACAACCACCACCACTTTTTCAAATGAGTTTCACAAGTAGAGTGGGCTATAGAATAATGGCCATTTATTTTGTTGCCAACATGACACATGAGAGTGGAGATGGGAGACAGACCAAGCAGGTGTTTTGGAGAGCATTGGGTCCAAGTTATTTTATTTGTTTTGTTCCCATTTCCATAATTACGGCACAAGCTTAAACCCACTAACTGCAGTTCAGTTCGGATTTTAATGCAAACCTACCCAATTTCCAAAACAATATGCAAACCACAGCTTTTTCTTCAAAATTCGCACTTCTCTGAATTCTGTGATGCAAATATAATACACAAATAATGTGTATATTTGGGGCACGTGTGCATCAAAATGCATATATTAGTGAAACTAGCCTATAAAATGCATGTGTTAGAATATTATATTTGCTTTTCCCTCCTCATCTCTGAGGGCGCAGGACTCGCAGTGTAAATATGTCTCCATCTGTCAACTTCAAAAATGTGTATAAGCAAAATTGCATTCATGGTTAAGTATATATTATGATAAATTTGCACTAAAGTGCAAATTTTCACAAGGACCTTTAAGAAACCGATGCAGAACAAGACTGGGGAAAGGAGAAACTGAAAGAAAATGAAATGGACAGAAACATCAATTCCCTACTTTAATAGAATTTACTTCACCTGGCTGTGTTTGAAGGCTAACCTATTTCACAAAAGATACTCTACAGCTAGAGGGAGTACACAAACACATGTAACTGAGCTCATCTGAAGGACAGCACTTCTTCCTTGGGGGAAAAGATATTCTTTTTAGTATTAAGAAAGAAAGAAAACAAACTTAAGGAAGTGTGTTATAGAGGCTTACAGGAGAGGGAAGAGAGTGAATAGAGAGAAATTGTTTTGTCTTCCACAGAACTCTGGGACATCAAAAAATGGTTCAGGAGAAATAAATGGAGCTACTAATTCAGCCACACATCATTAACTGTGTGGCCAAAGGCTTCTAATACGGAGTGGCCAAATATACAGTGGTACCTCGGGTTAAGTACTTAATTCGTTCCGGAGGTCCATTCTTAACCTTAAACAAGCCTGCAACCAGCTATCTGCTGTGCTTTTAAAAGGGGAATGTAAAACTCTGCTAAATTGTAGAACTTGCTAGCTCAAGTTAGGAAGGATATTAACCATATATCCTCTCCTGCCTCCCTGAACATTCCCACAAAAATGAATGGAGTATGTCGACTCCTAGGGGCTGAGGTCCCTTTGTCCCCCCCCCCCTAAAATATTTGAGCACAACAGATCCCCCCCCTCCCCAGTTGATGAGCATTGCCCTTGAAATGGTGAGAGTGTGCCCCATCATGTGATTGATTATTTGGGGCGGGGCTTACCTCCCCCTCCGATATTTTATTTAAGTTGGCACCTCCATGGTGGTGGTATACCAAGCATGAAGGCTGCAGGGCAGGGCATAAGTGAAACCTTCAAAAGAGCTTTTCTGAATCCTGCTGTTCACTTGACCTGGGAGTATAGGCTTGTTGTCAAAACTGACAGCCATTCTTAATAACGAAGCTAATTTTTAAACGTTAAAAGCAAAGTTATTTTTCACAAGATGCCATAGAACGTTGGGCCAAGGGTCCATTCTGCCTTTACCACACTTCAGAAGTTTATTCTGGTAAAGCTGACGTATGGAAGGAGAGTTAACCTCTCAGTGGTGGCACAATTTACCCCAAACAGCTGTACTTGTAAGGCTTTTTGCACATGTTGCTACGAGCAGGTCTTGTCAGATCCTCCTTCATTGCCAACATGTGGGTTTTCATTGTCAGCTTCAGTGTCTGGAGGACTTGTGGAAAGACACACCTCAGGGGGCCTCCTTCCTACAGTGAGTGTAGCTCCTCACTCCCAGTTATCACCAGCTCCTGTTCTTTTTCATTACTTGCTTGCTTGCTTGCTTGCTTGCCAGGCAGAGTGCCAGGCAGCAAGCAGGCAGTGGCATCTACTGCTCCTCCTCCTCATCACGACTGTTGTCGGGATCAGAGCCAAAGGCAGCTGAGCAAGCAAGCAGGTAGCAGTTGGGAAGGAGGAGGAGCCTTCTGGGGTGTGGGCCTGGCCACGCTATCCCTTGTTGTTGGCCCTGCACACATTCACTCTGCAGGAATGAATGCATGAAGAAGGCTGATAAGAAAGCAATATTGCCTGCAAGTAAGCCTAGAAGTGAGGCAAATCCATTCCCATTTTATTCTGTGTAGGGGAACCTCATACCTTCAGGGGAAGCCAGGTAAACTCCCTGCCCTAGTTTTCTCTGAAGGAAGCTAGAGATAAAATTAAAGTTTGTAATGCACGTTGCGCATGAACATTGCTAGGTATATATATCCCCCTCCCCAGATTATGTTAGCTGTGTTCCAGTACTTAAATAACAAGGCAGCTGCTGTCTAGGGCTGTGCCTGGATTTCGCAGCTCCAAGGTTATGCTTTCAGAGTATCCTCCCGCTATAGCCATGTCATATTTCTCACAAAAATGAGCCTGAAAATCCCCCACAGGGATTTTGCTTGCCATCTATGGGATTTTCTTTCTAAAAAAACCCCAACCTTTTTCTTACAACAGGCCAGCAGAAGGTTACTGAAAGGAAGGGTAGCTAAAAGTGAAGCAAAGATAAGTGTTAAACATGAAATATGGGTGTCTACTGGGGGGCAAGGAAGGATTCCACCACATCCTTGTTTTATTCTCTAGACAGTCCTTCCTTGGCAGCAATCCAAGAAATGGGTAGCAATACAGTTTTTATGAGTTGCTGTGGAGCCTCTGAGTAAGTTTTGAACTTGCTACTCACCTATCAATTCTCTTTATTTCCTTCCATAGGTATGCAGTGCCAAATCCCATATGAGTGTAACGTATCGTGAGTGCCAACAGCACTTGTGACTCAGCAGCAGCAATGTTCCTGGGGGAAACAGCACTGGATATTAGGCTCCATCAACAGATTTGCTTCTAGGACTTTAGTCCCCCACACCTGGGGCCATCTGCAATCAGCATCAGCCAACATGGTAACTGCTCAAGGAGGAGGATGGTTGAAGTCCAGCAACTGGCTCCCTGACCCTCGTTTTTTTTGTTTCGCTTTTTGTAAATTCAAATATAAATTCCATTCCAAAGCATTCAAAATTATTGTGAACTTGTTATCAATCCAGAACTAATCTGCACCGATATTCAGAAGATTCAAGGCACAGGGTTTAAAAGCACACCTTCAAGCATCTCCAGGAACTTTTTAGGAAGCCTGTCTCATGCTATGTCCCCAGGCTGACTTGCATGAGCAATGAATGCAGATATAAGGCCAGTACGAAGAAGGCTAAGGAATTCCATTTAAGCAGCAACATTTTTAAGACCTCTAGCCCTTAGGAGATACATACTTGCTGAACATAATTAGATCTATATTTAATTTTCAAATGCTGAAGGATATGTGTCTATAAACCAAATATTCTTAATACTTTGAGTTTAGGATTCTTGACTGCAAGCCATCCATACCACCTGAATGACCAGTCTGAATGGTGTGACACCAATTTTTTAAAAATATAATTTTATTTATATATATCACAACAATGATTCAATCATAATTTTAACATTTCAAACTCCAACTCCCTTCCCCCTCTTTCTGTGGTTCTTTACATTTCATCTTCCTGCATACTCCAAATTATCTCAACATATTCTTTTATATATCTATTCCTATATATATCCCATATATATTTTGAAACTGCAGGTTTTTATATTAATCCTGCCAATGTCTTAATCTGTTTACAGTTTGTTTGCAAATACTCAATAAACCATTTCCACTCCTTTCTTTAAAATTGTTATCTTGATTTCTTATTCTCCCAGTAAGTTTCACCATTTCTGTGTAGTCCTTTAACTTCTGTATCCGTTCTTGTCTCATCAGGACCTCCTCTTCTTTCCCTTTTTTGGCAAATAAGATTCTTGCAGCTATGGCTGCATACATAGATAAATTCCTATACTGTTTAGGTAGTTCTGATCCCATAATTCCCAAAAGAAAATCTTCTGGGGTTTCTAAAAATAAATGTTATCTTAAACATCTTTTTCAGCTCATTATATATCATTTCCCAGTAAGCTTTAACCTTATTACAAGACCACCACATATGAAAAAGGTACCTTCCTTCTCTTTACATTTCCAGCACATATTCAATTTGGATTTATACATTTTAGCCAATCTAGGTGTTGGGTACCATCAACACCAAAGTATTCAAGGTACTATTTAAGTGTGGAGTAGAGAGATTGCAACCTGTCTTTGTTTGTGGTTTTATAGACTTGGCTAGACAATAATGTAATGTATCTTTCTCCTCTTCTTATCTGCCATTTCCTGACAGTAGAGCATGAGCCTCTTAATCTCAGTGTCATGGGTTGAAGCCTCATGTTGGGCAAGATTCCAGCATTGCGGGGGATTGGACTACCCTTCCAGCTACAATTCTATCATTCTAAACTAATTAAAAAACCACTTCTAATCACATCATCTCAAATTTGCCACAGCAGATCTTAGCATGCCTTTCTTCATATTCTGTGGCAAATCCTTCACAAGAAGGGTGCTCTGCTCCATAGGATTTCTGTTCTTTGATGAGCAAACTGCTTGGTTCTACCAGATAATTATTCCATGTGTCTGCATCCCTTAGATCAGTGTTTCCCAACCTTGGGCCTACAGCTGTTTACAAACTACAATTCCCATAATCCCTGACCACTGGTCTTGCTAGCTGAGGATTATGGGAGTTGTAGTCCAAAAACAGCTGGAGGCCCAAGGTTGGGAAATGCTGCCTTAGATGAGAGATAGGGAGCTACGGATGTTGTTGAACAGCTACTTCCATCATCCTTTACCATTGGCTATGCTGTTGGGGATGCTGGGAGTTGAAACCCAACAACATCTAGAGGACTGCAGGTTCTTCATCCCTGCCTTGGATCAATGGGCTTGCTTCCTGAAAAATTTCACTTATGCTAACACCCCTGAGACTATCCTCAGGACTATTTTTTTTAATGTTATTGATGAGTAGTCATTCCTCTTTATGTGCCATGGGTTCTCTTCAACTGATGTAAGATGCACTTCCTGATTTTTATTGCTGTTTTAGTACCAACCTATAAATGATAATTTTCCTTTCAATTTTTTTATTAGGCTGCATATCTATGCTAATCTGTAAATCATAGCCAATAAATTTCCACCTCGTTTAAATGTTCTGATATGGGTAAATCTTCAAGAGTCCCATTGAACTCATGGGGTATTGCTTCTCAATTAACGTGCGTGGAATAAGCATCACACTCCCCTTCTCCCTCTCCTGGCAAAGGTCATTGATCAGGGTGACGAAGGCAGATTCAGGTAGCCAGAATCCCCAGTCTGTCTGCCTTGACACCAGCTACAGGCACTCAAGGCCAGTCTCAAAGTGAAGATGGATCCTGGTGAGCAAGATAGAAGATTTAAGGGCCATGGCAACACCTCCACCTTGACCTTCAAGCCTGTGCTGATGCTGCACTGAGTAACTGGACAGGCAGAGAGGGATAAGATCCACTCTGCCCAGCTCTTCCATCCAAGTTTCAATGACAAAGGCCAGATCAGCAGTCAGTGTATTTCATAGAATCATAGAATCATAGAGTTGGAAGAGACCACAAGGGCCATCGAGTCCAACCCCCTGCCAAGCAGGAAACACCATCAGAGCACTCCTGACATATGGTTGTCAAGCCTCTGCTTAAAGACCTCCAAAGAAGGAGACTCCACCACACTCCTTGGCAGCAAATTCCACTGTCAAACAGCTCTTACTGTCAGGAAGTTCTTCCTAATGTTTAGGTGGAATCTTCTTTCTTGTAGTTTGGATCCACTGCTCCGTGTCCGCTTCTCTGGATGCAACTGGTCGCTGGCCCATATGTTTTTTGTAATCACAAAATAATAGAAGGAAGTTAATTTTTATATATAAAAAATCTCTTCACTTTCTGTGTCTAATTGGCCTTGGCTGCCTGGCTGACTATATTATACTAGTTTACTTTTTTTTAAAAAAAAGGAAAACCATTACTTACACACACACACACACACACACACACACACCCTCTTCTTCTTGGTCATGCCACATATTTAAAAGGACAAGAAAACAGACCATTTCATAGATTGAAAAAGAACCTATTTTAACCAAAGGAATCACATTTTCAATACCAAGCAAGCAAAGGAAAGCAACTGTGGGAAAAGTCAGCTAGTGTTTGATGTTTCAGGGCAGGGGGAGGACGGAGGAATTGTAGACAGTTATGACATGGTGTCTTCCTCTTTGACCACACTGCACTTCAAAACATCAGAAGGAGTTGACTAACCTCTGACCAGAGAAGTGAATTAATCTACCATGGCAATTGATTTGACTGTTAAAATGGAAATGGCCTTCAGCATAGCTACAGTACATGAGCTCAGAACTGCAAATTGTTTAAAGATGTACAATTTATAAGGGAAGGTATGTTGCCACTGGGCTCTGGTGTTCAATGAAGACTTAAATCTGAACCCGCCAGATTGCTGTATCTCTTGCAGCTTTCAGATATCCAACTTGCCATCCAATGCATATTTGTTTGGAAGTAAGTCCCTTTGTTCTCAAATGAGCTTATTCCCAAGTATGCATTTGTAGCTTGGCAATTATTCAGAATAGGCACGGCCAGTGTGGTGATTACAAATCCCATCATCCCTGACCACTGGCTCTGCTGGCTCGGGCTGGTGGCTGTTGTAGTCCGATGACATCTGGAGGGCTGCATGTTGTCTACTGCTGATTTAGAAGGAAGCAGGGGAGAAAAATATTGTTCTTCTCAGGTCCTCCAGATTTCCTTATATCCAATTCATTTGATCACTTTTTCACCACAAGATGACTCTGAGCACTGTCAGTAGTATTGCCAGATGCCCGTTATTTTAAGAGACACATCTTAAAAATTCTTTCAGAACATCTTGAGTCAGTGGGCAGACTGACATTCTAAAGCAGGCATAGGCAACCTCAGCCCTCCTGATGTTTTGGAGCTACAATTCCCATCACCCCAGACCACTGGTCCTGTTAGCTAGGGATCATGGGAGTTGTAGTCCCAAAACATCTGGAGGGCCGAGGTTGCTTATGCCTGTTTTAACGTGTGAGTGAAGTTATAAAAACATGTCTGTTACATTCTGACACAGCTGCTTCTAAGGAAAAACCCAGGTTTGGCTAGATGAGGGGGAATGGTGGGAGGCTACAGCTGGGGAACAGGGAAGCATCAGAATGGGAAGGCTCCCAGCCACGAAAATGATCTTCGGATGCAGGAAGCAAGTCAGAGGAACAAGGGGGTCAGACGGGTTGGAGGCTGAGCAAGCAACTGGGTTAAGTGGGACAGCTAAGGAGGAGGAGGAGGAGGAGGAGGAAGAGGTGGCTGAGGCTGCGACAGACCCCCAGCCACTTGCCAGTTCCAGTGGCTCCTTCTCCCCTCCTCCTCTGTCCCCAAGATCGAGGAGGGTGTTACATGTAGCAGAGCAAAAGGCACAGAGAGCCCCTCCTTGAAGGAGTTTGCAACTGTTGGGATGGCAGCTGGCTTGGGGGTCTTTTGCACTTCTTTCTCCTCTTCCACTGTCTTAGTCTCACTTAACCCAGTTGCTTGCTCAGCCTCCAACCTTAGGAGGAAGTGGAAATCTCAGATCCTCAGTCCTGGCAACTGCCTCGGGGCTAGTCCTGCCCATGGAGTTCTCTGTTGGTGTTTTGTCTCTCTGAATTATTTGTTTGCTTGTTTATAATATCCTGCCCATCTGGCTGGGTTTCCCCAGCCACTCTGGGCAGCTTACAGCATATACAAATCATTGTAAAGCATCTACCCTACTGCTCATCTCTGAGTTTCTGTGCTGAACCAGCCTTGACAATGCCAGCCTCTGCTCAACTTCCAGTTTTGTGGTATTGGGTGGGAAGGCTTGAATTGGGTTTGTAAAGAGCATTGGGCTCAATGCAGTTAGTCTCCCAGTGGTCAGGAACCCTGATTGTGAAGAGTGGCACAGAGGGAACTACAAGGCTGGTCAGCTGACCAGGTCACATGTGCATTTCCAATGGAAAAACTAGTGATCACATTTCAAACTTCTCTTATTTATATATTGAAGATACACTTTCCAGCTTCTCCTCAGTTCCCAACGATGCAAGAACATTCCTGCAATTTTATTATCCTTGTTTTTAAAACTGCTGGTTTTATCTAATTTTGATAATTGCACCATGTCTACTATTTTAAAATCCTTTTGTGCTATTTTATTATTTTAGAGCATTTTTAGGTTGAGTAGTATATAAATCTTGCTAAATAAAAATAATCATTTTTTTGAATCTGATTTTTTTAGGGGGAAACCAATTTGGGTCTTTGTACGTCTTCTCGCCAGAAAAAGGATTTTGATAGGTGAAAATTTCTGCCAAGTCATTTTACATATAGTAGCAAGTGTCATAAATGAGAAAAGTCATAAAGATGATGTGGCATGATACAATCCGCAAGGCATCATTAGATGTGCTTATGCCTCTTTCTCAGCAGTTTTCAGTGTCAGTAAGAGAAATAAACACTGTTGAGAGTTGGCTGAAGGATAATAAATACATCAGCACCAAATGATGTTATATATGGTCATAGATAAAATAGATTTTTTTAAAAAACCTGTTTATGCTTCTTTAATATTCACAGCTGTTGAACATATCTATTTCTTATCTTTATTTACATTGTATTCTCCTCTGCCTGCCCTGCCCCCACATCATGGATGGTAAATGGAAACCTTTTCTTTACTAATCCTTATAGCTATGTAGAGGCACTGTGTGGCGATCACACACAGGGCCCCTGGACGTTTGACGGTCTATTGACCCTGTGCCACCACTGCGATCGCTTTTTCCACTGCCACCACCCCGTATCTCACAGGGACACACGGAGTCCAGTCAGTTGTTAACATGATCATTTAAGTTTATTTTTAAATGCAGGAACAAGCTTATGGTTTCAGTTAATTTTTCTCTTGCCAGTTTCTTATTCTTAGTACCTAACAACTCCAAACTGATTATTCCAACTATCTATCCACCTAACAATTCCTCTCACTCTTACAATACAACTCTACCAACCCACTGCCTAGTCCTCCCTCTTCCTTCTTCAACTCCCCAACCTCAACTCTCTACTCCCAAACCTCAACTCAACTAACTTTCAAAACCTCCCACTCTAACTTTTATTCCCCCCTTGCATTCTCACTGACCAATCACATCACACCTATTTTAACCCTTTCCTTATAACCCATCCTAGGAGGCAAACGCCACACACTGTATTTGAGGGGACATGGCTGGGGGTGAAAAAGAGACACACCCCCCCCCCACATGCTGGAGTCCCAATAGCAAAAGGACCCTCACAGCTGCAATTAATTAAAAAGCATGAGAGACATACTTGCATCCCAAACGTGTAGCTTGACCCTAAGACTGCAATGCTTTGCATATTTTCCTGGAGGTAAGGCCCACTGAATATAGTGGGACTTATTTCTGAGAAAACATGCTTAGAGTGCAGTGTAAGACTGGAATTCTGTCCACGTTGTAGTTGTTGTTAGATATTTATAATTATATTCCATCTCCAAACAAAGCATTCAAGGTGACTGACAATCAAATGCAGAGGTTAAAAGCAAAAAGCAATAAAAATTATGGACCCATATTTTAAAACTCATATCCAATCCCATGATAAATCCAGGTTAATAAATCTGGGTTAAAAGGCCTGGAAAAATACAAAGAAGTTACCAGATGAGTCTTCTGGAGAAAGGTTTTTCCAGAAGTAAATCCTGAAATCCCATCCAGTGGGATTTACTTCAAAATAATGCATAGAATTATACTGCATGGACAGGAAATAAAGCAAAAGTATGCTCCACCATACATAAGGGACACAGGTGGAGCTGTGGGTTAAACCACAGAGCCTAGGACTTGCCGATCAGAAGGTCGGTGGTTCGAATCCCTACGATGGGGTGAGCTCCCGTTGCTCGGTCCCTGCTCCTGCCAACCTAGCAGTATGAAAGCACGTCAAAGTGCAAATAGATAAATAGGTACCGCTCCAGCGGGAAGGTAAACAGCGTTTCCGTGTGCTGCTCTGGTTCGCCAGAAGCAGCTTTGTCATGCTGGCCACATGACCCGGAAGCTGTACGCCAGCTCCCTCGGTCAATAAAGCGAGATGAGCGCCGCAACCCCAGAGTCGGTCACGACTGGACCTAATGGTCAGGGGTCCCTTTACCCTTTACCTTTTTATGCTCCACCATTGAACTGTGATCCATCCTTGGAGATAAATGGCCTGCGTAGCGGGTAGGAGGCCATTGGAATGGGTAGAACGACGGTAGCTAGAGAGAGCGAAAACTAAGGACTCAGATATACAGCTGCAAAAAAAAAAAAAAAAAACACGTTTAAAGTGTGTTGTAAAGTGCAATATACAATGTGACGCTAGATGGCGATGGTGAGCCATATGGAAAATTCAATAATAATTAATAATAATAATTTATTATTTATAAGCTGCCCATCTGGCTGAGTCTCCCCAGCCACTCTTTAAAATGTATTTTTAAGAACGCTTTTTTAAAAAAGCATTTTCAAAGTGGTTTTTATATGTGTGTAGATTCCACCTCAGAGTGTAGGGAGGGTCCCCAGACTGCTTTTTGAGGGATCTTTTGTTAGTATTATCTTTTGTTTTGTATAAGTAAGCCTCTGCTTGTGGTCTGTTTACAAATAAATACAATGTTACAAATACCATAGGTCTCTGGAACGCTTTCATCCAAAGCAGAGAATTGTTTTATTGTTATGACACCCAAGGGCCACATCCCCTCAAAGGAAAAATCTGAAGGGCTGCCTGCCAGTATTGTTCGGGGACAAAGGCTGTGACTCCTGTCTCTGTATGGTATGCTACATTTTAGCCTTGCTAAAGTCCGGTTTCTACACACACACACACACACACACACACACATCCTTTCACCCTTCATGCAGGAGAGCAAGATGTGCTGTCACAATTCAAGGATCAGTTCCAGGTAAAAAAGCTCAAGGAGGACAAAAAGCAGGGCCAGCAAGCTAAGTGGCTGGAGACATGGGCTGTGGCCCGAGAAAAGTCTTGAGGGCTGCATAAAAAGATCTAGAGGACAGGTGGTACCTAACACCAAGGAAATTAGCTCTAATACGCCCAAGAACCTCACCAAAATGCTGGAGAGGGTGCATCTCCACAGGCACATACCTCCACATGTGGTGGGAGTGCCCCAAAATCCAACTATTCTGGACAACAGCCATACAAGAAATATGAAAAATAACTAAGCAAGTTTTAGAAATCATCCCAGAACTGGCCCTACTAAACATATTCCATGACAATATGCCCTCTCATATCACAAAGAACTCATAACCCACCTACTTTCAGCAACCAGAAACATCATAGCCAGACACTGGAGAGATCAAGAATAAGCATGGACCAATGGTACCAAATAGTATGGGAGACAGCCCTACTAGAAAAATTAACCAATAAACTGAAACTGACACAGGGACAAATAGAAGAAGACGCCTTCACCCCGGTATGGCTCCCCTTTATTACGCAGCTCAACAAGACAACGACAAAAATCCACCAACAGCATACAAATCAATATGGCTGACCTGATGCAAAACACCCACCCATCCCACTCACACATGAAAACAAAGTTCAACACAGCCAATCACAAACAAACAAGCACACCCTAGGCCAACCACAATTTCTCTCACCACCAAAGGAACACAAGCGACTAGCAAAGAGAACCTGCACAAACGACACTGACACAAAAACCCACACATGCATTAAGCAAAATAGAAATATCGCCTCCCGACCCTGACCCCACCCACCATGGCCCCCTCCACCTCTTCTCCCCTTTTTTCTTCCTAATGTAAATCTAATGTCTCAACAAATGAAACTGACCTATGGAAAATGTAACTTGAAAAAAAGAGACATTGTGCATACCTTTGTAAAGCAAGAAAACTTTAATAAAGAGAGAGAGAGAGAGAGAGGAGTGCATTGAAGCTCTGGATCTGAGCTTCCCCACCTCTGGGGAAACAAGTGCTATGGTGCTGTCTCTCAAACTTCCACCGCACAGGGAAGTCAACAACAGCACACAATGAATGTTCTGGCACGCAGTCATCTATAAATGGGCAACTGCACCTGATTTTTCTATGTAGTGTCACTCAGGCTTGCTCAAATGTCACATATGTCCTAAGGCTAACATTTTGATGGTTAAACTATATCTGGAGCTATGCACAGGACTATTCATAATGTGAACTCACTCCTGATGATAAGTGTTGATCTTCCCATAATAACTAGAGCAGCTTGTTAGATTTCAAATGGAGTGGTCACAGGAATGCCTCTCGCAGTGCCCATAAACTGAAGCACTCCCCATGGAAATAAACAGAAATATACACACTGGGATGCTTTTGGACCCTAAATACACAGAGTCAGCATATCAAATCCCACATGCCACGCTGCAGCTTGATGCTTAATGACAGCACATGCAACAGCCTGGAGGAATTGTGGGACTTCCCTGTAGACATACCCTAAATATATAACACGACTGCCATTTTTAAAGAATTGCTAGGATAGTTATGCAAATATCTACTGATAGAACTAAGAGAGTGACACACTACCTCTGAAATTAAATAAGGAGTCTTGATAAAATAGGAATGAATACACGTAACGAATATTCCCAAGAAAGCACATGTAAGATTCCAGCTATGTATCCCTGATTTAGCCCAGACATAAGTCCCATAAAGGTAAATGGGACTTCCTCCTAATTAAAGTCAAGTAGTCTGATCCTAACACGTGTTTACTCAGAAGTACAATACATCAGCAGCAATCAGATGGAATTTATCTAACAGGTGAAGAGTTACCAAGAGAAGATAAAAGACTTTTTTTGTATGCAACAATGGCAGCGAGAATGCTACTAGCCCAGAGATGGAAGGAAGGAAGAAGTAGCAACCAAAGAAGAATGGCAGGTGAAACTGATGGGGTATGCGGAGATGGCGAAACTGACGGGAAATTCCGAAACCAGGAAGATCAAGTATTTACTAAAGACTGGAGTAAATTTGTAATTTACTTAAAAGACCACTGTAAACAGTTAAAATCTTTGGCAGGGATGTAAGGACACTTGTGATGTGGAATTATTTCTGATAACTGTGGTTAATTAATCGATAGATAATGGTAAACTTAAATTTAAATATGGAATCCATGGAGGGAGGGAAGGAGGTCTGAAGGCTCAAAACAACCTTGTATTTGAATGTTTGAAAAGGTATAATGTGTATAAAATTATTAAAAACCTAATTAAAAATTATTATTTTTTAAAAAGATGGAATTTATCAGGTTGACTGGCATGCTTCCCATACCTTTGAATGGAAGATAAGGGTCTCGGTGATGCATACAAGGTTAGTCCTCTAATCCATGATCATACTGTATATGAGTAGCTTTTCATTATAGAATGACTTGGCATTCACCAGATGGGAGCATTGGTTTGATGAATCGGGGCAGTCAGAAAGGGGGAGAGTCTTTAACTGTCTTCCATCCCATCTCCTCAGATGGCCTAAACTGCTTCTCTTGCCATATCTAAAGCAATATAATTAAAGTGCACTGCATCCACACACCAAAAATATCATATTCATCTGGTAACTTGTAAATCTAAATCAATTTCAGTTATATTCAGAGTCACCTTTTGTACCTTTGCGTTTTACAGTTCTTTGTAAGTAAACCATACTATGAAATTAAGCTTCTACTTTGCAAGCAGAGACACCTTCCTGTCTGTAACTATAAATCCACTTCCCTCAGACAATCACTGGCTGAAGGTAATGTTCCTACAGCCAGGCAATCAAACGAGAGTCATACTCTCATTTGCAACTTCCTGTCCTAGGTTTCACCTGATAGAAATAAGTATGTTCTAATCTCAGCTTTTGCTAGCAATCAGTATGTTGCACTCTTCTGTATAAAATAAGACAGATTTCTGTCTCTTCTAGAACTATCCTACCAATTAATTTAAAAAGCCATTGCCAGATGCCAAAGTAGACAGGGCTTCTGTACCTTTAATAGATGCGTGGAACAGAAGAATGTGGCAAGGATAACTTGTTACTCTACCCAAAAGTCAGCCAGCCATTAGGGCCCAGTTTATACATCACACTAGTGGCGAACTGCTCTCAAACTCTTGGATCATACAACAGTGATTGTCTGAGTAGGCATACTTGGTAGGAGTGAATCATAATCACGCATGGGTAGGCAAACTAAGGCCCAGGGGCCGGATCAGGCCCAACTGCCTTCTCAATCCGGCCCACGGATGGTCCAGGAATCAGCGTGTTTTTACATGAGTAGAATGTGTCCTTTTATTTAAAATGCATCTCTGGGTTATTTGTGGAGCATAGGAATTCATTCATTATTATTTCTTTCAAAATATAGTCCGGCCCCCTACAAGGTCTGAGAGACAGTGGAGCGGCCCCCTGCCGGAAAAGTTTGCTGACCCCTGCACTAGAGTAATCCTTCCATAGCTCTTTCTAGTAGTGCAGAAGTAAGTAGCATAACAATTTTTATATCCCTGTGTGAGGGTCAGGCTAAAACACATAGATATAAACAATACCCCTTTGGGATTGTGTGCATGCAGAAACAGATTACATTTATAAACATAGTACATGGATATCCTACTTTTCCCTATATGGCCGATATAGTTCTCCCCCTTCCTATTTTATCCCCTTCCTGAGGAGTAGGGCTGGACTGAGAGACAGTGACTGGCTCAAGGTCACTCTCTGAGTTTCATTGGCTATGTCAGAATTTGAACTCTAGCCTCCAAGGTCCTAGCTCGACCCTCTGACCACTCCATCTCTCTGATGGAGAATACTGAGCTGCAGTGTTATCAACTGTTCTAAATATAACATTGCTTAGAAGTGATCAATGAGCTGTTTCTCAGCAAGTTAAGCAAAGCAAGCAAAATTATGCTGTTTTGTGTCAGGTACTTAGCAGAAATCCCTTAATAATGTGTTTGAGTGCTGAAATCATTAATAAATGCATAATTCCCTAAGACAGGCTCGATTAAGTCATATGTGTATCCTCCTAATTAAAAAAGAATGACATTAGGCAAATGAGTGGAATCTTTAAGAGGAAAGTTCAATGGTGATTCTCTCCCCCCCCCCCCCAACCCTTTGGTGATTTTTAAAGCCTTAATTTTAACAAAAGAAGAAAAGCTGCTGGTTAATGTAACTGCCAAAGAGCAGCTATAGTGCTTATACAAAGCCCCCAAATTCTGTGACTTCTTAAAAACAATTCAGCATTCATTTGCTAATTTGCAGTTTCATTGCTAATCAGGTGGCTGCTTGAGTAATCCAGACAGTTAAGATTTGAGGGACAGCTGGTGCTCTTATGTAAGTAAACAGACAAGGGAAATGGGGCCAATATAAATCAACATGTAGAGAGGCTCAAAGCAAGGTCTTAAATGAGTGTTTTGAACTTTTTCTAGGTTACTTTCCCTGGGCTTGTTAAGATAGAATGGGATATTTTGAGGGTCACAACCAAACTGTACACTTTATGTTCCTATAATACTCTTAGTACAGCAGAATAGATAAGCAAGACCAAAGTTTCATTTTTAATAATAATAATAATAATACACACTTTTTATTGTTGTAAAGTACTTTGGATGGGCTTTGCCTGGCAAAGTGATATATAGTTTTAAATGAGGAGGGGAGTTTATAATGCTGTGAAAAGTTGAAAACCCTTATTAAGTTTGGTTGCAATTATTAAAGTCAAGGTCAATTAAAACCAAATTACGACCCTTTCTGTTTTCATTTCATATTGTCTGATGTATCATTTGTCTGCTGTCCCCTGCATTGTAGGGCTTGGCTAGTTTCTGGCACCCTTCCAGAACTTGCACAAAGTTTCACAAGGGAAGAAAAAGTGAGGTAAAGGTTAGAGGAAATGGCCCATGACAGTTTGAAGAATGTTTCTCGGTATCCCCAGGTGTAAGATGCAGGAAATCATAGAAGCATTCACATTTTTTGTGGAGGCTTAATTGCAAGAAGATCAAATGCATCCATTCTTAAGGAAATCAGCCCTGAGTTGTCACTGGAAGGACAGATCATGAAGCTGAGACTCCAGTACTTTGGCCACCTCATGAGAAGAGAAGACTCACTGGAAAAGACCCTGATGCTGGGAAAGATGGAGGGCACAAGGAGAAGGGGACGGCAGAGGACGAGATGGTTGGATAGTGTTCTCGAAGCTACAAACATGAATCTGACCAAACTGCGGGTGGCAGTGGAAGACAGGAGTGCCTGGCGTGCTCTGGTCCAGGGGGTCACGAAGAGTCGGACACGAATGAACGACTAAACAACAATTTTGTAATCTCTTGGTGCTCCAAGTTACAGCATGTTGGTGAATGCTGCTCCCACGTTTATAATTCCTGCTAGCAAGTTGGTACCCAGTGGTGCAAGCACATTGTAGTATGCACATATAAAGCCCTTGTTTGAGTCTTAACTCAAACACTACTCTTTAAACATGGGAACTTGACTCAGCTTCCTCCTCACTTTCCCACAGGAGAAGGGGGACAGGAGACTGACATGTCTCCTTTTGTCCTCCCTGCTCTCTCCCCATACACGCTGGCAGGCAGTCTCCAGACAATGGGAAAATAGTTCATTTCCCCAGCAGCATGACTCAGGGAAACCTCCCCTCTTCAAAGAGCGCAATGATCAAAATACTATTTACCTCACAGATACACAGAGTATTTAGTTAGGGTGGGAATGTTAACTCTCACCACTGTGGCATGAGATAAGGAGGCTGACATGGCCTTGCTTTTGTTTATTTGAACCAATGCGGTATCAAGGCTCCAGGATATCTCTTGTTGTAGAGCCAGCTTGTTTTGTGATTTGTAGTCTCCCTCCTTAAATTGTGGGATTACTGTTATGCATGAGGGAGCCTCGCAGATCAAGAAAATCCAAAGAAGGGGAGGAGGAAGATACACTCCTCAGGCAACTTAACTTAAAGCCCTCTGATTGAAGTGGTTTGAGGTTTGTTGTATTACCCAACCTGAAAGTAAAACTGAAGATAAGATGGCAGCTGACAGACTTTGCCAGATGCAGTTTCCACCACTAAGAGTGTGGGCAGGAAGCGATGATCAAAATGCAGCTGGTTTTCTAGGTCTATTTGCAACCCCGCTAACACTAAACCAAGGAGGAACATCCATTTGCAAATACAGCTTTATAAACAGCCGCGGGAATGTCATAATTAAAGCTTTGCTTCTCCTTGTAAAGTCCGTAATCAAAACAAAAGAAGCTTCAGAAACTAGCAAGGTTAGCAGGCAGTGGCTAGGGAATAGCTCATATTGTACCAAAATATCTAATCTCAATCTCTGGCTGAGTGGGGAAAAAGGAGAACCACCAGTTATTAATTGCATTGATGTGTAGAGATGTAATGTAACCAAGGTTCTTATCTCATGGCTAAGATAATAAAAAGCCCACAAGGTGGGAGAATGAGTCTAAACAGATAATTAGAGTACATTGCATTTACATCCTGAAGACATTCAATTAGTATGAGATACTGATATAATAGAATTCTGACAACAATACAGTCTGGGGGCTTTCCCAGTCCTTCCCCCCCCACAGTAATATGCACTTACCCACACAAAGGCACATTTCTCTTCATTTTAATAATTCTGAATTTTATTTTCACCAACACATATTCACAAATAAATCCTAGCATCTCAAAAATATTTTCCCCATTTCCCTACACAATTTTTCCCTACACAATCCCCTAGCCCATTTTTTTGAAAACAAAAGAAGATATAAACACTGTTACTACTACTCAAAATATATGTAAATGCCCTCATTCCTCTTTCTTTACATTTACTTTCCATTTCGAGAGAGAAAGAGAGAGAATGCTTTTGGGTTACAAAAATGAAATGAGTGCAAGAAGACCTTTTACTTCTTCCCCCTTCATGATCACAAACTCTAGCATGTCACTAGAAATACTTTAACTAAATAGTTGTTATATATAAATAATCATTGCCCCTAAATCAGGAAAACTGTTACATGCTATGCTGTTTTTTTAAAATTGACAAAATAGTACCATCACTGCAGTAAGATAAGGATTTATTTAGACATGACAGATCTTTCTGATATAGCAAAAAGTTTTTAACCCATGTATTCATGTTGCAGTGATTCATCTAGACCACCAAGGAGGTCTGAAAGATTGAAGATCAACTTGTTTGGGACATGTGCCCTGCAAGTGGGACCCAAGTTCCCTGCTAAGGAAAGCTCTTTAGCCAGTACTGAGGTGTCATAAGTTCTTATCACAGCCCAGACCACCTCAACTATACATGCCTAGAAAATTCATCAAGCAATTTCACACTTAAAATCTTCAATAAATGCTTGGATCAGAAAGGGGGTGGTGCTGGGAAAGATTGGCAGAGATGGGGAACTTATGACCCTCCAGATGTTGTTGGACTCCAACTTCCATCACCACCAGCCAGTGTGGCCAATGGTCAGGGATGATGGGACCTGGAGTCCAACCATATCGATGGATAAAATTCTAGGAGTCTCCCATTTAAAGTAATTCCTTGAAACTCCTGCTAATTTATGACTGTGTGCTAATATCTCAGACTCTGTGAAGAACTATTACATAAATCTTTTAAACGGTGTTATCATCTCTTGCACACAAACCATAATTTATCCTAAGGACTTCAAAAGGTCATTAGTTATCTCGGTTTCACTCCAGCCTGATGTGGTAATTATTAAAAACAGAGAGACTTCAGCCAACAAAGTTTTTCAATTCACAGTTTCGTTCACCTGGTAATTTATAACCACTCTTTTCCAGGCAAAGACTTTTCATATTTTAAGAAGCATAAAAAGCTTCTGTTCGAGTTATTCACAGTTTATTATGGTATTAGCTACCTCCTGCAGCCTTTATTTTACAATATTCTTTTTATGTTATTTTAATACACACTCGCTTTGCCAAACTCCTCCCCCCTTCCGTATAATTTTTGGATAAATAAACTATGTACATTCAGACTGGTTTTGCAAGCAGTCCTTTCCTTTGCAAGGGAAAAGGCAGCGCTTTCTGCAAATATTTCAGGGATCTGGTTGCAGTTGAGACAGTCTCAGACGGCCTCACATCTGTTTATGCTCATAGTTTGAATTTCCCTTTTATATCAAAAGGATAAACCTTCTGTAAAAATATTTGGAGTGTTTCGCCTGCAAAGTCTGAAACCCACCTCCAGAGGAACTGAAACAATATACAGCCCGAGGGGGAAAAACAAATACAGAGCGGCAGGAAAAACGTCTTCACACAAAGAGGGATTTGCCAAAAGAAAAAGAAAGCAGTAATGGTTGAATTCCTTTTATCAGTACCCTAACAAATAACACCTCCTGTGCTTTAAATATTTAATGTGAAATCATGGATTTATATAGCTTACAAAATGTCGGTGGCTTATTATCTTTACAGTTTGCATGACAGGAATATTCATATTCAATTCCACCAACCAAGACAACAGGAATTCCTGCAGGTGCTAATAGCAGATAGCTTGGCTTGCTGCTCCAGTAATCTACTAATTATAGAATCCCTCAGGTTGAACAATGTCATTAATCTGATTAAATTATTTATATTGAGGGAAAGCTAAATCTTATTAGGCCCTCAGTATTTTGGATGTTGTACAACTGTATGAATGGCATCTTGGAACAGCTGTGGAGCGTGGATGATTGTCACAAGAGCTGTCAAAGAAGTTAGAAGCAACACACACATGCTCAGTCCTCATACATCTAAACCCTTTATGAATTATTATTAGAAGTACACCACCAGGGAAAACCATCAATGTATACAACTTCCAGAGTATACACTGAAGCATTTTATACAGCTGTAGCACTGCTGAAGCTAAGTTGACGTTGACTTGATAAGTGTCTGAGTCAGAGGCCTCCTGGAGCCACATGTAGATTCTGCCAGCTGGTTTATATGTAACCAGAACAGTTATGGTTGCTACTTCCTCATAGCTTCTTCCCACAATGGGAACATTTCAGTTGGTGCTTCAGTCATTAAATTCTAGGCCTGTTACTTGAGATGCAACAGTGTCAGCGCCCTCAGTGGAAGAAGTGGTTATTTCCCTTGTTAGCCTATCACAAGTGAAAAATTAATTCAAACACTAGTAGTACAGGGGTACCTCGGGTTACAGACGCTTCAGGTTACAGACGCTTCGGGTTACAGACTCCGCTAACCCAGAAATAGTACCTCGGGTTAAGAACTTTGCTTCAGGATGAGAACAGAAATCGCGTGACGGCAGCGGGAGCCCCATTAGCTAAAGTGGTACCTCGGGTTAAGTACAGTTTCAGGTTAAGAACGGACCTCCAGAATGAATTAGGTTCTTAACCAGAGGTACCACTGTACACTGTAGGACGAATCCATGCTTAGTAACTTGACGCTCTCTAAATGTTGAACTACAAATACCTTCAGGCATATGTAGTTTGGCTGTTGGTCATGGATGGTGGAAGGAGAAGAGCAGGGTGACCTACTGATCATTCAGGATCTTCCAGTGGCTTTTGATACATGGACCCCCGCCCGGGAACCAATGTCCCCACTGTGGAAGGACGTGTGGGTCCAGAATTGGCCTCCACAGTCACTTACGGACTCATTGTCAAAACTGTGTTTATGGAAGACAATCTTACTTGGCTACGAGTGATCACCAAAGAAGAATGAAGAAGAATGGTGTCTTCCCAGGCTTTTCAATGGCTGGCACTAATTTATACCTCCAGTGCCCGCCTGCTACCTTAGGAACCACTGGTTTAGAGACAACATGTCACTGAATGCCTGTTCATGGGGAGTCACAGTTTATGGGCTTCCCAGAGGCATCTGTGGCCAGTGCAAGAAGCAGGATGCTAGAACAGAAGGAACTTTGGTCTGACCTAGCTGTTGCAACCGCTATTCACACCCGAGATGATGTCCTCAGCAGTCCTTGTGTCTTTTGAAGTTCTGTGCTTTTCTCCCTGATGCCAGCCGGGCAAGCTGGGCTCTGGGCTCCAATTTCTCATTCATCAAAAATCTGAGCAAATTGAATTATTTATATTTTAATGTCTGAATCTTTGTGAAGACAGAGAAAAGCAATGTCCATGCTGCTTGCTTATTCAAAATGGTGACCTTGGGTGCAAAAGCATTGGTTTCATGTCAGGCACTGATAAACAGCTAAATAAATACAGAAAGCGGATGCTTGAAATTGGAATATTCACACAAAGCCCATTTGCCTCCAGCAAGATGGCAGCTGATGTCCTTTATAGGATTTAACATAGAATGCTTGCAATTTGGAATTTGCTAATTGTGTACCTTTTTTTTGTCCTATTCTTTACTCAGCTTTCTACATAGAGGAGTGCAGAAATGGTATCTATGTCACTGATATCATTTGTCAAAAGGTAGGCTTAGCGAAACGTGGGTGGCGCTGTGGGTAAAACCTCAGTGCCTAGGACTTGCTGATCGTATGGTCGGCGGTTCGAATCCCCACGGCAGGGTGAGCTCCCGTCGTTCGGTCCCAGCTCCTGCCCACCTAGCAGTTCGAAAGCACCCTTAAGTGCAAGTAGATAAATAGGTACCACTCCGGCGGGAAGGTAAACGGCATTCCGTGTGCTGCGCTGGCTTGCCAGCTGCAGCTTCGTCACGCTCGCCACGTGACCCGGAAGTGTCTTCGGATGGTGCCGGCTCATGGCCTCTAGAGCGAGATGAGCACGCAACCCTAGAGTCGGACACGACTGGCCCGTACAGGCAGGAGTACCTTTACTTTTACCTTTAGGCTTAGATATTTGACTGTATTCTCTACACATGCACAAGTTTGCCCTATAGAGCATCACATCCTTTCTACCACTTTCTGGAACAAGGCTCCCCACCCCCACCCCCAGCCCCTGCTTAAGATACCTGACCCATTTACTAAATAAGTTTATTCCAATGATGCTTTCATGAGGCAAAAGTAAAAGTAATAGCAAGGATCTGAATGGTAAACTGTAGACAAAGAAAGTCTGAGTGAAAATTATTTCAGTTTTAGGAGCCCTCGACACTCATGCTATTGAAAATATATAGTAAAGACCAAGATCACATGTTCATACTGCTTCCAAATCAAATTACTACGTCATGCTAGTTTGCATCTTGACATCTCCAAGCTTGAAAGCCAATGCACACTTTACACAATTATTTTCTTGAAACTTTTTCTTTTTTTGGTCAGCCTTGGTTCAATGTATCATGTGCTTGTCTGAACATGCTAAGCTGAGCCCAAATGCTGATTTAGTGATTTAGGGTTACATTGATGCCAAAGAGAGAGAGTTAAACACAGACTGAACTCTCCTAATCAAAACACTTACCTATGACTGGAACATGCCAAGTTCTTTGAGATTTTTCAGAACATGGCATGAAGCACAATGGGTGGGATTCACCTAACAAGGCTTTCCCCGCTTTTCCCACCCTGCAAGTCCCCATGCCCGGTCAAAGTGACACTTGTGGGGGTCAGGTAAACCCACAGAACAGTACACAGAAGGAGGAAAGAGGGATCGTGTTGAATTCCCCCATTCAACTTTTTGAGTGTGTTATATGCATGAATCAGTATACAGTATGTCCAGGTAACTGAGTAAATTTTGTGTATAATGAAGAATGTACGGTTTTCACTTTTACTTTTTTCTCTTTTGGAAGGCAACACCATCAAAGTAAAAATACCCAGGAGCATTTCCCCCCCCCCCCAGATAAATGCATTTCACTGCATAAATGCTTTCACTTTAAGAACTTTAATATCAATTTGGATTTCACATGCAATTCACATAAAAACCAGGCCAATATAATGAATGCACTATATAAGAGGTTGAGTTGTGCATATTCTGCATGGTATGCAGATGTTAAACTAACTATTGCTTTCTGTCGATGGCACACTTCATTTGGACTTCTGTCTTCCGCATTATTTTCTATATGCATCAATCAACCTGCAAAAGCACACAAATCTCAGAGGAGGGCTAATTTTCTCTTATGTTAACATTCTCTGAGGATGTGTTATTAGTGCTTAATGGTTTTGTAGATTGAGTGTAATACTCTTCAGCATTTGCATTTTGGGTCTTGCTAGTGATAGAAAAATTAACATGATAGACAGAATTGCCTTGAATTGAAATGTTCCTTAAAATTCACACACAAATTGGCTCCAGTTGGTACCCATCCCCTCTTTTTGCTGCTATTTGAATTGGCTGACCTGCAACTCTGGTTAACTCCACCGCGCACCGGAAAAGTGGATATATGAATGAAACACAGCTATCTTTAGCCCAAACAACAGCTCCACATGGTTACCCACCCTCTATTATTTTAAGCTTTCTGCACAGGAGTTATGAAGTTAAACAAAAGCCTTATTAAGCATGGACTCATTCTACTCTTAACATTAATTACTGTTTCATAAATCTATGGAACAGACAAAATGAGGAAGGATTTCTTGATCAAGTTGCTTCTTCCATCTAGCATGACACTTACGGCTAATTGCATGCTGAAATTCCCCAGGAGATTTCACGTACACCGAAGAACAAAACATTTGCCTGGTATATAATGAAAAAGGAGGAAGAAGGAAAACTCTAGCAGCTTTAGCCAGAACTCATTGCTAGAGTAGGTCACATAGAAAGACATTTTTATAATGAGCCATATGTATACTTTCTTATGGAGGCTTAAATTATCCTCGGGAAATATGATTTCTGTCATGTTTACTCTTATCATTCTTGCTAGTCTTCAGAATATGTGAAAGAAACTACACTAAACCTTCCAGACTGAGCTTCCCAACCAACTTTTCAATCAGATGGGACCAAAGATTTGTTGAACGTTTTTCTTTGTCTTTAAAAAAAGAGCAATAAACAAACTAGAGATGGCTGAAAAACATATGGCACTCTTTTGCAATACAGGCGTTGCTTCTCGTCTTTCTCTTTGTTCTTAAAATTTTCCCCACTTACCTGTTTGTGTGTCTGCGTTTCTTCTTTTTCTTCACTTCATCTTGTACTGTGAGTGCTGAGAAGATGGCGCAAAGGAGTACATTTCCCATAATGATGTAGAAAACAACATTCTACAGCTGCACTTTCCTAAAGCTAATATATACTGGGGGGAATGGTCTATAAAAGCCATTCATTTGTATGTTCAAATTACCGTATTTTTCGCCCTATAGGACGCACCGTCCCATAAGGCGCACCTAGTTTTTTGGGGGGGAAATAAAGGAAAAAAATTATTTCCCCCCCAGGCGCGGGGTTGGGGAAGCCCGAGCTTCCCCCGACCCCAGCCCCCAAACAGGCAGCTCTCTGCAAGCCGTGGGAGCCCAGTGCTGGCTCCCGCTGCTAGCGGAGAGGTCCGCGAAGCCTGGGCGCGCTGAGCTCAGCGGGCGCAGGCTTCGGCATGCAGGCACGTCTCCGCCAGCAGCGGGAGCGTTCCCGCTGCTAGCGGAGAGGTCCGCGAAGCCTGGGCGCGCTGAGCTCAGCGCGCGCAGGCTTCCGCATGCAGGCACCTCTCCGCCAGCAGCGGGAGCGTTCCCGCTGCTAGCGGAGAGGTCCGCGAAGCCTGGGCGCGCTGAGCTCAGCGCGCGCAGGCTTCCGCATGCAGGCACCTCTCCGCCAGCAGCGGGAGCGTTCCCGCTGCTGGCGGAGAGGTCCGCGAAGCCTGGGCGCGCTGAGCTCAGCGCGCGCAGGCTTCCGCATGCAGGCACCTCTCCGCCAGCAGCGGGAGCGTTCCCGCTGCTAGCGGAGAGGTCCGCGAAGCCTGGGCGCGCTGAGCTCAGCGCGCGCAGGCTTCCGCATGCAGGCACCTCTCCGCCAGCAGCGGGAGCGTTCCCGCTGCTGGCGGAGAGGTCCGCGAAGCCTGGGCGCGCTGAGCTCAGCGCGCGCAGGCTTCCGCATGCAGGCACCTCTCCGCCAGCAGCGGGAGCGTTCCCGCTGCTAGCGGAGAGGTCCGCGAAGCCTGGGCGCGCTGAGCTCAGCGCGCGCAGGCTTCGGCATGCAGGCACCTCTCCGCCAGCAGCGGGAGCGCTCCTGCTGTTTGCGGAGAGGTCCGCGAAGCCTGCATTCGCCCCATAGGACGCACCCAGATTTCCCCTTCATTTTTGGAGGGGAAAAAGTGCGTCCTATAGGGCGAAAAATACGGTACATAAAGAAATGTGTGCCAAAAATGCCAACTGCTGGGGTTAATACTTTCAGTAAGGACACAAACTGGGTGTTAGAAATCAGCCAATTGAAGAGTTACTAAACAAGATATAGGTGGAGCTTGAAATGGCATGGCTGTGCACATGTGTTCAGGAAGGGTGGCTGGCTTTCCTGAATCTTAAAGGTAAAGGGACCCCTGACCATTAGGTCCAGTCGTGGCCGATTCTGGGGTTGCGGCACTCATCTCGCTTTATTGGCCGAGGGAGCCGGTGTACAGCTTCCGGGTCATGTGGCCAGCATGACTAAGCCGCTTCTGGCGAACCAGAGCAGCACACGGAAATGTCGTTTACCTTCCTGCCGGAGCGGTACCTATTTATCTACTTGCACTTTGACGTGCTTTCGAAGTGCTAGGTTGGCAGGAGCAGGGACCGAGCAATGGGAGCTCACCCCGTTGCAGGGATTCGAACCACCGACCTTCTGATCGGCAAGTCCTAGGCTCTGTGGTTCAGCGTAGCTTGCATGTAACTGTACACTGACAGGCAGTGTAGTTTGGTGGTTAGAGTGTTGGATTAGGAGCTGGGGGGGGCAGAGTCAAAATCTCCACTCAGCCATGAAGCTCAGTTGGGTTAGTCTTAATCTTCCAGCCTTACCTACCCCACAGAGTTGTTGTGAGGATAAAATGGGGATGAGGAGAGTCATGTATGCCACTTCAATCTCCTGGGAGAAAAGGTGATATACCCTTGGAAACATTATCAAGTGAAATCAGTGCGAGTTTAGAGAAGTTTACACAGACACATTCCATCACTCAATGTACTGAATTATCAAGTGATCATCATGAAAGCCGTGTGGTAGCCGTGTTGGTCCGACACGGTCGAAATAAATAAAAAGTTGTCCAGTAGCACCTTAGAGACCAGCTAAGTTTGTTCTGAGTATAAGCTTTCGTGTGCATGCACACTTCTTCAGATACCATGCACACAAAAGTTTATACCCAGAACAAACTTAGTTGCTCTCTAAGGTGCTACTGGACAACGTTTTATTTATCATGAAAGCCATCATAGATGATTGCAAATAACAGAGAAAACATTTTCATCCCTTCATTTAGTTTTTTCATTAAGTCTTCAAGGGAGGCAGTTTGTACATTCAGCCAGGAGGAACTGAGTAATAAACTCATTGGGCCAGAGTCAGTCCAGTAGTTCCTCCCGCTGCTGCTGCACCGCCACCAGCATGTGATTTCTGTTCTCATCCTGAAGCAAAGTTCTTAACCCGAGGTACTATTTCTGGGTCAGTGGAGTCTGTAACCTGAAGCGTATGTAACCCGAGGTACCACTGTATATGAATCTGTGGCCCCATATGACAGCATTCAAATAAATAAACAAATGGATTATTGGTGATTACAGTATAGTGGAAGAAAGCTAGATTCATCAATGAATCTCTAGCAGCTCTGCTATAGAATAGCCACAATAGTATTTCTCAGGATGATTTTATTATTATTATTTGCATTTTTGTGGAGTAAAAATATGTTGTTCTTGTTAAATACTGTGGCTAGTCCAATGACTATATAAAAAGCTGTCATAGTATATGTTAACCATACTTATTTTACACATTTAGTGTAAAATCCAGCCAAATTATGATTTTAAAAAATATATTTTATTCAGCTTTCAAAGGTGTTGTACAACAGGGAAAAGACAGGAGGAATCAGCAAAGTACAATAGTGCACTTTCTTTGTGAAACAAATTATGTTATGTTTCCTTCCGCAAATAATGCATGCTTTGGGGGTTCACTGTCCCCATAGATGCAAGTTATCTGTCTGACAATAAGACTCTAAGTCATGGTTGTCTTCAGTGCAGGACTGACTTTTTTATATGATTGCAGTTTTGACATCTGACATTTCCGCATTCACCCTTCATCTACCAAGATCGTCCCCTGCTGACAAGCCAGTACAGGCAAGAATGCCTTACTCTGTTCTTCAGGATCTGTAACACTGGGCTATTTTAGGAAAGCCTTGTCTTCAAGCGTGGGGTTCCTTCAAGCTTTGTGTGATGCCAAACTTTAAGAAATCGCTACAAATCAAGATGATGATTGAAGTGGCAACCGCAGAAGTTAAATGTCTCCATGCCAGGAAGCCTTTTCATGCCCTCCAGTGATTGTGGATGTCTCAAACATCTAAAGGGCAGAAGCATTACCAAGCACCTTTGGGAAGAATGGTGAAGAAGCATGCCATGGACTTGCTTTTTTGGTGCAAAAAAAAATTGGTCACTGTTGAAAGAATATTATTACCTTTTATGCAGCGCTTTCAGTCCAGCTTCATTTCCACTTAAGGATAATGGCCTTGTGGCCAGGTAACTTGTCCTTACGTGGTTCCCAGTGTTTAGAGCTGGTCCCTCAAGCATGGGGTCTGGCTGGCTAGTGGTCACAAGGAGCGTCTCCACCCGCATCATTCTGCCTGGATGCTGAGGTCCAGTGCCGAAGGGCTTCTGGCAGTTCCCTCACTACGAGAAGCCAAGTTACAGGGAACCAGGCAGAGGGCCCTCTAGGTAGTGGCGCCCGCCCTGTGGAACGCCCTCCCATCAGATGACAAAGAGATAAACAACTACCTGACATTTAGAAGACATCTGAAGGCAGCCCTGTTCGGGGAAGTTTTTAATGTGTGACATTTTGATGTATTTTTAATCTTTGTTGGAAGCCGCCCAGAGTGGCTGGGGAAACCCAGCCAGATGGGTAGGGTACAAATAATAAATTATTATTATTATTATAAAGCTAGAGACCACTTGCCTCACCTTTTTCCATCAGCTCTCTCTTCAGGAAGGCCTTATAAGCAAATGTGAACACAAACTGCATTTTCAAAAATGTTTTCAAACAATTGTTGTTGTTTAGTCATTTAGTCGTGTCCGACTCTTCCTGACCCCCTGGACCAGAGCACGCCAGGCACTTCTGTCTTCCACTGCCTCCCGCAGTTTCGTCAGACTCATGTTGGTTGCTTCGAGAACACTATCCAACCATCTCGTCCTCTGTCGTCCCCTTCTCCTTGTGCCCTCCATCTTTCCCAACATCAGGGTCTTTTCCAGGGAATCTTCTCTTTTCATGCGGTGGCCAAAGTATTGGAGCCTCAGCTTCACAATCTGTCCTTCTAGTGAGCACTCAGGGCTGATTTTCTAACAATACATTGCCACAAAAGTTTTGAAACGGCTAACAAAAAAATGCTGTTCATTTATTTAGCTACATTTGCATGGTGCGTAATCTAATAAAATAAAATAAATCGCTAGGCAGTTTGCAGAAAATAAGGATGCATTTCTGATTGCAACTGAGACCATTGTGAAGGTTCAATGACAATGATGTGGGGACCAGAAAATCTAAATAACAACTGGGGCAGAAAGACCCTGCCAGCTGCAGCCACTTACCTTCTCCTTCCAGATTCTACCACCTATATATGCAAGAATCAAGCCCTGAACTGTTGCCAAGCTTCAGTTTAGATACAGGGGAAGAGGGGAAGTCAAAGAAAAATTGGGACTTTTCTGTCACCATGCTGGACTAGAATTAAGAGATGGCCACCAGAATTCTGGTGTCTCTATCTTGTGATACATTTTCTTCCTCTGCAGTTTACTACAACGCTGAAGACCAGGCACGGCCAACAGTTACAAACGATGCGAGTTGTAGTCTAAAATCTTTATCTCAGTTGGTATCTTTTTTAGATTGGAATTTCTTTTTTGGTGTGTTACTGACATATTAAACCTTCTTAATAATGGATTTTAAATATGCAATAGTTTTAGTACTTTTTATATGTGTAATTGTTATATATATATATGCCAAACACTTCAGGATGCTTAATGGGAAGTGATTCATAAATGAAATAAATAAAAATAATCCAAAACATCTGGAGGGCACCATAATGGTGAAGGCTGCTTTCACCTCTTTAATCTTGTAAAAGTTATTCCATTTATAGCTCTTTCTCCTGGCTACCTTTACTTCCTGTATTCTTGCAAGGGCTGCTGAGAATTGTAGTATTGCAGGAATAGACAGAAGAGAAGACACTATCTGGACAAGACCTTACTGTTTCCAGTTTCATTGCCAGCTTTTTTTATGGGAGATAATGAAGTACCTGGAGATGGCTGTGTGATAGATATGTGTTTCTTTACTGTGTTTGAGAAGCTATCACATGTACACGCAGATGTTGATGGAGTACATAAATGAATATAACATGGGGAAATGATGGCTCCATGCTTTACAAAGCAAACACAAAAGCTCAAAAGCTATGTGCACACTATTGCGTACCCAAAACACCAGTGAACTCACGACAACTGCATTTATTATAGAACGTGTGGAAATGTCTTATTTTTTTATCCAGTCTCTGAGTGAGTTGGTTTCTTCTCCTCTCTTGTTCTTTACGTTGCCAAGCTTCTGGACTTGGTAGAAACAATTAGGAACATAAGAAACTGAGTTATACAAGCTTAGTTGGTAGAGCATTGGACTCAATCTTGGGGTCATGGGTCTGAGTACTATGTTGGACCAAAAGATCCCTGCATTGCAGAGGGTTGGACTATATGACGCTTGTGATCCCTTCCAACTCTACAATCCTACTCCTGTCATCCATGATCACATGGGGGGCATGGGAGTTGTCTTACTCCTATGCTAGGTTCTTGATCTGAATTGCATGTGGAAGTCAAGGGAAAGGGTTCCAACTATGGATAAGGTGAGCATCTGAGCAAGCATCCCTGCTAAAATGCTTATGACCAGAATCAAGAGCAGGTCAGCTTCTGCTGCTGCTGCTTCTCCTTGCCCATGGGAGGGGAGCCATGGGTGAAGGTGATCCTGGGAATGGCTGTAGTAACAGAGAGGACTAACTCATTAAGTTGTCTTGGGTAGGTGGTGAGCTCTTTGGTTGTCAACGGGTACCCAGTGACAACAATCCTTAATGCTCCCTCAACTTCAAGGCTGGATGAAGATGTTTGTTCCTTGTTACCAAAGTGAGAATGCATAAACACTTTAGATTCCCTAGAACTACAGTAGCAGCACAAAAATAATTTAGAGATAGATCCAGTGATATAGCTACATGTGAAAGCAGTTTTCAGTTCTGAAGCCAGTTCAATATTTACTAACAAAATCTCTTCTATTCCAGAAGAGAGGGGATTATAGCAATTCTACTGAGGGAGGAAACAAAATATAAAATTTACCACTACTACTAATACTGTTGTTGTTGTTGTTGTTGTTGTTGTACAACACTCAGTGCTTAAGGGAGACTCCCTGCAATGGATGCCTTCACACTAATTCCAGGGATATCAATTATTCTAGAATCACAAACAAAATGGTCAAAAAACAGTAAAAATCAAACACAGGCAGACACCTTTTGAAACCCGCCTACCGAACAGCTTATGGGATCTGTTTATTCATTCAACAAATATATGTTGAAAGATTAGGCTGGAGTTGGCTGCCATTCAGCAAGATAAATGTAGAGTAGACTCATTTTCTGCCTCACTTAATGCTTAAGGATTTGTATTAAAGGAGGTAAAATCAGGGGGTGGGGAATTCCAGCCACCTAGATCTTTGGAGTGGGATTATTTTGCCAAGGACCTCACACAGAGGGTCTGATCAGCCCCCTTACATAGAGTGAACGGTCTATTTTTTTCCCCCATAGAAAATTGACAAAGAAAGAAAACTGGCAATCAAGGAGCACTTGCAGAGACTATTCAGACTCCAAAGACTGGTTTTCACAAATAGCATCAGTAAAACTGTGTCTGGACTATGCCACTTTGAACTGCAGGTGATTCACATGACTGAATACATGAAAATATATTCCTATGTATAGAAAACCTAGGATGTCGGGGAACTAGGCTTGGACATTTATTTCTGACTGCTACTTTTCCATACATTTTTTTGTATGCAGGGAATGTTCAAAGGATCTGAAATGGCACCACTCAAATTTTCCACCTCACCCACCTGTTTGTGATAATAGGGCCTTAAGTGACAAGAGAAATAACAGAAAGCTAGAAATAGAGTTTTTGACTATACAGTAGGGGTGAGGAACCACAGTCTGAACCGATGTGTGTCTGCCTTCTAGTCAGCATCTCAGACTCCCTCAGCAGACCAAGAGAGGCAGGTCCTGATTGAAAGGCAAGCCTAACTACAGAGCCTATCTAATAAGGTTTTCTGGCTATGTACACTGCATCCTGTGTGCTCCCACAATCGGCTTTGGAAGTGGTCTATACAAAAAGTTAGTCCCATTTCATATCTATCCTGCCATATCTTACTAAATACGGCATGTTGATGTGTTTCTGCCAAACCAGCTTTGATCCGAATTGAGAAAAATAACAGCTTAGCTGTATTAGGCTGGCCTGTCTCCATGCTCCCTCTCTTCTCCAGCCTCCGGGGAAATGAGTGAGAAAGAGATGGTAACCAGGAGAAAATTGATCGGGAGAAGTTTTTCTCCCTCTGTCATAATATTAGAACTTGGGAATATTGAAATAAATGGAATGACGAATCCCTTCTTCACACGGTGCATAACTAATAGAATTGGCTCCCATAACATGTGACGGACACCAACTTGGATGACTTTAAAAGAGGATTAGATAAATTCATGTAGGATAAGGCTACAATAATGGCTCTCAGCCATGATGGGTATGCCCTGCCTAAACTGTTGGAAGCACCATGCCTCTGAATATCATCAGCTGGGAATCATAAGTGGGGTGTGTGCTGTTGTACTCAGGTTCTGTCTGTGGGCTTCCTTCATTCTGGAAAGAAAAGCTCAGTTAGAGAATTTCTGACTTAGGGAGTGACTCACTTGCGAGTGAGTCACAGCTGCAGAGGGGGCTTGCCGCTGCTGAATTCCATCATTTGCCACCTGAGGTGACTGCCTCGCTCTGCCTAATGGTAGGGCCAGCTCTGACCACCTGTGCTTCAACTGCAGCAACAGTTAAGAATACCTTTTACCGGCTAAGGTTGGTGCACCTTCTTGTGCTTAAGAAGCCAAACCAGGCCTTTGTCATTCATGCAGTAGATCAGAAGTGGAGAACAAATGTGGCCATCCATGCCTCTCTATCTAGCCCTCAAGGTTCTCCCCAAACAAAGCCTTTCTGCAGGCCACACCCCTCTTCCTGAGACTGCATCATTTATTAGCCTTGTTCCATTCCCTCACTGGCATTCAACCCCACAGAATTTTGTCCATGAGGCAATGCAACCATTAAGTCCATTGTCCCTTCTTAGTTAATTCCAACTGCGATTACTATGTTGTGTGCTGAATTTGGTTGGGGCTTCCTTTGAAGAATGGCCTCCACCAAATAAATGATCTGCTGATGCATGCCCAACACACTGTGGCAGCTCAATGTGTGGCATGTGGGCCAATTTATATGGTAGCTCTGAGATAGTGGAACAACCTTCTTAAGAAAACTTATCTTGTCCAGTCACTCCTTGTACAGTGGAACCTCGGGTTGCGGACGTAATCCATGATAGAAGCACATCCGTAACCCACAGCGTTCGTGACCTGCAGTGCTGAGTCTGCACACGTGCACAATGCGATTAGGCGCTTCTGTGCATGCGCAAAGCACAATTTAGCACTTCCGTGCATGCGTAAGCGGCAAAACCCAGAAGTAACCCTTTCCGGTACTTTCGGGTTTCCCGCGGTCTGCAACCTGAAAACACGTAACCCGAAGCATTTGTAACCTGAGCTACCACTGTACTTGGCAGCTAAAACTTATCTGCTCCAGTGGGAAATTTCAGGTGTAGCCTTATAAGATAGATGTCCAACTGCTTCTGTCTCTGCTTCTTTACCATTGTCAAGATTCACTAAGAACAACTTTTGGGGTGTACTGTTTGTCTAGTATGAGGAATCCTAATGCCAAGCAAGGCTCCTACTTGTTGACCTTGTGAGCCGTTGTTTCATTATCTGAACTGAGAATACCAGTAGACAGACCCAAATGGGACAGGGTGGCGAAGGTACATTTCAACAAACACATCTTTGTGGCCTGGCCCCTGACTCCTTAACTGTTGTTTTGACAGCAAACAGACAGAAACTAGAAACAAATTTCAGCTCCACAGAAATACATGTGGTCAGCATCCCAGCAAAAGATAGAACAATGAGTGGAGGCAAAGATCAGTGATGAAGTCAGAGATAAGAGCAACTAGTCACAGGTGGCAGGATTTGTTGAGGGAAACTTGGGAGTCCATGGGCTTTCCCTCATCATATGGAGAGAGAGAAACCCTAAATGTGATGTTAATCATGTTGTTAGACTTTGAGTGGATGAAATAGCTAGCTCAGGGAGCACATGGCAGACCCCTCCTCCATATCAAGATCCTGTTCTCAATCAGCTCCATCTTCCAGGCTGGCTATTTTTAAAAGGGAAATTGTGCACTAAAGGGCAAATCTGTGATTAAACTTAGTTTGGTCCTACAGAAGTGTAATTTGATAGAAGGTAAGTTAGGAGGTCAATAGTGATGCATGGAAGTGAGAGCTGGACCATAAAGAAGGCTGGTCACCCAAGAATTGATGCTTTTGAATTATGGTGCTGGAGGAGACTCTTGAGAGTCCCATGGACTGCAAGAAGATCAAACCGATCCATTCTTAATGAAATCAGCCCTGAGTGCTCACTGGAAGGACAGATCGTGAAGCTGAGGCTCCAATACTTTGGCCACCTCATGAGAAGAGAAGACTCCCTGGAAAAGACCCTGATGTTGGGAAAGATGAAGGGCACAAGGAGAAGGGGACGACAGAGGACGAGATGGTTGGACAGTGTTCTCAAGGCTACCGGCATGGGTTTGACCAAACTGCGGGAGGCAGTGGAAGACAGGAGTGCCTGGTGTGCTCTGGTCCATGGGGTCATGAAGAGTCGGACACGACTAAACGACTAAACAACAACAACAAAGTTAGGAGGAGTTTCCAGTAGTTATGTTGCAAACCCATGAGAGATAATAACCAACTCGTAAAAGATGTTGGTTCTGAAAGCTAAAGATAGGCACACAATAGTTGATATGAAAAAGTGACGGCCTTAATAAAAATTGTGGCAACCAAATTCAGTGTCCTGAGAGGGGAGCAAAAACATGTTTCACAAACAGTCTCCATTCCACTGGTGGATGGACTCCATTGGCTATCAGCCTGTAATAATAACAGGAACTACAGTGTTCCTCGAGTGCTGAAGAACACCAGGAAAGAATTTATACCTAGAACAGCATCCATTTTAAGATGAATGGCTGTAAAAGTTGCAAAGTGTTAAATACAATGTGCTTTTCTGCACTTATCACCTGCATCGTTTTATCAATTTTCCCACAGCAAATCTATAGTAGCATCAAATATATAGTAGTCCCATTGATACCAAATTGCCTTTAATTCCCTTTAGGTGTTCCCACACTCAATAACGCTGCAGCTTTTGCAGAGGGAATAAATTGTACCTGGGGAAGGGAGAAAGTGTCCGCCCTTGTGGCATTTCTGGGGCTAGACTTAGAAGGAGAAAAGAGAACTGGGCACTGCAGTTTAGTTACAATGATGTAAACCTAAGGCTGAAAACTTCTGTGTGCTACTTGGGACCATAATAGATCAGTCTGTGGTCTAATATGATCATATATACAAAGTATGGCTGAGATGATTCACTTTCCCCCTTGAAAGTAGTGACTTTGGGAGGGAGAAGGCCTTTCCCCACTGTTATTCATAATTGTCAACACTTATCCTCCCCCCCTATTTTCTGAATCTCTCTGGTTCATTCCTTCACAAGTGGTCACAGGGAATACACGCTGAATGTGATGATTTACAGTACATTGATTTAAAACTCTCTGTTAAACCCACTAAATAAACTCCATTTAGAGTAATGGTAACCCTCTTTATTCTGATTGCATGGGTGATACCACATAATCAGGGTTTGGTTCTGCATTTTCCCATCACTTTTGCATCCCAGGATATATATAACCAATTACCTTGCTTAAAAGCACTGAATGGAACCTGCCCGCTGAATCATTGTAGCAGCTGGGGGTGGGAGGAGGTTATTGGAATTAAGATATACACACCTGTAATGGTTCTAGGGGTTGCTCGTGCATAAATCGGTGCCAATACCTGGCTGGGTTGCCTGAGTGAACCTTTCCTGTCCAGACAGCCACTCACTCGTGGCTGTCTCAGTCGCTGGCAGAATCCGTCAGTGGGAGTTTCTTGAACTTCTTCCAGCATAAAAGTTCTTTGACGCCTAGTCGCCGCCTACTTTCCCTGCGCGGAAGCCTTCTGCGCAGGGAGGGTGTGGGCATCGGAGGACCCGTGCTCTCCCCGCTGGTCCCCGGCGAGGAGTCTTGGAGCCACCTCGCCGATTCCCCCATCTGCCCCCCTCCTCCACTGGTGCTACGCTGATTTCCTTCCCCAGAAGATGTGCTGCTTCTCTCCCTCCCGGGACGCTCTCCGGAATCCCTCTGAAGCCCTCCCTCTCCTTCTGGCTCCGATGGCAGTTCCTTGACAACACCCTACCGAAAAATGTTGTGAGATCCCCTGCCCAGCTTTAACTCAGCTCTAATACGTATATATACCAGATAATCAGTGTAGATATAATAAAAACCAGTGCAATACTGGATCTGCCCCGAGGGATTTCTGCTATGGCAATAGTTATAACCAAACACCCAGAATTATCATTTCTTACTTGCTGCCATCAGATGAATACTTTAATTCCAGCCCTATTTCTTTCCACAGTTAATAAATCCATATGTATCTTATTTTATTCCTATGGAAGGTACGACTCAGTCTGGAAATGGCCATGCTATTCTCATACCAGTCATGGCCATAATTATCCCTGTCAATAGCCTTATTGCACTCATTACACATTATTATGTGCACACAAAAAGTGCACGAAGACCTGGCACACTGTATCCCATAATTTAAGTGCCCAGGCCTGGGCTTAATTTAGAAAAGATAAACCAAATTTTGGTAAAGGAGTTGCTGACTTTGAACTGCTTAATCTAAAACATCTGATTTTTGTTATAAAGGATATGGCTTGACACTCAAAAATTTAACCTACACACTAACGTTATGCTAGTGGGGAAAGCAGTAATGGGGCTCTAATGAATTCACTAGAGACCATTTGCTTTTTGAAGCACACATAAAATGCGACCATGTGTGTTAGGTTTTGGCAAACTGCTAGGTATTTTGCTGCTGTCAGTCATCCAGAACTTCCATATATATCTTAGTACTGTTGCATTTAACACAGCAGCAATCTAGGAGGGACTCCTTTTGAACACTTACTAATGCTTAGCTTGGACAAGGCAAACTATAGATGTTAGACCTAACAGACAGTCAGGCTATGTTTACAGTCTTCACTGCTTAGAGCAGGGTTAGCCAATGTCACACACACACCCCGGTGTTGGACCCTAGCTCTCATCATAGGCCATGCTGGGGCTGAGGCTGATGGGAGTTGGGATCCAATAACATAAGGAGGTCAGGTCACCGTGTTGGCTGCCTTTGGGCTTACAGGGTTTGGAGTGTGGCCCAAAAACTTACTCTGGGGAACAAGAGAGTGGTTGTATCAGCCTGGACTGTGTTATGACCTCCAAAACAAAGCCCTTGCACTGCCTTCGACTTGGGTGAGGAAGAGATATAGGCTGCTGCACTCCAGGGGGACATCCAGCACCTAGAATCATAGAATCATAGAGTTGGAAGAGACCACAAGGGCCATCGAGTCCAACCCCCTGCCAAGCAGGAAACACCATCAGAGCACTCCTGACATATGGTTGTCAAGCCTCTGCTTAAAGACCTCCAAAGAAGGAGACTCCACCACACTCCTTGGCAGCAAATTCCACTGTCAAACAGCTCTTACTGTCAGGAAGTTCTTCCTAATGTTTAGGTGGAATCTTCTTTCTTGTAGTTTGGATCCATTGCTCCGTGTCCGCTTCTCTGGAGCAGCAGAAAACAACCTTTCTCCCTCCTCTATGTGACATCCTTTTATATATTTGAACATGGCTATCATATCACCCCTTAACCTCCTCTTCTCCAGGCTAAACATGCCCAGCTCCCTTAGCCGATCCTCATAAGGCATTGTTTCCAGGCCTTTGATGCCTTATGAGGAACCTCCTTCTTTACTCTCCCAACCTGAGGATGTGAGCCTTCCCCTGTCCTCTTACTTCAGGGATCAGTCCCCAGCAGTGTGTTTATATCCCCAGCCTTACAGAAACCATCAGTTATAGAACTAAACAAGAGTCCTTTAGCAGAGCCAGATTCTGCGGCAAGATATTGCTATCTTGTCCAATCAAGCCACGTGCCCCTGAATCTGACTCTACATGATTCAAATCTGCTCACTGAGACTTTACTTGACACGATCATACCAGAAAAGTTTTTATCTGGTATGACATTAATTAAACAAGCTTGTTACCACCTCCACTGAGAGCCTCAAGTCCCAGCAGAATAGAATAAATTGATACTAGAATTACAAGTCCCAGAATCCCTGGCTGAAGTCCTTCTCTTTAGGGAAAATGGTATGCATAACATCAGCTTCCTGCCCAGAAATTCTGGAACTGTTCATTCCAACCTCTGGCAAGAACAGATACTCTGCCAGGCCCTGGGACTGCTCACTGCTGTTTCCACCTTCTCCTGCCCCAGGGGAAAACAGCAATTTACACAATCAAGGAGGCTGTAGCCCTACTTGCCAAAAGCTTCAAGGCCAGGAATGTGTTCACAATCTTTTTTGTAAACATGCATGGAGAACTGCTTGGTTATATAATCACCTTTGCATGAATGCTTGTGGCAGCCCAGAGTAGCTGGCTGAAGGTCACTTCATGGAAGTTAAAGGTGGTTTGTTCCAGAACTGTCCAGCCAGGTCCCAAATAATGTCACCATCACATCACATTGATGTCCCAGAGCATGATCTCTAGGTGGACCTCAATACCACCAGTGGAGATTCCAAATTGGTTTATGGCATATAGCAAGACTGCAAACTGACAACAGTTAGAAGAATAGCACTGTAGGTACAGAAATATCTTATGTATATGTGGCATTGTTAGAAGAAAGAGCAAAGTGCAACATCATAAATTATGTAATGAATCTTTGCTAAGTCTTTCATAAGAATTCAATGAGACTCAACAGTGATCTATGCCAGTTTGGGCAATTACCATCCACTTAGAGCTCGGCTGCACTTGCTCAAACTGCTATATTTCATGGATGTTCTGCCAACAGCATAACTTACAACAGATACACTTTTGACAACTCCAGTTGAAACATTTCAAACACAATTCTGGAAAGTGTAAATATGGAAAATTAGGTTGACTTTTTTGGTATGCCAAGAATACCCGCGGTGCTTTATGGTGACCTGATTCAGCAGAAAGGCAAACAACAGGATGAAAGAATGTATTTATTGTGTCTCAAGCACACAGTGCAGGTCACTGCTGTTTTCTGTTTACATTGTAGTGGCCCTTAACACTCCTAGAGCAGTTTATTCAGCTGTGTCTACAACACAAAATGATGTGCCGTATTTCCTCTTAAACCATATTTTAAACTTTCTGGGCCCAGTCACACTTTTCTATACATTCTAGGTAATCCAGGGGTGGGTGGCTGATTTTTCCTGTGGTTCAACCCCCTTAGGTAAAACACTGTATCTTTAAGTCATCTAAGTAGCAAAGTCAGGACATAGGGCTCAGCATTCATATAGGAATTCACAATTTATAAAGTATTAAATCTCTCATAATACAGTACTAGAACCCATGGCCCAATGAAATGAAAGGGTGGGAGATGCAGGACAGACAAAAGGAAGAATTTATTCACACAGTGCAAAGTGAAGTTATGGAATTCTCCACCACAAAATGTTGTGGTGGCCCTCAACTTAGATGGCTTTAAAATAGAATTAGACGCATTAATGGAAGATGAAGCTATCAATGTCTGCTACTTCTGATAGATGTATACTTCCTACAGGATCAAAGACAGCATACCTCTGAGTCCAGGAACACCAGTGGAAGAGGATCATTGCCCTTGTGCCCTGTCTGTGGGTTTCGCATAGGCATCTGGTTGGCCACGGACAGAAACATGATGCTAGATGAGATGGGTATGATTCAGCAAGACTTTTCTTATGTTCTTAAATTGTGCCCTAAACACCTTAGCTTTCATGTCCCATCCCAGAATCTATAACCAGCTAGGACTGAAGAGATTCTTCCTTGCATATAAGAGGCACACTGAATGTACAGAGAGGCCCTCTCAGTGGTTACTCTTCAGCTTTACCAAGGCCAGACATTCTTAAAGGCAATGTCACCACAAGGCTCAATAGTCAGACTTCACTATGCATTTTAGTTGTATTTATATGTGCCAATTCATACAACATAGCATGGTGGTGTACAACATGGTGGTATTCAGCTAAGTTTCATTCAGAGCGGACTCATAGAAATTAATGATCATGACTAAACTGGGTCCATTAATTTTAATAGGTCTACTCTGAGTAAAATTTAGTTGACTGCCACCCAGTATATGCAATCAAATATAACGCCTGAACTGACTTCAAAAAAGGAGTTGTGCTTCTTTGAGCTACTTGACAGAAGAGCTGAATACAAATATAGCCAACAGAGATTAAAGACACTTCACTGAGCACCACGAAAAGGAGCAAAGTATAAATCTAACTACAAATGAAAGCAGGGTGAATCAGTCATAATATGTGAAAGCAGCCTTTCAGGAAAGAAAGTGAACCCTGACATATCTTTTAGGGTTACTGAACTTCAGCTAGGATTTGTTTCTCCTTTTCGCTGTTTGATGAATATGACACAGTTGTAACACTTAAAACATTTAAGGTGTGCAAAATGTTCCTCAGTGATTAGGAAAAGAATAGCAGGAACATTTGCTCTAGCATATGACATTCACAGCTCATAGGTCCAAACCAGGGTCGGGTTCACTCATAATGCTAAACCAATGCTAAACCGATGTTAATCATAGTTAAAGAAGATGTGTTTGGCAGATGATCACTTAAACCTTGGCTTGTGATAGTACAGAATAGTTAAAACAACTAGTAAGTGACTGAGTCTTGATCGTGGCTTGACTTTTCAGCCACTCTTCTTTCACAGGTCTAGAGCTTTTGGATGGTGGCAACTCCTTAACCATAGTTAAAGAGAAGGTCCAGGTCCACCTGTAATGCTGAACTGTGGTTAACATTAAATAAAGTTTTTAAAAATGGCTGGGAACCTTGGTTAATGAGCAACCTTTAACCATAGTTAATAAACACTAAGCCACAGTTTAATAAACCATGGTTTAGCATTATGCAGGCCCAGATACGACATGGCAGGCTGGTGCATTTTATTCTTGTATCTGCTCCAGGAGTAGCCAACATGGTGCCCCTCCAGGTGTTGTTGAACACCATTTGCCCCAGTCAACATGGCCAGGGCTGACATGGGCTGTATTCCAGCAAGATCTGCAAGGCACCACAATGGTTACCCTTGTCTACTTCACCAAGAGCTTGACAAGAACAATCAATTGTACTCCTACTGACCTCTACCCAGCTTTTCCAGTCTCAGAACCAGGTGAGAGTGTGGAATTCCCAAAGCAATGGAGGAGAGCAAGGTAAGCTCAAAGGGCAAGAGGAAGCATTTTAACTCTCCTCCCTGCATGCTCCTTTTCTGGGGTGGGTAAAGAATATATGTCCTTCCCTGATTTGTTTGCAAATGGAACAGATAAAGTGCCCAAAGTACACTATCTCATCTTGCCTGGCCATGAGGAAAAAACTTTTTTGGGATCTACAATAGTTCCAAGGTCACTGGCCAAGGTGTAACACAAATAAACACAGAACACTTTGCATAGGTGGGGACGTGACATTTTCACCCAATACACTCAGAGGTAAGAGAATGGCTATAAGATTATATTTCCATTGATGAAGGGTCCCAGGCTGCGAGTAGAAGAAAAGCACTCCATGCAGATCCATGGCCATGCCTTCTACAGGTGGACTAGATTGTTTGGAAGTGGTCATAGGAGGCAAAGCACTGCGTCATATATAGCACCCTGTTTCCACAGTCGGAAGAGTCTCTAGATCATTGCCTGAGTGTTTATGGCAAAAGAAAAAAGAATCTCTGTAGGAAAAGTGACAGGTTCTTTCTCTCTTTCTCTTGCTGTGGGACACCCAGACAAAGCTCCTATCTTTAATTTCTGCTTCCTTTCATTTTGGTTTTGATAACATGGGTTTCTTCAGACTAGTGTAGCAGTAAGCTCCCCACCCCCACCTCCACCCCAAGGAGCTGGAGACACAGTCAATAACTGGCATGTTTTATTTTTGATTGAATGTCTTGCTTGAGGCATCTTTTCAAGGCTTTGCACCAAAAATGTGGGAAATTGCTATGGATCAAGCTCAGGACTTTAAAGTAGTAGCACAGTGTGAAACACTTGTTATAAACACAGACTGTAGCACACTGCAGAAATAAAATAGCGGGTCACTATTTTCTTCACAGGAGAGGGAGGTGGACACATGCCCTTTTCTAACATTCAAATATTCACAAGGCAAAGATAGGGCCCCAAATCCCCATCGCAATAATGCGCCTGTGACAACCAATGCAAGCCAGAAACCAGAAGCACTCTTACTTGGTATTGTAGGGAATGAGATAAACAAGAAAGATAGGAAATTATTCTTATATGCAGTGACAGCAGCGAGAATATTGATAGCTCAGAAATGGAAGCAAGAAGAGTTACCAACATTGGAAGAATGGAGAATGAAGATGATGGACTTTGCAGAACTTGATAGACTGACAGGAAGAATTCGAAATCAATGAGATCAGAGATTTACTGAAGAATGGGAAAAGTTTTCAGAATATATCCATAATTTAAGTGAAAAACAAATAACGCTTGTAACCTTTAATGAAGCTTTGTGAAAAAGAAAGGTTAGAATTTGAGTGAAATAAGATTTAATTTATAAATAATTAGGTGAGATCTCAGAAATGTGTAGGTAATTAAGAAGGGAAGGAGTACCAGCCAAGTTGAGGGAAGTGAAAAAAAAGAGAATGGATGTAAAAAATTGTATGAATTGTATTAATTTGTTTTATTTGTAAACTGAATAAAAATTATATTTTTTTAAAAAAGACAACCAATGCAAGCCATGGCCACAAAGGCCAAATGGATTCACGCCCTCTTTGCAAAGCCTTAATTTGCTTTTTAGCTGGGAACTCAATTAAACCTTTCCCTATCACCCCTTTCCTCATCCACAGGTGTCTGTATGGGTGTGTATACATGTACACGCATGCAGTTTGCAGAAGTTAAAACTTGTGTTTTTTCACAATCCTAGAATGTGTATTTTAGTATTAATCCATTTCCATTTCTTCTCCTCAGCATATTGCTTCAAGTATTTTGGGATACAGCCACGAAACTGCACAAAACATTGAAAGGGGGAAAATGCATTAAAAGATGGAGGCCTGGAAGTAATTCAAAAAGAAAGGAAAGGTGGGCATGTTTTTGTTTTTATCCTTTTTTGGGTTCTGTATGCTTACAGCGGGATGCGGGTGGCGCTGTGGGTTAAACCACTGTGCCGCTTGGGCTTGCCAATTGAAAGGTCGGCGGTTTGAATCCCTGCGACGGAGTTAGCTCCCGTTGCTCAGTCCCTTCTCCTGCCAACCTAGCAGTTCGAAAGCACACAGAGCAAGTAGATAAATAGATACCCCTCCGGCGGGAAGGTAAAGCGGCTTAGTCATGCTGGCCACATGACCTGGAACAAACTGTCTGCAGAAGCAGACAAACGCCGGCTCCCTTGGCCTTTAAAGCAAGATGAGCGCCTCAACCCGAGTCATTCGTGACTGGACTTAATTGTCATGGGCCCCTTTACCTTTACATGCTTACAGCATTTCTCTCTCTCTCTCTTTTTGGTGGGCATGTTTTCTATGAGCTGCTGTCTGAGGGGAGAAGGGAAAGATGCAGTAACCAGCAAGGGAAAATAGGAAATTCCCCAGTGAAGATTTTGATCCCAAGGGATCAAACTTGGGGGCCATAAAAGCTTGGCTCTTGTTCAGGGAAGGCTTTTAGACTTCAAGTCTCAGAGTAGAGATACAGAACCTCAAGTCCAAGAATGCAACCCCGTGGTCCACAGGACTCTGCCCAGGCCACTGACTCCGATCTAATGATTTCATTTGGCTGCAATGCCTCCTCCAACTGTGATAATACTCTTGCTTGCCTTGAGGAAGGGAGAGGTGTCTGGCCTCACCCACCACTGGGATGCAGCCGCACAAAAGGTGGTCTAGGGTGGAATGTAGCCCTCAAGCTGAAAAAGGTACCCCAGCCTTGACATAGAGCTTCCAAAGTCAGTTTCTGAGTCTGGTTCTGGAGAAGTTTGCCCGCATCTCTCAAAATCACTATTCCGAAGTGTCCCTACTCAGCCAAACACCATGGCTGTAGCTGGTAGCAGCTTACAGTAAGCTGCCTTCGGTTCCTTGGCTATTTATAAAAACAGCACTAAGGAGCAAATGGTACTATTCTAGAGGAGAGACAACTTCAAACATTTGTCAGTGTGTTACAGTAATAGTGGATTTGAGGAAGGCCTAGATAATGCATTTGTTTTCTTGAAGCAGCAATGTTGTTCTCTCATTACAGTGTATGGTTTCATGTGAGGGGAAGAAATGATATTCTGTTCTATAGATTGCTCACCACCACCAGTGGAATAATCTGAAAAGCTAGGAGAAACAGAGACATCTGGTTTCCTCATCTGGAAACCCACTGAGATAGAGCAAGCATTCAAAAACGGTGTACAGAACACAAAAACATCCTGACCACGTGTTTTGTAAAGTCAAACAGAGAAGGGCCTATTGACAGTGAACACTGACCATGCTCGGCAGTCATAGCCATAACAACCATCTCCTCATAATTAGCCATTTGGGGCTGGGGAGAATTTCTTGGGGGGGAACCAAGGGAACGTTCACATTTCCATTCTGAAATGGAAATAAGAAATCTGGCACATTTCTAGGGAGGGAAATATGATTAATCCTACTAGGGTGGCTAATATCACATATTTGAATTTTGACTCATGGTTGTTAATTGGCCCACATGGTAACTATCATAGCAGCCTAGAAGTAGTCCTTTTATGTTATTTATATTTTATTGAAGTGATGTCAACTAAAAGAAATAAAGCAATACAGAAAAAAGAAGGAAAAGTAAGGAAGAAAAAAGAACAACAAAGATAAATATAAAAAAAATATGCAAAAATGCAATATATGATATTCCCATGCAATCATATATAAATTGGTATAGTGTTATTATCCTAATACTTATGTAAATGTTAATAGCATTCTACATTTTGTATTAAGTCCTTCCCAATATTATCGTTGGGACGCGGGTGGCGCTGTGGGTTAAAGCCTCAGCGCCTAGGGCTTGCCGATCGAAAGGTCGGCGGTTTGAATCCCCGCGGCGGGGTGCGCTCCCGTTGTTTGGTCCCAGCGCCTGCCAACCTAGCAGTTCGAAAGCACCCTCGGGTGCAAGTAGATAAATAAGGACCGCTTACTAGCGGGAAGGTAAACGGCGTTTCCGTGTGTGCGGCTCTGGCTCGCCAGAGCAGCGATGTCACGCTGGCCACGTGACCCGGAAGTGTCTCCGGACAGCGCTGGCCCCCGGCCTCTTGAGTGAGATGGACGCACAACCCTAGAGTCTGTCAAGACTTGCCCATACGGGCAGGGGTACCTTTACCTTTTAATATTATCGTATTTATCCATACAGAGTCTGCACCTGTAAGCAGTCTGTTCATAGGTTGCGAGTGACGTCATATCGCAAATCCATTGATTAAAGGGTATCATATCTTTATTTTTCCAGTTCATCAATATTAGTCTCTTGGCCACCATTAGGACACATAAAATCCATTTTCGTTGTCCCATTGATCATTTCCATACTGCAGGTATATAGTTTAATAGAATATTCTGTGCTGAAAAAAATTAAAACTAGCCTAGTAGTATTCCTGTAATATACAGTAGTGACTCAGTCATTTCCAGATCAAGTGGTATCTACCCTGCATCAATTCAAAAGATTATGATTTACAGACAAAATATTATATGCAGCATGATGCATAGTCTGAGTGGACCCATTGAAATAAACAGAAATGACTAACTCGAGTCCATTAATTTCAGTGGGTCTATTCTGAGCAGAACTTCTAAGGCTCAAACATATGCTAGATTTTTCCATGATTTGTTTAAAACACACACACACACACAGCCTGGGTGGGGTGGAAGTCTTGAGTGGAAGAACAGCACAGCTGTTTTATTTCCATAGCAAATGTGAAAAAGCTATTTGGGGAGGGGATTATTTTCAGCTGGAAAAAGACCAGAGGGAAAGGGTTAAGTAGACTCCTTCCACAAGCTCTTGCTCCACAGATTCTCAGCCTATTAGAGACAGCCAGGGCTGTAACCTGCACCATGAAAGTGGGGAAAGGTGAGTAAACAAACAAACAACTAACTTCTTTGGTCTTTCCTGCAGCCACTATGTGGCTACCTTTATTTTAAAATCCCCCTGTGAGACTACCCTTGGTTCAATTGTTTGGAACTCATAGGTAGTGAATGTAGGAACAATTGGGCTGCCAAGAATGTGTCCTGCTGGCCTCCTAGACACAGACACACATGCTGGCCAAGCCCTTCCAGGCCATGTATGATCATCAGTTGTCTGAAGGGAGCCTGTACACACAAACCCAACCCTTCAGACTCACACCAATCATATGTCAGCATTGAGGAGGTAGGTGTGGGACATTTTTGTTTTTGTTTTTATAATAATATTTATTAGTGGTTTTGTAGTTACAGAAGAAAAAAGAAAAAATATGATAGAAGAAAAAAAACAATAGAAAAATTAACAAGCAATACATCAACAATAAGAAAAAACAATACATCAAAACAAGAAAAAAAAACATTTAAAAACACATCGATTTTTTTTTTGCTCCAAAACCCCTTATTCTGAATCGCTAAGCTGCTAAAAGCATTTTAGCAGCAAAACCGCTAATCCCCCCCCTAAAAAAGCCGTTTTTAGCCCTTTTTTAGCCAATAGCGCTAATAGCGCTACTCTGTCAATGGGCTTGCTTCGCAAGACGAAAAAACCGCAAGACGAAAAGACTCCCGGAACGGATTCTTTTCGTCTTGCGAGGCACCACTGTATTTCTGTAAATATACTTTAATTTTTTTCCAATCTTCTTCCATCGACTCTTCTCCCTGGTCTCGGATTCTGCCAGTCATTTCTGCCATTTCCATGTAGTCCATCAGCTTCATCTGCCATTCTTCCCGGGTGGGTAAATCTTGTGTCTTCCAATACTTTGCAATGAGTATTCTTGCTGCTGTTGTAGCATACATAAAAAAGGTTCTATCCTTCCTTAGCACCAATTGGCCGACCATGCCCAGGAGAAAGGCCTCTGGTTTCTTCAAGAAGGTATATTTGAATACCTTTTTCATTTCATTATATATCATTTCCCAGAAGGTCTTAATCCTTGGGCACGTCTACCAAAGGTGAAAAAAAGTACCTTCCGTCTCATTACATTTCCAACATTTATTATCGGGCAAATGATAGATTTTTGCCAGCTTGACTGGTGTTATGTACCACCTGTAAATCATTTTCATTAAATTCTCCTTTAAGGCGTTGCATGCCGTAAACTTCATACCTGTGGGCCATAACTGTTCCCAGTCAGCCATCATAATGTTTTGCCCAACATCTTGTGCCCATTTAATCATAGCAGATTTCACCGTTTCATCTTGAGTATTCCATTTCAGCAGCAAGTTATACATTCTTGACAAATAGGTGTGGGGCATTTTTGAAAGCCAAGTCATGTGTCCAATACCCTTGGGTACCAAACCACTGAACAGAGAGGGCTTCTGTTAATCTTTGCTTTGGAATTTCTGTTTTAAAGCAGTTGATGCTTCTATGCGGAAGTCCTCCTCTGCTCAGTAGCTCTACCAATATTATTGAAGATATACCCATTTCAGCTATTCTCTTCCCTTCCCACAGTCACATGCGCCATTAATCTGCGTGATGTACCATTGTCAATAGGACAAATAAGCTAGTGATTAGTTATGTCCCATGTGAAATTGTGACAGCCTGCTGATAACAGTTCTCTCTCTGAAAAGTAAGATTTCCAATTGACTGAGGTGATTTTGGAATTGTTCAGTTCCATGGCGCACACCATTTTAAATGACTCTTGTAACCCTCCCATTTAGGCATTTGAGGCTGTGCTAAGGCAGAACATGGTTTGTGCATGGTTCTTGGCAAAAAAATGTGGGTTACTTTTACTAGTTTATTTTCACTTCTTTGTTAAGATGGTCTTGTGTTCACTATGCCCACCTGAAAATGTTGACCTCTTATTCAGAGATGATGCAGTATACTTCATAACTCACATAAGTTAAGATGGTTATAGACTAAATGTCAGAGACCAATATACAGTTTAACCACACTACTTTTGTGTCTACTGGGGAACTGCTGAGATAAGCATTCATTCTCCCCATCTTTACTTTCTATGTAAAAAATAGAAAAGAAACCGACCCAAAATTGGCTCTTTGAATTCAGTTTTGGTTCTTCTCATTCTATTGATCAGCCCGCATCATCCTGATCATTCAGAAACAGATGCTTTCACTTCATCATGCAGTACAGATCACGACAGGAAAAGAAGAACAGAGAAGGGACAGCAGTCTCTTGGCTATGATGATGCCAAGCTGTTTACAAACTTTTTAAAAAGAATGTAATAAAAGCACAAGGATACTTCCGACTATCCTTTCAAGAAGTTTTATGCTCAAGTCCCCAAACAACTGTTCTCTGCCATTTCCAAGATGTGAGGCAGTCTCTATCTCTAACACTTAAAAGCTTTCCAAAGGAGGGTGGCTACCAGCCTAGCTAATAATTTGTACCTTCCTGCAACCGCACATAATACAGCCTTTATTCAGTAAATAGCAAAGCCGTTTCACACCAAGCCAAAGGTCAGCTTTTGCTGTATTAATAGCTGCTCTGGGAGGGTCAGTGTTGTGCTATCCTACATTTTTTCCAGGGCCTGGAGATGCAATTTCCTACAATCTGCAGGCAATTTCCCACCAATTTTCTCGGGGAGCTAATAGGCTGTGACAGGAGATGGAGCTAGCAAGCAGCAGGCGGCTTCAGAAAAGACAAATTGCATCTCTGCCACCTAACTGGGCAATCTAGATCGACAGAGTTTATAGCTTTGTAGTGTTATTGGGCCCCATGCTAACACCAAATCATTCAAGCTGCTATCTGAATTTCATATTCTTCTTCCATCTGAATTTGCTATCGCCACATATCACCCCCCGTTACAAAATAGATTGTATACGATTAGTGGTTTAACTGCCTTTCAAATAGCTTTCTAGACATCGTTCAGATTCAAAACAGGAAAATGCATAGACTTGCATCTGGATATCACAGCCATGTTTTCCTTCCAAATCTGTTTTCAGAGGAGGCAGCCCATGTCATCCCAGAGGATTTGCAACCACAGGAGAAATTAATTTTCCTGAAGTTTAATGGGAAATGCCATAATTCCAAAAGACTCACTGCACAAACACATACCCATTAAATAAGTCTGGGTATGCATGATTGTGGGGGAGCACAGTATGCAGTTAACTTTCCAAGTACCTCATTTTATTTCATTTTTTAGTGAGAAATTCAAAAAAAACTATTTTGGAAAGCAACACAACATGGTTGCCATAGGGCTGTGGCTGGTCACAAAATGGCTGTTGGGGGCAACTTAGTCACAAGTAACAAGAACAGAGCAGAATACAAAAAAAGGGAACCTTTGATTCCAAAGCTTTCTGCTTCAGAGTTCTGTGTACCCATTTCAGAGAAGGTAAAATGTGCCCCAGAAAATGTATAAATGAACCCTGGAAGACAAGAACATTCATATACAGTCACATTTCTGACCAACAGAACACCCAGAAGGCAAGTGAATTAATTTCCCTAAAGCAGCTTTAGATGAGCTTGCTGCCCCCATCTCCCTCTCTCTTTCACGACTCTCTCGCATACACTGCAACTGTGCATTCACCAGCAAGCACCATTCTGCCCTTTCTCTCCCACAACCTTCTCCCTCTCATTGTTCTATCTGCTCTCTCCCCATGGTCCTGCCTTCCTCTTTTCTTGCTTTGCACCTCTTGTGTTCTCCCGGCCTGTTTTCTGCCTTTCCCCATTTCACACTCCCTCCCCCCCCCCTCAAGCCAAACAGAGCTCAACCACCGCTGTGCCTCTGCCTGCCCCTTCCAACCAGCCCACAGGCCTGCTGCCATCCAACTGGAAAGGAAGTGGCTGGCTGTGCCAAGGGCCTAACAAGGGGAGAAGTACAGGGAGGTCATTTAAATACTGCTACAAGTGTGAGCAAATCACTTGGCAGGAACCATGGCAGCCCTATGGGGGCACATTGGCAACTCCACCTATATACCACAGGACTAAACCGGAGCTTTCCAAACTGTGTGTCGTGACACATTAGTGTGTCGGTTGCAGTGTAGTGTGTCGCACGAACACTCCTCCCAGGGCTGGAAAGGAGGTAGTTTAATCTCTGGTTTACTAGTAAAACTGATTTACTGTGTCGTGAAATGATGCAGGTGTGTCACCAACGTGAAAAGTTTGGAAAGCTCTGGACTAGACTATGACTAAGGAATAAAGACCCTAAATTCAAGGTAAGAAACTGAAGTCAGTTATGAGGTCCTTCGTGTCCACGTATGCCAAGAAAACAATGGGAGGTTGTCCTTGACTTCCTTCTCTCCCTGGGGGGGGGGGGGCACCTTGGCAATGCCAAGATAAAGAGACTGCATCACCAAACTGTTCTTATGGGGTGAAATACTGGGCAATTTATGACATGAATTTAAAATAGCAACTCTATGCACCTTTTAAATATGAGAAAACCTTTAACTCTAAAGTTAGCTTCCCTCCCCACCCCACAAAAATGAAACAAGTATGGTAAAAGTTAATAGAACTATGGAGATCCCTCTCCGTCATCTTCAAACAAGGGCAAACAAGGTAAAATGAGAATTTCCAATGAAGTAAAATGTTTCCCAGTGGGGGAGAAAATATAAAAACATGCCATAAATTCAATCTTAAAGAGCTTAATTACTTCACTAATGAAAAATGTAAAGTTACCATGAAAGTGTCAAAACAGCCTTTCATTCCAATTCTTGGATTTAAAACCACACGGCACTTAATATACAGTTTCATATTTAGTATTTTTAATGAAGTGCTGCTCTTTCAAAGGATGGAAGAAAGTTAGTTACTTGCACTCAAACACCAATAAGACGAAATATATAATTACCATTCTCAATGTAACTGTTCACACACAACATGAGGAGAGAGAGCGCGCACAGCTGCAGCAGAAATACAGCTTCTAAAAATCCTGACTTGGAAAATGATTTGAATTGAAATGAACATGGAGAATGGAAATGCACACCTGGGCCCATTTTCAATTAGATTCACCTGCAGTTTAAAATCTTTGAATCAGCAGGTTCTGGCACTTGCCATCCAATAACTAGATATATATAGATATATATATACTGCATCAATGTAATCTTCATTGTTGTGGTTTCTAAGAAGAATCCTTTGAAGGAAAGACTACAGATCAGGACACATGACCACCCTCCCATGTTCACCCAACATTTCAGGGTGCTACAGAGCCATGCCAACTACTCCATTCCACACGCCAGAAGTCCATTTGTCCTTTGTGCATTCTGGTCTCTTTGTGCAGGTTGGGAGGAGCTGGCCACATGGATCCAAGGGGTGATTAATGCATCCTTGTGAGAGGAGACAGTTCCCATGGTCTTGAAAGTGGTCCTAGTGTGTCCACTCCTGCAAAAAACTAACCCCTCTCCCTGGACCCTGAGGCACTTGACAACTACTTCAGTGTCACCAATAGTCCACTGGGGGAGGGGGGAGGGACAAGGTGATGCTCAGAGGTGCTTTGGGAGGAAGCTTACTATCTTCAATCTGGATTCAGGACTGTTATTGACACAAAATTGTGGCCTTCTTTTTTCCTGAGGAATGATCTTCTATGGGAAGAGAGATGTGGACTACAACCTTGTTTCTCCTACTAGATCTCTCAGCAGCTTTTAATCCTGGCCAGTCTGTGAATTGGGGGCTGGAGGTGCTGTTCTGTGGTAGTTCAGCTTCTTCTTGCACCACTGCTGCCATCTGGGTACTGTGTCTCTACACCATGGCCCTATTTTACACCCAGTGCTGTTTCACATCTATATGAAGCCACTAGGAGCAGCCATCAGGAGGCTTGGGGGAGCAGTGTTATTAGTACGCTGGATACCCAGCTCTGTTCCTCCATCAAATTTGAGTCAGGAAAGGTGAACCAAGCTGAACCAGTGCCTAGATGCAGTAGTGGGCTGGATGAGGAGCAACAGACTGAAACTGGGCAAAGTACAGGGTTATAATTGGTAGCGGCCATTGATAGTCTTATCTTTTATGAATTTGTCTAGACCCCCTTTAAAGTCACCCTAGTTTGTCACTATTACTACATCTTGTGCAGTGAATCCTATAGTCTAACTATATGATTCATTTTGTTTGTCCTGAACCTTCCAGTGTATAGCTTCGTTGGAGAACTTAGGGTTCTAATATTATTCGAGAGGGAGAAAAACATTTCTATCCACTTTCTCCATACCACACATCAGGTATAGGCAAACTCTGCTCTCAAGACATGTTGGGACTACAGCTCCCATCATCCCTGACCACTGGTCCTGTTAGCTAGGGATGATGGGAGTTGTAGTCTCAAAACATATGGAGGGCAGAGTTTGCCTGTGCCTGCCATACATATTTTTTATATACCATTATGATGTCCCACCAGCACTAATCTTCTTTTTAATAAACTGGAAGTCCCCAAAGATTGTACGCTTTCTATGTAGATCATGAGTAACTGATCCATCAAGCTCCCCCCTTGCATGGAGTTCTATGTGCCTGTATCTGTATGTGCATTGCATCCTTCTACATGGCAACAGAATCTGCAGTTGGGTGGGTGGGTGGGTGACCAGCATGGTAGCAGTCATCCAGGACTAAACAGTACAATCCTCCAATACATTATTTCAATGCATGAGTAGACTCAAGACACCATTATGACGCAGAACCTTGAGTGTTCTTCACTGTGTCGATCAGAGATGGGCAATCAATGGCCCTCCAGATGTTGTCCTATCAGTTCATGATGGCATGGCCAGTGGTGCAGGAGTTACATTTGTGGGGCCACAGGTTAGCCACCCCTGGTATACATGGACCCCCTGTGTAGCAGGCTTCTCCATTTATCTCAATGGGAGAGGAACCGTCATTATCTATTCCTTGCTATATATGCATGAAGCTGTCTGCAAGTGGAAGCCTTTTCAGTTCGGGAAGCAGGGGAAGTTTGGAATCAGGGCAACTGATTAACATCTCTTCTGATTACACAGACAGTGCATTGGCAGTGCCTAACTTTTCTTCAATTGAAGCAAGTGACAGAGAGAAATATGCATTTGAAGTGGACAAGTAAAATCTTAATGTGCAATTTCTTCAATAATACATGCAGTACATTTGCAAATACTAATTTGACATTAAGGTTACTGTCATATTAAGCAGAAATACATGGCTGATTCATTAGGAGCAAGTAATTGAATGACAGCACTAATATAGAATTTATAAATATTAAAATAGTACATTAATTTTAAACCTAGCTTTGCAGTGAATACTTGGGCCAATAGATAAATTGGATAATTCAGAAAAATTAAGGGGAAGCTTGGAAGTTATCCAAAATATCTTGATGCAGTTAACCAAAAAATAAGAGTTATTAGCTTATCATAATTGCAGCCAATTTTTAAAGTAACAGAGTACTCCGCTGTGGATTGCTGCAAGGAAGTGGAACAAAGCGTGTGAAATGAACAGATGGATTTGATTTTAAACAAATTAAGCCCACTCCCTGGGATGTAACAAGTGATTTTGTAGTTTTCCATGTTATGGGTTAACTTCCCACTGTGACCTTCTCAGACTGCTTGCTAATTTTTTTTCTTGTCATTAAGCACAATCCTTGAAGGAGTACAAGGGCTTACTACTTCCCGTTGCAAAGCTACCATCTTCAGCCTCTATGTCTATAAGGCCTGCTTCCTATAAGATCAAGCTCACATACAGCAAAAGGAACATGCCTGTGATCACAGAGTTTTCTATACAAGACAGAGTTCAAAGTAGGCAATCCATCTCGTGTAAACTGGCCTTGGGAGCACATTGAAAGCTCAGACACAATCAATTCAGTAATTAAGTTGTGAAACAATCTATTATCTTCAGCCATAGTACATTCTCAGTTGTTTTTTAAATGAGATAAAGTTGATCACACCCCTTACTTAGGAAGGTTGATAACAGCTTACTATTTCTATCCCCTCAATTTCTTTGGAATTGGGATGGGATACCTCTCCATGTTGGAATACCATAAGCATAACCCAGAGCTGCACCCACTTCATGTGTGCATAACTGTCATTTGATAATCCACATCAATCATAGGAAGAGGGGACCCATATTAAAAACAGTTGCCCTAATACAGGGGTAGGGAACATTTGTGTGTTCAGACCCAGAAACCACACCCTTAAATAAATTCACACTTGACTCGAATTTTGGTTTTGGTTTTTGGCAGAATTTAGGCCAGAACTTTATTGATTACAGAAAGTGACTGGTTGCATAGGCTCTGGTTCGACTAGCTTCCTGCCGTGCAGGTAGCGCTGACCCAGGGCTCCAGCATAGGTCAGCCAAGGCTGAACACCTGGATAAGCAGAAAGCTGGGAATGGGCTACCTCCGCCATCCAAATGTCCCCCTGGACTCCGGCACGGGTACAATCCCCTCGCAGGGGTTGACCAAACCATCGAGTCCCTGGATTCCTTTAACGGAATACCCTTCGCATAGGGATGGCGAGACCGTTCTCCCATCCCTATCACCTGAACCAGAGCCTATCTACAACCTTACAAGTTGTGACGATTTGCTATGCAGCAGGCAAAACCCAAATGGCAACAGCCAATCAGCAAAGTGGGAAAATTCCTGCCATGCCCCTGTCCCAATGACAGACGACACACAACAGCATAGCAAGGTCAAGTGCAAAGTCCTAAAAGTAGGGAGAGGTGGGCGGGTCTTCCGAATGAACACGCCAAAAGATGAAGCTCTGGGTCATGTGCATGGGCTTATATAGGTCCTTTGATCTGTTTGGACTGCGTCCCACTGGCCAGATTGCACCCAGCTACGAGGGACCTACCAATCAGGTCTTGTGGCTGACCAGTTGTACCCACCTGCAACACAGGGTGTCGGTTTTCCAGGTCTCTTTCAGGGAGGACCTGATTTATCAGCCTAAAGGCCTAAAGGCTGCATTTACTCATGGTAACCTTTCAGGGGCCACTTAGCAATGATGGGGATGGTCAGAAATATACACCTCTCCATCCAGGCTAGTAGGAGGTATGATATCACAGTTGAAAGATGCATTCCTGCCTGGTAAAATGGCAAGAGGATGGTGAAAAGCAGGCCCAGGCAGGGTAGGGATGCTTTCAGCCCCACGACTGGAGCTTCCCCATTCCCACCTAACAGGTGGCTGGTGCTATTGGAGATTCTGGTGCCACCCAGGTACACCAACATTTAACAAAACATGATTAAAATAACAGGTCACTGTGCTATGTGTGCATCTCTGTTTCATGGCCATTATTTTATTTATTTACAGTATTTCTACCCTAGGTTTTTATGACACCTCATCAAGGCAGCTAACAACCAATAAAAAGATACAAATAAAGCAATAAACACCTCAGCAATAAAAACCAAAAGCTACTCAAGTCAGAAACAGCCACAGATTAAAAACAGCACCTTTTTAAAAGCTCACTGAAATCTAACAGCCTTCCCTGTCCTCTGAAAGGTGAGAATCCAGGCAGACATCTCCGAGGAGACTGCTCTAAATTCCAATCTCTTGTGTCACCTGCCAAATATCAGACAGTGGAGAACTGTGTAAAGTGGATCATGGTGTCTGGGCAACTTTGTAGAGGTAAAGGAAATTCTTGGTATACTCTGGTCTCAAGCCACCGAGGGTTTTATAGGTCAAGACCAGTACTGTAAATTGTACCTGGAAACAGCTAGGTAACTAGTGTTTATCTACGTGATGCAAAAAAAGCATAACACTACCAGCAGTCTATACGCTACAAGGAAAATGGGGAAAGTTTTAGCCTTAAACTGAAAATTACAGAGGAGAATCAGCCTCCTGGTGTCAACTATTAGTGGTTGCTGTGAATCTACTTCAGGAGGGTCAGATAGCATGTACACAAACTCATCTGAGAATGTGATAGACAGAAGATTTTTTTTAAAAAAAGGATAGCCAATTCATTGCATATTATGCTAAGCCTCATAACGGTATCTTTCTGGACCAAGCCATCAAAATAAAGTGCTGCTGAAAGATAAGAGTAAGAACACCTGGAATTCTGTGACAATTTGTAAAGCCACAAGAAACCCAAATTCTGCAACAATTATGAATTATGCAAATTGGACACTCTATATATTCACTTAATCTGCCTAAGCACTCACCAGCAGCCATATCCTTTCCCAATTTCTGGAAAAAATAGGGTTCCGTATATATGCACATTCCTGCTTTATTTATCCTGAGAGCCAGAGACATCACACTTACAAAACACACACCAATGACTCTTTTCTAAGCCTTTAAGCACCCACCTTGGTTTGCAAAACTTTCTGAAAAGCGAAGAAACCATGAAGCCCAAGAACAGTAGGGTGATGGGAGAAAGATGATAGAAATGGATTAAGGCATTAGAAATACCGTACTCTTGATACGATAAACGACAGGGCTTTGAATGGTTAAAAAGCATAATGTTGGAGCCTTATACCCCAGAACCAAATGCTACATACCTGCTCATCCACGCATGTTCATATCTGATATGTGTCGATAGGTAGAAAACAATACTAATTTTAAAGGCCATCAAATGAGGCTATTGAGAATAGTTAACATTTTACATTCTGAAATCAGAGTTATATATATTAGGGCTACTACCATTCCATACTGCTATAAAATAGATTTGGTAGAATGAGCATATAAATTGAAAAGAAAACTAATGTCTGTTCAGGCACTAGATGCAAGAAAGGAAATCTGTTTCCAAATGGGAAGCTGTGTCTGTAGTTAAGCCAATGCTGTGTTGATTTGGCTTCCAGGTGACACTTTTGCATCAATGTCGAGAAGCTGGCCAATGCACCAGCAAGCAAACCAGTAGGCAAATGCCCAATGAAGCTAACCTTCAAAAGCATAAAGGATTCCTTCACTTCCTAAGACTGCAAACCTGTACCACTTTCATAAAAGCAGATAACCTGCACTTGGAAAATAATGTAATTCTTCCCTAAGCCCTTGACTCTCTTTCTTTCCTTGAAAGCAATGGAATGGCCCAGAAGGGGTTGCCTCGGGGTTCTTTTTTTTTTTGGGGGGGGGGGTTTGCTGCAAAGTAGCAAACTGCCATGGGATACGAACCACAAACTTGCTTACCATAGCATTTCAATCCTTAAACATTCACTTACAAACATTTTGAATAAATAATTCCTCAAAATTTAAAATGAGATTCTTTTCTGAATGTAAAAGTTATTGCTTTTCTGTTTTCTGCAGTACAAATGTGAATTCTGAATCCAATCTGTTTGAAGAAAACTGCTTTTAGTAAAATAAGCCTCAGAGCTCAGCACAGAGTGTTGTATCCAACTAAGTTTTACTCAAAGGAGATGTGCTGAAATTAATGGACTCAAATTTGTCATGCCTCTGAATTTCAATGGATCCTCTCTTGTTAGGACTAGTATTTGATGCACCCTAGAAAGACCTTATCAAATATTGCAAAAACTCTACTCTAGCTTGTTACAAAATTTAAACCATAAAATGATTTTTTTTTTAAAATGACTTAAGGGGCATTGGGGTAGAGAGAGAAAAAAGAGACCCTTTATTGATACTAAAGCCTTTACTGTATTAAACCAAATATATTTACAATTTATACAAATGTTTGATCTTCAACAAAAAATACAAAAACCCATATCCCAAGAGGCAAAACCAGGAAACAAGTTTATCCAAGATATCACTGCTCTACACAAGACAAGAATGCAGGTGGAATTGCAAGTGCTGAAACATAATCCCGCATATTCAAGCAATGAGCATGATTTTTATGAGGTCATAAAGGGGGGGGGGGAACCAACCCAAAGGCTTCAACAATCTTCAGCAGACTCTGCTTTTAAAATCCATCAAAACTATGCTACATTAATCCATTTTGCCTTCTTGCTTCACATCGATCCAGGAGGTGGATACCAAAAGGCTGCCTTCTGTTTAATACATGTTGAATAGCGTTGTGTGACATTGTGGAAATCAAGTTCTTCCTCTTTTTTCTTTTTTTTTAATTAAGAAAGGTAAAATCTTTCTATGTCTACACATTAAGAATGTTTTGGCCCAGTTCAACTCGTTATGTCTCCAACCAATTTCTCAGTAGATAACTTCATAGACAGTAGCTTTCTTGTCTCCAGAGCCGGTAACTATGTATTTATCATCCACGGAGATATCACAACTAAGTACAGAAGATGACTCTTTGGACTAGAAGAAAAAGAACAGAGTTATAGTATAAATGTATGCAGTATGAGTGTCGGTGTGTCCCTCTTGTTTATTCTTTTCTAGAACATACCAAGTTCTGGTTTAAAAAGTCATTTGTGTTAAGATACATGCACAGAACAGGATAACCCCTTGTCCACTTCCCTGACCTCTCTGGTCAAAGTGTGAGACACTGGTAATAATACCTTTGTTCTTACACCTCACCCACCACCACGAGGTTCAAATCCCTTTCACTGATATGCTGTTCTTCTTACCTGGAATATGCTTGCACCGTATGGGGTTCGCCAGGCATTTAGGAGGTTGTCTTTTCCAGTACTAACAAACCATTTGCCTGTAATGTGACCATCAATGAAAACACAGTCAAATAATTGACACTAACAGACAGACTTGCGTATTTTTTTTTCATATTCTCTTGTATCTAAAAGCACTTTTAGCATATGCCTAAAATGTTCCCCATGTTAACAGCTTTGCAGGTGGGGGCGGGGGGCAGGCTGTGAAAGATTGCACAAAGTCACTTTACAGAAAACCAGTATAGTAGCCTACTAAATTCAGCGGCCTGTCATTTTGACAAGCATTTGATGCATGGTTAACCAACACAGAGTGCCTGAAATCAGCCGCAGGGCATCCCCAAGCTCTCCTCATCCAGGACAAATCCACCTTTGTGGATTTTTATAAATGATTTAACTAAAAAGGCATAACTAGCTCAGTAAAGCAATGGGCTTCATTCAAAACTCTTGATTTCCAACATTCTATAGCCTCACAACCTAAGCAAACTATGGGCCACCAGCTGCGTATGAAAGCTGCTTTGATGATATTGCGACTTTATAGGCATGAGCTACCTCTCACTAACCTCCTGGGGGAGCTGGTAATAGGGTGTTACCTTTATTTTCCAGCTGTTAAACCAAAATAAATGAAAGCATTCAGGTGCCTTGCCCTAAGACTTTCAGCTCAGGTGTGATTGGCTTGTAGAAATGCTGGTAACTTTGAGCCGCTCTTCTTCCAACTTACCACAATAAGCAAACTTGAGTGACAGCACACAGCTCTCATGCAGATGAAGCTGGTATTTGTCTGGCTTATTTACATGCAGCACTTCCACATTACTGCTCTCCATTCCCACAGCCAGCCATTCACCAGTGGGGCAGTAGCCAAGGGAAAAAATCTTTAAGAGAGAGAGAAAGAACCCTTTATTTTTCTTGCAAATATTAGCAAGAAAGGAAGGAAACAAGAGACAATAAACTAGGGCTGCAATCATAAACCACCTACCTGGGAGTAAGACCCATTAAATTCAATAGGACTTATGTGTCCTTACTGTGCCATCACAAGTCATTTTGCATCTCTTTTAGAACAAGAAATCATTATTTGAGTCCAAATGGCAGCACTGGTTGTTTATTAAATAAGAAGGGTGCATGCTAATTTTGCATTATGGGAAGCAATGGCACACATGCTTTGTCAGTGTTCTGGGACATTTCCACCTCCTTTGCTTTCACCACCCCATCCCCGGCAAAAATGCCAAACTGCATTCTTAGCGGAGTCCAGTGTTTTAAGATACCGTTTTATTCCAAAGCTGTCGGATTACCCCAATGGATGCTTCATTAACAATAACAGCTTTGCTCCACAGTAAATGCTTTGGCTGAAAGCAGCCTGAGACTATACCAGAAGCCTATGTGAATAATAAAAGCAGATGTGGTGCTAATAATTTTGCTAGCATTAATACTCTGACTTCACTCTGAAGTTAATAACCAAGATAAGATGGAAGTTGTTCAGTACACCAGTCAGTGCCTGAAATTTGCAGTAAGGAATACTAGGCACCTGGGATGTGAAGTCATGCTGCTGTAGCTGCCGCCCTTCTCTCAAGTCCCAGGATCTCACAGTGTTGTCCAGGCCTCCCGTCCAGAGCTTGGTACCATCATTAGAAATGTCAATACAGCTGGCTCCATCTGTGTGGCCCTGGAATTGCCTGATAAAACAAACCAGATTGAATAATGATTTCCTGCCAGAACTCAAGGTAAACACTGTTGTGTTGTTAGTTTTGGACTCTCTCTGTGTGTCATCTCCTCCACATCACCTGATGTGTGTGGCAAGCAGCAACACTGCTCGCCCACCCCAACCTGACATAAAATACCACACTATACAAAAAACTATTTTGCAGGTGCCAAAGCACATGGAATGTGCCACTAATCGTCTAAACAGGAACTAAGTGAACATTAGCAGAGATTTTGGAAAAGGTAAGTTGACAGTTTGAAAAACTGAAATGTAGTTCACGATGACGACACCTGGAAATAAAAAAAACAACTTAACAGGCTCCTAGGCTAAACTCAAAATACAGAGGACAAATTGCCTCAACAGAGGCAGGCAGTTATTTATAGGCTTTGTTTAAGCTGTGAATCAAGAGCATAAAAAAAAAAATACTTCAGCTACATAAACACATGCAGGAAGGGATCCAGTAAACCTAATCTTTTTACTTGTGTTGGCTGAGCCTGCAAAATGATGCCCTTGGTAGCAAACAGGTCATGAGCAGCCATCATTATTCAACAATGTTTTACATTTTAAATCTCGGCATTTGGAAATCCCTACTCTTGGTAACAAAGAGTCAGCTCGAGCCTTCCTTAATCCCTAAACTGGAATGTTCTAAGGCGCCTGCCTGCCTTTTACCATCAGCAATTAGCTTCAGCTTCATGCTTTAAAAGCAAAAGAGGAAGGCGCAGAACGACTACCATGGGACACCCTATGAATCAACATGGCATGTCTGGAGTCGTTGGTCTGAAAATTCAAGGAGTTATCAGCTCGTGCTCTCCTTTTATTTTCTCTGTTTTTTACCAACACAAGCAAGGGCGAGAAGTGAACCACAACAAATTGGCAACCAATACTTATTGCTCAGGAAGCCTGGCAAGAACTAAGCTGCTCCAGTCACAAGGTCTGCAACAAGAGAGTAAGCAGAAGCTCTTTATTCCAGAAGCCCACATTAGGAAATTATGCTGCCTCCTTTGCTCAGGTAAATGACAGGTGAGCCAGTCTACCCCAAGCTTTCTCCATGTCTAGTATAGACATGTGGTTACTTAGAAAGCCCTGTGTGAGCTAGGACCTAAATATGCAGAGTGCTTGAACACTGTGGTGTCTTCTGTGAAATGCCCTCCCTTCAGAGGTGTAGTTGGGCACCCTCTCAAGAAAGGGATCGGTTCCCTTTCGTGGCAGTGCCACTTCTAGCTGAGACTTGCTGTGTGGCAACGCAAGAGAGCCTTTTTTATGGTGATGCCTTAGCTTTGGAGCTCTCTACCCTCTTGAGATACCACTGGCACTGTCCTTACTGAGATTCTGATGACAATTGAAGCTATTTGCCCAGACCTTTGTTGGGGTTCATAGAATCATAGAATCATAGAGTTGGAAGAGACCACAAGGGCCATCGAGTCCAACCCCCTGCCAAGCAGGAAACACCATCAGAGCACTCCTGACATATGGTTGTCAAGCCTCTGCTTAAAGTCCTCCAAAGAAGGAGACTCCACCACACTCCTTGGCAGCAAATTCCACTGTCGAACAGCTCTAACTGGGTTTAGTGCCAGGATGGACCTGGCTTTCTTAAATCATAATTTTATTACAGGGATGTGGAATGTGTGGCCTTACAGGGATTGGTGAACTATAACTCTCTTTTTTCTCAACCACAATGGCTATGCTAGATGGGGCTGATGGGCACTGGAGTCCAACAAGCTATGGGGGGCAACAGGTTCACCATCTTTGTTGTGCTGTGTTCATGAACTTGTATTTTAAACTGCAACCCTCTCTCTAGAACTGTCTTTACAATGAAGAGTAGCAAAAGTGTTTTAAAGATATAAATGTCCCTTTATGTGCTCATGCTTTTGCTGGTTGCTAGGCTGTAGGTTCAGGCTGGAAGTATCAGATCTGCTCTGGAGCTATAAGATGGACATTTTAACTGTGGTGTTTTAGCTGCTCCCATTGATTTCTGAATTAATCTGATGGTTTAGGTTTAGTTTTTATGATACATAACTTACACATGTGGTCCAATGAAAGGCAGGGTAGATTTTCAAAAGACATACATTGATACATACATAAAAATGCCCAGTTATTCTCTATCTAGAGCTCACCCTCCAACAATTACCTTGGATTATTGTCCAAGAAAGCTCCATCTATCTATCTTCTTTTGCATGAACTCAGCCAACTAACACAATATGATTGTGGTCCTATAGTGGCATTAGAGGTCAGTATGAAGGAAGTTAGTCATGATCTATGCGTGCCACTAACTTGGCACAGCACTTGCACACCTCTTCCTAGAAAGCGCAAGTACGTGTAAGACTGTTCAAACAACAGGGGATGTGAGCAGAAAGAACTACAAAGCCAGTCCTGGAAGTCATTTCAGACATTGCTTTTATCTCCATGCATCTTAAAAGTCAATTTTGCAAGGCTCATGTGTCTGACCATTCAAAAGTTAACTATATGGGAGTCTTGAACAGTGTGCTTTTCGGACCTCTTTTCTCTATTCTCAAAAGTAACATTTATAAAGTGATTGTGTAATGCTGTGATTTATCCTTCCAGCGAACAAGCCTCACTGTCTGACAACAACGTTCACTTACTGAAAAGGTCTGGTCCACTATGCAATTAGCACAGTAAAGAAGGACTAAAAACCAGTTGGTGCACAATTATGGATTGCGGAGAGAAAAGCTAAGACAAACAGAGATATCAAGAGCAAATGGGCTGCTCTTTAGACACAGGGCAGAATTCCTCTCATGGGCCACTCCACTACACCTCATGGATCACACACAAGCAGAAACTGCAATTAGGCATATAATTACCATCCAGGTAATATACACATTTTTTAAATAAAGAACATGAACTAACACTGAGTATATGTCTTAGCAAGGGAGTGCTTCGTTGCAGTTTTAGAAGCAAGATATTCAGCTGATCACAGTTTCCAGGAGTCAGGATTTAGGATTTCAGTACCCTGAAAAGCCCTTTGCCCTTTTCCATTACTAGCAAAAAGCAGGGCGGGGGGAGGAAATAAGTGGAGGCATGGAAAGCTGCTTGATTTGTATAAAGGCGAAAGCTGCTTGATTTGTATAAAGGCGACAGAGGTGGCAAGTTTTGGATTTACTTGAATTTTGAACTACCTTGCTGTAGAATTTTGACATTTTCTTTAAGTGCCATGTTCACACAGCCCAGTTCATAATTAAGATGACTCATTCAGCCTGTAAGTGCCCAGAAATGCTAAGTAGCCAAACTCTGATGCTTTAAATAGCCACTCATTAGTATCAAGACAGGTGCAAATGTCGGCTGTGCTTGCTGAGATTTATTGTGGGCTGCTGCCAATTGAGTTGAGATGTATGAAAAGTTGGTCTTGTGGTCCACCAAACACTGTCATATTATAAAGCTATTTTGAGCAGTTAAAAGTCACTGCCTTGCCAAGACATTCACATTGAGGTGTGCGTACACATTCATTCTTTAATCCTGAAGGCCTGAAAGGAAATTACTTATGTGGACATTATGTTAATCACAAGCCCTCCTTTCCAAACCTGGAAGTGTTAGAGACTTCGAAAAGAAAAGTCACTTAGCCTCTGGGGGGCTGGTGAGAGAAGGCTGATTAGCTGCCAAAAAATATACTAGGAAAAGAACACACAAGATTTGTGAGCTAATTTCTAATTTTTATTTATCTTTTAGTTAAATAGAAGATTTAAGAGCTGCCTTGTACCTATACTGTCAATAGCTTTGGGATAGCTCAACGTTAGTATAAGCATTAAACGGGTGTTGTTGTTGTTTTTAAAAATACTGGTTACTGGCGGCAAAAGGTACTTAATGCCAAGAGACAGAAGCTGCAAACCACCAAGTTTTGGTTAGCTGGCTTCTACCTACAGCAGAAATGCTGAGGCCCTTTTCAAAGATATCCAGCTGGACAGTGTAAGACTTATATCCTTGAATTCACACCGGAGGAACTGGAATAGTTTCTGAAAGAGTTCTGAAGTAGAAATGACCATGTTGAAAGATGGCTTGAGCTCAGCTATTAGCAGATGCCAGGAGCACACAGCTAACTGGAGCTACATGCATTCTTAAGGGATCAGAGCTATCAAAATGCATCCTTTTATTGACTAAAAAGGGTTTATTTCCTATAGCCAAAGTCAGTTCTTTAGTATATGTTTCCTACCTTGCTTAACTGGATTTTAAAAGGAGTCGTTTTAAATTCTCACCATATTCCATGATTATTATTTTTTAAATAGCAAAACAGAACACCAGGAATGTCTCAGTGATGCAGAGCAGAAATGTAGCTAGCTGGCAGGGCTGAAGCAGATGAGTGTTGTGGGTTGCCCTGAGGAATATGGAACAGGAAGTGGCATAATGTCCAGGAGGGGAACCAAGAAAGGATATGGGTAGTAGAGCAGTAAGTAGAAATAGGCAAAGGTATTTAGGTGCACCAGGCAGGTAGCTTAAAAAAGGTCAGATGGGAGGAATCCAATCCGAAAGAGCCCATTAGAAGACAACAAAAGTGATAAAGGAGCAGCCCATAATATGCATATAATAGAAATAGCGGAGAAATAGAGGGACAGGGAGTGCCATAATTTCACTATAACACTGTCAACTGTCCCTGATGGAAGCAAATTCAATTGGAAATTATTCACTCTCTCATTATTTGCAGACATACCAAAGGACTTTTTTTGTTCTTCGTTTCCCCTGATGCACGCTATGCCAAAAGCAATTGAGGGCAACCAGATAACCTGGAAATGAGCTATTAATATTCTGGCCATTCAGCATTTTCAGAGGGGTCTGCAGAGCACACCTGCTGTGCTTTGAGGAAGCAAAGATGGCAAGCAGCCAGTTTTGGGGTTTTTGTCTGTTTTTTTTTTTGAAAGCTAGAGATGTTGATTTGTGACTACATGTAAATAAACAACATTATCTAAATCTGAGCTAAGTGAGTGACTGCTGGAAACATGGAATCTCCCATGAGTTTGTATCCTGAATGTGACTGGTCATGCTACCACCGCACACATAACTAGGTTTTTTCCATGCTCTGGAAGAGCGGTTTGTGGAATGTAGGTATAGTGGAGGGGAAAAGGTACTGCACTGCACACTTGGCACTAAAACACAGAAGGATTTGAGGCCAAAGGTAATCTAAATTTTGCACCAAGAAATTCTCAATTCCCAACAAATTATGCAAATGAAGAAATGCTGCATACCATTTTTTCTAGTTTGCATAATTATTTTGATAGGCATGGGGAGCACTGAGCCCATTCCTCTGCTGTTGAGAATCTTGTTCAGGCATTTTTCAGGCTTCTGGGTTTCAGTGTGCATTATTCACACACTTTTGAGTATACACTCACAACCACAAGCGCTAGAATCTGGTTATGTAAGCAAACAAAAGAAAACCAAGGTTCCCTGGAGGCTGAATTCTCCATCCTTATCCAAAGCGTGCAGCTTTCCAGAGCTCTCATTGAATTGTAGAATATACACAACCCTGCAAAGGACAGCTTGAAAATACATGTATTTTGCTTCAGACACGTTTACAGATGAGGGGAAAGTGGTGAACTGATTCAGCAAGGAAAATGGCTAAGCATGTGTACGAACTTCTGAGCTAGGTGCAAAGGAAACAAGAAAGGAGGGCATCGCGACAGGACCCTTCCTGGCTTGCTAGTTGCCGTACAAAGGGAGATTCAGAAGCACAGCCTTCTGATTGCTGGAAGTAATTAGAATTTTATGTCTGCTGACCTCTGGAGTCATTGAGGGGGCAGCGGCATTTCTTCCATCTCTGCTGGCTGCCCTTTCCCCCAAACCACTTCTCTGGCTATGATAGGCTTCTGTAGCCACAATGGGTGTATTTGGTAGAGTTCTTGGCATTTGATGGCCTCAGGACATCTCTAAAGCACTAGTTCCTCCCTGAAAAGCTACAACTGCCCTATCTTATGAGCTCAGTTCAACTGAAATGGAACAGAATACAAGTGGTTGATGACGGTGGCAGTGACGGTGGGATCCAACAGAAGGAATGGGTCGAGCAACAGGAACAAGAAGAAGAACAAAACCCGATTTGTCTCTAAACCCAGACAATTCCATAGATCTCTTAGGAAAATCTTGCTGATTTGCCCCAATGGCCAGCCCACTCTGAACTGCTAATTTAGGCAATTTAGCACTTTCAGTCATGACAATGTAATACTGCTGCATGGTAACTGCACATACAAAAAGGGGGGGGGGGAATGGAAGGAAATTGGCTGAAAAGCAGCAACTAACCTGACCAATGTCTGATTGTGCAGATCCCAGACTGCAATGTTCCCATCGCTACAGCAGGAGAAGCAGACCTTGGAATCAGGGCTGATTGCCAGAGCATAGCAGGCAGGAGCCGAGGACGTCAACTCTGCTTTTATACGCGGAGTTGGAGCTGCCAGGTCCCAAATGGATAACGTGCTGGCTTCCCCGCCAACAATCAGGGTGCATCCGTCGGGGAGCAATTTACATGATCGAATGTAGTTATCTCTGTTCTGTGGAGGTACAAATCTCAATGACATTAATATACATTCTCTGCAATAAGGCCAATGATAATGTTTTCATCCGATAGCCAGACTTTAAGCACTGTAAGTTCTGAAGCTGAACCTCACTGGCCTGGCATGGACAATCATTCAAAGTTGCATTAGCTTCAGGGCTGAGCACTCTTCCTTTCACCCTGCACTGGCTTTGGCATGAAGGTCTTGTTTTGTATTAAGTCAGAGCTCCCTGTTATGTCCTAGCCAAGGAACTCTGACTTAATGTTGAGCTAACACAAACCAGGGTAATAAGCCAGGATCATGTCATCCTTCAGCTCAGAAGAACTCCAGCGTAATACAAAGCAGGATTTTCATGCTAAAGTTGACATACAATGGGTAGAAGGAGGAGCACTCAGCACCCACTTAATAAACCATGGTTTATGTAGCTCTGCACAATCATCTGAACAGGACATATAATTTCCAACCCACACATGTCACTGCCAGTCCTGCCTTCTACTGTTCACATCTAAGCAGAGACAGCAGTTAAGAAAATTCAGTGAATTTCTCTCTTGAAAGCATAGCTCTTTATATTGTTTTCAATATGAGCAATGGCAATTCTAGCATCTTATTGCACATTAAGTATCTCAAAAAGAACCTGATCCAAGATAAGTGTTTGTTTGTTTTCTAACAGTGTGGTGCAGTGCTAAAGAAATCACTTTGGACAAAATCAGTGTGCCCTCAGTGGTTACAGAAGCTCTCTTTGATAATTAATATCCCAAGTTCCTAAGAACACCTGTTGCTGAAAAGCTTGGGGTGGGGGACTCAAGGAATGGAAAACCCCAGGCTCCAGCTATTTCAGGTTTTAGTCCATAAATGCAGCAGTTGTCATTATGCTCATTTTCAGTAGTCACATTAAGAGTGGTAAAAATCCTGAAGCAGCCAAGAGGATAAAACTAGTAACAAATCATGCAGTGCTAGTAAGGAGAAAGCAATTATTTTTGTGTTTCTTTGTGCTACACTTCTCTTAATTCAACAGAGCCAAATTCTGTCATGGCAAGAGGCTGTTCTTTTCTGACATAGATATTTGGTGTCAGGTAACATTGTGGCAGTAGAAAAAGACACATTAAGGGCACAGTAAGTATAGGACTTGGCTTGAACACACCCATTAAAAACTACCATCAACATTACTGTTTTCATAGAGCTTCATGGAGTCAGGTTCAACTCTCTGGTTCTGTTAGCAGAAGCCCATGCAAAGACTCCCACTAGGGCTGTTTCCCCCTTCCCCTGTGCAACTCCCCCCCCCCCCCAAAAAAAAATCAGGAGAAGCTCCAGAACAGCATGCAAAGAGGAAGAACAGTCTTCAACCATGGAGCCTCCAACACAATAGTGTTCCAAAATGCACCTTGAGAGTAAGGCCTTTTAATAATATATTTATCAACCTTATGAAAGGTTTCTAAAATATTAATGATAAAAGTTAAGTATATGGTACAAATGCCACATTTGTTAAGCCACTCCATCACCATTTTACATCTGGCAAACAGTTCAGTGGTGTAGCGTGGGGGGTGCAGGGGGGGCCGGCCGCACCGGGCTCAACATCTGGGGGTTAGGGTTAGGGGGCGCAAATCCACGGGTTAGGGGGTGCAAATTACTTGCCTTGCCCCGGGTGCTGACAACCCACGCTACGCCACTGAAACAGTTCACCTAAGATCAGCCTGAGCAATCCTTAACACAATCAAAGTTAAACTCTGGATTTGCTGTCCCATAAGAGTTTCACTTCTTCACTGCCCGCTTTCTGGGGGTACAAAATTGTAAAGACTGCAAAATGGGTGCCCAAATCAACAAGGTAAAATGAAGCGGCTGTAGAAGATGGGCACTGGTTCTTGCAAGGCTTGAGAGCAAGAAACCAGTTCTATCTGCCATTGCCATGTAGAAGCAAAGCTGAGATGGGGAACCTTTCTTTGCCTGAAACTGCTTGCTCTTTGGGGCAAACTTCAGGGGGCTACCTGGGCAGGGCCAAAGGCCAGAGTGGATGAAACAATAAATGTAAATTTTATGTATGTTCAGTAGGCTTGTTTATACACCCACCCTTACCTCTCTGAGCTCCAACTAAGAAAGCAAGGTTCAGGGCCCAACAGTTAGTTGACCCTTGGCTTGGTTTCTCTGCAGCTCCATTGTTTAGCTTTTATTACTTGCTGTTTAAAACATTTAACTTTCATTTTTTACTTAGGGGTCCTTTTAGGGCAGTGGTTCTCAACCTGCGGGTCCCCAGATGTTGTTGGACTACAACTCCCACCATCCCTGAGCTCTGGCCTTGCTAGCTAGGAGTCATGGGAGTTGTAGTTCAACAACATCTGAGGACCCACAGGTTGAGAAAGGCTGTTTTAGGGGGTTCAGATGTTAGCCAATGACCTAGTTAAATTCACCAGGTTCCTATGTTTCAATACTGGACTTCAGTTTCTATAGGATAAACTTACCAGACAGTCCAGCTGAGAAACAGGACTCTTGTTGCCAGGCTGGCTGATATCCCAGACTTTGACACATCCCTTCCCACCAGTGTACACGTGCCTTGTTGGGTTGCTGATGGTGACAGCACACACCACTTCCCCGTGATTCAAGGTGTTGATCTGGCGAGCATGACGCGGTATTCCTGGTCCAATGAGAGCATCTGGGGGGAAAGGAACTGGCTGCATCTGACCATCTGCAGTAACGTGAAACGAGTATGCTCTGTTTGGGATGAAAAGAAGAAGGTGGGAGGGGAAGCCCCAGGTCACATAGCTGGCCTATTTCAGTTACTAAGTCATAACTGTGTACCAGTTCACACTTGCAAGCAGAGTAGATGTTGCGGAGCAGCTCAAAGAAAGCTCACCACTTGTGCAATGCCGGTGACGTGCCTTCTTTCCACACAACTGCCACCTGGCTTGGGAAATAGCCACGTGGGCACAGTTTTGATGCAATGTTGTATTTGCAAAGTGAAAATGTTATTTTTAGTTCCTTGCCTCCCGCAGCAATTCACACATATCAATTCCTGAGTGCAAAACGCAAATCAACATGAACAGATGCCTAAATTTATCTGGGGAAATGCTGTCATGACCTTCCAAGGTACAGCATCTGCCGGGCATGCAGAAGATCCCTGGGCTCAACCTCTGGCATCTCTAGGTAAGGCTGGGAATGTACCTTGCCTGAAGCCCTGGAGAGGCTCTGTCAGTCCGTGTAAACAACACTGAGCTAGATGGACCAGTGGTTTGAGGCAGTAGAAGGCGGCTTCCCATGCTCTTGTGATCAGATCGATTGAAGAATGGCTTCAGTGCTTAATGATTACTTATCGTGGCCCTACAACATCTCCCCTGCCCCCTGAAAAAGGTCCTTGGCCATTCAGTGATTCACAGCAGACACCAACACTAGATGATTTATAGGAAGGCATGGCTATTCAAGGGAGAGAGGGAGGAATCAATGCTTAGAGGCCCGAAGCACATCAAATGAACCAAGGGAAGTAAAATAGGAAATAAAGTGCTCTCCTCATCCACCTCATACTTTCACTTACTGCTAGTTACCCATTTGCTAGATTCTCTGTAGGGCTTAAAATATTGATTATGCAATTTAGTTAGTCTGCACTCCCTTTTTAAAATAAAACAGAAGAAACTCAGCCAGGGACCTGTCACCATCAACATATAACCGAAATTAGTTTCCCTCTCTCAACACGCTGCCCGGAGACTTTTGAACTACCTGGTCAAGTAAGACACATTGGCCCCATTCAGACCTAACAATTGCAGTTTAATCCATGGCCTATTAGACAGAAGGAGTGGTGGGCTATGCACTCCCTCCTCCACAGTGGCACTGAAGCTGGGCACATAAAAGGATGAGAAGAGAGGGAGTGAAGATAGAGTGCCTGAGCACAAATCTCATTCACAGTCTATGGTGTGTGGGGTCACACTAATAAACTATGGTTCATTAGACCAATATTGTTATATCGGAAGATCAACATGACCACATACCATTTTCACTATCCAGATATGCACAAGTTAGGAAGCTGTGGGATCACACTGATTACTACTTTGTATGGAGGTGAAATTACAAAAGGCTGCACCAGAATAAACCACAACTACAACTAGACGGAAAGATGGAAATAAACTAGAAGCTTAGAAGGAAACTCTTTTGGAAAGAAAATAGGATACAGTCTTGCTGTCTAAAAGGCAGTCTGGGATCTCTTGCATGAAAAATAATTTGGGAAGCAGTACCTCAAAGAACAAAAGAGCAGTGATATGAGCTGGAAAAAATGTAAGTGCTTTAATTTTCCATGTTCATTACTAATGATAAATAGATGCCAACTGAAAATTGAATGCTAGGCAAGCTTGAACAGTTTCAAAGTTTTTAGCTTTGCTTACTAAATAAAAGTAAAATAAACATGCTAAACTAGAGCACTCTCTAGGGCATCAGTAACTTTTCTAATGTGAACTGTACATGTTCCATGCAAAGAATACTATGCAAATTAGCCTAATTTGCACTGCAAATTTTTCTGGTTCAAAATTTCTCCAGAAAACCCACACCACTGTACAGAAGGACACTAACTTTTTAGGTCAGCTTACAATTGGCCAACGCCACTACGACTCTTATCCTATGCATGCTGACCTTTTACCTTTACCGTTCCATGCATGCTGTCTTGGAAGTTTCACTGTGTACAAGGATTACTATATAAAATGGCAAGCAGTAGAAAGGAGACTATATTTTTGAAAAGAAGCTTACAGTATGTTTGGATGTTAATGCTATACATCAGCACAGCAAGCATGATCCCCATGCTTCTAGCATTTGCATACATCATTAATGCCCAAAGTCAACCTCAGGATTTTAAAAGACAAGTAGCCTTTAACAAGGGCCAGGCTATTTAAAAAAAAGCTGTGGGCCTTACATTCTGTTAACATGTTGTCAGGTGGTAGAGGAGAAACAGGAAGCAGGTTGTCTAGAGGGAGTTCTTTCAATAGCAGCAGAATGGAAAACAAGAGTGTGTTCCTAAGAGGCTGATTTCTTTTTAAAAAACAGCAACCAATTCTATTCTAATTGTCATCAGCTTGTACAAAAATGCTATTTTCAGGAAAGACAGAACTAGCACACAAGGCTTTAAAACAAACCCAAACATAAGGCAACACACAACTTGCTCTGGGTATGAAATAATAGAGCACCAGTCAGCTGAGACACAGAAGGAGTTGCAGTTATTTGTTTGGGAGGGGAATGGAAATCTCCCCCCTACTAAGACGAGGATACACAGCAAGGACGCTGCATCCCATTTACAAAATAAATTCAATGTGACATCTCGATTTGTGTGCCTGAAAGAAGCAAGCTTTTCAGACTGAAGCTGAAAACTCTCCTGCTGTCAATATGAATCTGTGGCAGACGGTGCATTATCTGTACTCCTACACCAGAAATTTTCAATAGACTTATCTATCACAGATAAGGATATGCCATCAGAAAGTTGCTATGGGTAACTGAAGGCATCCCGCTGCCTTGGGGTGATCAGGCGTAGCGTCAGCCTCGTTTCAAAGGCAAATAATGAAAGGAGATCAGCCCAGCACCTAGGATTTTCAAAGTTTATCTTGTCTATTTATATAGTACGCACAGGCTAAGATGGAAGCTGCGTCCAGCAAAGAGAAAGAGAGAAAGAGAGGGGGTGGGAGTAGAACTAGGTATTATGGAGTATTGTTTTTAAATAAATACTAAGAAACATGGGCCAAACAATAACAGCCACTGGGTTATTGAACTGTTCAGGACACCAAAGGTCCTTAGCTTCATATTGCTGTTGGTTTTAGTTTTTTAACACCTGACATTTTGCAAGCATGCAATTTAAACAATCACAACAAATTATCCTGGTCCATTAGGGCAAGAGGGGCACTGCCCACCCTAAAGCCTCAAAGCCTCTCTGTTCTGTACTTTCATATTTGATACAGTACCTCACATTACAAGACACTCTGGACATGCTTCATCTCCTGTGCTGGCCAATCACATCTCTGGGCGGCACAGCCAATCACAATCACCTCTATGCCCCATTCCTGTCTCCAGGAGTGGAGAATTTCAATGGGAGTACCAGGGAACCCCTCTGAACCTCCATGTTGATTTTGTTTCTTGGGGAATTAACTCTCGTCAATCCGAGTCCCTCAGAAACACCCTGGAAGTGACCCAGTATTGGGGCAGAGCTAGCGGGAGCCTCCCCACCCAATCAGATGCATGTCTTTGCAAGCCTGTGTTCCATTCAATCCAATCCAAAATCAGGAGCAGGCTTGCCAGATATAAGACTTTTCATTTTGTTTTCCCCCTATTTATCAGTATTATGCTTATATCCATTCCACCTTTCCTCCAAGGCGCTGAAAGTAGCATACATGGGTCATCTTTCACCTCATGCTTTCCTCACACTAGCCCTGTGAAGCAGTTTAGGCTGAGAGACAATGACTGGTGCAACGTCACACAGGCCCTTGACTCCCAGGTCCTCTTTATATCTCTCCATTCCACATTTGGGGTGGTGAGGAATGCATAATAGTTCCCCATAGATCTGTTCCCCTGTTAACAATCCTGTGTGGCTCTTTTAAGATGAACCAATTCAGGCTGCAATCCTATGCATACCTATCAGGGAGTGAAATCATGGAATCCAGTGTGGTTTACTTCTAAGAAATGCATAGCTTCTTTGGCATGAACCCACACAAGAAATTGAAAATTTAGTGAAGTACTATTTCTAAGACTATAATGCCAAAGTGTCCACAGTAGCATTGCAAGGGATGGGGATGGGGAGAAACCCCCAACAACCTGGCTATTCCTCTAGGTCTAGTGGGCATCAGCTGCCACTGCTCTGAATAACCACACAGGCCAGAAGCTCTCAAAATCTACATGCAAAAGCCACAAATGGCATGGAATGCACAGCCATGTTTCCATGCAAGTGAGAAGTACAGATTCCCATTTTAATGATTCCTAAAAATTAAATAAATCTTCAGATCCTACTAAAATTAGAAACAGGAATTCCTATCTTCACAGGAGAGGTTTTCAGATTAAAAACAAATCAAAACAAGGACATATTTTCTTTATTCCACCCAAGTACTAAATTCCTCCTCAGCAGTCTGGTGAGGCAAAGTTCTAGGAAAAGAGAAGCAGATCTTGCCAATTGCTTCTAACATGCCAACGAAATGGCATGCACTAGAAATAAAAACAGTATGAAAATGCTATTGGTGATTGTATTTTGAAAATCCTTATCAGCAGCTGGCTGTAACCTTTCTGGAAAATTCCACGTACCTTCCCCTGTGGAACTGTCATGTGTTGACAAAAGGTAAACAGAATGAGCTCTGGCTGATTTAGACTTAGTTATGCTGTCAGACATTACTTACGGTTTTCCTCCAGGGATTCCAGTCAGATTTGGAGGGATGCCGGGTACTCTCATATGAGGAGGAGGATCAAATCCAACCTGATAGTGAGCAAATAGATGCCTCAGAACTCGCTGACCATTTAGAAAACACAATTTCCCCATTGGCTGCACCAGAACAAAAAGCATTTGCATTCCATAGCCACTGAGCATGCTCAGCCTTCACTGGGCTGTTCTGCAAATCTCCTGCCCCTCCTTCTGTTTTTGTTTTTGTTTTGTGCAAACTTGCTTATACTTCTCCCTTCTGCATGGCTCCTGCCATTTTGGCCACATAAGCAATGGCTCTCACAGCATGAAGCTCAAGAAGCGCAGGCATTGATTTTATACCTCATGTGAATGTAACAATGAAATGGCTTGTTCAAAACCCAAGTTAACCAGACATGTGGGCCTGTTTATCACTGGCCAAGGCAAATAGGTGCTAAATTATATTGGTGCATGTCTCATTTTGTGGTAGACAAATCATGCATACAACAAAGTACACCAAAGCCTTAATCAACTCTACTGTATTGATTTTATCTGCAGTAAATATCAACACTTTTGAATTTATAATTCCTTTGTAGTGATGATGAGAATGTGGATTTTTGTTATAAACAAAACAATTTAATAATGAATGATATTGTGCACCACAAAAAGTAAGTGTGTGTGTTCAAAGGTTATACACAAGACATAAGTCTAAAGCATGTTTCTGAAGGCCTTGAAAAACCACATATTGGCTTCATTTGGACATAATGGGAGATCTGTAGTGAGTTTGGAACATTTGTGCTTCCCTTTCCTCCTCTGGTGTGGCATGAGGTGTTTGGAAGCTTTCTCTTTTTCTAGACTAATTGCAGTTTGCCATGTCATCCGAACCTTGACCAACAGTGGTTGATAGTCAGTTGAAGCAAGCCAATGTCTAGTCAAAGTTTATAACAGAGGGCACTAATCAAATGCCTGTGGGTGCCATTGTGCTCAAGACGACTTCCAGAGCTGTCCCAGACTCTATTATTATTATTATTATTATTATTATTATTATTATTATTAGTAGCACTGTGGTCTAAACCACTGAGCCTACGGCTTGTCAGTCAGAAGGTCGGTGGTTCGAATCCCCATGATGGGGTGAGCTCCCGTTGCTCGGTCCCTGCTCCTGCCAACCTAGCAGTTTGAAAGCACATCAAAGTGCAAGTAGGTAAATAGGTACTGGTCTGGCGGGAAGGTAAATGGCGTTCCCATGCATTGCTCTGGTTTTGCCAGAAGCAGCTTAGTCATGCTGGCCACGTGACCCGGAAAAACTGTCTGCGGACAAACGTCGGCTCCCTCAGCCAGTAAAGCGAGATGAGCGCCGCAACCCCAGAGTCATTTGCAACTGGACTTAACTGTCAGGGGTCCTTTACCTTTACCTTTTTACTACTACTACTACTACTACTACCACTACTACTACTACAAATAAGTCTCTAACTCTCATAGAAAGCAGGTTATGGGGCAAAATGTGCAGGTACCGTCTAAGTGATTTCTGTGAAAGGAGAGTGGTATAGCTGTATTGTATACTTTTCCTGGAACTGAGGGGCGTTCTCTGTTATTATCAGATGGCAACAGAATCAGTGTGCATGTAAGTGAGAAATCAGCTGACACACAGCTGACTTACCATGGTAAACCTAAGGTTGCTGGGGGGATAATTGTCTCTCTAATTTTGTGTTACACCATGCTCCACATGGGAGCCATTTCGTGTTATGCCACACCCTCTCTGTGGTAGCAATTTTGTGGCTGCTACCTTCAGCATACTCTCAAAATTCAATATGCATTCATTAGTCCAAAAGAGTTGGCATTCCCTGGTTTATGAAGTCCACTTGTTTCAACTAACCACAATCAAGACTAACCACAGTTTAAGGTTTGGATGATAGCTGAGGAAGCAGAATCTTTCCATCTCTGTGTCATGGCTGTGATGGAGGAGCCCAGGAAGGAGCTCTTGAGCCGAAGATTTGCACACTCTCATAAAAACTAAACTACAGTTTAATGCTGCACCTGAACTTGCCACAATTTCACACAAATCTCACCACATGATGAAATTGATCCACATACTGAGGAATTTGGAAGACTAGGGTCTCAAAAAGCCGAGACAATATGTGATGGATGTGTGCTTCTATGATATATCACTTCCATTACAGAACAGTCTACAAGGAGGAGGACCCTCTATTTCAGGGATGGGGAAGCTGTTCCCTTCCATGTATTTGTTGGACTACAACTCCCATCATCTCTGATGGCTGGAGCTAATGGGAGCTGAACAACTTCTGGAGGGCTACAGGTTTCCCATCTTTGCTCTATTTCAATGATACGAAAACAGAAACAGAAAAATAAAACCCTGTATGCAACAAAATGAATGTCAGATACTCACTAAGTGTATATATCTTCTTCCCCAAGAGAATAATCAAGTGCTCAGCAAAGCAATGAAACAATTTTATGGTTTCAAGCTACCTTTTAATGGAGCAAGGCAATGAAGGCTGCTTTCAAAAACTAGACAGCATGCATAAATAGGACAGATACACCCTTCACTTTTTTAAATAAGGGGGGAAGTAGTTTCAGCTGCTCCTGCCATGTAGCTTCATGAGCCACACGGCAGAGCAGTAAAGTCTCTGGTGCTGTTATATCCCAGGAGCTTGACAATGCCAAATGTTGCATAGAGGTTTCTCTCGGTGAGCCCTGTCCCCACCCAGTTCAGTTTGCAAGCCTACCATAGGGGATCGCCCATAGGCAACCACAGCGGCTGCGGCTGCAGCAGCACTCATTTGCGGGGACATGTTGTGTAGGCTGGCATAGGCAGCTCCTGGGCTGGTCAGCTCTCCATTCATGCCAGCGTGTGGTACCATTCCAAACGGAGCAGGGTACGGTCCGGGAACAGCAAGAGGTGTCCTCAAGCCAGCAGCTGCGGTACAATAAGAAAACATACTGATGCTCAGGACAGTTTCCTTTGTCGTCCCTCTTCACAGAAAGGAACAAGCACCCTGGAATTCCACATGGGTGCTTCTTCCACAAAACCCAAACTATTGTGTCCACAGCGCTAGCTATAATCCGAACTGTGCTGAACATCATCTCCAAATTGCAGCTGTGCAGACCAGAACCTGCATATTTATGGATTCCAGAAACATGGGAGCAGAGGGGGCTGTGGCCCTCACCCCAAGGTTGGCCAGGGTAGTGGTGGCTAAGCCGTGTCCCCAGCAATGACTGGGGGGCGGCAGAGATGGCTGCTATAGTAAAAGGGGACTGACAGGTAGAAGTGAGGGGAAGGTACAGCCTCCTTCTTCTCTGAAACAAATAATATGCTTTAAAGTGTTCCATAGTTGAATTCCGTTAAGTGCTCTATAATTTTAACTTTGATCAATTACTAGTTCTCAAAAAAAAATATATTATAGAACTGTGCATACGATTGTGATAAACCCATTTCAACAATACTGAATGTGATAGCTTTTAACATTTGCCCATTAAAGAAGCAGATGTAAAGAGGCACATGAAAATGTAGATAATATTCATCACATCCTGCCTGCCTGCAGCACTCTCTCTCACACTCCCCACACCCCATGAGAAACACTTCCAGAGGTCGCTGGGCATATTTCTTTCGAGACTGGGCATAATTTATAACATTTGGTGCTGCAACCGACTGCAGTTAGCACGCAGATGCACATGGTGCTGTTCTGTGTTTGTCATTATGTGCACTTCAACAAACATTAGCTGTCTCAGTCTCAAATATGGGATAATAGTTTCAGAAAGGAACTAGCACTTGGAATAATGATCAGAAATTCAAACTATGTTAGTATTTCAGAAGGCAGCAGCATGCAAACACATCAGAAACAGAGAGAGAGAGAGACAAGCTAGGGGAGCTATTAACACATCATTCTTCTTGATAATGATTATAAGTATTCATGAAGGAAATAACATCAAAAGAGGTTTGTGTTACCTGCTTGGTTGACCAGAGGGTCCATTGATGGAGGTTTGCCAAGGCCTGAACGAAGGCCTGGAGTGGCACTGGTTCCTGGGGTTGGCACATCACTTCGTGGGGTTGGTGTGCTGGACTTCAGAACCGGTGTGCTGCCCTTTTCATGCTGGTATCAAGAAACATTGCTTTTTATCCAGGCCATGTTACACAATTGATCACAACAGCAACTGAGATGCTGAGTGCTACCTGCCTAATTCTCTAGACTTATTTTCCTAAATTCCAAGGAACATTAGCAGCATTTATGCTGTATGTGTAAACGGGAGCTTTTAAATTAGGATTTAAACATCAGAGAGAGAGAGAAGACCAATTTAAATCATTGATATAAATCAAGGTTCCAATTTGAAAATTCACATTACCTGTATAGCATACTAACTGGTTGCCATAACAATAAAACCATAATGGTTTGCAACTAAATAGAGGTTGGGGCTGAAAAGTGATATATAAATAAAACATAAGAGATATAAATAAAACATAACATAACATTTAGAAAATCTAGGAGAATAGTCACAAAAAAATCTAAAAAGAAATCAATGCTGCTTTGTCTGGTCGGGAGTCAAAATATTCATACATTTGGTTAACTGATTAGTTCAAATAATTGAAAGGTATTAAATTAGTTTACAACATCACCCATGTACAGTAGGGTCAATGGATGATGCTAATGACAGACGATCACACTGCTTAGATCCTAATGCCTAAAATATGTGTCTAAATATTGAATACTTTCTCAGATTAATCCGAAGGTCCTAGAGACAAGTGTGTGTTTGACAATCTGTTGAGAGCTGCAGCCTAGAAAACTTAACTGTTTTGACTTTCAACAAATTAATTTGGCAAAATTGCAAACCATATCTCAGTAAGCTGAAAGGGCAAAATTCTCACTGATCTTGAGAGAGCGGGGTTTAAACAAGTGTTTGATTAGAAGGCATTTCATTTATTAGTTGCACAATTAGTTTTCTTAGGTGGTGGCTCACTCCCCCAATCTAACACTACCCCCTGACATGTACCATTTACACGTGAAGTTGAAATAGATAATTATTAGGTATCCAAATATACAACAGTGGTCAGGCCAGAGGGGTAACACTCACCAAACCGATTTCTTTGGATTTCATGGAAGTAGAACTTCCGGATGAGGCCGTGGATGCTGGGCTGCTAGAGGCATCTTTCTTCAAGAGGCGGTTCTTATCTATGCCGTTCTCACGTGGTGAATGAGCAGGACTTGCCCGTGGAGATGAAGGGTCCTGGATAGTTTGTGGGCAAGGCAAAGGCAATAGCAAGCACTGAATTGAAAAGTTCCTGATACAGGGCTGCCTTCAGATGGCTTCTAAAAGTTGTATAGTTATTTAGTTCCTTGACATCTGATGGGAGGGTGTTCTACAAAGAGGACACGCCTACCGAGAAAGCCCTCTGTCTAATACCCTGTAGCTTCACTTCTCGCAGTGAGGGAACCGCCAGAAGGCCCTCAGATTAAGAACTCCAAAGCATCCATGACTTGTGGTGAAAGTATTCTGGCCTCTGCATGGAAAATCACTACTATTATGCCCCACTACCCTGTGCCTATCCAAGAGACCAGTGACCACAGGGAGGACTACTGTAGCTCAGATATTCAACCATAGATAAGCAAAAGTAATCCACAACTTTCAGAAACATGGTGCAGTGCCTTGGGGAAAAAACCCCACTTCCAATTATATACATTCCAGTGCAAAGCAACTTACCTCATTGGACACATCCACAACTAAGTTGTCGTCACTTTTGTCCCCATCACTGTCCTAAATTTGAAAACAAAGTATTTGTTTTTGGTCAGTACAGTTTACTACAGTATGTCTATTCACTTTAGCTGTAAAGACCAAACATAAATACAGATCAAATACACTGCAAGTCCAAGGCTTAAACAATACAAATAGAGATATAGACAAATATATAGATATAGAGAGTGGTTTTTTCCACACACAAAATGTTTAGGGGTACTCTCATTTTCCTACTCATATTGAAATACTGTCCCTCAATGAGGCCAAACTTAGATTCACAAAATGTTTAGGGGTATGCGTACCCCTGCGTCCCCCGGGGAAAAAAGCACTGGATATAGATAGAGAGAGAAAGAAGAGTTTGGATTTGATATCCCGCTTTATCACTACCCTAGGAAGTCTCAAAGCGGCTAACATTCTCCTTTCCCTTCCTCCCCCACAACAAACACTCTGTGAGGTGAGTGGGGCTGAGAGACTTCAGAGAAGTGTGACTGGCCCAAGGTCACTCAGCAGCTGCATGTGGAGGAGCGGAGACGCGAACCCGATTGTCCAGATTGCAAGACTACTACACCACACTGGCTCTTTTCTTTGAAGTGCATCTAGCATCTTCATTGTAGTTTCTGCTGTTTGCTGAGGATGCCCCTCTTTAGCCAGCTTCTATTGTTCTGCTGTGGGGACGTGGGTGGCGCTGTGGGTTAAAGCCTCAGTGCCTAGGGCTTGCCAATCGAAAGGTTGTGGTTCGAATCCCCGCGATGGGGTGAGCTCCCGTTGTTCGGTCCCAGCGCCTGCCAACCTAGCAGTTCGAAAGCACCCCCGGGTGCAAGTAGATAAATAGGGACCGCTTACTAGCGGGAAGGTAAACGGTGTTTATGTGTGCGGCTCTGGCTCGCCAGAGCAGCGATGTCACGCTGGCCACGTGACCTGGAAGTGTCTCCGGACAGCGCTGGCCCCCGGCCTCTTGAGTGAGATGGGCGCACAACCCTAGAGTCTGTCAAGACAGGGCAGGGGTACCTTTACCTTTATTGTTCTGCTAATTTCTGTCGTTGGTGGTGCTGCTACTGGGGGCTGCCTGGTTGGCACTGTCCCATGACTTCAGCAGGTGGGGCTTTTCACAAATGGGGAACCACCAAGAGAAGGCTCTGTCATGGGTAGAGATGGGAAGGCCTGGGGGAAAAAACGGGAAAAGGAGGGGCGGGGACCAGTTTTTTTCCATTTTTCCCCAAAGCCTTTCCCCCCGGAAAATTTGAAAGAAAAAAAAAATGTGTGGAATATTCAAACTATATCAAACTGCTTTTTTCAATTTTTCCAGAAAAAAAATGGCTTTGGGGAAAACGGGGGGGGTTCCCTCCCCCAATTTTTCTGGGTTTTTTCCAGGCCATCCCATCTCTACCCATGACAGAGCCTTCTCATTGGTGGTTCCCCATTTGTCAAAAGTCCCACCTGATGAAGATTATCTGTCTTCCACCTTATTTTTAAAATGTATTTATTTGATTTTGGCAAAGATACAAACAGTAGGCTTAAATGTAATGCATCATTTTTAAAGAAAGTACAATAAATCAGTATCGCTGATGTGTGGACATGGTCATTATAATAAGGTAATACAAAGAAATATATAGAAAGCAATACAGTTAGCCAAGATTTGTGAATGTTAACCATAAGTTAATATGCATTTGAAAAGATATAAAATTGTTTTCTTTATTGCATGCAATTTTTTAAAAGGTAGCACATATCACCAAAGTTGTCTGTTTCATTTCCTTTTCCAAATGCTTTCATCTTGTATGTTAACCTTTCCACTGGGGCCCTGGACCACATTTCTTGATACCATACAGTGTCTCCCTCATTACTGACTTCCAAGAGAAATTTAAAAATATTCCTGTTTACCCAAACACTTGATGACCATATGTTACTATTCCTGGCAACCTTGAAATCATTGGCTGATAAATGTGTTTTTTAAAACATTTTCAAAGAATGTATTAATCTGTTGTTATAATATTTTATGATATCAATGTTTGTTGTTATTGGCTTCTTTGGGGAGATTATAAACTGAATTACTATTAGTAATCATTATTGTTCTCGGATGCTTTTATGTGGAATGATTTCACTTCTTTTCATAACTGTATAAACTGTTTTATTTGTTTTTAGTTGTATGAGTACATGATTGCAACCTTTCCTCGGACCTTATGGTGAATGACAGGTAAGAAATGAATGGATGGATGGATGAATCATAACCAGGTAAAAAGAGAACATCAATTTCTGTACAAAAATAAAAACATACCTGACAAATGTGCTAGATCAGGGGTGGCCAACTCCCAAGAGACTGCGATCTACTCACAGAGTTAAAAACTGGCAGTGATCTACCCCCTTTTGGGGGGTTCAGGTCAGTGATCTACCGGTAGATCACAATCTACCTGTTGGATGTGCCTGTGCTAGATAATCTGATATACAAGGTGGCATCTGCTCTTCACCTGTAGGTTATACCATTCTACTCTGTTTCTACTCTGGGAATCTCTCAAATGGTCTCCCATCCATGGAGCACACACTGCCAGACAGGCTTAGGTTTGGCAGCAGAACTACACTTCAGGCATTATCTGGGCTAAAGATATCCTATTGTTAGTATGGTTATCAAGGATCACAGAAGCAAGGTCATTCATTAACAAGAAAAAGCCCAGTTCAGACATAATGGCAGTCTTAATGACAGCACTCTTGGAATGATGAGAGCTGCAGGTATCCTGGCAACCTGACAGAATTCAGAGAAAAGGTGCTGAGAGACCCAGAAGGTGGTGAGGAAAGGAAGGGAAAGAACCACAATTCATAACTAATGAGATCAAATTCTTGACATCCCTTTATATGAAGCAAAAGTTAGGCTGCCAGTGTTCACTCTTTCACATACATGACCATATGAAGCCCAGCTATGAGTTCCTCCATACATGCACAGCATCTGAAAGTATGTTAATCTTCGTTGACAGATTTACTTACATAGTGGCTCGAGTCCTTATCATCCACCTTTCTTTTTTTCATGTCATTGGAATAGTCAGGTCCATTCCTTCGTTTATCTGTGCTCCGCAGGCTATCCGGAACCAAGAGTGAGTTACTCTGTAAACACAAACACAAGGTCGTGGACATTTACCTTAAAGATCTCCTTGCACACATTTCCTAATCTTGAAATAGGCACATTTCTTGCATTCATTTCCAGATAGCATTTTACTATTCAAGTACATTAATTACATTTCCAGATAGTACTTTACAAACATAAAAAACTTAAAAGCAGATACCCACAAAACAGCTGTTTTAGGAAAATGGTTTGTGCAAGTCACCTGAATCAAAGAGCTTGTTATTATATATGGTCTTATTTGAATGCTTTTTATGGGGAGAAATTCAGGGGCTATTTACTCATGAAAAATATTTCAGCCAAGCATAAAGCATTTGTGCTTCTGAAAAGGAGCTTGTCTTAATCTCCTCTTAATTTACAGTCTGCCTTAAAATTTGCATTGCTAATGGTTAATATATTACTCCTCTTTTAAGTGAAAGCCTGTGGAAAGGAGCAGGCAGCAGGAGTGCCAACTCTGTTTAGATCTCAGCTGAACAGTTAAGAGTGGCTCCAGTTTGAGGGTCACCAACCTTTTTGGTGCACATTTGGAAACTGAAGAAAATCACAGGCATCAGGCACACGGCATCAAAATATATTTTGTTGTCTACAACAGAATGCTTCTTTCAAGCCTATTTTGGGCAGGGCAGGTGGAAGAGGAATTTGTAGATACCTGTGGCTGCCATGTTGTTCTAGATAAATAGAAATTTTATATGCCTGCATCTCTCTGTACTCAACAAAAAGATTTACGTAAGAAACTGGTATAACAGAGGTGGGGAACATGTGAACCTCCAGAGGACCTTCAGCTCCCAACACACTTAGCTAGTATGGCCAAAAGCCAAGGATGCTAGGAGATGTAGCCCACCAGGATCTGGAGGTCCACAGGAGGCGGTGGTTATTATTAAATTTGTGTACCACCCTTCATATGAAGACCACAGGGCTGTTCACAACAGGTTCCCACCTTTCAACGATCAAGCCATACAAGAAGAATATAAGACGTCCTTCAGATTCATGAATCTTTCCTGTTTTATACTTTACTCCTATATTGCTTTGTTTTAAATATGGTGTACACCAATCAGGAATGTTTTGTATTTGCAGCTTATAAATTATTGTAAGTAAATAAACAAATGTAAGCTTTAATCTGCTTGTGTGTCATCCTACTGAGAGCAGACACAGAGAAATTAATGGACTTGAGTCCAATTATTTCAGCGAGTCTGCTTGGAGTATGACTAATGTTGGATATCACCCATAAGAATCATAAACTGAAGAAACACAAAGCAGTACGAAGCGAAATGACCTTACTGCCTAACTGATAAAATGGTTGGTCTCAGCCAATTTACTGCTTAGCACTTCTTTAAAATAACAATAACAAAAAAACAACAACCCCACTTCCAACATAAAACTCAGAATGTGAAAGGAAGGCCAAAATACAAGAGCAAGAACTAATTGTGTCCACAATCTACAGGCTACTTTCTTTTAGATAATGCTAAGTACAAACTGTTGACCCAAAGGGGAAAAGAGGCATTTGAGATATTTCTGGGTCACATGATAATTTGACATGCCTCCAATTCTCATCTTCCCTCCAGCAAAAGCATTAAACATGTCACAATGGGTTCTTTTAAGTTCAGGATTAGCATATGCAAGAAGGGCAATTTGTTCAATGGTGTGTTAATGCCATGAACAATGCTGAATGAATGGTTGGTGGAGGGGGGAGAGAAGAGGGCTCTTTTCACAAAGACCTGACAAGCCTCATTTCTGAAAGTCATCTTTACAAGGAAGCATAATGCTAACATACTTTAACAAAAGGTATACCAAAAAAAAAAATTCTACCAGCACCACTACTTCAAAGAAAACTGTTATTCACATATTAATAATTACACCTGGAAGGGGGGGGGAGCTAATATTACTAAGAGCTGCTCCCCACATCAACCCCCCCCCCCAGGACAACCACCCTAGGAGCTTTGTAGTCCTCATACACCAATTCTTAACAGCAAGGAGAAAAGAAAACAAGACAAACAAGGGCACCTAAAGCAATCTGAACTTTCTTCAGCACTCCAAGAATCACACTTTAAAAGCTAGCTTCAACCCCTTTTATTTCTGACTATTCAAGCTCAACACACACTAGGGATCTTACACAAAGCATATGGGAGGGTCTAATGAAATCAAGTAGAAAGCAGCTCACAGTCATGTCTTTACCGCAGTGTTCTGTGGCTGAAAAGGCAGGTTTGTAGGATCACTGAACTCATTAGCTTGAAATATACAAGGTTGGGTTTTTGTTTTCTACCCCCTGGGTGACTCAAGGAAACTAGGAAGGCTCAAGGGAGAAACTGGGACCAAATATTAAGTTCCCATTTTGAAAGATCTTTTAATACACAAACATCCACACATATACTTTACAGAACGTTGCTAGCAGACAGGTATGTTTGTTTGTGTATAAGAGAGAGAGAGAGAAGTGTGTAGAGATCCATATTTCATCAATATTCACTGTCCCAAGACAGTATCTCAATATATTCCACCCATCCTTCACCATTACAACTCAGTTCCAGCCCCCCTGAAATTTCCTTCTCTGTTAAAATATCAATTCTTATTTGCAGGTGCTTATGCTTTGAACATTTCCCCCAAAATGGTTTTTGTCTGCCACCACTGGTTTATTTAAACCTCAGATCTTTTCCCATGTCTTCCATGAAGCATTTGGCTGAAAAGGGCATTCTTATCACAAAGACTTGAAACCAATACCAAGTATGTTGAGGTGCATTGGCCCACCTCTGCCCTGGTTAAAATTGGAAATAAGTGGTCCCTTCTTTGGGGGCAATGTGTATACTACCACCCTAAGCCCAAGAGATGACACTAAATTCATGTTGAGCCTAGAAAGCCAAGATCCCGCTGTCATTGGGAGTCATTTGTGATGACCTCAGAGGCATGTGGTGTGTTGAAAGAGTCTACACTGGGAAGGGTCCTGAGGGCACATGAGGGGCCCAAAATCCTCTTGGGAGGCCTGTGCCATTCCAGAGACATTTGCAAGAATCTGGTGGATGGAAAACCCTTGGCAGACCTCCTAATCTAGCAACACATCTTGCATTATAAAAGAATGAAGCAGCTCACCATTATCACAGGACAATAGAGCTGAAAGGGGACAAAGGGGACTGCAATGCAGAAATTACAACATTCATGCTAGAATTTTGCCTTGGGAAATATGGAATTTGATCCGACAAAGACACTGAAAAACGACTTTCCAGAGAAAAAGGATGTACCTCATTGGGAAGTTTTATATTGGCAGGGCCTCAGGCTCAATCCTTAGATTGAAGCTCCAATGAGCCATACTGAGCTAGGTGGTCTGACTCAGTCTAAGGCAGATTCCTATTTACCTTACAACAGGACCCCAGTGACTTGTCCACTGGTACAGCTCTGGTTTTTTCACTCCTTCATAGAAAACAAACACTCTCCAAATGGATGGCACTTTCTATTGATCTACAGCGCTTACCTTATGAAATTTTGAAAGCACATTAATTTTTAATATCATGCATTGCAATTTGTAATACTAAGTATGGTTTAAAATCAATCTGGCATTGGTTACAAGACCATTCTCATAATCAGCATACGCACCAGCACTATCTGTTGTAATGTTATCATAGCAATGCTGCTATAATTCCATAAGTAGTACAATACAGTGATTGAAAAAGCGGGGGGAAGAGACCGGAAGTTTCTCTTCAAATCAAGTGTTACAGAAATGTACTGACAGGTGTGACCAAGGATAAAGCTTTTTGAGGTGCTGCTCCACGTATGGAATATTCTGCCTAGAACTATTTGCTTGCCACCTGTTTCACAGACTGATGCCAAGGGTTTTTTTTATTTTCCCTGAGTATTTGATGCGTACTTATTGTCACTGCTTCCCTTTTAATCTGCATTTTACACTTTATGTTGGGAGTGTGTATTGAGATTTCTAATGTTTAGTGAGGAAGGGCCATAGCTCAGTGGCAGAACAGATGCGTTGCATGCAGAAGGTCCCAGCTGAATTCCCCAGCATCTCCAGATAGACAGACTCAGAGAGAACCATTGAGATTTGCCGCCATTGAGTGCAGACAGTAGCGAGCAATTCACTCACTCTCAAGTAGTTTTACTATTTGTAAACTGCCTTGGGTGAGCAATAGGAAAAGCAGGATAGGAAGGCTTTAAGTAAGATTGGCAGCAACATCTAGATGACTACTGGATTTGCATGCCTGTATGCCTGCTGATCTTGTGTACACGGGAGACGGGTGGCGCTGTGGGTTAAACCACAGAGCCTAGGACTTGCCGATCCGAAGGTCGACGGTTTGAATCCCCGCGACAGGGTGAGCTCCCGTTGCTCGGTCCCTGCTCCTGCCAACCTAGCAGTTCAAAAACACATCAAAGTGCAAGTAGATAAATAGGTACCACTCCAGCGGGAAGATAAACGCCGTTTCCGTGCGCTGCTCTGGTTCGCCAGAAGCGGCTTAGTCATGCTGGCCCCATGACCTGGAAACTGTACGCTGGCTCCCTTGGCCAATAAAGCGAGATGAGCGCCGCAACCCCAGAGTCGGCCACGACTGGACCTAATGGCCATGGGTCCCTTTACCTTTTATGCCTGCTAATCTTGTGTAGCCCCCTCCAGAGGCAATTTTCAAGGTTCTCAGTCCTACCCATGGTAGCAGCTGCAGACTATCAGTTGGCTATGAGCAGGCAGTAGACATGTGGGTGTTATGAGCAGCTGCCATGCTGTTCTTGAAACTCCACCTCAAGTTTGTTTGCTTGTTATTTGAATTTATATACTACCCTATACCTGGAGGGGAAGCAAATCCCCCCCCCCAAGACTTTAAATTTTAAAGACTGATAATGTTATGAAGATAGTAATTATTTTTAAAATAAAGGCAAATGGGAAGAGAGATGGTGAATAAAATAGAACAATTTTGGTAAGAGTCTATGAGAGAGGCTGCTTTTATACGGAAACCTGAGGTACCAAGAAGTCAAAATCCAGACCTTTTGCAGCAGCATCACCCAATTCTATCTTTTGAGATTAGGTTGTGTGCTTTCACGTAATCTTGCCAGTGTTATGGATACACAATGGATCGTGACTCAGTAGGATGTGAGATCATTCTCTGGAGTTTACCAAAGCAAAAGAATACAGAAATGTTTATGAAAAACAGACAATAAATCAACTCACACAGCAGTGATTTGTACACACCCTGAGCAAAATATAGAGTGGAGCAACAGAGCTAGCAATGGGGGTGGGGAGGAAAAAAAGGAGGGGGACATACCCAAATATCACTTCTGACAAGCTCAGTGATAATGTTTATTCAGAAGAAAGGAAATGTGTTTGCTAATTTTGCTATCTTTTTTTATTGTAGGATGAATCTTATCTTGGAGGCAGAGTGGCAAAGATCTTCAGTTCCACTCAAGTTGCTAGTGGTTTGCAACACACTGAAGTGAGTAATGAGAATAAATAACAGAAAAAAATGGGATGGGGGGGACTGTTTCACTTAGGAACTTTATGCATTTCCTGCCAGAAGTACTTGCAGACTCACCAATAAGTTTGTCCAAAGTTATCCTCTATTCACTGTGGTATAACTACTGAAGCAGTGGTCAGGCAGAAATGAGCTAACAGTTCAAACTTCTGGCAATATAGAAGTGAAATGTGTATCGCCAAAGGAGGTCAATTCTGGGTAGGTTTTTCCCCCCACCCACCATCATCAAGATGCCTTCAGTCCTAGACTGCATTTTGCCTTAGCCCTTAGGCTCCCTCACAGCACAGCAGTTAGCAATGGAAGTGGCAGTCATATGTATTTACCTGTATAGTGGGTTACTTTCCATAATAGCGCTGTACTTCCACAGGAAATAACTTTGCATACATACAACCCATACTTTTGTTGCCAGGTTATGGAGTCTTGACCACATTCGACTGTTTTTTGTTAAATCAGCAGCTAAACTACAGCAGTAATTATTAATGTGGCTTGGTTGAGGTTTAATATTATTTATTTTGACCACTTTAGAATTCTAAAGAAGGAGCACTGTGCAAACCATTAAATGAAATTACGCAACTGTCAATTGCCTATGCTTCCAAAGCAAGCATCCTGATCTTTAGTATTTTCAACAGTTTTTTTTGTTGCAATTCTGCTTTAAGGAGTCTTGGGCACTTTGGTAGAAAGGTATAGTTATAAAATGGATTGATATTATCTTCACCATCCTATTACAGCTGACTGCAATGCAGGTGTGATACTTGCACCACTGTGATATGTGGTGACATGTGATAGCAGCAAGACTTAGGCCTAACCTCCATACTTTAAATTCCACATATCTGCTAAGTGAAAGCACAATGTGTCGTATACTAACTGCGGAATTATACCTGTTATAGTTGCAACTATTTTGTAGTAAAAACACAATGAAACAAAACAAAATGGGGAGGGTTTCAACTCCAGTAGTTGTTGTTTTCTGAAGTGTTTCTGAAACACTTATTTTCCCCTATAGTGGAAAATCCCCAGTTTGAGATCTTCATCCCTTTGCTCAATTTTTGCAGAAGTGTCCGAAGTTTAAAAATTCTGGGGTAGACAAAGCAGTATAATCGTTTCATTGATTTATGCAATGTAAATTGATTGCATTTCTGTCAAATAATTGTTACCACCTTGCTAAGAGAAACATGAAACCAGTTTGTTTCATCTTAATTTCAGTAGACTAGACATTTTAATTGAGGATAATCCCAGCTTTCATGGTCAGAACCCAATTTATCAGGGATTAAGAACATGAAGTCTACATTATTTATCCAGATTGGCCTAAGTGATTAAATCAATTTTATGAGTAATTCCACCACCACTCCAATTTTTTGGTGCTGTTATTCAAAGATTCCGTTCTACTATAAATTCAAAATGTAGCTTCTCCTTTGGGCCTAATCTGTTGAATGGGAATTACCATTAGTTTCAAGGGGTCTTACACATTAAGTTAGTCCTATTGCAAACAAGATGAATAATTTAATTACATCAAAACTCTTATTTTTTCAAGGAGCTTGGGGGTGGCCTTTGACCTCATTTTAACTGTGAGGTGTTTTAGGGTAAAAAGAACTTGCCCCAAACTTCCCACATGAGCTTCATGGGTTTGAGTATGGGATTTCCACACCCTAACCCAGCACTCTTGTAATTGCTATATCATACTGGCACTCAAGGATGCTAAGGCCCCTGTAGCTCTTCTGTCATTAAATTTAAATAGTTAAAACAGTGGGGAAAACTAAAAGGAAAATCTACACAAAGGAATGCAGGTCCCACAACACTGTACTTTGTTCAGATGGATTTGCTTAGCTATACTTCTCCACTTGAGACCCTTTCTGGCCTGGGGAGACAAATGAAGGCCTCTGAAGTATGGAAGGGAGTCAAACTGTAAATAAATTTATAAGAATGTGCATGTGTGCACACCCACGCTTGACTATAATTATGCTAAATATTAAGTAGAGGAAAATGTATGCTGATGAATGCTGGGACGGCAAAATGTTTGCACCCAGAATAACCAATATTTACTCATCATGAAATTCTAGCTCCTCTCTTTTCTCAAAGAGGAGCTCAGACTTGCCCCATGAATGCTTCTGCAAGAGTTACAGCCTTTCAATAGCTGCTAGTATTTGACTGTTTATGAATGACAGATGAATGGGTGTTAATAAAGGTGGGCACTGTTGCTTCAGCAAGTCATTCTTCAGCTTACTTGCAAGTTCCTTGCCTTAACAGTTTTAAGCAGAGGAATTGTTCTGTGTTGCACGCACAGAGAACTGAATACTAGGGCTCTAGCGACCAAGATGCATCCAGGATCACTTCCAGACTACACTCCCAGGGGGAATGTGACCCCATCCAAAGCAGGCAACTCACCAGCTATCTGGATTTGATGTTTCAGTCAGTTTGTTGGCCCTCATCCAGCCCACCACCAAGTCCAAACAGTGGTCCAGGGCTTGTACAACCCCTCCCAGTTCAGGTGGACATCATCAGTGTACTGATCTAAGAATACTTGCAATCACCTTCCTTAGAAAGGGAGCATTTGCAATAAGGCCGTATCTCAGTGGCACAGTTTTGGTATTAGAGATAGTGCCTAACATACAACCACCTTTAGGTTTCATTCCAGAGAGAGGTTTGACAGCCTTCTTCACAATGGATCCCGGAGAGGGCGGAAGACAAGTTGGTCTCTTTTTGGTGTCGGGCTGGCAATTAAGAGTAGTTGCTAAAGTAGGGTTGTTTATTGCCTGATTGTGTCTGCCTTTGGACATAGACATTGTAAGATATTTTGGTTTTAAAAAAGGATGTGCTGCCCCTGGGACTGAGCTAAAGGAGGGTTTAGGAGTTCCTGAGAAGAGACTCTCTTTTCTGCTAGTTCCATTAGAAGCTTATCAAGGAGGCCCTAAACAGGTGGGCACTGGATGAGGGGGTCTAATGTTCCAACATCTGAGCCAAAGCAGCCTTGGCTAGTACATCGCTTGACATGACACAGGCTGAGAGTCTGCCATACAGGCAGCCATAAGAGAGATTACGAATAGGGTTAATCTTTTTATCCCCCTGAATTTGATCTCTAAGCTCATCCAGTCCTGGCAGAGTAGGAGCTTACGCCTGAAGCCTTAAGGGCTGTAGCTGAGGCATCAACATCTCTCTTCAATGTGTTTTCTAACTTGCAGTCAATGTGGTATTTATTATCTGCAGCCGTAAGGCAGGCTGCAGCATTAGACATAGCCACAACCACAGTATCTTCCCTGGGAGAAGAAAACAAGTCTTCTCTCTCATTAGAGAAGGGGTTGAAGCTTAAGAGAGATTCTGTTTACATTAAGAGACATAATTGGCTTCTGCCACTCATTTTTGAGTGCGTATTCAAAGACAGCTTGTGGCAGCACCAGCAGATTCTTGGCATAAAGTAGACTTGATGTAGGATCAGGTGCTATTGTAGTCAACCCTGTTTTGAAGTGGAAAGAGGAAATAGTCAAGCCTGCTAGGGCTGCCATATTTTGAAGAGCGAAAAAGAGGACACAGTTGCCAACTTCTGCTTTCAACTATGGATCACTAGTACGACTCTACCCATGAAAAAGAGAACGTGTCCTGGAAAAAGAAGACACATGGCAACTCTCTGTAGAGGAGTCAAAAGTCTAGTGCTGCCTCAGCCAATGGAAGGGTGCAGGTATATATATATATATATATATATATATATATATATGCATGCCCCGCCTATCTGGCTGGGTTTCCCCAGCCACCCTGGGTGGCTTCAAACAAAACACTAAAATACAACAACTTATTAAAAATTAAAAGCTTCCCTAAAGCAGGCTGCCTTCAGATGTCTTCTAAAAGTTTGGTAGTTATTTTTCTCTTTGACATCTGGTGGGAGGGTGTTCCACAGGGTGGGTGCCACTACCGAGAAGGCCCTCTGCCTGGTTCCCTGTAACTTGGCTTCTCGCAGTGAGGGAACCACCAGAAGTCCCTTGGAGCTGGACCTCAGTGTCTGGGCAGAATGAAGGCCAGGAGAATGAGATATCATTTAGAGCAGCATTTCCCAACCTTGGGCCTCCAGCTGTTTTTGGACTACAACTCCCATAATCCTCAGCTAGCAAGACCAGTGGTCAGGGATGATGGGAATTGTAGTTCGAAAACACGCTGGAGGCTCAAGGCCCAAGGTTGGGAAACAGTGATTTAAAGCAGCCTTCCCCAACCCTCTCTCTTCTCCCCACCCCACCCCACATTTCCTGGACTACATCCCCCTACAGCATAGCTAATGGTCAGAGATGATGTAAAGTCCAAACATCTGTAGACTAAAGGCTGGAGAAGGCCATGCTAGAAAGTACACTCTTACAAGGATGGAGGGCAATAGTAGAATCCCCATTTTCACCTCTGAGGCCCCAGCATAAAAGGAACCCTCTTGGCTAGGCTTCCTCAACCTCAGCCCTCCAGATGTTTTTGGCCTACAACTCCCATGATCCCTAGCTAGCAGGACCAGTGGTCAGGGATGATGGGAATTGCAGTCTCAAAACATCTGGAGAGCCGAGGTTGAGGAAGCCTGCTCTAGGCTAAAGTCCACATTTATTTAATGAGTTTGTATGCTGCTTTTAAAGCAAAAAATTCTTGCCAAAGTGGTTTACAAGCCACTTAAACATAAAAAACCAATTTAAAACCACAAAATATCATAAAATTTCTCAAAATGTATTAAAAACTATTATGAAAAGCCAAAAGACCAACATATAACCAACAGAATATGCAATTATCAAAATCAGGAAATAAAATTGGGGAGTTCTGCAACTCAGAGCGACCTTGTGGCTGAAGGCAGTTGGACCTTAAGGCCCGTTTCAGACATGCAAAGTTTGGCATTTGTCTGACATTGCATGCAATTGCAACCCACAATTGTAGGGTCACAGCTGAAATGGCAAGCACATGGAAGAAGGAAATCGTATTTGCTTTATAGGCAGGCATGTCTGTTGGGCTTCAGAAGCAGATAATAAAGGACAGGAATGTTGGTACTGTAAACCCCCAGCCCCCGAACTATCGAACTAACGAGGGGCAGTAGTTGATGATGAAGGGAAGGGTGTCAGTCATCATTTGATGCTGGTACAACTGGAGCATATTATCCTGAACAGATTGGGAGCCAAGCTTGCATGGAATCTGAGACTGTTAGGGGAAGCAATTAAGAAGGTTCCATATTTCATCTTTGGCAGAGTTCATGGCTTGTAGGGCCATATTCAGATGCCACACTAAACCAAAGTCAGCAAAACAGAAATGAGCTGCAGAAAGTCTCAGGTTCACATGCTTCTCCCTCCAATCTTTTCTTCCGATGCAGCTGCAAGGAGTTTAGACACAACCAATTTTACACAATCATTTATTTTTCTGTTGCCCAAACCAATCATTTGTTCGAAACAAACCAACTTTAAAAGATGAGTCACCAAAGTGGTTCGCTTAAACAAATCATGGTTAATGGCAACCATGGTTTCAGATTTGGATGCAAAGCTAAACTGTGGTTAATAGAAAACTGAAGATATATATATATATATATATATATATATATATATATATATATATAGCCTGCCCATCTGGCTGGGTTTCCCTAGCTACTCTGGGTGGCTCCCAACAGAATATCAAAAACATGATAAAACACCAAACATGATAAACTTCCCTAAACAGGGCTGACTTCAGGTGTCTTCTAAAAGCCAGATAGTTGTTTATTCTCATTGTGCTAAATTATGTCTTGGTATGATGTACAGTAGCTGGTCCTGTTGTAGGAGGTGTCTATTAGGATTTCCTTCAATGCACCCAGAAATGGAGTTCCTAGCCAGATAGGAAAAAGTACTCCAGCAGTTTTGACAGTCCAGGTCCTGCAATGGTTCTTCCTGTCCACTATAATATATAAGTTGCAACTAAATCAGGAAAACCCACCTCCTCTCTTTTTCAGGAACAGCTCCAAACGTGTGATGGCAGGAAGAGTAAAAGCAGCGTACTTACAGTGGAATAAAATGTCTGTCATGCAGAGATGAACACCAAGGTAATATTTGAGGTATTATTAGAGAAAACAGAGTACATTTGCTTTACATTCTCCAATTAAGAAGAGTTTATTTTTGTTTTTTGCTCACACTTGTGAGCATAACCCTTATTTACTGCTGAAGCAATCGGATTCCCATTCCAATATACTTTTTAAAATGGCAAGAAATAATGTATTTGGTTGAATTCAAAGTGTCCTTCCACGTGTGGGTGGAGGAACTGTGCTGCACCCTGTGCTAGAGTTCTGTAGAAGAGAAGAAACTAAATTCCAAAGGACTGTTCTTTCCCAGGCCTGCGCACTCGTAGAAGCATAGAACTTCTAAGTAACCAACTTATATAGGACACTGCAAGCTCTTCCACTAGAGCTTAGTTCAGCAGTTGCTAATGGTGCTAGCAAATATTTCACTGACTTCCTTCCCAGACTGTTCTGGGAAAGAACAGTCCTTTGGAATAGCTTTTTGGGGGAAAGAAACAGCAGGGGGAATAGAGAACTGGACCAATCATTCACCCTGCCTGCTGGTGGGACTCAGAATCCAGGCTAAGTGACCCCTTTAATATACAGTGAAGAGGTATTAAGCTTTGAAAAAGCTAGTGTAAGTGGAAGAAGAAAAAGGACTGAAATTAGATCTTAACCCTCTATGACAAGGGTCAGCAAACCTTTTCAGGAGGGGTCCGCTCCACTGTCCCACAGACCTAGTGGGGGGCTGGACCCACCTTCTCCCAAAGGAACCCCAACCCTCCCCTGCCACCACTCACGCCACCACCGCCTGGTCTTCGGCAGCAAAGGCATCATCCTCTGTACCAGCGGGGCACAGAGTCCATGCCGCTGGCCTGGGCGGTGGAGGCAGCGGGCCTTAGTTTGCCGACCCCTGCTCTATGGCATGCACTGCCCCCAAATGAAGGTAAGCATCTCATAGCTAGGAGTGGAAGTTGGAGAAGAGTTCTTACATCAGTGTTGTGTCTGAGCAGCTGAAACATACAAGTAGACTAGAGGACAGTGCAATGTACACTGAGGGTGATAAGTAAAATAACTATGTACAGTCATACCTTGGGTTCCAGACGCTTCAGGTTGCGTTTTTTCGCGTTATGGACCGCCGAAACCCGGAAGTACCAGAACGGGTTACTTCCGGGTTTCGACAGTCGTGCATGCGCAGAAGCACTAAATTGCGCTTTGCACATGCGCGCCGAATCGCAACCTGTGCATGCGCAGATGCGCCACTGCAGGTTGCAAACACGGATCACGTTTGCAACCCGAGCGCACACTGTGCTGCAAAGGATAAATTAATTTTTTTAACCCCAAACGAGCAGCAGTTTCTTTCAACTGCAAATGAAACACAGTACCCTCTACAACTTCACAGGGATGGACGTGCTTCTGGGATGCAGTCTGACCATGGGACAGTGCTCCCTCGCCTCTTGCACACAGTCTCTTGCACTCCTGATCTAGCCCTACTATTGTGGGCAAGATGTTTGCTCTTCCACCTTTGCCCAAGGCTTTGAAGCAAATTGCACGAATCTTTAGATGGCTCAATGACACACATGGAAAGGTTAAAGCAACCCAGTTATATTTCTTGGGGAATGTAACGAACTAAAGATGACCTCACAACTTTAGCAGATATCCCAAATGACTTCTCAAGACTTCCAAGTGTCCGGAGGAAAGTAATAAGCAACCCCAACAGAATTTGTACTTCTAATACTCTAATGCACTTTTGAAGTTCCTGCACTCTAGTGTGGAATAAACTGGGAAAATATGAGAGGGGATGAGAAAGACATTCCTTTCACATCTTACAAAACAGTTTCGAATGTGTGTAAACCCTGGAAAATCCAGTTTCAAGGGACATCCCAAAATCAAATAAAAAATTATTTTTAAAAATCCCATCTACTGATTGTAGTATAGATATGCTGCACGACAGATATATTGTCTAAATTAGGCGTATACATGGCCAAAGAATCATGGTGGCCCCTGATACCAACAAAAAAAATTCTCTGATGAACCATGTGAGGGTGTGTAAGTGGTTTTTAAAATCAACAGAACACTTTTTTGAAAAGCCTAAGAGTGACACTAGCAATACATTCCAAGTACAAGACAGATTAGATGGGAAATGTCTGATATACTAATCACAAAAGGAAAGGCAGATTAGATATGAAACATCTGATATGCTAATCAGATACTTAACACATATGTATATGAATGAAGACAAAGTTAGAAAAACTACAAATCCCTGGTATGGCTAATGTGCAAGTTTTTAATCTCACCTGTTTTCACAAGTACACACATATGTAATGCAATTAACGCAGGCTTGAGCAGTTGCTATCCAAAACCAGATTAGTTTGTAGGGCTATTATCATAGCAGCTACAAAAGCTGTTCGATAGAAATTTTATTTTTATTTTTATTATTCCAACAAAGCACTGCAGTATTCATACCACAGACACTATGCCCATTATCTAAACTAGGAGAGCAGTAGCAAGTAAGCCCTACAAGGGAAGAAAATGTGAATATCTGGCTATCAACTACTGTAGTAACTGAAAAATGTTAATGTTAGCAGGAATATTGGTACTTACTGTGCCCGCATCTCTGTCTGTTCCCGTAGTAACCAAGAAATGCACAGACATGCCCGTTCAGACACAGAGGCAAGAACAGAAATAAAAAAGGGGGGAAAATTAGAACACAAGCCGCGAACAGTTTTAAAATGGCTTTTATTTATATAAGTCATTGCACATTCCTAATACAGTGATTTCCTGAAAATTACATTTTGTAAACATGATTTACAGTTTAACCATACACAAAGCCTAGTTCTTTCCATGACAGAATAAATTACTTTTTTCTTTTTCAAAAATTATTCAAGTGCAATTTTGCCCAATATTTAAAGGTGTCCTAAACAAACCTACAAAACAGTTTTAATGCTCTAAAACTTTCATTTCAACACATTCACCTCAAAATTTGACTCCATCATTTGCCCACCCTCCCCAGAACTCTTCCCATTAAAGATCACTTTTCTTTAATCAAAAAAGATAAAATTACCCATTTATTCTGTTTTAACAATTTTCCACAATATTGTGCGGACCACTGAGGTTACAACTAAGCATCTGTCAGAATGTCAAAATGTCCTGCACTTCATAAAAGCAAGGGATCCTTAGCGATCTCCCAGCTTCAAAGACTGAAAACTTCAAGCTGAACTTTGCTTCAGTGGTATAAATGCAGAGTGCCATTCTTAAACGTCTGGCAACCAGTTTGCTCTCGGCTTTCGCTCAACATAAGCGCAATTTCTTTAGAGATGCCTGCAATTTGCAGCAAGGTGCACATATGCACCTGGCAATGTCCTAATCGGGCTTTCCATGCCTCTCACCTCTGTGGTGGTCTGCATCATGGTGTTTCTTGTCATCTTTTATTGCCAAGTGAGACTGCCCACCTAGAGCACTGGAGAGGGCAAGGAGGCCAGCGCTGCTCCCAAGCGGAGGAATCCCAGGAGGCTGAAGTCCTGATGGGTGAGGGGTTAGAGGCACTGGGGGTCCATGGCCGTGTGAGAGGTGTTGAGCCTGCAACTGCTGTTGCTGTTATTTGTGGGGTATTTCCAGGCAGAAGCAGCGGCACGTAGACCATTTGGAGGGATGAAAGAAAAGGAGAACTGGTTAGCCAAATGAACTCACTGCTACTTCCAGTTTTCAAAGCCCACACTACTTCAACCTGCTCCAAATAATCGCCCCATACCAGGTTTCACAACTGCTAGAATATTTCCTCAGATATCGATCCTCCTTTGTATTACAGAACTGAGCCCTGTAATTTAATCTACAGCCTGACTAACAGGAGATTTGTGCAGTCTAGACTCTTGGAAGACATCTGGCACCTCTCCAAATCCACCCCCGTATTAACAAAATTAGTGCAGGCAAAACTATACAGTTTGCACACATTCCTCCTTCTCAACCCAAAAAACTAATTTCCACTACTACTGTGTTGCGTGATTACTTTTTAAAAAGTGGTGACTTGGAAGGTCTGGTCTAAAATAAGGCTCCACCGCAGCTTCCACTAGGAATATTTCCTGTGCAAAACAGATCAGCTGGGAGTGTTACCTTCCAAATGCATTTCGGCACCCAGCATTTATAGATGTTCCCTATTGCTCCTCTTCCTCCCACCCGCACTTAAAAACTAACTCCTGTGTTAAATACTTGACAGGACAGATGGCTGGTCTGAATGAAAAGTTCACTTTGATTACTGTTATCCTCAGTACGTTACATCTGAGATTTGCTTGGAAATATTCTAAACCTTGCAGCTTAGTCTACTTGAAGGCCGAGCCAAATCCCCTCATTTCTAAAATGTGATAAAATTACTTATCTTTGTAAGTTCTCTAATGCAAACAGAAATTCCCCAAAGCTGAGAGCACTACCAGGTCCTGTGTTGGACACATCCTGTGGCACCAACATAGCAATTTCTACCTACCCCCTTCATTTCAGGTTAGTAGTCACAATTTGATTTAAAAAGCAAAATGGTTGCAACAGTCTGTTATAAGTCTAAACAGGAGTACAGTGTCAAGTTTAAGAGGAACTTGAACCTGGAGAATATAGAAGAAATCCCCCCCCCTTCTTCTATGTACCTTAGATCCAGAATTTCAGATGAACAGGCCTAATTTTCCATTTTATTTATCATTTAAAATTTGAAGATGGGGCATTTGGACAGGTAATGAAATTTAGGACTTAAGAGAGCTCAGTTTACAAAAACACTGAGCAATCAAAGACTCATTAGGTGGCTTTGGACAAGTCATGAGCTCAGCTACAGTGCCCCCATCATTAAAAAGCTAGGCAAGAGTTATTGCAAGGACAAGCATTTCATATTACAACTGCTGTAAAAAGGATATTTACAACAATATTTCTCAATGAGAATCCTAAATGCATTCTAACAAGGCACAGCATGCTAAACACTAGATATACTAGCATACATGTTTTAACAAGCCCACTTCATAGCCCATAGTTTATAGCTGGCTGCATTTGAAACTGGCCAGGGTTTGTGACAAACCATAACCGCATGCAGAAGCAAGAGCCTTTGCCCAGCTCAAAATAGCGCCAGTGGCAAAATGTCTGGGACTTTTAGGTTGAGTGCCTAAAAAAAAGCTCAACAACCTTTGAATTTGACTTCTAGAAATATGGCAAGCCTACTGATATGGGCACCAAGCGAAGGGGATGCAAAGTAATAAATAAATAAGGAATTATTGTGAAAATAATTTGGGGGGGGCACCAAATTTTGTCCTCGCTCAGAAAGCCATTACCAAGTCCGCCCCTGCGCTCACGCACACTAATCGATAGTTTATCATTATGTGTAAGTGAACTAATGTCTCACCAATGGCAACGTTTGTTTAGCCTTTCTAAAAAAACACACACAATAGATTTCTCTTTTCATTAAGAGAAAATATGTATAAGAACATAGGAAACTGCCTTTTACTGGAGTTGGATTAGCCCATTTAGCTTAGTATTGCCCACTCTGGCTGGCAACAGCTCTACAGAGTCTCGGGCTTCGCAAACTCTTTGCCATCACCTATCATTTGATCCTTTTCCATTGGAGAGTCCAGAGGCTGAACAAGAAACCTTCTGAATGCAAAACATGTTCTCTAACAATGAGCTCCGCCTCTCTTCTCCCCACTCCCCACCCCTCCAGCATTCCATCTTAAAAACTGGGTCCATTTTTTCCTCATTATCAAGGATGTTAATAGGTAGTGCTCTTCTCCCATTTAGTCTTCAAATTTAACATTGTGCCTACAGCAACTGCAATGCTGCAAGTTCATCATTAAATAGAAAGATGCCAGTAATGAAAAGGGGAGTGGAATGATGCCTTAAATGAGGTACACACTTGTCAAGAAGCAAAGCACAACCATGGCTAAGGACTGCATTACTTCCTCATATATATTTTTTTGGCAGTGCTAGTCTTATGTACACCTGGCATGGCCAAACTTGGCCCTCCAGATGTTTTGGGACTACAACTCCCATCTTCCCTAGCTAACAGGACCAGTGGTCAGGAATAATGGGAATTGTAGTCCCAAAACATCTGGAGGGCCAAGTTTGGCCATGCCTGATATACACATTTACACTGGGGTTGAAACGTTTAAATGGAACTAATTTGATTAACTGGTTGGTCTACAAACATGACAGGTTCTTGTAAAAATGTTGGTTGCAGATGGCATCTTCCCTACTAGTCATGCCTCTTTTTTCAAACAAAGGAGAGACTGCCTCTGTGATGAAGCATGGATAAATCTAAAAGGCGAAATGTACTTCTTTTTCATAGCCATTACAGTGGTGCCTCGCAAGACGAAATTAATTCGTTCTGCGAGTTTTTTCGTCTTGTGAATTTTTCGCCTTGCGAAGCACGGATATGCATTGATGGTTTCCCATAGGAATGCTCTGACAGTTTTAAGAAAAAGGCGCAAGACGTTTTTGTCTTGTGAAGCAAGCCCATAGGGAAATTTGTCTTGCGAAGCAACTCAAAAAACAAAAAACTCTTTCGTCTTGCGAGTTTTTCGTCTTGCGAGGCATTCGTCTTGCGAGGTACCACTGTATTCATTTTTTTACAGAGCCAAAAGTCAGTCAATTAAGATTCACGTGATTAAGTGACATTTTAAAAATAAAATAAAATTGGGCCATATACAACTACAGACTTGTCAGGTAAGTGGGATGGGCAAGGAAGTGGAACTGCAAAATTCTCACACACATTTCAGTCTCCTGGTCCCTCCTCTAGAGTCATTGTTGCAGGTAAAGCAACAGGTGGGGTGCAGATTTGCTTTTCCAAACAAAGCCCAATTCCAGGCAAGGAGCAAAAATTGTGTGTGTGTGTGTGTGTGAGAGAGAATAATGCCTTCCTTTAAATTTTCAAGCTTAACAGTAATTTAGTCAAGTTACCTTTAAGTTACATTTCAGAGATCACCAGCTACAACTACTAAAGTGAAACATAATTTTAGCCATGACATGCTTCCAACCAGCAAAACCAAAGAGGGATCACGTAACCTAGACTGCTAATGGGTCTCTCTCTGTGGCTGTCACCATTGACAGACAACAGACACAGCCTAAAGGGTCTCAGTATACCAGTTCATTTGGCTAGAATTAAGAAACAGTAACTAAGTTAAACATTCATAACTAAATGTTTGCTTTTTACTGCGTTGGAACCAGAATGACTCTTGGAGTCGGGCAGGGCTTAAGTCTTCAGGGGATCTCCACCCCCCCCCCAAAAAAAGTTCTCTTCTGTGGGAAAAGGATAGGAAAACCAAGGAAGGAAACCAGCACTTCACCGTATATGTTGTCAAGTATGTTTAGCAAACCAGATTTACAAAATTTACAACAAATGCATCTGAAACTTTCATTTCTTGGAAAAAGGGCTGGAACAGGGAATAGGAACACAGTACCATATGTTTGAAAACAAATTAGGAAATACTTGGGAACGAGGGTGGAATGGAAACTCTGGTGCAAAATGCGTGGCAGGCTTTTTAGCTGCCTGGATGAATTTCTCATGTGTCTGTACTCCAGTCCAAAAATCTGCCTGGTAAAGTACTTCACAACTTTTTCTTTTAAAAAAACTCACACTCACATCATCCATCATGAGGTACAGCTTTATCTGTGATGTGATAAACATAGGTCCACATTTAAAAGGGGGCTAAGGGGTAACAGCAGAGTATTTCTCCCCCCCCCCCCCCGAAACACACTAAATTCAGGTTTTTTGCATACTTCAGAAATGTAGTTCCCCCAAAAGGCATCATATATTTTGTTCTGAGTCTCAGCCAATGGAAGCCTCACTATATACACTTAAGATTTAATCTCTTGTTCCATCTATCCCCTAACAGAAGCTTGTTATCTTCCCATACCCTCAACCAACCCCACCCAAACTCTAATACAGCACTCAACACTAAACACACAGCACAGACAATTCCAAAAATCATGCAAGGCTAAGCTGTTCTAGAATTACACTTTTGAGTTCACTTCTCTTTGCGCCCACATTTCTATTTTACAACAAAAACATGCATCCTAGTTATTTATAGGCTTTCTAAAGATTAACTACATGCTCATAATAAACCCTCAAGAGGTTAACCTCATCCCCTTAAGCTTCACACACTACAATCTCAGAGATAGCTGGCAACCACAGCCAAGCAGAGGAAAAATAATCCAGCATCTTGCTAATCCTTTAGTCAATCACCTCATGCAATGATGGAAAGCCCTTTGGAGGCTGACAACTCAATCTGTCTCACAAGTGCTGTCAGTCCAAGAGATACATTTCACAGAACCATTAGCAGCACACCTCAGAGAGGAGGAGGAGGGAGGAAACCCAACACCTCGCAAGTATTAAATTCTTTCTGAACAAGCTAAACTAAAAACACTCTCACAGGCTGCCTGTTTCTTGTGAGTGTTGCATTCTGCACTCTTAGGTATGTTTCTATAATTCATCAAGGTGGCAGTATTTTTTTAAACACAATTTTTTCTAATCTGAACCAATCTTGTAAAGTGATTTTATTTGCTAGCAGTGTCATTCAGATTTCCTGACGTGCACAACTTTTAATTTTCCAGCCTGTTGCTTAACTATCTTCTTCCAATCCCTTCAAATTATACCAAGATAATCCATTTAAGCTCTTCATGCCATAATCTAGATTCTCCTCACTACAAGGCAAAAAAAAAACACCAAACCCAAACAAAACAAAACTACACCATGCTTAAATTCTGAGAATAAGGGTACCATAATGGTTCCCATCTCTGTTTTTAAAACCCTACACATGAGTAAGGCATCCCCCTTCAGGCTAAATGCTGACTGTGCCTTGGCTGGGGGTGGGGGGAGCGGCCATTGCACTTTCTTCAATTGGAGGGAGTTTGAAAATAAATGCCTGAAGAGGACTATTACATTGTACTCTTCGGACAGGACTAAAACACAGAGACAGATGTCTGGTTTACAGGTTCTCTTTTGCAGAGGGCTCCTTTTGTTCCTTTCCCCTAGTATCTCTCCTCCCCACAACACACATTATATGTGCCTGCCTCTCTGACCCAGCCTGCTTTTTCATTTCAAAAGTTTGTTTCCCACTAAACGCCCCCCCTCCCTTTACTCCTTGCTGCTCCATTAATGTGCAATGATTTGGCACCATTATCTCCTGTGAAGGAGCGCAGCCTATTTCTTAAGCCAAGAAGCATAAAGTTTGCAGACTCTATGCACAGTAAACTCTTTACAGAACACCTATTAGGAATATAGGTAACTTTCCACCCAAGCTCCTTCTCCTCCTTCCCCCTCTGCTGCTTCTGCTTTCACGGAACAGAAACCTCTTTAACACCCTTAAGCCACTGGCTACTTGATTGTGCTTCTAAATGTTGGAGAATGCACCAGCCTTAATTTGCATTTTAAAAAGAAGTCTTTCATGATCTTTCACGCTCACAATAGACGTCTAAACCGTTAAATTACTATTTCTTTTATTAGCTTGAAAGACACTGCAGTTTAAGAGCATGCGCCCCTGCCCCCCCTATTGTTTTTTACACTAAGTTGGGTCTCTGAACAATACTGACAGCTGCTATCAAACTGGGCCACGTTTACTTTCAGTGCAGCTGCTGCTTGTAGGAACAGACAGGCTCCTGATGCCTGCTCCCCTCTGGGGAGACAGGCTGACACAGTGCATGTTCAATGAAGAGGAGCAAAGGCCCACTGAATTGTCATCCCAATTTTATGCTACTCCAATTTTCCAGAGTGCACACAATCCCTTTCAAACAAATCAAGCATATGTCAGAGCATGAAACTTATTGTGCAGCATAGGATAATTATTGATGTATACAAATGTGGCAAAGGGAGAGATGATCTCTTCTTGGACCAACTTGGTGGAAACGTAAAGGGGGGGAAATAGTGAGGTTTCCAGTGTGTGTGTGCGCGCGCACATACACACACAAGCACACACACAACTGTTCTTCAGGCTATAATAGAATTGTCAGATCAGCTATGCAGGAAGCTGAGATTGGGGGAAAGGGTTGAATGTGGGAGTTTGACTGTGCTAGATAGGGATGAATGTAGTATTTATGAATACTCACTGAGAACTGAAGTTTATTTCCGCTGGCAGTGACATGTTAATACCTCAAGGCTGCAATCCTATACACACTTACTCGGGAGTAAGCGACACAGAAATCAGCAGAGCTTATTTCCAAGTAAACATGCACAGAATTGCACTGCACATCCAGCAAAATTACAGCTGCTGGAGGACTTAGAAAAAGAGCAAATGTTCCTAGATTAAAACTATGTTAGCATATTAAGGTAAAGAATGGTAGTTTGAGTCCTTTAACAACACACTGTCAAGAAATGTTATGCTGGAGCCGCAAAGCAGGGACTCAGTGCAGTGTGGGACTAGTATTCAATTGAATGGAGTTTGTAAAAGAATGAGCTCGGGTCAGAGCTGTACGCCCTTCTGAAGGTAGACAGGCACTTTGTAGCAAGAAGACAAACCCAGCCAGACATGCCACAAAAGCTTCGCGGTCCAATGTCAAAAGGTTTCTAAGATGATGATGAAGAAGAAAGAAATGTATTTGCACTGTTCTGTGTCTGCTACAAAGCTCAGAAAGTATACTTGAAACCACTATTTAAAATGTGCCCATTAACCAGAGGTGTTTGTTAAATCAATGTACACACGCACACAAACACAGAGACTGAGACACTAGGTAGATGAACTTTTGAGCTGAACTTTCAAATTAAGAATTTATTAGACAAGCAGGGTCTGTTAAGACATCAGACAAATAGAGACTTAATTATTTTTTTAAGTAGTTGATTGGATGGGAGGGGGGAGAAACAAGGATGCGGTTCAAAAGGGGGGTATGTTTATGCAAAGCTAATCTGTCAAGTGTAATAAAGCAGCTTGAATAAAATTTAAGCTGAAAATCCACTGACACTCCCCATTGCAGGGAGGAATAGCTATTAAAAGGAAATGAAGGTCACCCTCCCCGTTTATTTCACCTAATTGACTGCCAATAGCTTACCACAGGCAAAGCGACAGCAGATCTACAATTGAGAAACTGATAAAAGGAGAGTTTTCAAGCTGACCCTCCCTCTTATGTTTTTTCCATTGAATTACAGATGGATTAACTGGTCCCATTGTCTGTAGACGTCATTGGACTATGGCACTGTTAATCCATACAGCAGCATGTAATTGATAAATGAATAATTTGAATCTGCTCAAGCACTCGCGTATGAATAAAATCAGAAGAAAAAGGAGGAGGACCACTTCTTGTTTCTGCTCCTTTTGCTTACTGTAGAAGGGCAATAAATGAACTCATGGCTTATGAACTTCAATAATGCAAAATAGGTTACAGAGCAATCCTAATCCTCAGAGTCGCTGGTCAGTGGACATGTCTGCTATGGACCACTCATGCAGAAAGCTCCACAGCTTTGGATCTACCATTGGTAGGATCATTGCTGTATCTCCCACAAATGGGGTGTGTGGATGCGGGACAGCTGAGGTTACAGAGCAATCCTAATCCTCAGAGTCGCTGGTCAGTGGACATGTCTGCTATGGACCACTCATGCAGAAAGCTCCACAGCTTTGGATCTACCATTGGTAGGATCATTGCTGTATCTCCACAAATGGGGTGTGTGGATGCGGGACAGCTGCACGAAGGGGCCTGTGGAACAGGCTCATCACCTACACACGCTTGGAGATGATTTAGTTCAGGCATGTCCAAGACGTCGATCGACTTGGAGATCCTGGGACAGATATTGGTCGATCGCAGGCTGAGAAAGAAAAGCCTTTCTCTGTAGTCTTGGACACAGCAGCAGCCGCTGTTGCTGCTGCCACCAGTCTCGGGCAAGCCTGAGCCTTCCCCGCAGCCCGCTCTGTGCTGCGCTCTTGGCAGTGGGGTGAGGGGGACATGGTGGAGGCACGAAATAAAAAGCTCCACGTCTGCTCACCCGCGAGGAAGGCGAAAAACAAAACACATGGGGAAATCCCCTCTTAGCGCTCCATGAGTTTGAGCAAGGAAAAGGCTTTAATGCAACAAAGACAAGGTGGGAGAAGGGCGTGGGGATGCTGACAGGAAGTCAGCTGCGAATTTAAAGCAACAGTAGGGGAAAGATGGAGAAGCCCAGCACACTCTGACTGGCTCCTCAGATCTGTGTAAACTAATATAAAAATATAGTTTGACTTTTCTCACAAGAAGAAGAAGAAGAAGAAGAAGAAGAAGAAGAGGAGGAGGAGTTTGGATTTGATATCTCGCCTTTCACTCCCTTTAAGGAGTCTCAAAGCGGCTAACATTCTCCTTTCCCTTCCTCCCCCACAACAAACACTCTGTGAGGTGAGTGGGGCTGAGAGACTGTGACTGGCCCAAGGTCACCCAGCAGCTGCATGTGGAGGAGCAGAGACGCGAACCTGGTTCCCCAGATTAGGAGTCCACCGCTCTTAACCACTACACCACACTGGCTCTCAACTTGTTTAGCTCCTTGTCCATCTAACAAAACTATTGGGATCTGTTGTGATGATATCCAAACATAACTACTGTTTCTGTGATAGAAACAGATTGATAGATGATAGATAGATTTAACTAACTAACTAACTAACTAACATACATTACTTTGGAAGTTGCCAGTTTTTGATATTGGATTGTAGATCACACCCTACTCGGTTGGACATGCTTGGTTTAGTTAATTCCCCCTTCAGTTGATTTCAATAGAGGGAATTTTACAAAAAATTGTCTTCTAGGCTTAAAAAAGGGGGGAAAGTGTCACCCACTCTTCATCTCCTGCCTCAACCAGTACAGTCTGCAGTGCGTAGAAAATGGTGGACCATGACACTCCCCACTCCGCTCAGTTAAGTTACTTGCAACTAAAACTCAGACACATACACTATGAATAAACCTCGGTATATTGGATGCAGACTCAGAAGAGAAAGCTTTTGCAGCCCATTAATTCCCATACTCCAAACTAGACAGAGCAATAGCAGAAATCTAGAAATATGGGGCAAAATACATAGGACCAGGCAGGCAATATTATGCTTTCAGCAATTCTACCAGATTGTGAAGAGATAAAGGTGCCAAGACAAATAATGCTGAAGAACTAGCATTAAGTATCAAAACTATTACAAATCAAACATTTAACACATCAAAAACTACCAATGCAATAAGAAAGGAAAGCTGGTTATACACACTGTAGGAGGTAGACCTGGCAGGCCACGTACCCCGATGATGGCATTCAGCTCAGCCATGGTCACTTGTTTGGCACGTTCTACTGCTTGAGCAACTTGTTGCTGATGCTGGAAAGACAAACATAGCATTCCCATTGTTAGAACCAACCTAACTGAACTAAGCTGGAACCAAGTGGCATTTTATCAAGGGGCAGAGTATTTCCAAGCCACCCTGCAAGCTAGTATATATGGGCAGTCTGTGCAGAAAGAGGAAAGGATGAGACTTGAAAAGGCAAGCACATGTCTTGATTTTTCTTAAAATCAGGGGGGTTTCTTATTACAACTCTTCAATAAGTGAGACCGACAGTTTTCATATACCCTCTGTTCACCATAAATAAATAAATGGTCAAGAAGCCAAATTCACATGTCACAATGAGCCTAGGTTCCTGGTTTTCCAGGAACAAGTGGTGCCTTAATTCATACTCTTGCTTCACAAGCCAGGAAACTGCAGTTAAGCTTGGCCTCATAAGGCAACAAAAACCACGTTTAAGGTTGGCAAGCAATCCTGGCTTGTCAGGGCGCAACAAGCCAGCATCCTACATCCAGATGTCACAGAGAGGCACACTTAATTGCAGCTTCCTGGTTAGTTTCTCCCATTCGTGCCAGAGAAGGAGTAAAGTGGGAGTAATCAGGCAGCATAATGCTCATTCCCAAATACACCACAATAAGCTAGCAACCCAGGCTTACTGTGACGTGCAAACTCAGCCAAGGAGAGGAAGAACCTTTCGACCAACTTTGATAAACTCTTCTAGGATGCTACATCTTTAATCACATACACATTATAATTGTGTGGTTTCAGAAATATTTGGTGACAAGATGGTTGTAATCTACAAGCTGTATTCAGGAACAGCAGCAGCAACTGTTTGCTCAACAACAGAGCCTGCAGCACTAGACTAGTGTCCAGTGCCCAAGCATAACTACTACATTCCTGCCCACCAGTCAAAAGAGAATAGGATTGAACAATTCCAGCCTCTATGGTCTCCACTATGTCAGGTAGCACAATCCTACATGCAAAGTAAAAAGGGGTTTTCCATGACAATTCAACAAACTTTCCAGAAACAAGGTCATACCTCTTTTGTGTCTCCATTATAATTATGCATGAATATAGTATCAGAATTCTCTTTCTATAATAATAATAATTAGACTTTTCTAGGAACTGTATTTCACAAATGCCACTCAAATTGTATAGCGTGCTATCATTAAACGCCAACATTTTTATTTACACAGAAATTAGCAAATGGTTAGCTGCCTTAGAAAGAATAATTTTGTGACTGAGCTATTTCACCAGTTATATAGTTGGTGTGCCTCTTCTCTCATCTGCTATTCCAAATTAACAGGGGGCTTGCGTTCTTCAGCTACAACAGATGTTCCTCACTTTTGTGAATTTTGATAAAATTAACATCTTAAAAACTAGCTAATTTAAAAACAAAGATGCAACATAATTTCACTTTTTAACAGCTGAACAATTTTACTTACTTCTTGAGACAAAAATGGGATGACTTGTGCACAGATTGTATTCAATCTCTTGGCAATTTCTGTCTATAGAGAAAAGTAAATATTTAGATTAAAACATGCCATTATATATTAGTTCATTTACAAAAATCATATTAAGTACAAATATTAGGAACATTTAAAGTAGGCCAGCATTAGGTGGAGTCTAGAGTGTATGTGATTAATCAGAGCAGGTTTCAGTCTGTTGAAGGACATCTGTTAATGCCTCCAGTACCTCATATCTACATATATTAGAGCACAAATCTGTTCTTCATAAGTAGCTCATTAGCAAGTAAAGCATTGGTTAAAATCCAGCATGAGCTAAATCCCTTTAGACGGACAAATCCATTGTTCTTCCATGTTATTGGCCACACAGAATAGGATATGAAAACATTTGCCACAATAGCATCTTCAAAATACTAGGGTGGTGGTTGAGGCGACCATCTGATCAAAGTCTAGATAACTTAAGGAAAGAACAAGATTTTACTAACAAGTATCTTTATGAATTAAGCACTATTTTCCAATAAACTCTTATCCATAGGAGGGGTTTCCTTATCTGAAATCAAGCACCATCATGACCTAGAAGGTACTAGATTAGACTTTAGATTAACATGGAAAGAAGCTAGTCTAAGTGGAATGGTCAGTTCTATAACTCAGTTATATAGAGTAGGCATGTCCAACAGATAGATCATGATCTACCAGTAGATCACTGGCTCCCCCCAAAGAAGATGAACAGCTGTGGCTCCCCTAAAAAAAAGCTCAACATTTTACCTTCTCCCTGAAAAAACTCATCAGCTTTGACCCGAACCCCCCCCCAATGAACCTTCCTCCTTCCTAAAAAATCTCAACAACTTTGACCTGAACTCTGTAAGTAGATCACAGTCTCTTGGGAGTTGGCCACCCCGATAAAGAACATCTACTTTGTACACAGAAAGTTCCAGGTACAATCCCCAGCATGTCCAGAGACTGCTGAGAACGTCCCTTGCCACTACGTCCTGGAAAACCACAGCCAGACAGGGCTGATTTCTGAGATAGATGGAGCAAAAGTATGACTTAGTGCAAAGGCAGCTTCCTATGCTCCTATGAAATTATGGCTGAAATGTATGGGAATTGTTTTTGGCTTAGTCTGAGGCTAGGTTGTACTCAAATTCTCAGTTCAGGGAAATTGCTAGTTCAGTTCAACACCTCAACTCTGGTTAAGATAAAGCAGAGGGGTGTAGGATACAGATGATTCCTTGAGAATGGGGAAGAGTGAATGACAACAATGCAGAGGGTCTCTTTGGAGAAACAGAAACCTAGCTCACTTGGAATTCAAAGATACACAATATTCACCTGGATTAAAAATTATCTAGGTTGGATAACTGCACACTTCTCCCAGGCCTTCACACCTCTATGTCTGAATCACTTCTAAATATTTAACATAGATGCCATCCGTATGTATCAGAGTTTATCACAATTTAAACTAAAGAGATGGAAAACCTTGAGTGAACACACCAAGGAACAGTAATATTTACCCCACAACATTTGTACGTGCACAAAGGTACCAACAAGGCTAGTAAAAAAATGTTACTTTTATTCCAAGTTAAGCACAGAACTCTGATGTACATTCTTATGTCACCATGCTAAACTTTATTGGAGGGAAGAGATTTTACACACACACAAATGCCTCTCTGTGACCCCCTTTGCATAATTTCTGCACTTCATTTTATTTATTTTGAAAAATTAGACCATTCCTTATTTACTATACCATTCAAGGTTGCTAACAATCTTGTCTTCACAGTTATGACTTTTGAGTAATGAGGGATGACCCAGATAATGAGGTTGTGTTCTGCCAGCTTTTAATCCCTCCTAAAAGATGCTGCTAAGAGATGCGGGTGGCGCCATGGTCTAAACCACTGAGCCTCTTGGGCTTGCCGATCAGAAGGTTGGCGGTTCAAATCCCCATGACAGGGTGAGCTCCTGTTGCTCAGTCCCAGCTCCTGCCAGCCCAGCAGTTTGAAAGCATGCCAAAAAGAGCAAGTAGATAAATAGGTACCACACCGGCAGGAAGGTAAACAGCGTTTCCGTGCGCTGCTCTGGTGGTGGTGGTGGTAAGGTCACATGGGGAGGCGAAAGTTGGCTTGAGCAGATGGCCAGCTGCAGGCCGGGGGGAGTGTGTGCCCCAAATTTAGGTTAGAAGAATTGGAGGCTATGGACTGGCCATCCTGCTTTATAGCATATGATGTGAGGCCTACCATATCATACTTCAACTTTCCTCATTTGCTTGAGGCTATTCTGAGGAACCAGTGGCATTGATGTTCCTCAGTTTACTGAAGGCCTCCATGAGGCGAGAAATAAGCTGGGTATGACCACTTCCAGAAAGCCACCAGAAGAAGGAGATTGTGTGCTCAGACGTGCTCCTGCCACCAACTGGAAGCCACAATCCTACCTAGATTCAAGTAGGAGTGTATTCTTGTATTGTGTTCCTGTTTAGTGGAAACAACTGGATACTCTTCTCATTTCTATGCTACTGTCTTCATCTGCAGTGTTCCATTAGCATATAGTCATACCTCATGTTGTGTTAGGTTCCTGTTGCATTTTTTCGATTTGGGAACGTGGCAAACCCAGAAGTGTAGACTTCCAGGTTTTGCTGCGTGTGCAGAAGCACTCTATCGCACTCTGCACGTGCGCAGGAGCGGCACTCTAGTTGCAGACGTTTTGGGGTGCGAACAGCACCCCCGAACGGATTGAGTCCATAACTAGAGGTACCACTGTACTTAAAAGGAAACTTTTAAGCATCCTATGCTCTGCCTACCATCTAACGGGTGCTAGTTCAGTTAACTTCACCAGAAAGCCAAACTACTTCAGACTTTAATTCGACACACAACCCACAAGCTCACATCAATTAAAAAAACCCAAAAAACCCATGTTCCACAAATACTCTGAAGTCAGAATTCAACTTTTTAAAAAGAACAATAAAAAGGATGGAGCAAACCAAAACCAGTCAGCCAATCAAAATATAAGCCATATTTCAGAGGTGGGCTATAAAATATATATGGTATTAAATCTCTGGAAGGCCTGTCACAGACTCTAAAGTTCATGTAGTATTCATGACTTCAGAGCTGTCACCAGTTTGACACAGCTTATCGTTTGATTTCTGATCTGCAAATATAGAGGACAGTTAAAACAATGAGGGATTAAAGAAGGAAGGCCTTGCAGATACATCAACACTAATTGCCCACGGTCTCTTGGCTCCCTAGCAAAGCAGATTGCAGAGGTCGGTGCCGCACATGAAAGCCCTCGCTCGCATTTGTATGGCAGCAGCTTTCTGTGGAGCAGCTCAAGTGCCCTTAATTGTTTATGTTCTTAATGCAAGGCCTCTTGAATGCATTCATTTTTAATAGCAGGCTTGAGTGTGGGGCCTATCAAAGAGTACACAGAAACTGCAGTCATTAGACCTTGCTATCAGCAATGATGGCCTTTTGATTTATTTGCAAATGACAGGTTTGCCAGGCCCCCAGACTCAAGTGCTGCCCTCCTTTTTGAAGCATCAGGAAAATCAACATGAAGGAATTCAGCTGCATTGTGCAATATGCAGTTAAGACTGCAGTCGTTTTGTCACTTGTCAGTCTGTGTCTGCAAGTTCTTCTTATTAAATGAAAAGTGTTTTGACCTCAAATGTAGCTAGCTGCGAGTACCAGTACTTGTCTTATGTCAAATGTTAGTTCTTGAGTGCTCCTCCCCACCACCTACCCACACAACTTAGAACAGCTTTTAAATAAGCTCAAAAATGGCCATTATTGAATTTGCACCCAATTTTTCCTACACGCTCTGCAGCAGGAAACAAATACATTTAACCAGATTACTAATGCGTGATAAAATGTGTGATACCCTTTTTAAACAAACCCTTCCCTAAATTTCTAAGTTTCTATAGGTCACTGGTTTTTCGTTAGTGGATATTTAAACTATGTGTAAAGTTAACGCGTTTCCAAGTTCAAACTGGAAACTTTGGTTAATTATCTATAGTATTTCTGCACAATGTAAGATCCCATGGAGAAACTTGTAGCACTTTCTCAGAGTATTTTCAGCACTCGGGAATTATATTGATGCCCTCTGAGATGCAAACCTTTGCCTGGGCCTTTTGTGTGTGTTGCCGTCTTAAGTGTGAAATGACCATGAATGCAAGAAGACACTTGTCCAACAGTGCTAGAGAGGGAGGAGTCACTTGGCACCTGGTGCTATTTATATTTTATTTTATTTTACCCTCAAAGCCCAGTGCTGGCACTGGACCACCCTTGCTCCTCGCCTGACAAGTGGAGGAGTTAAGAGCTCAGAAGAGAGGGAGGGCAGTGGCGTAGCGTGGGGGGTGCAGGGGGGCCGGCCGCACCGGGCGCAACATCTGGGGGGGCGCACTCGCAGCTCTCTGCCCCTACCTGGCTCACTCTCTCTCTCTCACTGCAGTGTTGGCTGTGCAAATCCGATCCGAGCCGCCGGGTCGCCGCCCACTGTGGAGGGAGGGGGTGCCAGGCGTGCGGTGCGGAGAGAGAGCGAGGGACTATCTGGGGGAGGGACAGTGCAGCGGGGGGGGGGCGCAAATTACTTGCCTTGCCCCGGGTGCTGACAACCCACGCTACGCCACTGAGGGAGGGTGCATGTGCTCTCTTGGCTGGCTTCCTACAACTGCTGTTGGGAAGCATACACACACAAATCCAGTCCTTTGCTTAACAATGAAGCTTGCCATCAGCAGAATGAGGTAGCAGAGTCCTGAGGTGGCACTGCACAAACAGGCCAAGGAGCCTTCTTTTTAATGCACCCCAGTTTAAAATGTCCCCCCCCCCACAAAAACAGCCCATGTAAAAGAGAATGACCTTCTAAACCTAGGTGAAGAACCCCTTTCAGCCCACAGCAGTGGTAAAAAGGTACCCCTGCCCGTACGGGCCAGTCTTGACAGACTCTAGGGTTGTGCGCCCATCTCACTCAAGAGGCCGGGGGCCAGCGCTGCCCGGAGACACTTCCGGGTCACGTGGCCAGCGTGACATCGCTGCTCTGGTGAGCCAGAGCCGCACACGGAAACACCGTTTACCTTCCCGCTAGTAAGCGGTCCCTATTTATCTACTTGCACCCAGGAGTGCTTTCGAACTGCTAGGTTGGCAGGCGCTGGGACCGAACAACGGGAGCGCACCCCGCCGTGGGGATTCGAACCGCCGACCTTTCAATCGGCAAGCCCTAGGCACTGAGGCTTTTACCCACAGCGCCACCCGCGTCCCTACAGCAGTGGTAAGTGGGACCAAATGCAAAAGTTGGCAAAGCATTGGATAGTTCCGTACTGTCCGTTACACTCCAGTCATGCAACAAATGCAAGAGGTTTCTATGAACATACCCCCAGACTCCTACCAGGCAAAGGAAGAAGCATTATCACAGTTCAAGGATATACTCCAGCCAGGTTATGGCTTGCGGGAGAGTCCCAAGGACCCAGCATAAAAGTTTGGAGGGCCATGTTTGAACACCAAACCAACCCTCTGCCTGCTGTGCTAGCGGGGAACTCCAAACACATTCAACAGTGGTACTTCATTCTGCTACATGCACAGACCAACCATGATCTTGCATGTGAAGAAGATTGGCAAAATTTGATTCTCGTTTGACAACAGATTCTTAAATATTGAAAAACGAATCACAGATGTTCTTCGTAACCAATGATCCCTGTGGTACATTAGCAGCAACAAACAACAAATCCAAGACAAACAGCTGAGAAGTCTCACCCTCGATTCTGGGGGGTTTTAATGCCAAAATCAGGATGTTTTCCTATCGCAAACAGCTTCTCATCAACATACGCGCCAATCTCCATAATTTTATCATTGTAAACTCTCAACGAAGGAGGACTTTCTTTGCCTAGACAGCCAAGCCCTAAAGTGATAAAAAGAAGTCCAAAGGAAAACAGGCTGCACTTCCTGAAACGTGGGAGACATTCTGCCTGGACAGGAAATGGAGGGATGCAGAGAGAACTGGATTTTCTCACTGTCATAAAATGCAACTCAATTATGGTGATTAAGCAGCTCACCATTAAAAGCTCTTTTACCTCCAGCTGGTTATCCTGAAGTAAGCAGCAAAATATGTTTTTAGAAGACAAGAGGGGGTAGGGACACAATAAAACTTATTCTCTCGGCCAGAACAGGCATGTGGGTGACAAAATCTAGTCCCATTCACCCAACTTCACTCATGAATTTATGTTTTCCTCTCTTCTCAAGGTGATAAAAGCTATCTTGAAGTTCTAACTTAAATGAGTGGTGTGCAGATTTCAAGTTTGTGGGATCTAGCTTGTTTTTAACTAGATTCAGGAAGCAGGTGGGTTGGGGAATCATTTTTTTGTCATTATTAAACAATTAGGAGCAAAAATTTGAAGATTTCCTGGAAACAGCTCAGAGATCTATCAGTACAGTTGTACCTCGGATCCCGAACGCCTTGAGAGGCAAACGTTCCAGCTCCCGAACGATCTAAAACCGGAAGTGAGTGTTCCAGTTTTCAAACTTTTTTGGGAAAGCCAAACATCCGGCGTGGTTTCTGCTATTTCTGGCATGCCTGTGCAATCGGAAACCAATTGAAAGCCGTGCCTTGGTTTCCGAACGTTTCGGAAGTCAAACAGACTTCCGGAATGGATTCCGTTCCACTTCCCAGGTATGACTGTAGATCCTGATCTACCTTCCGCCCACCTTAAAATCATCGAACTCTCATCCCCAGCTAGTGAAGAAGCAAAATGTGTATATTATGGAGCATGCATGCATAGGTCTTATGAAAGTATGAAATTTCTAAAACATCTTAATAAAATCTTTGTTGCATAATTACAATGTAACATCTGACAGCCGCTTCTCATGAGGCGAAAAACATTTCCTTCATGCACTCTGTCCTCCTTGAACACAACACTTTGCTTGTAATTGCTCAACTACCTTGGAGAGAACTTCAGATCAGCGTGGCTGTTAGCTATTTATAAACAACAGTGTGCATGGCACATTTTGCAAATATTTCCTCACACATCCCTTTGGGTTGTTTTTCACACCTACTGGCAAGGGTGTGCAAAAGTCACAGAATCATAGAATTGTAGACTTGGAAGGCACAGGCATCAGCATCACACACACATGGGTGACATAATTCCCCCCCCCCCCCAAAAAAAAATATATGAGGCACAACTCGGCACCTCTGTATGCTGAAATCATTTGAAAACAAACCTAAACTTGGGAACTTGGGAAGCAATTTCCAAGAGGTCAATCTAGCTGTGCAGTGGCGTAGCGTGGGTTGTCAGCACCCAGGGCAAGGCAAGTAATTTGCGCCCCCTAACCCGTGGATTTGCACCCCCTAACCCTAACCCCCAGATGTTGCGCCCGGTGCGGCCCTGCACCCCCTACGCTACGCCACTGTAGCTGTGGGATCTGTTGCGCAATCTTTTGGCTCCAAAACCCAAACTGGAGTTTGCCTTGGATTAGAAGCAGTGCTGGCCCATGGTGATCACCTATCAAATTGCTCATTTGGGACCAATTTACATTTATACACGAAAGTAGGGAGGGGAGGAACTGAAGCAGGCAGCATCAAGGGGGTGGCACACAACTAAGCAATGTACTGAAAGTATATGGGAGTAAGTTTTGCATATCATCTGAGGGGAAGCAACCACTGAAGAAACGTGCAAGTCACACTTCCTGTTACCTCTGCGTCTTTCAAGTTCAAAGCTGCCTCAAAACTTCATAACCTTTTCCTTCCACATTTTGGCACATCAGCAAAAGCACCAAATGCAAAGAGAGAGAGAGAATTTAATAACATCTAGTCTAATTGCCAAGCCAACATCTCTGCTGGCTTGGTCATGTACACAGAATGGAAGATGGCAGAATCTCCAAGGACATGCTCTACACGGAGCTGGCTTCAAGTACCAGTCCCACTGGCAGACTAACTATGTATTACAAAGATGTCTGCAAACATGATGTGAAGGTTGGCAACATCAACACTGCTGTGTGGGAATCCCTGTCAGACGACCGCAGTGCCTGGAGACAGTCAGGTCATGCAGCCACAGCAGTGGCCAGAGGAGGAATGCAGAGAGAAGAACTGCCATGGACACCATCTTCCCCAGCTGCAACAAAACATGTCTCTCCCATACTGGTGTCTACAACAGGTGCTGCAACCTTCCAACAACTTGACTTCACCCCCAAAGGCACGCTCCTCCATTATCTCCCAAGAAAGACAGATGCAAACCAACAACCAAGTCTAATTATTTACTTCTGCTCCACAACCATTGTGCTTTACTTAATTTTATAAGATTAATCAGCTGCAGCCATTTATCAGGTCTTACTCATGGGGATATCAACTAGTTTCTGTTGCTCCAGAGAAGCGGACACGGAGCAATGGATCCAAACTACAAGAAAGAAGATTCCACCTAAACATTAGGAAGAACTTCCTGACAGTAAGAGCTGTTCGACAGTGGAATTTGCTGCCAAGGAGTGTGGTGGAGTCTCCTTCTTTGGAGGTCTTTAAGCAGAGGCTTGACAACCATATGTCAGGAGTGCTCTGATGGTGTTTCCTGCTTGGCAGGGGGTTGGACTCGATGACCCTTGTGGTCTCTTCCAACTCTATGATTCTATGAACATTTTATCTGACTCACCACAACATGTGGTAAGACTTCTGACCATCCTTGAACAAACAAAAACAAAAACAAAACACCCCACAATCTAGCACTTGCCACAAGGCTAAACCTCATCTGCTTATCCAGGAAGCAGTCTTTTAACTCCTATAAGAATCTTTATAATCTCCAAACAAATCCAGTTGCTAAATAGTGCATCTGCTGAAAACAGAAGCTCTATGTATATCTTACTCATGTGAAGGCATAACAAGGGTCCAGACTGGAGCAGTCCTATGTTTAAATCACACCTCTGACACCAGGTGGTTTTTTAAAAATAAAAACACACACCCAACAATCAACCATGCATAGTATGCAGTGGCCTATATAGAGCCCAATGTGGTAGCTCCCACTGGCATTCAAAGGCTCCGCGTGACTGTATCACTTGGTTGCAATCATGTAATGCACAGTTGTGAAAGATCTCCTGGCATAAGGGCAGGGCTAAAAGTGCCACCTCATTCTGGGCTGTACTTGATTGTGTCTTGCATGCAAGTAATGTATAGCTGGAATTACATCTTAGAAAACACTTAGAAGAAAAACTATAAGAAAAAAAGGCAATAGAACACATTCAGAAATATTTTAGCGACACTTAATAATGACAATTAGAACCCCAATGTTCACCAACATAAGAGTTAATTCTTTACTAGAAGTACATATAAAAGCAATCATTTTAAAAATACAGTATGACCCTCTAGGGTATTGGAAAAAGAAATCATCATTAAAAGGACACTATTATCACCTAATTGAAATGATACATTCAGGCTTGCCACAGAACCAGCAACCAACTGGACTTAATGCTCTGCTTGTGCTATAGAAGACCCGGCAAAATAGACATGAAAACTCCATCTGAATGAACAAAATGTTCTTCTTGCCATTTACACTGTGTAACAGTAATCCACCAGGGAATAAAGGTCAAGGCTGCACTTTTGGTCATTACTGAATCATTTGAGATGATCTGTGGTGAGGAAAATCGAAGGCTGCGAGTATGCAGCAAATGGCTTGACCTCAGACCAATTTTAGTCTCCATCTGTCTAACAGACATGAGGATAAAAGCTCTTTATAGGGTGTTCTTAGATTTTTTTTTTTTTTTTTTAAAAAAGCATTGCAAGCCAGGATTCAGCCTGATAGAACATTAATAAGGAAACGGGAGCCTTTTGTGCAATTGGAACACACTTCGATTGCTGTTCTTTATTATCTGAAATACTCCCATTTTTCAAAGTCTCTTTTCTGAACTTAAAAAAAATGTTGAGACACAATGATTTGGAGCAAAAGATACCAAGTGAGGAGTGTTTCCAGTTGCTGGGTTGGGAGAGGAATAAATAGCCAATTCCTGTATATGCAAGTTCCCACTAAGACTGGCTCCAGAAGGCAAGGGTGAGGCTTTAAGGCAAGACAGGAAGCAGTAGCAACCTCCCAAGGCAAAGGGGCATCATGCCTTACTCTCATGCACTGTGCTCACTTGAGCCAAGCCAGTTTGTTTTATAGGTTTCCTATGTTCAGAAGTATCTTCAAGTCAAACAAAAGCAGTCAACATGTGCACAGCCAAAGAGTTATAGTCACAGTGAAATGCTGAACATGCTGGTAGTATCTGTAGCCCATTTACTTTTCAGGACCTGTAGGCAAAGTTGTTTCATAGTTAGAAATTGAGTATTCAGACATTTGAACTTGCTAGTTCCCTAAATATCCTGCCATATGCAACCATTACTTAATTCCCCCTCCCTCCAATACACATGCATTATTAGCCTCCTTTAAGGGGAAAAAATCCTGCTAAAATATGCTAGTCTCTTATTTTGGCAGTGACAGCAACACATTAAGAGGCAATGTGCCATTTCAAGAAGTTTAAGCCCCCACAGTATATCAATGTCAAACAACAGCATGTCAAACTAAGATTCAATTCAGGTAAGTGCCACTGCCAAATGTTCTTGTTCCCAGACGTGCTTTAAGATTATTTTTATTGCTTAAAATTTAATTTGTTCCAACTCACGTCGCCATGACAACATTGGCTAGCCCTGCAAATCATTTGGGTAATTGGATATCTTATCTCTCTATTGCTCTCAAATCGAATGATTCTGCTAGAATTGTAACAGCCAATCAAGTTTACAGGCCTCCTGAGTAATAGACTTAGAAAAGTAGCCACATTCATCTCCTATTTACAGCCATATTAACCATTACACACACAAAAGCCATAGAAGGTGGCCTTCAACTACATTTCAAGTTATCAGGGCTGTCACCATTAATATTATCATCAACAGAAAGGGGTGGGAAAACTTACTCCAAACAGATTAAACTCAACTGATAAACAGGAATACATATCCATTTCAAATGAGCTTTGATCAGGTGCTGTCTAGATACATTTGCAACAGCAACACATCACTTCAAACTTTCCCAGCCTCCTGACATCCAATGTAATGACTGCATTCACATAACAGGACGGCAAATAGCATTATCAGCCCCCACCCAGCATAGAAATTCAGATCACCACGTTTTGACTAGCATGTGCCTTTGTGTTTGTCTGGATAGCATTAATGTGAGTGGATGCCAAACTCAAAAAGGGATGCCCATTGTATTATGCTCCTCTTGTCCTTGTTCATTATTCTGATCCAGTTAAAACCAGAGCAATTTGATTCAGTGGATTTAATTTTCCTAACTGGCTTGTGGGTGGTACTGTTAATTGTTCACCTTTTCATTTATTTTCAAGCCATGAGAGTTCTACTCTTTGTGAGGGCTAAATTACACTAGGTTAGTTTCCAAAAATAAGTTTCACTTCCATAAAGGAAACTATGGGTAATGTCACACGTGGCAAATGCAGACAGGCACATGCCTCTTTTGTCACTTCAACAGGCCAACCGGGGATCCCCAACATTTGTGAGTTTTTCTCTCTCCCTCTATACACATTTCTGAAGTTGTCACATGACTTACACAATACCTGTGCAGGCATATGAAGCAAGTCTAAGTTCACTTATCTTCACATATGGTACCCCTTTCTCCCAAGTAAGCTTATAAGTGTAATTTACTATATACTCATGACTGGTACTGATGTACAATAGTACTATCCCCCCCATTTCATTCATTAATATACTATAAGACTGCAAAGCAGTTTACAAAGAAAAACAAAATTAAATACAGCACATAAAAAACAACACCCATAAAGTTGGTTTCCACTCACTCAATACCCACATGAATTCTACATCTATTACCGCCATCAACCTACCCCAGCCCCCACAAAACACTCTCAAAGGTTACTGATCCCAAGAATTCTTGTATCCCAAGAATACAAAAGACCGCAGCACAACATTAGCAGCCTGGATGCTTAGAGATTGAAACCAAATTTAATCTGGGACTCCACCATCATCAATGAAAGTCTAACATGGTCACCCATTCACACTGGGGTTGGTGTTGAAGGCAGAGGAACTAAATTCTCACCCTAGTTTGCAGCTCCTACAGAGATGTGACAATCCGTCAGCCCCTTTTTACCCTAGCACAGCATCACACACCCCACACTCTGCCAAAACACAGTAATAAAGAGGATAGGTCCCTTGCCCTCAAGCACCCCAAAACCTTGGCGCAGCAATGTTTGTAACATTTGTTAAAGGTGTTGGTGGGCCATTAAACTGTGCTCTGCCCTTCAGCCTATCCACTATGCTACAATATTATATAAAGAATTTAATTAAAGGTTTCATTCCTTTCTGACCCTGTTCACATCCCCAGTCATATTTGATTCATCTGACGGAAGAGAACTGATGCCCATTAAAACCTTATGACATAATGTTAGTCGGGTGGCACAAGAAATAATAGTTTATCGGCTATAGTTCGAAAATACATTCTTCCATTGATAAGATAGTTTACTTAAAATGGTTATCTAAGTGCCAATACATAGTGACTTCAGTTGACACTCTACTGAATGTGTGAAGTACTTGCACTTAACAATTCTGAAACTGGGGTAATATAAAGTAATATGAAGGCACTGCCTTGCATCTGATCTGCAAAGATCATGTCTTGTTGAAAGAACAAACATCTATGAAGTTACCCTAAGTCTGCTACCATATGCATATAGCTGCTTGCATGAAAACGGTGCTAAAATCAGGGAGGTTTACTTTTAAGTAAACATGTATTTGACTGGGCTGCAAGTTACATGGTGCATGGTGCATGGTGGCTAAGAGAAGCAATGTCATGGATAACTCTGGGAGCCTATTCACAGAACCACTGTGGGTTATTATTTTCTTTTTTTATAAAAAAAGAAGTGTGTGGAATTTTGCTCTTGTCCATGTGAAACTGAACTTGTCACCACAAACAGATTGGTGACAGTGCTCACTGAAGCTCATTCACACAACCAGCTTATTTCAGGCAATTTCAAAGAAAGCCAAATAAGCTAAAGAAGTCCTTGTAATAGCTGGGAGGGGTATATGTCTTGCCCCCACATCTCCTAGGCTTAACTGAATGCCATCTTGACCAGGCAGCAAACAAAGACCCCTTGTGCTTTGCTCTCTTTCTACTAAACTGAAAGCTACCTTTGTGTTTCCACTCACTAATCCATAGAAGCCTTTCACATGGCACAAAACAGAGGTTGCAGCATTTTGTTCCCTAAATCAATTTTCTTCTCAGCCATCCACTAGATGTTCCAGCACAGAGAAAGAACAGTCCTTCCCTTCTAATTCAAAAATCCATACTGCCATTGCCCTTGCAAACTGCTAAACAAGCAGTATTGGCAATTCACTTGTGTTCAGTAATATATTTACTGCAAATCCCAATGGCTTGCCTCCTAATGCAGTTTTCTATTGTGTCTGTTCTTGTCAATACACTGACTGGTCACCTTATTCCATAAGCTGCTTTGACCGACTGTTTACCCAAGATATCAAAAGGCTGAAAACGGAACAAAAAACAATCCAGTGTGGCTTGATTTTCTGTCCAATCATTTTTTAAAGCCTTACGACATAAGAGCTGCCACTTAGCCAGAGGTTTGTGTCACTGCTCCAGAAGCATGGCCCATGGCAGATCAGCCATGTCCTACTTTTCATCATTTCAAATCAGTCTTAATTGTTTAGATTGCCCCAATTAACCACAGTAAGACTGCAGGTAAGAACTCTTTACACACTGCCAGCCAAACCTCTTGCTGAGGTTACAAAAGGCACATCCAACTGTCACACATTTCAAGAGAAGGTCGCCCCTCAGAGCCAACTCAAACATTTGGAAGGGGAATGCAGTGCTGTCCTCTACTGTGCCCCCCCCCCAAAAAAAATATATGCAGTGGATTGCTTAATAGAAGAGATTCACTTTTCAAGATCTTCTGGTGTGTGAAAAGTCCTGTTAAGGACTGAGCAGCTGAAGAGTGGTGGTGCTGGAAATTTTAATTTGCAGAGAAATAACAGCTGAGGGGCAAGATTTTAACCCTTGCTCTTTTTTCAATATTCCTCTGCACCACCTCTGCCCACCATTGGAGTTCCCAGATGTGGATTTCCCCCCTGAAACATTGGCTCTGTGGCCAAATGCCTGTCTAAATCCCTGAGCCAAACTAGACTGGGATGCGCTCTTCAGCACACCAGTGTTAAAAAAATATGTTCAGCTTAATTCCACAAAGATAGAGAATCAATGCATTCAGCAGAAATTCAGACAACATTTTATGACAGCAATTAAAATGCAGCAGCCAAAGGAAGGAGAAATTATCTTTAAATATGTTCTAATTATAGCCTGAGCCTGGATCCTCATGATTGATCCTCTTCCCTACAGAACAAATTTCCTGCATGTAGAAAACTCGATATATTTACTGATATCTAGTTTACTAGGAAGGTGAGCCTTCCTCCATTATCTCAGCGAGAACTAGGTGAACACTACTACGCCTCTTAAGAAAGGCGTAGAGAACCAAGGAAGTCTCTTGAATGAACGGTAGATCTAGCGAAGTGGAAAAGGTGCAGCCACACTGGGTGCAGATTTTCTGGGGTGCTGCAACTAAGATATCCAATGGAAGGCGAGAAGTGGGGGGCAGATTTTGGCACCGCAGAAAGTGCCACTGAAGTTTGAGAAATCAAGGCCCGCCACCGCTTAAATTGTCACTCTGTTTAACCCACTATTGTCAACATCCACTACTGATGATTTAATGAGCAATCAGGAAGAGATTTTTTGCAGGAAGAGTCTTGCATACAGAGAGCTTTATGAGTGCTTCCTTAAACGAAGGAGAAGAATAGTGCTGTTAGCAGTATGCACCGTTTTTGAAGTTGCAATTATCTGGAAGTGAGAAGGCAACAAGCCAGACAGAAAAGGGGGAGAAAACATAGAAGGGCAGAGTGACAAGCTTGCCTGAAGGCAGGTCAGAAAGATCATAGCAATCTACCCAAAGCAGACAAAGGCCCACCTGTCAGTTTTAGGATGGCTGGAACTCAAACACTGTAGTAGTTTATATAGTCTGTCAGTGGGTTCAGCAGTGATCAATCTTTCTTTGGCCGACTGCCACTGAACAAAGGCTTAATCTTACACCTAAACAATTTGGGTTTTAACACACGAGAAGGTTTACCTTCTGGTTTACTCTGAAGGCCAACAGACATGATTGGCGAGAATGACACACAGAGAATGCTTCCTGTGTGGCTGATAATAGTCAAGAAAACTCTGCAACTTGGCACCAGCTTTACCACAGTAACCACTGCTAACCCTGACTGCTATAATGAGCAACTCTTTTAAAAATGAATTATTGGCATGAAACTCATACATTTTACAGCTTGCTTCCTAGAAAGATCTACATCAGGTTTCGATGGAGTACAAGCTTAGTATTTCCAAACGCAAGCTAGGGAAAAACCTAGTTGCTGCATATGAAAAAGTGTGCAGTTAACCGCAAAACACTCAAAGTCAGCCAGGTGGTTAGTCCTAATATCCCACATAGCAAAAAGGGTGTTTCCTTGGAAGATGGCATGTTTTGGCTATCTTTGTACCAGCTAAAAATTCCGATTCATGAAAGAAGAGCTCAGGATCCAAGCCAATGCGGGGATGGAAGATGTTTCATGGTATTAAGCTGGTTGTATAGGCGCTGCTCTGGTTCGCCAGAAGTGGCTTAGTCATGCTGGCCACATGACCTGGAAGCTGTACACTGGCTCCCTCGGTCAATAAAGCGAGATGAGCGCCGCAACCCCAGAGTCAGCCACAACTGGGCCTAATGGTCAGGGGTCCCTTTACCTTTATAGGCTAAAGTGCAGTGTCAGTTTAGCTTTACTAGGCAAAATATGCCTGAATGAAGTATCTTTTAAAGACCTCTGAAAAATAGATTGAGACTGCATTCCTACACACACTCACTGAGAAACAAGTCTCACTGAAATCAAGAGGAGGGGGGCATTTCTGAGTAACAGGTAGAGGGCTGACTTCTCTAACCTAGCTAAAGCAGTTTACGACGTTTGTAAGAACAGGAGCTAGCTACATACCAGGTGTACACAGAAATCCCAGCATTGCTCCTTGAAATGGGCAGCATGGAAGGACCATGAAAGAATCACACAGTGAGGATGTAATAGTGGCTGCCCATATCAGCTCCCCATGACTTCTAAGAGGGGACATGGCGGAAGCTGGGCAACAGGATACAGGCCACTGGCCTCCACACTTTTATTGTCAAGACTCAGTTTATAAAATCCATCAATTATACAGGTGGGATCCTTTCTGCTACTGTCTGCAGCTTCTGGTCCTGCAGAAATCTCTGCTAAAGAGGAGGGGGGAGAATTTACACATATTCCTCCTTCCTGCTGCTGCTCCTCATAAAGTGTGTTCTAGGTGGCTGAGGAACGCTCTGGTACAGCACGGAAGGGGTTTAGGGGGCAATCACAGAATATTGCTTCCCCTCTTCTTCCATTTGCAGAGGCATACATTGGAACAAAGCTATTCCTCAAGCAGAATGACGACATTGAAATCCATCCTGGGAGAAGACTGACAACACTGAAAAGCAACTACAAATGTATGCAATAAATAACTTTTCTCCTTGAATTGACAGTCTGGATAACGTGTGTGTTTTACTATATTCAGGCTTTGTTAACACAGGAAGGCATGGAGGAAAATATATCTGGACCATTTAAAAACACACTAGATGCAGGCCCCGTTAACATTAGAGCTTAGTGACAAACTTTCCCCATCACTGCATTTTTCAGTATATATGTATAAAAAAAGATGTTGTCAGAAGTGACAACTTTTGTGTCCCCTGATGATGCCTTGCTAAGCATTTGGTTATAAGCCATAAAGCAGGAATAATTTCAGCCTGTCAGGAGTCTAGCTAATGCCCAGTTTCCCCCTAGAGAGAATTCCTGTCAAACGTAATGAGAGCTCTGAAGGCCTTCTCTACAACATAATGAGCACTTAGGCCATGCTGGTGATCAGCCAGCAAAAAGCATCAATTTGAGCCTTGCTACACCCCAGGGGCTACACATCACCAGTTTTAATAAGAATTATGATTACTCTCCACCAAATGCCCAAGAACATACTGTCCATGTTTCAAGATCAGGGAGTTTCCTCCCCACTTTTCAAATTTTTAAGATGATGATTTGGACAGACTTGAGAAGTAGAACTTCACATTTTTCAGAAGCGATTGCTTAGCTGGGGCATGGATTGGTTTCAGTCTGTGAAACTGAAACATGGGTTTCTTTATTGGTTTATACAATGTAAAGAGTACGCAAACTTCTACAAAAGGCTTAAAACATTTTCTTGCCAATTTGCAAGCGATTTGTTGGCAATTTATACTGTAGCCTAAAATATAGTCTCTGCCACAGGTAATACCATCCTGCCTATAAGATGCATGCTAAAATAAAAGAAAACAAAGCTATTATAGTAAATACACACATTAAGGCGAAAGCAGAGGCCTCAGCTCCAGGGCTCTTTAATTTAGGGGGTTTAATCTTTAAAAAGTGAAGTCAGTTTTCAATCCATTGCTCCAAATTACACATTTTCTTCTGCTCTACCAGAAGATAATTTAATGTCAGTTACAATGTTAAAGTACTACCAATTAAGCTCACAAAGCCCATGATTTGTAACAAGCTGGCTGCATTTAGACCTCTGTTAAATAAAAGGTGTCAGCAAATAGCAGCTTAGACATTTTTGTTTTTCCAAGAAAAACTTTAGTATCTGTATCAACACAAGACGAGTAGTTTCAAAAGAAATACAGGCAACAAAATAAAGAGCGAGACTCCAGGAAAGGCGTGTTGTTGCTTTTTCCTAAAATTCAGCAATACATCCAAATACTGAATGCTGCCAGAGTGTTTATGTGAATGAATACTTTGAATGCAAACATGTATTACCAAATGCACTTTCTATAGCTAAAAAGCATCTACCTTTGACACAGTGATAACTTTGCATTACCAAATACGATGTTCTTACATCCAATGGATTTTACAGACAAAAAAAATCAAAGAGTTCAGAGTTACAAAAGCAGAATTCAGCACTGAAACACACTTGCTTAATGGAAGCCTTTGAATATACTGAAGATGTGAAGCCTGAACTAATCAATTTCTTTGCTGTGCCCTAGCCGGTCAGCCATGCTCTTTAATTTAATGAAACAAGAGTTTTAGATGAAATAGCACATATACATCAAGAAAGAATCGTATTGTTGCACTTTGAAATGTGTCCAACTGTGCAACTTCATCTAATGATAATTTTTTTAAGAGGCCATCGATTTCTAAAAGACTTATTGTACCAGCATCTTGATGAAAAAGTGGATGTCAGCATATCTACAGAATACTTACACCCTGCCATTAATGCTTTCTTTGGCAGACAATAACTACTCAATTGAAGGTCCTTTGGGCTGAGCAATCATTTAGCTTTTCTTCTCTTATGAGGTTCTTAGTGCCTTGTTCCACTTCAATACTCTTTTTATTCACCATTATAGTGGCCATAAGTGTGAATTTTATGGGAACTTGCAAACTCAGTCATAACCAAGAGCTTTCCAAGTCACTAATCTTTTCATGCTTTTAAATTGCTAGGATTTGAGCAACCATCAACATATGCGCTTGGACATAAGAGACTGGTTAGGCAGACCCAAGATTATAACGTGGAGTTTTCTCCTAGAAATTGGTTTCCTTGAAAGCACTTAACTTGAAATATTTTTGAAGAATCTTTTAGAACAGAGTAGCAATCATAACTCATTCGTATTTATGCCAGGCCTCATATGGCCAACTGGTAGTTTATAGAAAAACTATGCATTATACTTACACCATTCCCCATCTCCCATTTTTGATTTCATCTACATACACTATGGCTTTTTTAAAACTACAAACATTTTGCACCACAGCACTCTAGCAGTTTTGCAATTATGTATCATATCAATTTCTTACCTGTTTGTGCATTTCAATATTTAACCCATATGACATTTCATAGTACTATAAAAAAGGGAGGAAAAAAATATGTTAGAATCATGCAAAAGGCAGCAATGCACTTACAAAACTGATGGCGCAGGCTTGTTCAATCTACTACTACAAAAGGCAATAGATAAAATTGTAAGCAAGCAGGCTTTGACTTAACATTAGGAGAAACTTCCAAACAGGAACAGCTGCTCAACCGTGGGACTGTCTAGATCATGGGCTCTCTCCTTGGCTGGGGCTGTTTAAAGAGAGGACACTGCCTGGAATAGTTCCATTCTGCACTGCAGATCCTTCACTGAGCGTGGGGCTAGGGCTAAGCTGGGTGACCTCCTAGGGGTATTCCAATGCTATCATTTCTGTGTTTTATCAAAACAAATAAGGAGACAAGATTGTATTGTATTTACCATCACGTAGTGCCTTTGCATTTCTGTCTTTTCACTTGCCAGCTTCTCACATTCCAACTTAAGGCTAGGAAGAGAAAAATATATTTTTGAAATAAAAAACAAACAAACCACGACACAGGTATTTTTAAGTATGTCAATTCAAGTATTTGCCATTGCTTGCATTCTGAAAAGAAAGTTGTTTGGAGACCTGTCATAATATATCACAGTGTAAATACAGAGAAACTGTAGCATACTGCTTTAATATGGAAGATCAAGCTCAAATATGCAGAGTACATAATATCAACTCAGAACAAATTAAACACACATTTACTCAGATGATGTATAGAAGCCATGGTTCCAATAGGGATCTATGATTGTTAGAGGCTGCAGTGTAGTACAATTCCTGATTTCTTGCCAGTGTTAATATTCAGAAAGTTAGTACATCTATCCCAAAGATAAAACACTATAGAGTTCAGAATAATTATAGCAGTTTACATCTTTACATGTTCTTTCTAAGCAATCACTTTAAAACAGCAAAAGCTACCTTAAATTATATACTATTTATACTATACTACAGTATTAGTACATTTCCACCTAGTATTGCACTATAAAGTTACCTGTTTAAAAAACTAAGAAAGGAATAAGTCAGTATGAATTTACATAATCGAATAGCACCTAAATGATAGCTAAATATCGGCCTTTCTCAAAATTAACATCAGTTAAAACCCATGCATGCTTTTCTCCTATAAAGTGGACCATAGTGTGATTTAAGTGATGCCATTAAGAGATTACAGCATCACATGTATGCTTAACTACACCAGTAGTTGATGCCTTTCAACTGGAAGTAAAGCCACAATAGGATTCTGTTCACATTTACTGTGGAGAGGTTGGGCTACCCGGCTGCAATCTTATTTGTAAGCAAGTCCCAGTGAACACCACTGAATTTCCTCTGAAGTAAGCATACACAGGGTCGGGCTGTCATGCATAAAACTCTAACATGCAATGAACCCCAAATGGAAATTTACTTCTCCCATGTCTGGGATTACAATGAAAGTGTGTTAATTCAAAATGTAAGTCTATAGGCCATCAAGATAAATCCTTTAGAAACTCAAACTGTTTTGCTGCTTCTCTCTCTCTCAAAGGGTAATTGCAGTGGTGTGCTAGAATACCTGATCAGCTCATACTATCTTAAAACTTTGCTGTCTCAGAATACTACTTATCTGAATTGGCTTGATCTTTTGAGTTAGGAGAGTTAAAACTGTGTACACATGAACCTCAAGCTAAATAACATGATCTCAGTATGTGTGTTTGTTTTGTTACAAACTAAGATAGTACGCTAACAAACCAAGTCTAGGACATGTTTGCTTGGAAAAGCCCTACTGATTTCATTAGGACTTGCATACGGTAGACTTACCTCACTTTTATACCATATCACTTTCAATACCATATCTGCTGTTTTGGCTTTGCGTATTTACTAAGAAGTGAGTCTCACTGCACTTAGTGGGAGTTACTTCTAAGTGAACTTGCACATGATGAAATTATTAGCGGGTATGTGTTCAAACACCATTTTGTCAAGGCAGGAAAAACTGAACCCTTTACTAACAGCGGTGACAAGTTCCTAGTATCCAGAGGCCTGTGTTTCCCAAACAACAGAAGTTTAAATCGATGTTTCAACCATTTAGTAGTGGAATGCAGGAATATGACGACAAGAATACACTGGCTGACCAAATGTCAACTCAGACTCTTTCAAAACTTTCCAGAGCAAATATTGACAGTTCCTGTGTAGTTCTGAAAGCACATTCTGGGGGAGGGTGGGTTACGTTCACCTGAACTGAAGAGCCTATGTAAAAAAAATGGGGGGGGGGGGTTTCTGACCATTGTTTTTAAGTGAGTGACAGCCTTAAACTGACTCCACACGCCACCACCTGGGCACAACTACAAAGTACATTTTGAGCAAGCAAAACACACCCCACTGAACAAGCATGCAGTGGAGCAGCTTGAAATCCCCAAAACAGACGTGGCCTACAGAGCCCAGGAAGGCAGGAATGAAGGGACCAGGCCGCACCCACCTGTGATACTGAGCTTGAAGGAACTGGAACTCCTCTTTGATTCGGTCTAGAGATTCTGGGATGGTAAACTTAAAAGGCTGTCCTGAAGCCTGGTGTGGCGTCTGGAGGTAGAGCAAGAAAACAAAGAGTTAGGAGGAATCTGTGTAGATAAGAGGCAAAGTCAACTCTACAACTAAAGTCCAACTACAGAGCACAACCCAAGGAGACAGCGGCCAGGGGGACATGACACTTAAAAAGTGGGGGGGGGGCCTTCAAGCAGCACTGGGGAAACTGGGCCTTGTTGTTGAACTCCACGCCCCACCATCAGGGATGAGGCAAGCGGGCGTCCAGCAACCTCTGGAGGGCCACAGGTTAGTTACCTGGCACAGAAATGTCCTTTTGGAGATTCACAAGTATTTCTCCATGGTCACCTGTCTGGTGCTTCTTCCCTACCTTTTAAAAACCTGCTGGTCAAGGGTGCCAACTCGGGGGTCCATGACACACCATTTGAATGGCAATGTCCAACAACTTGGGGGCTCAAATGTTTTATTGGGGGGCTGAAGACCCATCTGCTCCTCCTTTTCAAAACAGTTTTGCAAAATGCTCTGGGAGCTCCTCAGAGGCAAGATGCTGTCTCCAGGAACCATCATCTCAGGAGACACTTCGGGGGGCGTCTAGGTTTCACCGGCAAGGCTTTTCTTTGGGGGGTGGGGGGAGAAGCGCCGGCTGCCCGTCTCTCTTATCTAGCCCCGCAGTTGGGCTGGAAAGCGGAGATCGACCAGAGCAGCAGCCCCCCCCCCCACTCCCCGCCATTGTCGGCTGGTAGACAAACAAGTCCCAGAATAAACAAAGGAATCGGCGGGCCGAGGGAGCGAGCGAGCCAGGCGCGGGCCCGCCAAGTTCCTCCGGCGGGACGGGCAGAGTTCGCAGGCGGGGAAGAAGCGACCTTGCACGCACTTTGCCCGGACGGGGGCGACCCCAGGGGGGGGAGAGACAGGCAATCGGGGAGAGGGGGGGCACTTACGGGATGCCGGCTCTGCGGAAACATGACTCGGGCTGCTGCTGCCGTCGCTTTGCTCCTTCGCAGCTGAATGGACGAAGTTTAAATCCCGAGGGGAAAAGCGCACCAAAGGCAGCCGGAGGGAGAGGAGCGGGACCGGGAGCCCCTACTCGGCCTCGCGGCTCAACTGCACCATCCTCCCGCCGCCGCCGCCGCCTCGCTCCAGCCTGAGCCCAGCCGCTTCCTTTGTTTGGAGGGGGGGGGATGTCACCGGGGAAGGGGAGCCCTGGCCGGGCAAGGGGGTCGCTTCTCGTCGCGGTCGTCCGTGCTCCTCCTCCTCCGACGGGGCGCCTTCCTCGCCCGCCCACCCCCCCAGCCAAGAAATCTCCTTTCCCTCCTCTCTCCCGGCTTCAAACTTGCGCGGTGCACTTGTAAGACCCCAAACTCCCCGGCGGCAGCTCCAGCGATCTCTTCGCAACTCGAAAATCCAAGGGAGTCAAGTCCGACGGAAGGGCAGTCCCGCTACAAAAGGCCACGCGGCTGCCGGGAGGGAGACTCGAGGCCGGGGCGCGCACGGGACGCGGGGAAGGAAAGGGGGGTCGCGGCGCTGGATGGGGCGCGCAAAGCCAAGCGGCTCCAGGAAGCGGGGGATCCAGCCGCGCCCGGAGAGGGGCCAAGGGAAAAGCGCCCCCCGCCTGCCCGCCCCCACCAGCCCCGCTTCAGCCTCGCTTCCTCTCCGCGCAGCCAGGCGCCGCAAACGGGACCAAAAGGAAGGGACGGGCTGGCTCCGTAGGCCCGCCGCGCATCGGACGGCGCCGAGCGGCCTCCGCACTAGAGCCCCGCCAGGAAAGGACGGAGCGGCGGCGGCATCATCCCCGCTGGCCTTCCCGCGCGGCCTCTTCTTCTCTCCCGTCGGCCTCGCTCAATCCCGGTCCAAAGTTCTCCCCAGGATCCCTCGAAGAAGAAACATCCAGGCGGAGCAGGCGATCGCCCTCCTCCTCCTCCTCGTCCCGCCGCAAATATAATCACAAGGCTTTCTTCTCTTCCGTGGAGACCAGATCGGCGCGTAAGGAGGAAACTCCGCGGGACGCGCAGCCCAGCTCGGCGGCGGGATCGCAATAAACGGGACACAAAGTATCCGCCCGCGCTGGTTACATTAACACGCGGTTTCACACTCCTCGAGCTAACCAGCCCCTCGGCCCCGCCCCCGGAGAGGGGGAAGAGGGGCGGGCGCCCAATCGCCGGCTCGGGAACCAACGTGGGGCCGTGACATCAGGCCAATGGGAAGCCGGCGCTGGCAGGCCTCGCCTCCCCCCTTCTCACTCTCCTCCCCCCCCCCCGCCTTGGCTAGGAAGGCTTCCTCGCGGAGCTGCAGGACCCCTCCGAGCGAGCCAATGGGAGGCGGCGGAGCAGGCAGGCAGGCAGGGAGAATGGGAAGGTCGGGGAGAAGGAGAGTGGAGAGGCTGAGCTGTCAATCAAAGTAACGTGGGCTTTTGAGAAAGACGCGGGGGGGGGAGGATGGGCTAGGCGCTCCCTCTCGCTCTCTCTCTCTTTTATTATTATTATTCCTTTACCTTGCCCCGCTCTCTCCAGAAATCTGTGAAAATAACACAGAGAGATAAATAATGCATCCCTACTCCAGGACAGGCAGGAGCTGGAGTCAGATAGATGCTGCCCTGTTTAAGCTAATGGAGGAACGAGGACCATGATGTTGCCTTGGAGGGCGGCGTGTTCAGAGCGATCTGTATCAAAGTTTCCTCCGAACAACTCCTCTCCAGGGCTTCAGAAAAATGTAGCCTCCTCTCACAACGGTTTTATCTTTAATTTGTCAGAAGGCTCTCCGTGTGTGTGTTTACTGGAGTACCTACGTAGCCAGAAAGGGTAACGAGTCACTTTTTGAGATCTTAAGTGTATTTAGCCAATATCAGGTCTTAACAGTTGGTCAAATATTTATTTTATTTTTTTACCTGATCAACGGCCTTTGAATTGAGGCCTATCTGTTTAGGTGATAATAAATAAATAAAAGTACTCAACACAAGGCCACACCATTCTTTGCAAGCTCCCTATAGAGCCCAGCGTTGCCCTACTTTTGAGAACACCAAAGGCATGTTTGACCTCTGATGTCCCCGCTATCTCTGCAGGCATATTGGAAGTTTTGTTCGTGGGATAAAGAGGAATTTAGGCAGCGGCTAACCCACCAGTAATGAGTTTAAAGAGACTGTTGTTGATAGGATAGGCTCGAAATCCCTGTTTGGGTTAAAAAAAACCGCAGTGTAAGCAAAAGAGCTGTGGATTTAAGTTACTAAATGCAACGTAGTGGCATTCTGTCCACAGTGTTCCATAGAACGGAGGCGTAAGAACCAAGGTACCCCCTCGCCCAGCTTTTTTTAAAAGCCCAATCACTTTCAGCAAGACAGTTCTGTGTGTACATTTAAAAATACAGCCCGAGAGTCCAGTCCTACCACTGTTAATTTGGCCACAGTAACAAGTCCTTTCTTACGACTAAACCTAGCAATAAATTACACTCGACTTCAGATAGACATATAAGGTGCCCTTTGTGGAAGGAGAATGCTATGCCCGGGCTTATTTATATACCGCTTTTGGGGCAAAAGGCGCCCAAAGCAGTGAAAAACACATTAATATAAAAGAAGTCTACAATAAATCAATCAAAACCATACAAAATACCCATAAATCACACCGGATATGTGTTAGGAACTCCAGCAAAACCCTGCAGCAAGAAACAGAAAAAGCATCAATTAAGGCACCCCTATCTCTCTCTCTCTCTCTCTCTCTCTCTCACACACACACACACACACACACCAAACACACAAACACCCCTAGGGTACACACACTCCTTCTCCCTCTCTCACACAGGGAACAGGTTCCACTAACATGTTCTCACCCTAAAGCAGAAACCACTTCTCTGTTGCACTGCAGCCAGCCAGCTAGCCAACAAAACACTCATTAACTCCACATTACAAAAAACAGAGCCTACAGGGGGGAATAAACACAGATCTACAAACCTAGCATGCAACACCCAGCCCTCTCCTTTCTCCCATGATGATGATGATGATGATGATGATGATGATGATGATAATAATTTATTTATACCCCACCCATCTGGCTGGGTTTCCCCAGCCACTCTGGGCGGCTTCCAAAAGAATATTAAAATACTGTGATACATCAAACATTAAAAGCTTCCCTAAACAGGGCTGCCTTCAGATGTCTTCTAAAAGTCTGGTAGTTGTTGTTCTCTTTGACATCTGGTGGGAGGGTGTTCCACAGGGAGGGTGCCACTACCGAGAAGGCCCTCTGCCTGGTTCCCTGTAACTTGGCCTCTCGCAGTGAGGGAACCGCCAGAAGGCCCTTGGTGCTGGACCTCAGTGTCCGGGTAGAACGATGGGGGTGGAGACGCTCCTTCAGGTATACTGGACCGAGGCCGTTTAGGGCTTTAAAGGTCAGCATCAACACTTTGAATTGTGCTCGGAAACGTACTGGGAGCCAATGTAGGTCTTCCAAGACCGGTGTTATATGGTCTCGGCGGCCACTTCCAGTCACCAGTCTGGCTGCTGCGTTTTGGATTAGTTGTAATTTCCGGGTCACCTTCAAAGGTAGCCCCATGTAGAGCGCATTGCAGTAGTCCAAGCGGGAGATAACCAGAGCATGCACCACTCTGGCGAGGCAGTCCGTGGGCAGGTAGGGTCTCAGCCTGCGTACCAGGTGGAGCTGGTACACAGCTGCCCTGGACACGGATTTAACCTGTGCCTCCATGGACAGCTGTGAGTCCAAAATGACTCCCAGGCTGTGCACCTGGTCCTTCAGGGCCACAGTTACCCCATTCAGGACCAGGGAATCCTCCACACCTGCCCGCCTCCTGTCCCCCAGAAACAGTACTTCTGTCTTGTCAGGATTCAATCTCAATCTGTTTGCCGCCATCCTTCCTCCAACCCCATGAGGTTGTGGGGGACAGGATCCACAAGAACAAGCTCACATACTTGAATGTGAAACAACGGTTCTTAGCATGGCCACCAACAAAAAATTGACTTTTCATACAACTTCACACTTTTACATATTGGCCTATTTTTAAAAAAAAAAAAATCAACAAATCTAAACTCAAAAAAGGGCACACCACCTTTTGAAGGTTGCTTCACCACATCATCATGCCAGCAGGATGTTTTATAGCTCATGTCCAGTCCTGAAAAGAGTCACAGCACCCCCCGTGGCCTTGCCAAGGAGCTGGTCTTTGCTGCAGGTGTTTCTCAGCTAAGCAAGAAAGGTTACTGGGTGGTGGGGTGTTCTCAGTAACAAATCTCTACAGCCAGCAAGTGTCAGTTTCCTAGCCTGAGAGGCACCATGTCAGCTGGGTGTTTTATAGCTCAATAGGCCCAGTCCCAAAAAGTCCCAAAGTCCAGAAGTCACAGGTGATAGGTTGCCTCAAACGCCTAATAATAAATGTATCAGTTTGTAGATCAAATTCTTCATAAGCGTAAGTGGCTCAATTCACAGTGTGCTCCTGGGTCAGGATTTCTTCATATACTAATTTTGCAAGGCAATACAATTTTACTCAGGAGTAAAATACATGGCATTCCGCGTAATTGTGCACTGAACTGCAGCCTCAGAAGTTGATGAGAGTGCCTCACTCTTCATACTTAGCAAAAATGACACCGTTTCTGATCTGGAGGCTTATAATCTAATTATGCCCACTTGCTGATTTTTGTGTCTGCTGCAATGTCCAACACTTATGTTTCTAAGCCTCTGCTAAAGCAGTATTTGCTCTTGCATTCAGCTCACTTCCACAATTAATAATTCTGAGATCTTATCTAAACAGGAAAAATGTGGTATGATTAAAGTCTACACTGACTTAATGATGCCCATGTTATATTGGGCACTGCGGAGCAGTTCCTTTCAGGCACTGCCATGAGGATGCAATGCAAGAGCAGTCTTTCTTATTATTTTTAACTAGCTAAGTTCTCAACAGAGGGTACAAAAAGAGAGCCCTATTAACGAAACAAAAAGAAATGTGGAGAGAATCTTTCCATGTATGGCATCATTGCTAGTGAAGACCCACCCACCTGTAGGCTGGATCCTGCAAATAACTGAACACTTTAAGACCAACTTCAAAGTTCCTAACCAGGCTGTTAGTATACTTTCAGTATACAGTGGTGCCCCGCAAGACGAATGCCTCGCAAGACGGAAAACCCGCTAGACGAAAGGGTTTTCCGTTTTGGAGGTGCTTCGCAAAACGAATTTCCTATGGGCTTGCTTCGCAAGACGAAAATGTCTTGCGAGTTCCTGCGATTTTTTTTCGCTCCCCACCCCCTTTTTCTAAGGCACTAAGCTGCTAATAGCCTTTTAGCAGCTAATCCGCTAATCCCTTAAGCCTTTAATAGCCGCTAATAGCCGCTAAACCACTAATAGCGCTAATCCGCTAATCCGCTAATAGGGTTGCTTCGCAAGACGAAAAAACCGCTAGACGAAGAGACTCGCGGAACGGATTCTTTTCGTCTTGCGAGGCACCACTGTACCTGAAGGAGCGTCTCCACCCCCATCATTCTGCTTGGACACTGAGGTCCAGCGCCGAGGGCCTTCTGGTGGTTCCCTCATTGCGAGAAGCAAAGCTACAGGGAACCAGGGAGAGGGCCTTCTCGGTAGTGGCACCCGCCCTGTGGAACACCCTCCCATCAGATGTCAAAGCGATAAACAGCTACCTGACATTCAGAAGACATCTTAAGGCAACCCTGTTCAGGGAAATTTTTAATGTGTGACATTTTAGTGTATTTTTGGTCTCTGTGGAAGCCACCCAGAGTTCCTGGGAAACCCAGTCAGATGGGCGGAGTACAAATAATAAATTATTATTATTATTATTATTATTATTATTATTATTATGAACATATTTTTGAGTCCTATAAAAGGTTACCATGACTGTCAGTACAGTACATGGGCTGAAGTTCATAGCAGTATCAATTCTGGATTGTCCATGCAGCCAGCCCTATCATTAGCTGCCTCAGGCGCCAGATGCTGGGGTGGTGCATTGATGCCACTGTCCTGACCACATTTCTTATCAGCCCCCTCTGGCCTCCCCTTCTGCTAAAGGACAAAGCTGTGTGCCCTGCAGCTTGCCCTGTGCCCACTAAGCTAGCCTGCTGGTCTTATGGTGGAGGGTATTGTCTCCTCGGGACACGGGTGGCGCTGTCGGTAAAACCTCAGCGCCTAGGACTTGCCGATCACATGGTCGGCGGTTCGAATCCCCGCGGCGGGGTGCGCTCCCGTCGTTCGGTCCCAGCGCCTGCCAACCTAGCAGTTTGAAAGCACCCCCGGGTGCAAGTAGATAAATAGGGACTGCTTACCAGCGGGAAGGTAAACAGCGTTCTGTGTGCTGCGCTGGCTCGCCAGATGCAGCTTGTCACGCTGGCCACGTGACCCAGAAGTGTCTGCGGACAGCGCTGGCTCCCGGCCTATAGAGTGAGATGAGCGCACAACCCTAGAGTCTGTCAAGACTGGCCCGTATGGGCAGGGGTACCTTTACCTTATTGTCTCCTCACCACTGTTGAAGATTCAGGTGCGAATCCAGTTGAGAGGCGGGTGCTGTATCTTGTCCTTTATCTCAGGCAGCAGAATATCTTGGGCCATTCTAAATTGTTAATGGCTCGCTGTTATGCCAGCCAGATTCTATTCCCTTTGTAGACGGACACGGCCATTTTTTCTTCAGCCCTTTGTGCCTTTTCAGGTGACACAACTGTCAGTGAAAAGGCTTGGCCTGCAGGTGAAACACCAGGTGCAGAGCTTTGGATCCCGGCCTGTATATTTACAACAACCATGCTTACTATATTGCACAAATAATACAAAGCTTAATCAATTTTCATACCTGTCACAGCTTGCAACTGTGATTTCCATGTTGCAATGTGGGTTCTTCGGAAGCTGAGCAAGAGAGATTACAACAGGACAATAGACAAGCTTCTCTGAAAGCTTGCCTACCACTATAGATTTTTCTCTTCGGGGAAACTGTTGGGTTTGTTCCAGGGCACACTAGCAGTGTTGGTGCTGACCTTTAAAGCCCGAAACGGCCTCGGTCCAGTATACCTGAAGGAGTGTCTCCACCCCCATCGTTCTACCCGGACCCTGAGGTCCATCGCCAAGGGCCTTCTGGTGGTTCCCTCATTGCGAGAAGTGAGGTTACAGGAAACCAGATAGAGGGCCTTCTCAGTAGTGGCACCTGTCCTGTGGAACGTCCTCCCACCAGATGTCAAGGAAATAAGCAGCTATCTTATTTTTAGAAGACATCTGAAGGCAGCCCTGTTTAGGGAAGTTTTTAATATTTAATGCTGTATTGTTTTTAACACTCGATTGGGAGCTGCCCAGAGTGGCTGGGGAAACTCAGCCAGATGGGTGGGGTATAAGTAATTTGTTGTTGTTATTTTAAAAAGACAAGGTTGAGTCCCAGCAGGGTCAATTCTCACATGTTATGAATTGACTGGAACAGGTGCCAGGATTTTCTATTACACAGATATCACAGAATTGTGAGTTTGAAGGGACCATGAGGGTCATCTAGTCCAACCCCCTGCAATGCAGGAATCTTTTGCTTGAACCCATAACCCTGAGATTAGGAATCTTGTGCTTTACCAAAAGAAGTCACTGTGGAAAGGTGTGTGGCATTCAGATGCCTGGGAATGAAAGAGGGTAGTCGTATATATTATAGCAATGAGAACTTTTGTTATTGAATGGCAAATAAATGTAACAGATTAAACAAATAATTATTAGCACAGTGGCAATTAAATAATATAATTACATTGATTCTGGTATCTTAACTGATGCTCAACTATGGGCCGAGTCCCCTTTATGAAAGGGAGTAGACACATATAAGGATGTTCTTCAGACCACAATCCGTACACACTTACCTGGGAGTAGGTCCCCATGAGATTAATGGTGTCCACTTCCAGGTAGATCTGTATAGGTTTGCACTGTGATATTTGTATGTAGGAGCCACACACCAAGAAACAAAGTTAGTGTGGAGTTATGATAGCTAAGTTTAAGACAGGCTTTATGTTTAACCTGCTGGTACAAGTTTGTTAATATGACCTAAAGAGATAATTCAAATAATGTATTTTGCAACACGAACAAGAGTCTTTCCCCCTCTCAGACTTGCTGCAAAGATGCTGAATAGCTTTATGTAATCTTATTGATCGAAGTTAATTTTTGCAGGGCATGTTTTAACACATACTGAAAGTACACGTTGTTCATGTTGCTCTGAACAAGTGTTTTTGAGCCACCTGAGATTTTGACTTTGATACCAGAGAACATTTCTTCAGTCTCTGCTATTGAAATGACAGCGGGAGATCAGTGGGATATTTAATGCAATAAATGCTGGCTCATTTGCATATTTAACTATTTTTCTTGTTCATTTGATGGTGGGCTCATAAAAATCTGCTTGTTATTATGCTGATTCACAAATTAAATTGAAGAGAGCTTCATTGTGGCCTTTTGAGTTGCTTAAGGCACACACACACCCATCAAGGGTATTTGAAGCTTTATCTATTAACGAATTCGGACAATATGTATATATTTACCATTGCTGAGCAATATGTTCAGTTCCTAGGCACAGATATTTCCTGTGGAGCTAGTTCATGCATATAATTCAGCATGTATTACACTGGCCAGCCATGATTTCCATATATCCCAGTCCCATGGAATAGCGGTTTGGAGTGTTGTACTAGGAGCCACAGAGCTCATTGGGTTACCTTGGCCCAGTGGCTGCCTAACGTACATCAGAGGGTTGTTGTGAGGATAACATGAAGAAAGGGGAAATAACTATGTCTGCCACCTTGAGAGTTCCTTGGAGCGAAGGTGGGATATAACTAAAACAAATAAATATATGATGCAGAATGCAGCAGGTAGCCTGCAGCGCGCAGTTTATGGTGCTCAGGATGTGATACCTATACTAAAACATCTACAGTGGTGCCTCGCAAGACGAAATTAATTCGTTCTGCGAGTTTTTTCGTCTTGTGATTTTTTTCATCTTGCGAAGCACCACTGTGTATTGATGGTTTCCCATAGGAATGCATTGGCAGTTTTAAAAAAAAGGCGCAAGACGTTTTCGTCTTGCGAAGCAAGCCCATAGGGAAATCCGTCTTGCGAAGCAACTCAGAAAATGAAAAACTCTTTCATCTTGCGAGTTTTTCGTCTTGAGAGGCATTCGTCTTGCGAGGTACCACTGTACCTGAATTTTACTGGACCATTTCAAGTATCTATATACAAAGCCTTGACAACTTGGGTCGAAGTTACCCTAAGGACTCCCTGAGCCTTCGTATCCCAGCTTGATCACTGATATCATCTGAAGGTACATTTTTAGTGATTCCCCTGTGTTGCAGAGGCTCAACTGTCCTCAACTGGGAGTTGAACATTTCGTGTGGAAATATTCTCCTAGCAGATATTTAGCAGCTATCCTCAGTATTAACCTTCAGTCATCTCTTGTTGAATTTTTTTTTTTTTTTAATGCTCACAGGTCTATTCATATCTTTGGTTGCCTTTTTTTTAAGGAGACAGTCACTCTTGGATTTATTTTATGTTGTGGGCAGTGTATAAATACTTTTCTAAATTAATAAATATCATGCACATGCCCAGTAATGTGGCCCCAATTCCCATTATTAACACCATTTTGTGATCTTGTGAAAAAAACTCTGTGCTCTGGAAGGTCAGCCTTTTCCATCACAATAAAGAAAAGTACAGTAGCATTATCAAGAAGCATACCCAAAGATAATAACCTAAAAATGCAATGCTAGCCATGCCTACTCAGAAGTAAGTCCAATTGAATTTAGTGAGGGGTTACCGAACTTAAAAATGGAAAGCGTAATGCTGGTGGTCAACAAAAGAGGTCTAAAGACCGTCTCAAGGCAAATCTTAAAAAATGTAGTATAAACACTGACAACTGGGAAACACTGGCTTGTGAGTGCTCCAGTTGGAGAACAGCCTTTACCAAAGGTGTCATGGGCTTTGAAGACACTTGAACTCAGGACGCAAGGGAGAAACGTGCTAAGAGGAAGGCACGCTTGGCAAATCCACACCATGATCAACTCCTGCCCGGAAACCAATGGCCCCACTGTGGAAGGACATCGAAGACAATCTTACTCGGCTATGAGCAATCGCCAAAGAAGAAGAAGAAGACTCCCTGCTAAATGGGGCTCTAATTGCAGCCTAACTCAAAGAGTGTGTGCCCAAAGAAACTTAATAGTGCCATTAATTCTAATAATCAAATAAAATATTATGTTAACCAAATCATTACATAACAATCCTATTTCTTTCCAGTTTCCGTAAGTTGAAATCTTACAGTCACTAGAGGCAATTGCCAATTCAGCCTATAAACTAATTATAGTCACTAAACTTTGCCTTGCAAATTAAAAGCACCATCAGAAGTTCATACTTCAAATAGAGTAACTTGCACCCACAAACTGGAATAGAAGAAGAAGAAGAAGAAGAAGAAGAAGAAGAAGAAGAAGAAGAAGAAGAAGAAGAAGAGTTTGGATTTGATATCCTGCCTTTTACTCCCTTTAAGGAGTCTCAAAGCGGCTAACAATCTCCTTTCCCTTCCTCCCCCACAACAAACACTCTGTGAGGTGAGTGGGGCTGAGAGACTTCATAGAAGTGTGACTGGCTCAAGGTCACCCAGCAGCTGCATGTGGAGGAGCAGAGACGCGAACCCGGTTCCCCAGATTAGGAGACTACCGCTCTTAACCACTACACCACACCATACATGAATACATGCATACACCCTCTGTCATACCAGACTTCTCATTACCTTCAGGGGAAAAATAACTGAGCTGCTGTATGGGAAGAAGCACTGTCATGTGATCTTTACCTACTCCATTCAAATTGCTTGGTGCAACCCTTTACAATCTGTTTTGTAATAGTCTTTCTAAGAACCTGTTTGAAAAAGCCTAACAATTGCAGCCAATTCTTACTCCCAGATATATCCTAACATTCTCAGCCTTTTTATAGATACTAGTTTCAAGCAGCATAATTAACTATTGTCTTTTTCTTTAGACACTTCTCCTATATTCTTGCTAAAGACACATTTTACCACGTTGTAACTATTATTCAAAAAGTTTAAAAAACAACACCTTACTCTCAGTAGACTACAACTTACAAAAAACAATTCTATATGACAGTCAAATATCACTCCCAGATGATGACAGAATGCTCCACTATCCATATTTACATCTACATTATTGGTGAAAGAGGCTATGTTAAGAATAGAAGATTTATTCTGCTTTTTAAAAACACTTTTACTTAATATAGTGCCAGGCAGGACTCCTCAGTGTAATTCATGACTGGATATGCATTATTACATAAAAGTTACTGATGAAGACCAATGATCAAAATATGGTTGAGTAGTTACAAAAATTAATATTCTATTGCTTTCAAATAGTGTATGTGTAAATAAATCATTGTTGCAGGATAATTTATTGTTGATCCCAGCTCTGAGTCCCTTTCAGATTCTCTTAGTACATTATCTATTCAAGTAACAGAAAAACACGTTTCCACCAGGCCAGCCACATTAAATAGCCATGGTCAATTGTTCTGCATTCTAGCAAAGGGACTGCTTAAGCCCAAACAAAAAGGTTACTCCGTTTTTATAAGGATACAAATATCTCCTGATGTAGCAAGATCATGCCTTTCCAGAACTGATTCTGTGGTGCCTAATGGAGAACACTAATGAAGAACATAATTTGAAACTTAATAGGGTTTAAGGTCATAGCTTCCCCTTGATTCCCATACTATGATAATTATAGTACACTTCCTCACGAAGAACTTCAAAAGGCACAGAGACACCAGCAGCTTCAGTCTTCTCTGGGCAATAAATGAACAGCATGTGGAGACGACATCCAGCACTGAGTGGCTTCCCATTACTTCTGTTTTCTCCTTTCATGCCTACTTTTCTTTTCTAAGAATGTTACTGCCATCTAATTTACAGGGGAGGGGTGGAAACCTAACAGATTAATTGCACAGTAAAGTACACAGTGAGAGTACTCAGGCAATTTTGGAGGCAAAGGGATGAACACATAATCTCTTCTCAGGACGCCACCTTCAAGTGAGGTTTGGAGGGTGGTGACAAGAGAGAAGATATTTTCAGTGGTGCCCCCCCCCATATTTATGGAATGCTCTCTCCAGCAAGGCCCACCTGGTGCTGACATTAACATCCTTGTGATGCCAGCAATTATTAAGCTTATTGTGATACAGCGACTAGCCCAGGGGTCAGCAACGGAAGGCCCATGGGCCGGAAGCAGCCCACGGAGGTCGTTTGACTGGCTCTTGAGCTGCCCCCAAACTGAGACACCCACTTGCGTGCTGTGCTAAACCAGTGCAGCGTGGCGCTGGGACTTGCCTCCGTGGCACCAGAAATCACGTCTGCGCATGCACAGATGCCGAAAATCACGTCTGTGCAGACGCAAACACCGAAAATCATGGGTAGGCATGCGATTCGGCCCAGGGAGGGATCTCTGCGGGACCGATCCGGCCCAGGCAAAATAAATCTTGCCGACCCCTAAACTAACCTGATATCAGCCTTCATGGTGGAGCGATGGGGATTTGAACCAGTTTTCCCTGGTTTGGACACTAACTGCTATTCCTCACTGGCTCATGACTTGTTGTGGCCCTCTTCGCAGAAGTGGCATACCTATCCTTTGCTGTACATTTGCTTCATGTATTTCTTTCTTGCCTTCTTGTTTGGTGTTGTTGTATTTGCTCAGATCACCTCAAACTGCCAGGTTCTACAACGATTTCAGTCAGGCCATATGGCAGGCCAAGGCCTAGCACGATTTCAGCATGTGACACAGACCAGAAGAGTAACGGTTGTGGGAAGCCACATGCCACTTGGTAACAATTCATTCAAGCAGATTCCTTCATCTTTCCATTTTAGCAACGTTACAGAGTTAAGACAGTCACTGCTGTCTCAATGAAGCCCTTGTGTTTGATCTCAAAAAGGGAGGGAGGGGGAATCTTCACGTGCAAAGGGAGGGGGGAACAGTAGCAGAGATCACGAGCGCTTAAAACAAAAATAAGATCAGCCCCCAAGAATCTCTTCTGGTTTCATGCAATATGGTAAAATTAGAGATTGCAGGAAACCAACAGAATTAATTTGGGAACGCTGGAAGAAAAACGACCAGGTTTTATGAAAATGACACATTGACTGGGCCAGTATGCTATAGTTTTTTTTAGACCAACAATTTCTTTGTTGAGGCATAGATCAAAAGAACCGTCATGTGTTTTCATTTTGTTCTAAGCCAAACTGGAAAATTGCATCCAGATGTTGAGTAGGCATTCTGTTGCCTTCTCCTTCCCTCTGTCTTTTTTTTGCATTGATTAGATATGTTGGTGCTGTTTACTTACAAGTGTAGCTGGATCATTAGCTAATGCAAAAAATGTTTGCAGTGAGTTGCTAATTAGGTCTTTTGGAAGCACTCCATGCTCGTGAACAATTTGTACAGTGGGCTGGATGGGGGGGGGAATAGTTGCAGCACTTCAGATGCTGCTTTGCTCTCTGTGTCTGGGGGCAGATGTCTGTCTCTTTCCCCAATCTTCCTTTGCCTACAGCGATTGATGTTTGATCCCAATAGGTTGAAGTGCAAATAAATTAGGGAAGAGACCACACACACATACATACACACACACTTCTGTAATGTAACGTTAAAAGTTAACATGTGCTGTATTCTTGACAAGGAAAATGTGGTAAACTTTGAACCATAATATTATCACATTCACATAATTTTTGGAGCATACTTTAGAGACAGATGGGGAAGTCATTTATGATAAATTAGTGTACTTGAATTCATTACTGTAATGCTTATAATTAAAATAGCTCCCTTACAACTTCAATACCTTTGCTGGGTGCTTAGAAGCAAAGAAAGAATGAGAAAGCTTTTTGAAAGAGACATTATAGATAGAAGGGGTAAAAAAAGATAAGGGAACAGAGAAAGGCTCTGGAAAGTACTGTGCTTTCCCATTTTTAATGTATTATGCCAGGTAAGATCTTGGAAAGGTGTCAGAGATATTACCCATTACAGTATTGTCAAAGAAATTGTTTTAGACTCCTTGGCTCCAACCTGATAACCTTTTAGGTGCAGTATCACCTTTCTGAGATTCTTGACATTGTGAATGAGCTGCATAATGAAGACCACCTGCCAGTCCATCACTTTCTCTTGCTGGCGCATGCCAGTGGTGAAATGTGCAACTTCTGCCTTTAGTAAAGCAATTTTTAGTAACATCTTGCAACATTTACTTATTTCCACCCTTGCCACCTTTCTCTTCACTTACCAGTTTGTTTTGTTTTGCATCTGGTCTGAAAAACTACGCATGGAAGCTCAAACAACTGCTTACAGATATATGTGGATATTTTAAGTGGTTCTAATAAAAGGATTAGGGACGCGGGTGGCACTGTGGTCTAAACCACTGAGCTTCTTGGGCTTGCCGATCAGAAGGTCGGCGGTTTGAATCCCTGCGACGGTGTAAGCTCCTGTTGTTCAGTCCCTACTCCTGCCAACCTAGCAGTTCGAAAGCACGTCAAAGTGCAAGTAGATAAATAGGTACTGCTCTGGCGGGAAGGTAAACGGTGTTTCCGTGCACTGCTCTCGTTTGCCAGAAGCAGCTTAGTCATGCTGGCCACATGACCCGGAAGCTGTACGCAGGCTCCCTCGGCAAATAAAGCAAGATGAGCGCCACAACCCCAGAGTTGTTTGCGACTGGACTTAACGGTCAGGAGTCCTTTACCTTTAATAAAGGGATTAATAAAGACATTATTACTGTTACTTTTGAGTCCCCTGCAATGGACCAACAGTGCTACTTGCCATTTATATGTATGTATAGAGGCCATGGACACTAGATGAGCTGTATCACACACCCTAATTCACTACCAAAAATAAAGTGCATCATAATTTTAATATAATTGCATATTTAATATACAAATATAACAAAGGCTTGGTCTCAAAATATGACAGCAAATATGTATAGTATCAAATGAGTAAGGAGGCCATGAAACTAAATGACATCCCAGTATCCTTTACCCAACAGCTACGGCAGAACTCCTAACCATGTCTGCTTAGCAGTAGGCCCCATTTAATTCAATGGGGCTTACTTCCAGGCAACTGGGATTAGGATTGAACCTAAAATAATATCAGTTTATACATTCATTTTTTTATACATCTATACATAAAGCTGTAGAATCACAACCTTCCACACTATAGAAAATAAAAGAAGTATTGTACACACAAATTTGTTTGGCTTAATAATTGGACTGAAAATATAATAACAGAAAGGTGTACTTACACATTATGGTGTTTGGCATAAATGGATTCCATTGTTGGCCAGAATATATCTGAACAAGTCTGATAACAAAAGTCTGAAGCAGTCTGTTCGCAGAAGTTGATACTAAAACTTTTGTAGAGGCGACAATAATTGTGTGAATTTACCTTAGAGCAGGGTTTCCCAAACTTGGGTCTCCAGCTATCGTTGGACTACAACTCTCATCATCCCTAGCTGGCAGGACCAGTGGTCAGGGATAATGGGAACTGTAGTCCAAAAACAGCTGGAGATCCAACTTGTCAGCTTCGCCCTTGAGCCAGTGCCACCAACTGGACTCATCCACTTCAGCCCGACTGGGCTAGGCGAGCTGGGTAGCACTTCCAGAAGACCACCTTCCTCACAGGAACAGGTCTAACTGCTGTGGACTCACAACTCAGAGTTGTGAGCACCACAAATCACTCCACCAAGAAGACAGTCGTTGTACAGCAGAGTACAGCAGAGCATAAATCACTCGGACGACAGCGCTGAAGAATATCTTCTTTTATTCACTAACAGCTACTGTACTATACAAACTATATACAAATGGAGATGCTGGAGTGCACTGAGTGTTACAGCTGCTTTCTGCAGCAACCTTATCTACACAGAGATAACACTCAGTCTTTTCTCTCCCTGACTGACTCACTAACTCCCTCACTGACCGACTCTACCACTGACCCTTTGATGTGGTGCTGGAGTGGAATATGTAGATATCAGAACACGCCTCCTCCTCTCTGCAGAGTCAGGAGACTGATGAGGAGATTCTTGGGTATGGGAGGGGTGAAATCTCCTCACAACTTTGGGAAACCTTGCCTTGGAGCAATGGCTGTAAAACAGGAACCCACTTCCTCCCTGCCCACCCTCAATTAATGGAAGCCCTGAGATGCCTGGATTGTTTTCTGTATCATCATGGAATGCATGTATGAGAGGACTTCCAGGTCATGTCACAAACATGGAAGCAGTTTCTCTGAGCTCAAAGAAGTCTTGGGTGGAGGAATGGGGGATAGCAAAGGCAAGGTAAAGGGACCCCTGACCATTAGGTCCAGTCGTGGCCGACTCTGGGGTTGCAGCGCTCATCTCGCTTTATTGGCCGAGGGAGCCGGCGTACAGCAAAGGCAAACACCCCCCCTTAAAGCACCCTGAAGGTATTGGGATGATGAAGATTGCCTACTTGTACCATTTGTTGCCACTTACTGCCTTGGATGGGGATGGAGGACTTTGTTACAGGTGATGAGGGGCAGGGCGTGGAATGGCATCTAGTTGACTCCATTACTGAGAAGTTTCGGAGCATGACCATGCAAGTGACTGAGTTCCTTGTAATTTGGACTAAGTGCAATGGATAAAAGTATGATACATAATGCATCAGGAAAGGGCAGGAATGGAAACACCAGGGTGGGAAGTCAACTTATAAAAATTCTTTTAGATTTGTATTAAATTTGAAGTTAAATTGTTAAAAATCTTTGAAACTGAATGGAAATTTATTGGCGAAGAACACATGCATGTGGGCATTGGGGACGTTCCTGATCTTCCATCCCTGCAATCACCAGAACCTGTGAACAAAGCTCATGCACATACAATTTGTAAGTAGGACAAGCAGGCACAATCTCATTCATGGCTGGTTTTGGTGGATCGGCATCACTGGGCCATCTGGACCCACAGCTGATGGTTCGCAGCATCCTCTTCCTGCTCATGAGTCACAAATAGAGACTGTGAGGAAACAGAGCATCCTCTTCCACTGGCCTTGCACAATCTTTCCAGATGGTTGTGCAGACTGGCCCAGAGATGGGACAGTGGGGACAAAGAAATGGGATGCTGGTAAGGAGGTGGGACCGCAGAAATCATCTTGCTCAAGCCCTTCCCACAAAACAGGAACTTGAAGCTAGCACTGGTCCCATTCCTCCCTTCACTGGTGAATGGGGTATTACAGTTCATTGAGGAACTGTATGTACATATACTATTCCTACCGATTATAGTCACAAACGTTTTCTGGGGGTTCAGATTCATGATATCAGTTCCTATGGCCTTTTAATCTCTTGTAATCAATTTCACCATTAAGGATGGCAATATTTAACATGTATGGAGCATTTTTGAGTGTTCAGTGGGTGTCATATACAAGATCTCAGTCGTCTTTCCACCAACCCTATTTGGTAAAGGTAAAGGTAAAGGGACCCCAGACCGTTAGGTCCAGTCGTGACCGACTCTGGGGTTGTGGAGCTCATCTCGCTTTACTGGCCGAGGGAGCCGGTGTACAACCTCCGGGTCATGTGGCCAGCATGACTAAGCCGCTTCTGGTGAACCAGAGCAGCGCATGGAAACACCGTTTACCTTCCCACCGGAGCGGTACCTATTTATCTACTTGCACTTTGACGTGCTTTCGAACTGCTGGGTTGGCAGGAGCTGGGACCGAACAACGGGAGCTCACCCCATCGTGGGGATTCGAACCGCTGACCTTCTGATCAGCAAGTCCAAGGCTCTGTGGTTTAACCCACAGTGCCACCCTATTTGGTAGGTTAGTATTATTCCCATATTGCAAATGGGGCCTGAGTCTACCTAGTAGCTCAACCATGGCCATTTAAGAGTTAATGGCTATGCCTATGATCCTAACTCCACTTACCTGGAACTAAACTCCAACAAATTCCATAGAACCTACTTCTGAGTAGACATGGCTGGAATTGTACTATGAGACTTGAACCAGAGACCTCTTGGTTCTCATGCAAGTCTAAAAGGTTTGCTCAGAAGAAAGCCCCAGTGAGCTGAATGCAGCTTATTATCAGGTTAGTGCGTAAGACTGAACCGCTATGCTACACTCAGAGCTGAAGAGTGGGGGCTGGGCTGGGGAAACTGTTATGTACTGAGTTGAATAGGATCCAAACTGCAGCAGTCTGATTGGTCCAAGAACAATAGGATCCAAAAGGCAGCAGTCTGATTGGTCCTAGAACAATAGGATTCAGAATGCAACAGTCTGATTGGTCCTAGAACAATGCAGCAGTATGATTGGTTGGCAGGAACCACCCAATCATGCTCCAGATAGAAGTGAATCCACAACCTGATTGGCTTACAATAGAATTCCGGAATTAGCCAATCATGTGCAGCCCATTGTGTAAATAATGTATATAAAGCAGATACTGTGAGGGGACATTCATTCATTACTCCTCACCACTATGAGCTGAATAAAGAGCATGAAATCACTTTGCGACTCTGAGTATATTTCAGAAACGGTACAAATTGCTGGGGCCTGGTGTTCCAGAAGGGGCCCTGGGGTCCAACCATCTTGCATACGTTTAATGTAATTCTTAACCACGTATATATTTTATGTTCAAGGCATGCACCCTTCTGAATAACAGCTTGTGAACTTGTGCTGTGAACTGAGAATTGCCCACTCTATATGAACATCTGACAGTATGACGCAGCAGCCTCGTCTTATTACGCACAGTCACAATTGTGCATTTTCATAAGTGAACACTGTGTGAATACAATAAAGTTGTTGTGTGATATACATTGTGTTGTGTTATGCATACAAGTTTTAATGTTTAAAGCATGGGTAAGCAAACTAAGGCCAGGGGGCCGGATCCAGCCCAAACGCTTTCTCATTCCGGCCTGCGGACAGTCCAGGAATCAGAGTATTTTTACATGAGTAGAATGTGTACTTTTATTTAAAATGCATCTCTGGGTTATTTGTGGTGCACAGCAATTCGTTCATCCCCCCCCCAAAAAAATATATATATAGTCCCGCCCCCCACAAAGTCTGAGGGACAGTGGACCGGCCCCCTGCTGAAAAGTTTGCTGACCCCTGAAAGTGTATGATTAGTTCAGCAATGGCCGTGTGGGTGTGTATATTACTGATATTAGTCATTAGGATCTTAATATTCTCAACAGGTGCAGACATTAACATAAAATTTTATTAACATAAAAATGAGATCACACATTTATTTTATACCCTGTATAAAGATGTTTTGCTGGTCTGTCCTTGCAGGGGGTGGGGGGCTGGCTACATTATCATACACAGACTTTTAAGTTATGGATATATAAGTAGCAGCTGCGTATGATAATGAGGAAAGCATCTATTCTTAAAAAATCTGGCATTCCACCACAATCGACTTTACTCTAGGATTCTTTTAAATAGTCTAGCTGTTTAGTTTGGCAGAAGAAACTTTTGCAAATGCTCCTTTTTTGAAAATTTGCCCTGTTTTCATCATATTTCTCTAGTTTCTTCCAGCAGAACCACTTCATCACATGTGAAAGCCAGAACTTCCTAACTGGTGACAATAATACACAGTAATAAATTTTTCCATCACAGCTCACGTCTGAGTTTTTCAGGGGGGGAGCCCACAATGTTTCCCATATTTGTCACTATCTAATTGCAGATATTAGACAACTACAAGGTCTCAATCCAAGAAAACATCTGCTTTTATTTTTCCTGTTTTCAAGAGCCTATGTATATAGAACATGCAACATTTGGGGCAAAATGAGATTGTCCAAAAGTGTTAAGTTCTCTGTGTTGTTCTCATTTTTTCTCTCCCTCAGTTGTATAAACCAAGGACACAATTCTGGGATTAAGATGCAGCTGTATCATAGCCATCCATGGTATGAAAGACATCATGAGTACTACAAAATCTCCAGAGAATTCCAGCTTTCTGTATTGGGTTCGAACAAACCCACAAAGGTGAGATCAATGGCCCTGCGGCTTAGGAGAACACTGCGGCCTAAGAGCAGGCATAGGCAAACTCAGCCCTCCAGATGTTTTGGGACTACAATTCCCATCATCCCTGACCACCGGTCCTGTTAACTAGGGATCATGGGAATTGTAGTCCCAAAACGTCTGGAGGGCCGAGTTGGCCTACACCTGCCTAAGAGAATCAACAGCTCCCCCATTTCTCCTCTCTGCTGCCACTTTGCATCAAAATTTAGTTTTTTAACCATAGGGTTTTATTTTTTAAAAATATTTTTTTCTAAAGAAAAAGGCCTCCAAGACCCCCAAGAATTTAGGGGCAACCCACTCCCTCACCAATCCATGGACACAGCACTGGAGCACAAGTCTGAGAACTCTTTGGTGTTTTCTCTGTTGGTTTATTGGTCTTGTACACAAACCCAAACAACAATGTTTTTAAATACCTGCGCATTGTTTTCACTTCACTTGTTTGAAGGCACTGCTGGCGAGCGCTCCTGGTATCATTATCGTGGGTGGAGTGCAGGAGTCTGAATAGCAGGGAGATCAAAGGAAGATGAAATTACATTTGCATTTACTGCCTCCCTTTGCAAATGTCAATACACCTCTTTTATGAAGCAAATTTGGGAAGTGAATCATGTACATGTTTCAAATACACCAGCTGAACCACCAGGTAGGTCATAGATCAAAGGGGCTAAACTGATATTAAAGGTCAAATTGCATAAATTGGAGGGGGGGGGGGCTGTGCAGTTATATATTTAAGAATTACAAGATTATCTTTCTCAGTGTTGTTTCAATTTTGGGACATAAGAAACTGTCTTATAGCAGTTCAGATTCATTATCCATTTAGGCCTTTATTGTTTACTCTGACCAGCATAAACTCTCCCAGTCTCAAGCAGATGTCTTGTTAGCTGCTTGCCTTTAGCTCTTCTTAAAAGCTTTGGCTTGAAAGAAATGCTTTGGTGGGTGCATGGCAGAGATCCTTAATTTGCAAAGCATTTAGGCTGCAACCCCTCTTATAAACCCCACTGAATTCAATAGGACTTCTGAGTAGACATGGTTAGGATTGCAACCTTAATTTATGTAAAGTGGTACCTCGGGTTACAGACGCTTCAGGTTAAGACGCTTCAGGTTACAGACTCCGCTGAAATAGTACCTCGGGTTAAGAACTTTGCTTCAGGATGAGAACAGAAATTGCATGGCGGCGGCGCGGTGGTAGCGGGAGGCCCCATTAGCTAACGTGTCACCTCAGGTTAGGAACAGTTTCAGGTTAAGAATGGACCTCCAGAACGAATTAAGTTCTTAACCAGAGGTACCACTGTATTTTGCTCAAAAATTTTAATACAAAGCAAGTCAAGGCCAACAACACCATAAAAGCCTTGCTGCACTATTCAGACACCAATGTCTGCTTTTGTTTGTCCTCTGTGTCCCCTTGTGTTGCCTGAAGCAGGTCACTTCAACTTATTGCAGCCCTTGAGACCAAATTTATATGGGGATAATATAGGTACCTGCCAATAACTGACCCCCTTAGGGATAGTAGCTATGGAATTTCATGAGGTTTAGTCAAGTGCTATGCTACTTATTTTCATTCCATTCAAACACACTAAAGAAAAGCAACTGCAGAAAATTACATAGGGAGGTTTTCTAGTTTTATTCCAGTAATCCAAACACCATCTATTAACTACCAACCAGCTGAATCATCCTCTATTATGCTGCCATTGAAGAATGTTAATTAAATTATACATAAGAAGAGGCCAAACAACCACACTCACCAAGCAAATATTTATGTGGAATAAGTACATCTTGGTCCATTGGATTGCCAAATATGCTGTTCTCTTTGAGATCGTGCTCTACAGCAATTAAGAATAATCAGACAAGAAACAACACACCTGGGAGGTGAGACGGTGCCTTTTTGTTGTCTGAATCCTGACTGATCTACTGCAAATCACTTGGAGATCTGCCAGTAGATCCTGATCTACCTCTTGCCCTCCCTTGCCTTTAGGGGATCACCTGCTCCCACATCAACCTGGCTGTGCATACTGGTGATGTGTTCTGTTGGCACCATCAGAGGTAAGGCAGGTGGAGACCAGGGAGAGGGCTGTGGCTTGCCATCTGTGGAACGTCCTCCTCAGGGAAGTGTGCCTGGCATCTATCTTAACTTTTAGGCATCTGGCAAAGACTCTTTTTTGCTCCCAGGCCTTTAAAATATTTAAAGTCCTTTGTGATGTTTGCCTCCTGCTGTTGCTACCTTTGTTTTATGCTGTTTGATTTGTTGTTATTGCTGATTGTCTTATATATATTTTAAACTGCTGTACACCACTCTAGAACCAATGATGGAGGGAGGTACAGATTGTTTTTTAATAGAACACATATAGAAATATGCATACTGCAATAATGATATGGTGTATGTATACAGTGCTTTTTTATGGGGGGACGCAGGGGTACGCATACCCCTAAACATTTTGTGAATCTAAGTTTGGCCTCATTGAAGGGCAGTATTTCAATATGAGTAGGAAAATGAGAGTAAGCGCTGTGTGTGTGTAAGTGATATGAGGGTAAGTGACACTTAAAGTGTGATGCATTTTCTACTGGCAAAACACATTCCTCGGGGGGGGGGGGATCTGCAAACTGTGTGCAGAATTTCACATATGCGGAAAAGCACAAAAACGTGCTTTGTGTGGAGAGAAAATGCATATGATTTGCAGTGGCCATAAATGGACTGTTTGTGGTTTCTGTGAAACAAATGGGGTTGAAACAAGCATGTCTGGCTTTAGACCACAAACTGCACAGAATGAATTCATGCTGTCAGGCTACTTTTTCCTGCAACTCGCCCCCTCCCCGCTTCTCCCAGGTCTTGTATGCTGAGCCTTTACCACAAAGTTAAGGCACGTCCAGACAACTTCCTGTCCTCTCAGTTCAGCAACTTAGTGGTAAACCAGAAGCGTAGAAAGCCATCAATGTGTGAAATTCAAGTATCTTGTAAAAAACAAAACAAAAAACCCCACCCCACTATTCCAGAGCTACACCAGCTATGCAGTGGCGTAGCGTGGGTTGTCAGCACCCGGGGCAAGGCAAGTAATTTGCGCCCCCTAACCCGGGGCAAGGCAAGTAATTTGCGCCCCCCCCCCGCTGCACTGTCCCTCCCCCAGATAGTCCCTCGCTCTCTCTCCGCACCGCACCGCACGCCGGGCACCCTCCCCTCCACAGTGGACGGCGACCCAGCGGCTCGGATCGGATTCGCACAGCCAGCACTGCAGTGAGAGAGAGTGAGTGAGCCAGGTAGGGGCAAAGAGCTGCGAGTGCGAGCGCGCCCCCCCAGATGTTGCGCCCGGTGCAGCCGCCCCCCCCTGCACCCCCACGCTACGCCACTGCAGCTATGTGAAAGGCCCAACCATCACTGATTCCCACAGCCTATGTTGTAGACGACCAAGGTTAACCAACAGGGTGCCCTCCGGATGTTGCTGGAATCCCATTCCCATGCAAGGCTGGGGCTGAAGGGTATAGGGCGGAATATAAATTAAATTAAAAAATGGGGGGGGGGGAGAGAACGAGGCTATAGTCCACCACATCTGGTGTGCACCAAGTTGGCTCCCCCTGTTGCAGGATAGGTAGCAATGGCAGCACAAAGTCACTGGTACATGAGAAACATGGAGTAGTGTGGACAAGGGCCACATATTTCTAAGCACCAGCTTGAGCCAGAATGGGGAGCTGCTGGCAGGGGTGACACCCGGGGTGGGGCGTCGCTATATAGCGCGCATGTGCGGCATTGCTACATACGACGCATGTGCCGGACATAGCGAGGCCGGATATGCTCTGCACATAGTGGTTTGCCGGCGCCGCTGCTCCAGCGCTGTACATACGGTCCCAGGATCCTCTGCTCGCGGCTGCAGCAGCGAATGGAGGACCCTCCACATGCGGCTGCAGCAGCGTGATGGCTGCTCGTGCTGCGGTGGTGGGGCATCTTCTTGTCACCCCCGCAGACGTGGAACCGGGAGTGCCCCCCCCTGTTGTGACGCCACTGGCTGCTGGCCCTCCAGTTGTTGCTGGACTGCACACAATGGCCATGATTGCTGGGGCAGATGGGAGCCGGAGTCTAACAGCATCTGGAGGTCACAAGTTCACCCCTGACTTGGATAAACCAGATGTCCTTGGTTGTGTCATAGCATAGGATCATAGACTTGGAAGGAATCTCAGCTAAAGCATCCCTAACAGATGGCCACCCAACCTCTGCTTAAAAACCTCCAGGTACAAGAATTGCTTCCTTGTAGCCTCTTCCTATGCCATTATAATGACTCTTGTCATTGTACAACCAGTGGCGTAGCTCAGGGTATGTAGACCAGGTAGGTTGCCACTGACGGCACTTAGATTTGGGGGCAGCGCACTGGGCACGGCGCTCAAGGTGGCACGCAAGCCCAGACACTCCAAGAGCCCAGCGCACTGCTGACAAAAGCAGCATGGGACTGGGCTTGCGGCACACCCTAGCTGCTGCATCCCCCTATAGCCATCTTCTTGCATGACCAAGGATAGCCAGGTTTGAAGGGATCAACAGGCTAGTGCCCAGAGGGCCGCCACCAGAGGCACCAGCTTGTGAGGGAGATGGGGGGGGGAATGCCCAGGGGCTGCTTCCTCCTTCCCCTCCATGGCAGGAGAAGGAGCTGGCCACTGAAGCTGCACTGTGCTATGCTTAGCTCCACATTTGGCCCTGATTTTTTTGGAAAATTGAGGGGTCCACCCCCAAAATATTGTGGGTGCCTGAAAGGGTTGGGCCTCCAGGAGTTAGTGCCCAGGTCAGCACTTTCCTTCTCACTCTGGATGCGTCCAATGGTGCTGAGCAGGTGTCGCCACCATTTTAATTTCGCCCAGTGCCCTGGAGCGATGCTATACTGGGCAAAATTAACCTGGCAACTAGACCCAGACCCTAATACTAAGAAGCAAAACCAATCAATATTGCATATATTCAAGCAGGCTAACAGACACAAATAAATAATGCCCAATTGTACCAAGAAATAGCGATTGACAAGAATTTCAGAAATTTGGAGGGGTGAGGTGCTGGAAACAACCTATCTCCACATACTCCAAGTTGGGAGGGAGGGACGGAGGGAGGGAAAACAGCAGCTTCAAAAACAGCGCTTTCCTAAATTCCTCAGTGTGGCTGATGAAGGTTTTAGAGCCTGCTTGGCATCTGCATGGCTGATGTAAAGTCTTGGCAGTGTAGGCGTTTTTAATTCCTCCTGACTCATTGACTTCCATTTTTTAGTGATTTAATCAGTGCCGGCCCATGACATTTTTCTGCATGAAGGAGAACCCAAATACGTCCCCAGCCCTGGTGGGACCGGCGCTAGAAAAAGTATTGGGGCACCGTTAATTCCTGCCTTCTATTTTCCCAGCATGATACCAGTCAACTAGTCAACCCCACTGCATGCTCACTGATTTAATTGTGGCTCGAATGAAACAAACTAAATTTATGCAGGCATATTTATTTATATTAGATGCTATATGCACCTTTTCGTATGGGGAAAAACCTGAAGGTAGCTTACAGACAATAAAAAACCAATAAAATAAAATTACTGTTTCAAGTGGTCATCCATTTGTGCTTTAATACTTCTAACACCCTTCAACTGAGGAAATAGACATAATGGTGGAAACTGTGTTTCCTTCATAATCCTAATGTGTGGCTGGGATCATTTAAAGAGGTGGACTAGCAGGCAGGGGGGGGGTTCAGAATCCTCCCCCATCTGCTATTATTCATTCATTTTACAATATTTATACCTCACCCATTAGCCAAAAAAGCTCTCAGAGTGGATTACCAAAAAAATGTTCAGTGGTGATCACTGCCTTCGGCCCACAATCTAAAAAGACATAACACACGAGGAAAAATGAATGGGAGGGAGGAGGGGGAAAGCAACATCTTAAATTCCAGCCCGTGGCTGTCTTGCCCTTGATAAAGAGCAGTCCCTCCCCAAAGTGCACCCCCTCCTATCAGACCCAGGGATGGAGCTGGTGACCATGTCCAGACCAGAGGGACAGGGCAGAACATCCCACTCTGGGGGAGGGGCTACCCATCATGCATGACGTTGGGGCAGAGCTGCTCCTTCAAATAACAGTAATAATAATAATAAATAATAATAAATAATAATAAATTAATAATAATAATAATAATAATAATAATAATAATAATAATAATAATAATATATTTATACCCCGCCCTCCCCAGCCAGAGCCAGGCTCAGGGCGGCTAACACCAGTAAAATTACAATAAAAACATAATAGGGGGAAAAAAACAATTTAAAATACAGGTTAAAATGCAATTTAAAATGCAGCCTCATTTTAAAAGTAGCCCATAGGTCAAAACCATAAGGGGAGGGAAACATAAGGGTCAGACTGAGTCCAAACCACAGACCAGGTGGAACAGCTCTGTCTTGCAGGCCCTGTGGAAAGATGTCAAATCCCACAGGGCCCTAGTCTCTTGGGACAGAGCGTTCCATCAAGTCGGGGCCAGTACTGAAAAGGCCCTGGCCCTAGTTGAGAGCAATCTAAGCACCTTGCGACTTGGGACCTCCAAGGTGTTGTCATTTGTGGACCTTAAGGTCCTAGGTGGCCATACCAGGAGAGGCTGTCCCATAGGTACATGTTGTGATCATGCCTGGTCCCATCCATACCTACATTCAAAGCACTGTCATACCACTTTAATAGTCATGGGGAATCCTGTGAGACCAGCACCCTCGATAAACTTCAGTTCCCAGGATTCTCTGTGACTGTTAATAGTGATTTAAATGTTTGATGTGGATGTACCTGTGTTGCATTCTTCCATAGAGTTATCTTCTGTATACATTTGGAATCTTTCCCCTCCCCCTTTCTTTTTGGCTCAGCTATAGCTTTTTTAAAAACAACAACCGCATTTTATTTCTAGAATCCTGTGATGACAGTCCTGGCATAACTCTTCCTTATTTTCTTTTTATAGATGATGAATATTATTGTGCTTTATTGGTCTTAAACCAACACACAGTTCTTTTGTCACAAGCTGTAAAACCAACAGTGTGATGCTCTTTATCTTTCAACCTTGGACTTCACCCTACATGTCATTCGGTTTTTACAGTTTGTGTGAAATGTACACTCATTTGGCAATGGAGTGGTAATTCATGCTACCCGCCCTGAAAACAATTGCTCATCTGTAACTTTTCAGCAACCCATTTTATGGGCAAACATTATTGTATAAAAACATGTCTGATGCAAGGAAACGCCCAAAATCCTGTCCCCGTCAGGGGAATTCTGAATTGTGTTTCTTTTGATATGTTTTGGTTCCACAAAGGTATATTTGACCTCTAAGGATGCCGTGTGAGACCTGGCAATGCTTTCCTAAGGTCTGGCTGTTGGGGCTATAAACCAGTGTTGCCCAAACAAAAATATGTTGACTCAACACAAGCGTACCTGCTTGGTGTGCAGTATAACATAGAAAGTTTCTCTCTCTCTTTGGTACAATAACTACAAAAGGAATTGCTCCATGGGAAAGAAAAAAATGCTATGCTGGTGAATTCTTATTTCCACTATCATGGTTCCTGCTGTTCCTATTGGAATTGGTCTCCTCCGTCCTTTCAGACATTCAGAGAACCAATTTAGAAACGAAAGAAAATAGGGTGAGTAGGAGAAAAGAAGGTTTCTTGACCTGCAAGATTTCACATATTTACTGTGTTTTGCTGTATCCCCCCGCCCCCAAGCTATTTACACTTATCCAATATATACACACAAACATATATATTGTCTTGTTGTTTAGGTAGCCTAATGTCTGTTGCCTAAGCTCTGGCAACCTCTAGGTTAGATTACTGCAACATGTTATAAGCCAACTTTTAAAAATAAACAACAAAAAACTCAGTCTGAAACCATCACATCTGTTGTAATAATAATAATAATAATAATAATAATAATAATAATAATAATAATAATAATTTATTATTTGTACCCCGCCCATCTGGCTGGGCTTCCCCTGCCATTCTGGGCAGCTTCCAACAAAGATTAAAAATACATTAAAATGTCACACATTAAAAACTTCCCTGAACAGGGCTGCCTTCAGATGTCTTCTAAATATCAGATTTAACCTCTTTGACATCTGATGGGAGGGCGTTCCACAGGGTGGGCGCCACTACCGAGAAGGCCCTCTGCCTGGTTCCCTGTAGCTTTGCTTCTCGCAGTGAGGGAACCACCAGAAGGCCCTTGACACTGGACCTCAGTGTCCGGGTAGAACGATGGGTGTGGAGACGCTCTTTCAGGTATACTGGGCAGTGTATAGTGCATTTGCTCCTGAAAGATATATATTATTTTCCTGCCCATGGAAGAAAGTGGGGAGAATCCACAGGTTGTCCCCCACCCACTTGGTGATGGCTCTTTTCTTTTTGATTGGATCCTGGTCAATCAACCTGCTGTTGATATGAATTCTGGGTCCAACCTGTCAGTGGCATCGATGGAGAAACCATGAGAAACTTGCAGCTTCTTGCTAAGCACATTTAGTACCTTGGCTCTTCAGTTGCCTGTTTTCTCTGCAACATAATATATGTGGGGCTGCCAATTAGTTTCTGGGACCAATTCAAAGTGCCGGCTATGACCTATAAAGCCTTAGATGGCTCAGGACTGCAATACTTCAAAGACCCCCTTTCTCCATTTGAACTGACCCAGACCTTGCACTAATCACTTGAGAGATCTGGAGGGTGGCCACACAAGAATGGGCCTCTCACTCCCCATTTGTGGAATACTCTCCCCAGAGAGGCTTGGCTGGTGCCATCACTAGGTATATTTAGGTGCCAGGAAAAAGTTTCTGCTATAACCAGGCCTTTGGCCTTTAACTATCTGTGGCCTTTTAAAAGTGGATTGGTTGGTTTTTTAAAATGTATTTCTCTCTTCTCTTGGTTTTGATGTATTTATGTAGAGTTTATTGTCTGTCTCTTTGTAAATCGCTTTGGATTGCCCAGGGCAAAATAAAGCAACTAACAAATCTAAATAATAATAAACCACCAGTGGTTTCTGGCTGTGAAGCAGTTTATAAATCTGTTAAATTAATTAATTGAATATATTTCTGAAATGGATTCGATCCAGACTAAGGATGCAATTCTTGGCTGGGAGTAAGCCCTACTGAATTCAGTAAGACTTACTTTTGAGTAGTCATGGTTAGGTGGCTCATGCTGTAAGTTAGGCTAAATCTGCACCATATCAATCTTCCACTGCCTTCCAGACAGGAGTGCCTGGCGTGCTCTGGTCCAGGGGGTCACGAAGAGTCAGACACGACTAAACGACTAAACAACAAGCACCATATATTTAGGGCAGTACAACTTTAAAGAGGCACGACTTTCCCCAAAGCATCCTGGGAGCTGTAGTTTGTCATAGACTCCCTATTCCCCTCACAGAGCTTCAATTCCCAGAGTTCCCTGGGAAGAGGGGTTGACTATTAAATCACAATGGGAATTGTAGCTCTGTAAGGAGAATAAGCGTCTCCTGGCAAATCTTGAATGCATAATAGAGTTCCCAGGATTCTTGGGGGGAAGCGATGATTGTTTAAAGTGGTGTGATACTTACTACTTTAAAGTTATATTGCAGATGGGACCTTAGCTGAACTTGGCTCACACTGAAATACATTTTCATGCCTTAAGCATCATTGATTTTAATGGAAACTAAGTGCAGCTAACTTGGTCTGGATCTGACCCAATGTGTAACTATGATGACACACAACATTGTTTGCCTCAGTGTACCTGTAACAGTCCATCCTGCCTGGCTGACACATGTATGAGCAAGTTTCCTAAATCTGTTCTCAGCAAACTGCTGGGCTGCTGCCCAAAAGCAGGTGCCCTTCTCACTTCTTGTCCCTGGAGGGAAGTCTTCTCTTGTCCCTTGGGCACTTCCTTCTGAATAAGCATATTGAAAATTTCACTCTTAACAGTGCAATCCTAAAAAGTGGGGGAGTGAGAAATCTGCAGGCAGCTTAAGAACCTGATCCAAAGTTGTGCTGGTCACTTGCCAGAGCACGGAAGTGAGGGTGGGGCCCTTTTTTCTGCGTTTGTAATCTTTGATTGTTGTTGTTCTTTCCCTCGCATTGGGAACAATGGGAGGGAAATATCAGGGCTGGACGCTGGCTCCAAGCCTGGCAGCATAAATTTCCCATGGGACTGAGGCGTGTCAGGGAACCAGGAAGATTCTGATCTGATGGATCCTCCTCTGAGAAACACGCCCCCCCCCCTCAAACTGCCCCTGACATGCTCCCTCTTCAGCCCTATCAACATGAGAGTTGCACAGGTCTGGAAGTTGCCACGGCAGCCAGCCGGGAGGGAAATCCCATTTCACATCTCCCTCTCTGACCTTGGAGGGGGAGATCCAGTGTCTCCTTTAGCCCAGGGCCATAAACTTTCAGCCCAAATGTCTGCTACTGAACCATATAATTACAATGAAGTTCAGGCCCCCATTGACTGCTCTATTATGTATTTGTGAGGACACCAGTGTCATATGCATAGGAAGAAGTGTGCATGCACACGAAAGCTCATACCAAGAACAAACCTAGTTGGTCTCTAAGGTGCTACTGGACAATTTTTTATTTTTTAAAATATATTTAATATGCACACATCCAATTCTTCTATACAATGAGCAGCTCTGAGACAACATGCTGACATCTGCACTGAACTGCTCGTAGCTTTATACTTTTCTTTTAAAAAAATTATATAGGCTGACAGATTCATGTGTGTGTGGGTTTTTTTAAAAAATTTAAAGGAATGCTCAAAGGAATTTTCATAGTTTATTCATGGCTCCCTGCCCTTTACTGGGTCTTTTGATAGCTTCCTTGAGTAAAATTACCAGTAAGTCACTGAAAACTGGCAAATATTAAGGACATTTTAAATGCCATAATTATACACATGAGGGAAATCATTAGTAAGTGAAATGAGCTGTTTTCTTTTAAAACGTCTTCCACTGCTATGCTGCACCGAGATTGCCAGATGGCAGCTATTTGCCCTGACCTTCAGGTGTTGTTGTTTCTTCCTTCCATGTGTGTGATTGTATTTTCAAATATTTCATTCCTTTCTAAAGCAAAAAATGAGGAAGAAAACAATATGGAAGTAGGCAGAGGGGAAGAGGTCCTTGAAAAAAGGCTGCAACGAATGTGTGCCCTGGCCTTTGCATTTTAAAAGGCAGCTTGATCATCAAAGCAAAACTGTACTTACCGTATTTTTCGCTCTATAGGACGCACCTTGTTTTAGAGGGGGAGAACAAGGGGGGGAAAATTCTCCCCCTCTCTGCTCAGCGCCCCTTCAGCGAAGCGGCAGGAGAAACAGAGCCCCTTGCATTTCTTCTCCCACTTCGCTGAAGGGGCGCTGCACAGCTCTCCCTCTCTGCTGAAGCCGGGAGAGTCTTGCTCTCCCGGCTTCAGCAAAAGGAACCCAAAGCCTTTGGAGTGCAGCACGAGGTCCCACTGTGCTCCAAAGGCTTCAGGCGGCTATCTCTGAAGCCTGGAGAGCGAGAGGGGATTACAGTGGTACCTCGGGTTAAGTACTTAATTCGTTCTGGAGGTCCGTTCTTAACCTGAAACTGTTCTTAACCTGAAGCACCACTTTAGCTAATGGGGCCTCCTGCTGCTGCCGCGCCGCTGGAGCACGATTTCTGTTTTCATCCTGAAGCAAAGTTCTTAACCCGAGGTACTATGTCTGGGTTAGCGGAGTCTGTAACCTGAAGCATCTGTAACCTGAAGCGTACCCAAGGTACCACTGTACTCATCTGTTGCTAGTTTGCTAATTTTATCTGTATATCATTAATAAAGTTGTATAATAATTATTAATGATATACAGATAAAATTAGCAGAGTTTCCTGATTAGTATACACAATGAAACTTTATATCTGGATGAACTTCTTGCAATTAAAAGAAGGTTTTAGTGGGGATCTAAAACAGTGCAGTGGACACTCGGGTTGCAAACATGATCCGTGTGGGAGGCATGTTCGTAACCCGCAGCGTTCACAACCCGCAGTGCCGTGTCTGCACATGCGCGGGTCGTGATTCAGTGCTTCTGCACATGTGTGAGCGCCAAAACCTGGAGTAACCCATTCTGGTACTTCCGGGTTCAGCGTGGTGTGCAACCCGAAAACACGCAACCTGAAGCGTCTGTAACCCGAGGTATGACTGTATAATGAAGGTGTCTGCTGAATGTCCACGTGCAGGGAATTCCAAAGCAAAAACGCTGCTACACTACAAGAGAAACTCTTCACAGATATGGAATGAACATTGTATGACACTTGCTGAAGTGCAAGGTCCACAGAATGAAGTGGTCAAGCAGCCATATATGGGGCAACACAATTCCTCAAGTAAAGTGGTCCTAAGATGTCAAGGGATACCAACAGTGAAATAGTAAAATCAGCAGCCAGCACAGATCTTTGAGCAGGGCTGTAATATGCTGGCAGGACCGCATTCTGCACTGCTTGCTGTTTCTAGGAAAGTTCCATGGCATTGAACACTGTGATCTGAACTGCAACATTTTCTTCTTCTTCTTCTTCTTCTTCTTCTTCTTCTTCTTCTTCTTCTTCTTCTTCTTCTTCTTCTTCTTCTTCATACCCCGCCCATCTGGCTGGGTTTCCCCAGCCACTCTGGGTGGCTTCTAACAGAATATTAATAATAATAAAAAAGCGATAAAACGTCAAACATTAAAAACTTCCCCAAACAGGGCTGCCTTCAGATGTTTTCTAAAAGTCAGGTAGTTGTTTATTTCCTTGACATCTGGTGGGAGGGCGTTCCACAGGGCGGGTGCCGCTACCGAGAAGGCCCTCTGCCTGGTTCCCTGTCACCTCACTTCTTGCAGTGAGGGAACCACCAGAAGGCCCTTGGCGCTAGATCTCAGTGTCCAGGCAGAACGATGTGGGGGGAGATGCTTCTTCAGGAATACTGGACCGAGGCCATTTAGGGCTTTAAAGGATAGCACCAACACTTTGAATTGTGCTTGGAAACCACAGTTTGCCAGGTTTGGATAACACAACAAGCTTAGTTAATCAAAAGCTGAAGCAAAAATATCTAAAACACTTCCTTATGGGATGGTAGGGGCAGTACACAAACCTGAAGCCCCACCATGGCTTATCATGCTCTCAAAACAGTGCCAATATCTTAAGGGAAAAGAGGATTTTCCCCAGCTGTTGGAAAGGATATTTGAATAGATCTTTAGCAGAGTGTGACATGCCTAGTGTCAGAGCATACTGGTTCTAAATTATGAATCATATATTTGCACTATAGCAACTTCCAGTTTAACATGACACATTTCTGAGTCAGTGAAAAGGTCCTCTGCTGCTTTCTTTTCTGGCTCACAGTCACCTCATTATATTACCCGTATTATTTGAAGACCAGGCCACAAATGCCCTCATTAAGATGTTCTTTGTCATTGTAGCAACATATGTTTAATCATTTGTGACCACTTGTGTGACTGTTGATTTATTTATGAAAAGGTTGACATATCCTGAAGGTGCTGTTAACAGATTATTCACACACATGCAGACCAGCAGCCTGATATTCATTATTATCCGCTAGTCATTCATCATTCTATTTCAAAATTTCAGTGACCCCCGCATGGTGAATTGTAACACATGGAGAATGGTGGTTCCGAGGGCATTTAAATGTGAATGTTTAAATGGGTGGTGTGCATTTATTGGTTGCCACTGATATCGTGTTGCCATAATAAGGCTTGCAGGTTGACACATTGCACTGCCCTTGTGAACAGAACAAGAATCAATCGTCCAAAATATTGTGTCGACAGCTAACGTTGAAGAAATGGTCACATTTTCACTTTTATATGTGACTCGATTGCAGAATTTATTACAATGGGGCGCAGGGTTCTCTTTCGGCCTTCTGGGCAAATGGCAGGCAGGACCAGCGGCAAAAATGGGCAGAGGAGTAAATGCAAATTTTACTTTTGTACAGTAGGATAGTTTCTTCATACTCCCATGGCCATCTCTGTGTTTCACCCAAGAAATCCAGGAGCATTATCAGGGCTCAAGGAGACATTCCACCCAAGCAACGAGGGTACAAGGCCCCATGCAGAGTCTCGTGGGCCACACAGAGATGCTCAAAGGGCTGCATGGAGCCCCCAGACCTGAAGCACCTCATCCCTGATGTACAGTTAATTTCCCATGCTTGTTTAGAAGCAGCAGCTGTGCCTACCCACCAATCCAGATTGGAACTGGCACATACAGGAAAAGGAGGTTGACAGTTCCCATGGCATTTTCCCACTGGACCATCCTCCCCCCCCCCAAAAAAAAAGTCCTGTATTTGCAACAATGGCGGCTGTTGAAAATTGTAGCTGTGTGGGGCTGGCACCCTTAACAAACTACAGTTCGCAGGATACTTAGGGGTGGGGGGAGTCATGACTGTTAAAATGGTATAAGAGTGATTGAAATATATGGTGCAGATGTCTTCACTATGTGGCTCCCTGCCCAGTCAGGGCCAGTATTAGAGGGTCACATTCTCAACCAGCTGAAAAAGCCCCAGAAGGCTCACTCCTAACTCCTGACTTGTTTATGCTGCTTCTCACATTGTTGCTACATTTACTCATCCACCCACTCAAGTGGGCAGGTGTTGAAAGCGGCAATTCAGCAATGACGCCTGGCTTTCTGGTTAATAACCATTTCAAGGTGGCGTGCAGAGTAAAAATGTAACAGTGTAAGGCGTAAAAACAGATTTTATTTTATTTATTTTTTTAAAAAACTCTACTACAATCAACTTCACAAATTCGAAGTAATTAAAAACTACACTTTGGCTGCAATCTGTACTGGCTGCCCCTCTGTTACCAAACCAATTTCAAAGTTATTGCAGCAATATAAAAAGTTTTGAACAATTAAGACCAGAATACCTTAGGGAGAATCTGGGCCCTTCTATTGCAGCTTAATCACTGAGGTATTCTGTAGGAAAGCCTTTTTTAACCTTGGGTTCCTGGATATTGCTGACTACAAATCCCATCATCCCTGACACCTGGTCCTGCTAGCTGGAATGATGGGAGTTGTAGTCCAACAGCCTCTGAGTACCCACAGTTGAGAAAGGCTTCTGTAGAAGCATCTTAGGTTGTCCCCCAAGTTGGTAAGGCTAATCTGATGTCAACACAAAACCTACCCTTCTCTGTTATCAATCTGGTCTTGTGGAATGTTCTTTTAATAGAGATTCAGCAGGTGTCTTCAGTATTAATTTTTAAACATTTGCTGAAAACCTTTCTATGCCACCAGGTTTATGCAGATAGTTAAAGAGGGAGGGGATTGTGGTATATAATATTTTTTAAATAGTGTAAATAAATAAAATCCATAGCAATTAGTTCTGCATGGACATGGTTAGCACTCTGGTATTAGACCATAATGGGACGCGGGTGGCGCTGTGGGTAAAAGCCTCAGTGCTTAGGGCTTGCCGATCGAAAGGTCGGCAGTTCGAATCCCTGCAGCGGGGTGCGCTCCCATTGTTCGGTCCCAGCACCTGCCAACCTAGCAGTTCGAAAGCACTCTCGGGTGCAAGTAGATAAATAGGGACCGCTTACTAGCGGGAAGGTAAACGGCGTTTCCGTGTGCGGCTCTGGCTTGCCAGAGCAGCGATGTCACGCTGGCCATGTGACCCGGAAGTGTCTCCAGACAGCGTTGGCCCCTGGCCTCTTGAGTGAGATGGGCGCACAACCTTAGAATCTGTCAAGACTGGCCCGTACGGGCAGGGGTACCTTTACCTTTTTTATTAGCCCATAATAAAAGCATAATCCCATACAATCAATAATCAAATGATATAGAAAATACACCATGCCCAAGAAAAATGTTGCTCATGTATTGACTACCTGAAAAGGTCTCTTGCTTGATCTCTTCCTTTGAGCCATAGTGGAAATGGGGCAAAAGGGCATATGTATCAGGGATAATTTATGATGTATGTTTTTTCTTAATGTATCCATGCTGGGTGGTTTCCACTCATACTTCTATATACTCTATGCATGACATTAAAGGGGGAAAATAGCTGAATAGGAGTTGCAACTTCCAAATCTACCTTCACATCCCTCCTATTGTACACGTTTTGAATTAGCAAGTTAGAAGTAGTGAACTCCGTGTTGGAGGAAAGGGGAAATCTAAAATTGGGACCTGGCTCTGCACACCCTCAGGCCTGAGTGAATCAGAGTTATTCTATGAAAAGCAAGAGATATTTTTATTATCGTGCTCCTTTTTTGATGTATGTGTTGATTGAAATGTCAACAACCTGCCAAATTCTGACAACTTGGCCAAGGCAACTTTGTTTAACTAATTGGCCAGTATGTTTCCCAATATGTGTGTTAGGGACTTAATTAGGATGCAATTAATAAGTGTTTGTGTGCATTGTATGGGACAGTGGTTATCCACTGAAGTTTTATTTACTGGCAACATATGGCAATCTGGTAAACTATTGCCAAAAAGACAGTAACTTTACAGAAGTGTATTTTGTAGAACTTCCTTAGCATTCTTCCAGAATATAACATGTTTTACAAGTCTTGTCCTATTCACCACCCTCAAAATATCGGAGAAGAAAGTTACATGGAGATACAGTAGCTTACTGAAGGCCACCCAGTTAGCTTCATAGCTGAGCAGTGAAAGGACAAAAACCCCTGATGGACAGAAGAAGCTCAGAAGAAGAGGAGCCCTGCTGGATCACACCAAAGATCAACTGAGTCCAGCATCCTGTTCTCACAGGGGCCAACCAGATTCCTGTGGGAATCCTGTAAGGAGCACAGGAGCACAAGGGCTCTCTCCACAGGTGGTCCCCACCAACTCATCTTCAGAGACATACTGGCTCTGATACTGGAGAACGTACACAGCCATCATGACCAGAAGCCACTGAGAGCCTCATCCTCCTTTTGAAGCTGCCTAACTTGGTAGCCATCATAGCAGCTCGGGAAAGCAAATCTGATCATTTAAGTATGTGATGTATGAAGTAATGCTTCCCTTCATCTTGATTCTCTCAACGTGCAGCTTCATTGGATAAGAAGAAGAAGAGTTTGGATTTGATATCTCGCTTTATCACTACCCTAAGGAGTTTCAAAGCGGCTAACATTCTTCTTTCCCTTCTTCCCCCACAACAAACACTCTGTGAGGTGAATGGGGCTGAGAGACTTCAGAGAAGTGTGACTGGCCCAAGGTCACCCAGCAGCTGCATGTGGAGGAGCGGAGACGCGAACCCGGTTCACCAGATTACGAGTCCACCGCTCTTAACCACTACACCACACTGGCTCCCCTCATTCTAAGATTATAAGAGAAGGTGAAAAAACATACCTCACTTAACCCTCCACACCATGGAAAACTGCCTCTGCCTGTGTGGGGAGAGGTTATTGGTTTGTTTGTTTTTATTATTATGCATTTTGTGGGCCCCCCCCCTTGTAATTTTATCTTGTGAACTGTCCTGAGAACTACAGATGAAGGGTGGCATACAAATTTATTAAATGAGTAAAATAAATAAATCATGTTCTCCCTTACTTGCCTTTTTTCTGAACTAAAAAAGCCCCAAAGGTTGTACGCATGCTACAACAAATGCCCCAGAAGTCAACAAAAGTGACCATATAAAAAGGTAAAGGGACCCCTGACCATTAAGTCCAGTCACGAACGACTCTGGGGTTGTGGCGCTTATCTTGCTTTACTGGCCGAGGTAGCTGGCGTTTGTCCACAAACATGTGGAGAGTATGACTAAGCCGATTCTGGCGAACCAGAGCAGCGCACAGAAATGCCGTTTACCTTCCCGCTGGAGTGGTACCTATTTATCTACTTGCACTTTGATGTGCTTTTGAACTGCTAGGTTGGCAGGAGCAGGGACCGAACAACAGGAGCTCACCCCGTCGCGGGGAATCAAACCACCGACCTTCTGATCGGCAAGCCCAAGAGATTCAGTGGTTTAGACCACAGTGCCACCCACGTCCCAGGTTGACCATATACTCACTTTCAAAAAAGAGGAAACGTATCACTAAAAAGGGGTACATTTCCTTGCAAGGAAGGCTGTGGCCAGGTGACCTGTGTTTCCCCTCAGTCTGCTGTCAAGGTGTAAATATGAAAATCTTAAACAGGAATCAGGACAGACTACCCTTCAAAGAGAGGACTGTCGCCTGTAAAGTAGAATACATGGCCCCACTAATATCAGTGGTAGATCACATGCTCAGGTTCAGTGGATAATCCTGTGACTTTTGTTCTTCCTCATTGCCATTTGTAATATTGTGAATAGAGGAATGCTGCAACTGTTTTCTTGACAAAAGGTGGCTTTGTTCAGCGTACTTTCAACCAATTTAACTGCTGTTCTGGACTGAGCCAGCAGGACTCTGCAGGAATCCTGAAGGGACATGCAAAAAATATGCAAAGCATAAATTTCCCTGGGGCATACTTGCACACATTTCAACACCTCAAGCAGCTCTGGGTAAAACAAAGGTCTGGGTCAGACCTTTGCCTGAGATCTTGGAGAGCTGCTGTCAGCCAGAGCAAGCATTACAGGGCTGGATGGACCCGCAGTCTCAGCCACAAGAATGTGCTCCTGTGGCTCATTGGGAGAACAAAAGCCACGGTCAGTCCTCAAATGTGCGCTTTTAAATGCTTTTTTTCACAGAGCTTTTCATTTCACGCCCAATGGTATCTTACTACCATGCAGACAGAATAGAGTCCAGGTGGTTGTGATCTGCACCTTTGTGCTGTTGTGTGATGAACAAACGACAGAAGGAATGTACAACAATGAGACTAATGGTTAACACAGCGCATGCTTGGCTGAAGGTTTTCTTCCTCACTAAAAGCATCAAAAGCCAACACTATAAATGAGCTGAGGGGAAGGGACCAGACAGGCTCATAGAAGATATGAATGCGATTGACATTCAGTCAGATTAGGGCAGTGGATCTTCATGCTCTGCACATCCCCTGTACTTTGAAGTGGAGTGTAGGAGGTGCTGGCAAGGAAGAATACAATTTGACCGACCACAGTTGGCGATAAAAATGCGGAGATAAATGGAAGGTTTGACCCAGTAAGAGTTCTTTTCTTGTTCTTGTATCTAATGTACAAACAACTTGAAAGGTTGTTGACTTTAAAATGGAATATTTTAAAGCTGATGCTTAGAAAAAAATTATGCAACATAAACTCTGCTAATTCAGAGCTAAAAGGAGCAAATGAGATCAGCGACAAATGTTGCAATGCATTCTCACTTCCTAAGAGGAGTGCTTCTGGTCGGGGTGTCAGCCAGTCAACCAAGCCTTCCCCCAGGATATTCCATTCCACCTCACGCCATCCTGGTTTTCTGGCTTTCTATTCAAAGTGGCACTCAGCATTCCAGAGCTACAATGGACTGTTTGGAGAAGGGTTCCTCTTTTAGGGGGCTCTGTGGAATGGAAATGAGGGTACTGTGCTATGGTGGGACTGAGTCCAGAGAGGAGCACTGCAAGAGTGTTTTTTGGCCCTCTGGCAATTATGCTATGGGGTGCTTCTTCATCATCATCATCACTTTTAATTTGTATACCGTCTTTCTATCTTGCAATACTCAAGGCAGTTTACAAGCTGAAGAAACAAAGAATGTACACCTTATAACAATCTAATGCAACAATCTAATACAAGAATGTGATAATAAAACATAGCTTTAAAATAAGAAACCTACATCAATAAAGTAACATTCAACAATCATTGGAATAGTATAGAGTAATAATATCAGCATATAAAAATTAAACAGAAACCCACTCTTAACAATTACAATAAATAATTTCGAAACTACAATCAATAAAACAACGGCAAGCCACAGTGCATAAAATAATACAATACAAATTGAGAAGCAGAGACTGGAGGGTGGGGCAAGGCAGGTGGAAAGAGGCCTTGCCTAATGGAGTCTCTCCCCTCACAGTTCTTCCTCCAGGACCAGCTCCCTTATGAGGACTCCCAGGGCAAGGCAAGTGGAAGAAGGCTTCAGGGTACTATTTTATTATGAACTTAAAGTTATACTAGAAATCATTCAGAGTTTTACCTAAAACCAAACTTAATTCACATTAGTTCACCCAGCAATTATGGGAACTACTTTCAGGTGTGTTTCAGAGATTTTTGAACTAATTCAGTGAACTTCATTAACTGCACAAGAGAAAATAGAGAAAACAAGAACAAAGCAGAAATAAAAATAAAAGCACCCACTAAAAGTAATTTCTGGAATAGTGACAAGATTTTTCCATTTTAGATCAAAGCACTAAAGCCGGAAAAGCCTTCCGAAAATAGATGGTCCTCACTGCACAGCGAAAAGTCTTCACTGAGGGGGCAAGGTTAGCCTCACTTGGGAGAGAGCTGCAGAGTCTGGGCACAGCCCTGAGAAGGCCTCTCTCCCTAGCTTATTTCCACAATCAAACATGTTGTGAGTCACACCCAGGAGGACCTCCAAAGCTGGCTATTGTTGTTTAGTCATGTCCGACTCTTCGTGACCCCATGGACCAGAGCACACCAGGCACTTCTGTCTTCCACTGCCTCTCACAGTTTGGTCAAACTCATGTTGGTAGCTTCAAGAACACTGTCCAACCATCTCATCCTCTGTCGTCCCCTTCTCCTTGTGCCCTCAATCTTTCCCAGCATCAGGGTTTTTTACAGGGAGTCTTCTCTTTTCATAGAATCATAGAGTTGGAAGAGACCACAAGGGCCATCGAGTCCAACCCCCTGCCAAGCAGGAAACACCATCAGAGCACTCCTGACATATGGTTGTCAAGCCTCTGCTTAAAGACCTCCAAAGAAGAAGACTCCACCACACTCCTTGGCAGCAAATTCCACTGTCAAACAGCTCTTACTGTCAGGAAGTTCTTCCTAATGTTTAGGTGGAATCTTCTTTCTTGTAGTTTGGATCCATTGCTCCGTGTCCGCTTCTCTGGAGCAGCAGAAAACAACCTTTCTCCCTCCTCTATGTGACATCCTTTTATATATTTGAACATGGCTATCATATCATATCATAACCTCCTCTTCTCATGCGGTGGCCAGCTTCAGGATCTGTCCTTCCAGTGAGCACTCAGGGCTGATTTCCTTAAGAATGGATAGGTTTGATCTTCTTGCAGTCCATGGGACCCTCAAGAGTCTCCTCCAGCACCATAATTCAAAAGCATCAATTCTTCGGCAATCAGCCTTCTTTATGGTCTCACTTCCATACATTACTACTGGGGAAACCATAGCTTTAACTATACGGACCTTTGTCTGCAAGGTGATGTCTCTGCTTTTTAGGATGCTGTCTAGGTTTGCCATCGCCTTTCTCCCAAGGAGCAGGTGTCTTTTAATTTCATGACTGCTGTCACCATCTGCAGTGATCATGGAGCCCAAGATAGTAAAATCTCTCACTGCCTCCATTTCTTCCCCTTCTATTTGCCAGGAGGTGATGGGACCAGTGGCCATGATCTTCGTTTTTTTGATGTTGACCACGTTCAGACTATATTTTGTGCTCTCCTCTTTCACCCTCATTAAGAGGTTCTTTAATTCCTCCTCACTTTCTGCCATCAAAGATGTGTCATCTGCATAACTTTGATGGCAGAAAGTGAGGAGGAATTAAAGAACCTCTACCAGTGCTTTTTTCCTGGGGGTATTCAGGGGTATGCAGTACCAACATCCTCTTTTTCTAGAACAAAATCACTGAGTATAGCAATGTTGTGCTATGATTGTATTCTAGAGATTTCTGATTACTGAACATTTTCTAGTTTAAGGTATAGAATTGCTTATAAGATTAATTGCACAATGCACTGCTTTTAAATACAAAGGAATAGTGAGTACCTAGCAGGGACTCTGGAAGGGACAGTCTGGTGTTTTATGATGCTGCTGAACATTGTAAGTCTATAAATTCATGGACATGAAGTTCATTTCTAGAATCCATGTGATGTGCAAAAAACACACGGTGTCCAGTTTGATCATCTGAAGGACCTGCAGCAAAACTGTCAAAATTGTATTGTGAATTCCTCATGACAGGGACCCTGTCTCCACCCTAAGTTATTTTGTGAAGCACTATTAGCGTAAATTGATGGTGCTGTGCGTGTATATACGTAAGAATGACACACACACACTTTTCTTGCTTATACCTTCATGATTTAATGTAATGGTAACTTATCATACATTTTGCTTCTACAAGGATAGTAGTTGCCCATCTTATTATGTTGTAATTTCAATTAGGCTATATTTATTCATGCAATGTTAATTAGAAAACATGCATTTTCAATTACCATTGTGGAACTGAAATTATTTGCAGTGCTTAAGTATAACAGTGGGATTTCAAGCAGAAAGTTATCACATTGGGATAATGAAATGACAATTAGCGTTTAAATATTGCAATTGTTGGGAACAGTTACGGTATCCATCCATAAGATCCCTAGTAAAGCTAGGTAGACAAGCACAAATCTAATCTTAAGCAAGTAAGCTGTACAGTATTTTCAGTGAGACAGGTTTATGTCTATAAAACAGGTGATTTTGTGGGAATTACAACATAGATTGGGGAAGCTGTGGCCCTCCATATGTTGATGGACTCCACCAGCTCCAGCCAGCATGACTGAAGGGGAGTTGTAGTCCAATGACAACTGGAGGGCACAACATTTCTACTCCCAATAGATGTACTCAAGGGTGCTATGTAGCCAAAAGTTAATGACACATCCTGAAAAGTAAAAGAAGCTTCTAGGTGTGTGTGTGTGTGTGTGTGTGTGTGTGAGAGAGAGAGAGAGAGAGAGAGAGAGAGATTTGCCTGTCTGATACAGATACTATGGATATAGATACTTTCCAACACAGTTGTGAATTTCACCATAAATAATTGCACATAATATAGTTGAGATACTTTTACCATAATCCTACATCTTTTTAACTGAATCCCCTACGAGGGAGGCTTGTTTTATCTTTTCCGTCTTAAGATATTTCACTGTTTCAAGGCCGCTCAGCATGTAGTTGTTGCCATACTCACTTCCCATAAGACACCTATTCTCTTTTGGATAAGGCAAAGTGGGTGATAGGGAAACATAATCTCTTCCTCTCATGTTTCTTCCCCTTGTAACAGTGTATTGGAAGCATGAACATTTTTAGTTCCTCTCCCTCCAAGACTAATAACACAAGCATGTTGCAGTGGAGCATGGTAGAAACCACTGAGACCTAGAACGATGCTGCTGGAGCCATATTCCCAGTTGAAATATGGCAACATGGTACCCTGGGTAAGGAAGAATGGGCTAGAACAGGCTACACAGTGTGGGGTTACAAAAGGATATAAAAGTTAAGGTTAAGTTCTTTCTTACATTTTAGAGTTAAAACCTTAGAGGGAAAAAGTTGATTAAAGTGGGAGGCATGTTTGATGCTTACAAAATTATAAGAATGTTGATAGGGCTGATCCAGATGCGAACCTGGACTCAGAGATTTGCTACTGCAAGATACAGTGATGGCCATCAACTTAGATGACTTGAAAGGGGAATTAGAATAAGGCTTTCATTGGCTATTAGTCATGATTGCTATATACTGTACTTGCTTCCAAGATCAGAGGTAGAATGTTTCTGAATACCACTCAATAGAAAACTGCGGTGGCAGAAACTTTGGCATCTGGTTTGTGGGCTTCTCCTAGACATCTGGGTTGCCACTGTGGAAACAGGATGCCGGGCTGGATGGACATTTGATCTGACCCAGCAGGGCAAGTAACATGGTTATTTATTGCTGCTCCTTTATAATAAAAATAAAAATTAAAAAATTATTTATACCCCGCCCTTCCTGGTTCAGAAAACCAGACTCAGGGTGGCTAACAACAAATTTAAAACACTTACTTGATGCAACAAAAAACAGCATAAAATACAGTATAAAGCATGAATAACAATAAATTCAGAATTCAAAAATCAATTTAGGGGGGGAAATCCATCCAATAAACATTAGATGATCACCAGAGCTAGCTGGATAAATTAGTCCTATTTGGGCCAGTGAGGAGACCAGGGGAGAATTAGCTGTGGGATCCCAGAGCGGGGAATCTTCATAAAAAGGGGAGCGGGAGGGAAGGGAGGGGAATAAAAGATCAGGCTAAGTTCAAATTGAAAGCCAGGTGGAATAGCTCTGTCTTACAGACCCTGTGGAAGGAGGTTAAATTTATAGGGAGCTGTCCCGTCAAAAGTCCTTTCTTGTTCATCGTGCCCTAGGCAAACTGCCATATGTTATCAACAGTTGCCAAATCAACATTTCAAAAATAAGAGACATCCTCAAGTCAGTCGTATTACTTTTCTAGTACGCTGAATTGTTCTGAAACAAAGAAAAACATCATATTTGATGGTGCTGAATGTAGAATTGGAACTGAAAGAGGCTTTAATACACATGAGACTAGCAACTCTTGTAATTGGCCCAGCCCTGGTTTAGAATGATGGGAGTTGCAGTCTTGTAGCAATTGGAGGGCCAATGATTCCCAACCCCTGTTTTAAATGGTGTGCCTTCTGTGCACAGTATGGGACCTCTGAGAATATTATCAGTATTACTGTACTGGAGTTTACATGCTTGTGTGTGTAGTTAGTTTCATTCATCTGTATCTTATACTTACCAACAAAGTAAATTCATATCACTATGAGTTTGCGGGGAGCAGATCTCTCTAAATTCTTAAATTTAGTAAATGTTATAATTTAACTAATATTTGGAGTATTAAGGGAAGATGCCAGGTGCAGTGTAAAAATACAGACTATGTTGGTTTTCCTATTCAGGAGATCGGCTGATAGAGGCACCATTAAGACACAAAGAGAGCAGAGGACCAGTCCATTAAGAGCAGTTGGTGATGTCCTTTGCCCTGCCCTGCTCTGAGTAGTGGGCAGAGACCGAAGGATTAGGAGGGAGAGGGTGTGCAATGTCACCACAGGAAAAAAGTGTCCTTTTAAATAAAGTTTACGAATAAAGAGAGAAGGAAGGGGGGTTCCATGTAGGCTGACTGGGGGAAGCTGCACCCAAAGACCAGGGAACATGGTTGGATTCTGCTCTGGAGCCAAGTTGCTGAAGCTATGGGAGAAGAGATCCTCTTAGGGTGTATTATTCTGCACTCCCTCCATCAAGGCTAAGGTGTGTATATATCTAAATAAAACCATGTATGTTAAAGACACTATAGTCTCTGTTGTGCTTCACCCCCCCCCCCAAAGTAACAGGAACCCTGGTTAAGTGCAAAGAGCCCTGGAATCTTATACCACCCAGCAGAAACTGGGGTGGCCCATAACACTATATTACCACTGACAAATCAATTTTCCTAGTTCCCTGTACACAAATCACCTAGATCTCACAATTACTTCCTATACCAACATGATCACCAGCAAAAATGCACCACTAATGTGAGTAGTAATGGTGCAACCCATGTAATCTTCTTGTTGTTGTTGTTTAGTCGTGTCCGACTCTTCATGACCCCCTGGACCAGAGCACGCCAGGCACTTCTGTCTTCCACTGCCTCCCACAGTTTGGTCAAACTCATGCTGGTAGCTTCGAGAACACTGTCCAACCATCTCGTCCTCTGTCGTCCCCTTCTCCTTGTGCCCTCCATCTTTCCCAACATCAGGGTCTTTTCCGGGGAGTCTTCTCTTCTCATGAGGTGGCCAAAGTACTGGAGCCTCAGCTTCAGGATCTGTCCTTCCAGTGAGCCATGTAATCTTATGTGAATGCATTACAGCCGTACCTTGGAAGTCGAACGGAATCCGTTCCTGAAGTCCGTTCGACTTCCAAAACATTCGAAAACTAAATTGGAGCTTCTGATTGGCTGCAGGAAGCTCCTGCAGCCAATCAGAAGCTGCGGAAGCCCCGTCAGACGTTCGGGTTCCAAAAGAGCATTCGTAAACCGGAACAATCACTTCTAGGATTGCGGCGTTCAGGAGCCAAAATGTCCAAGTTCCACGGCATTTGGGATCCAAGGTACGACTGTACTGTTGCAATGCGCCATAAATCACAAGAAAGGCAGCTGTTCAGTTGTAGAAGTGGTAGAAACAAATGAATCAGACCCTGGACTTATCAAAATTATAAAGAATTATATCATAATATCCATACTGTTCTGCAGAAGCTATTCTGAATGATCCAGAGAAAAGTGGAGCACTTTTAATTAAGTCCAATTGACTTAAATGACAGAGGTTTAAACACAAAATCAATCAGAGCTTTGAGTATTTAAGCTTGATGGGATTGTGTCCTCTGGTTCCTTCCCCACCCCCTATTTGTATCAAGTGTATATGACAATTTCCAGGCAAAGCGGCAATAGTGTGCTTTATATGTGAATGCCAGCTCATTTGATACAGCAGTAATCTTGATTTATAATCCATCAAGTTATTATTAGGCATGAGATGAAACATAAAGCCACGGATAATCAAAAATCTGAACTGACATTCTGACATTGATTACAGCAGCAACAAACAGCCTTTTGAAGAGGATTACACTGAGCACATGCATTCTCTTCTCTTTCAGCCAGTCTGTTAACAAATTTTGCACCAGGCCCTACTGTTAGGCAACTGGATACTGGGAGCAGGGTGGGGACTAAAATGACAAATCCCAGCAGGACTGGGACTGGAGTCAGAATGGAGAACTAGGTCAGATTCTATAGGAGTGTTCAGGTGAAACTTGGGAAGCAGGCTGTCTACACCGGGGAAAGGGAAGTCAATTACAGGGTCTGGGTCAGGATGAGGAGTCAGAAGATGCTGGAATAGTATTGTAAGGTGGCAGCAAGCAGAATGTTGAGCAAGGAAACGAAAGCTGGAAGATTAGGAGGAAAGCAGGCAGACATGTTGTGAGGAAGAACAAAGGACAGATGGGCAAGCTGACCAGCCCCTAAAGAGAAAAACTGTGGAGTCACTCAACCAAAGCTAGAATTTCTGTTGACCCAGACCTGATCTGGAAGCCCAGTACATTTTCAAACACAATCTGAAGTGTTGGTAGTGACCTTTAAAGTCCTAAACAGCCTTGGCACTGTGTACCTGAAGGAGCGTCTCTTCCTCCATTGTTCTGCCTGGACATTGAGGTCCAGCTCTGAGGGCCTTCTGGTGGTTCCCTCCCTGTGAGAAGTGAAGTTACAGGGAGAGGGCCTTCTCGGTAGTGGTGCCCTCCCTGTGGAATGCCTTCCCATCAGATGTCAAGGAGATAAAGAACTACACAACTTTTCAAATAGATCTGAAGGCAACCCTGTATAGGAAAGTATTTAATGTTTGACATTTTATCATGTTTTTATGTGTTGTAACTATGTACATTTTTTCATGTTGTAAGCTGACTTGAGCATGGTTTTAACTAGGGGAATGTGGCCTACAAATAAAATTATGTATGTATGTTTCTTAAATACAGACTTTGAATGGTATCTAAAATGGACGGCTCCATTTTCAGCTCAATATAGCATTGGGGCCACCATGGATTTAGGATTAAATACTTTTAGAAATGGCACTGCCAAATTCATACTTTTCACTGCAGATAAAGTTTAAGATCTCTTGAGCAGAAGTAGAGGCTATCAATCTATATAATTTATCTATATATCACCAATTTCAAAAGTGTGTCTGATTAAACTGCACTTTAAGCTAATCAAAGTTTTCTACGTATTCAGCTTCAAACTATTCAAAGACTACATGCATTTTGGATTCCCCCCCCAAAATGGACCTCCTTTAATTTTAGCATAATTAATCAAAATATGTTTTTGTTTTCTTTAAATTTTCTCAAAAGCCATCACAGTCTGTCTTGTATAACACAGAGGAGTGTTCATGTAAGCTAGAGTGTGCTCATGTAAGCTTCTCTGAAAAGAAGGTAGAAAACAATTTGTATTTAGAAATTGTTCAATGGTATGATTTGCATAGAAATTAAAGAGAAAGGCCTAACATATCTTTATCTTGGAATTATATCATTTTTAGAGTTGTCCTTATAATGATGATCATTATATAAGACTCCCATCCTTTAGGCAATTAAGCTTTTAAAAATCGACCAAAATTGAACCCTATCACTGCACACTGAATCAGAATCCTTTTGCAGTGCCATATTCTCACCAGGCAGCTTGCCATTTGGCAGAAGACGAATCAAATCATGGACGTTCCTTCCAATAACACAGTGGAATGCTTACAAGATCCTGAATATTAAAAATAAAGTCCTATCAGTTTAAGGCTATAAATAACAAACATGAAAGTACAAGAATCTAAGAGTTGTATCCAATGTTAATCACACTCAGAATAGAAGCACTGAAATTAATGGACTTAAGTTAGTCATTTCCAAATTTTTCAATGAGTCTGTTTTGAGGATGACTAATACTGAATACAAGCTTATGATTTGGGCTGATCTCATAATTTCCCTCCAACATTCTCCCAAAGTCCCATACATTTTGGGACAGCATTTCTTTAGAACCCAGGTAGGGCAAATGTAAATATTAAGTGTTAGGTCAGTTCTATGAGGTTACTCCAGAAGCCAGATTAAACAAATTGTTAACCTTTACATCTAATTTTGTCATGAACATAACCTGCCATATATATTCAATCAATCAATCAGTTTATTACAGTCATATACCAGCAGTCAGAGAATAGAAAACCAAGTGGATAAAAAACCAAAAAAACAACAACACCCTGATAATTAAAACAGATAAAAACTAAAAACAAATAAAAACATTCAGTTAAAACAGACAATTAAAACAATATATATATATTCTCTACTGTATCATTTCCATTCTTTTTTGTTAGCTGTGATAAGATGTACCGTAAATTAAAAAAAATGGGACCTCAGTTTAAGATATACACAGGTGATCCTAGAGTACTGCATGAAAATCACATTATGACCCCCTAAAATTCACATCTCCAAGGGGCCTCTGCTGTTTAGAATCTGCCACTTTTATGACACTGCGGAGAAAAACAACAGAATCTTCTCTCATTTAGAATTCCCAGACTCTTATCTAAAACCAGAAGATTTATGACATCCTATCTACATTGGTCTTGCTTTTATTGGAACCCAGATATAAAAAGTTACCAGGAAGGAATTTTTATCTCTGTTAGTGATGTCCTCCTTGGGCATACTTCCATATTTTCCCCAAGACTTAGATCTTTTCCCCACAAACCATTGATTCTCACCCACTGTTCTCCTCATCCTGCCTGGTTTATCTTTCAGCCAAATTCTCCCCCATCTCTTTCCTTTGATTGTGATTTGCTAGGAACTCTAAACATGTTGCTTTTTTTGATCTAGCAACTAACTGTGATGATCAGATTGGCCATTAAGTCCCCAATTGCCCTGCATGTGTCCTTTCCTTAATCTGTGAACAGGAAATAAGAAATCAAAATGGGACACCAATGAAAGTAGAAGCCAAAGAAAACAGAGGCAAAACCTCAACAGATGCTGACAGTGGAGAAGTTCATTGAAAAATATAGTTGCTCAACTTGTTTCAGCAAATCTCTTTCCTCAGGAGCAAAATGTCCCACCTTTCTATTCCACTTGTTGAAGTCCCACACTCAAACCTTTGTGGTCTCAGTGTATGCTTACCTTGTAACAAACACTTGCCTTAGGGCAGAAGTTTCCAACCTTTTTGAGCCCATGGCTCCCTTGACCAGCTACATTCTTTCTGTGGCTCTCCTGTGGGGAAATGCACTCTGAGCCCTAGAAGCCTGGTTATGTCCCCCCCCCTTGCCTGCAGAGCTGGCAGCCCCTCACCCCTTTTCAAACACCCTCCCTTGTGGAGTGTTCCCACAGCCTCCTCTCGTGGTGTAGTGGTTAAGAGCGGTGGACTCGTAATCTGGTGAACTGGGTTCGCTTCCCCGCTCCTCCACATGCAGCTGCTGGCTGATCTTGGGCTAGTCACACTTCATTGAAGTCTCCCAGCCTCACTCACCTCACAGAGTGTTTGTTGTGGGGGACGAAGGAAAAGGAGATTGTGAGCCTTCGGGTAGTGATAAAGCGGGATATCAAATCCAAACTCTTCTTCTTCCTCCTCTCCCCTCTCTTTGTGAGTCCTCTGGACAGCTGCCACAGCTGCCCTGGTCTCTGAGCCGCTCCCCAAAAGAGGTGCCTCCTCACGCCACCCCACAGGGGCCTGGGAAGAGGATGCTCCCAGCCTCAGTGGCCCAACTGAGACTGGCCAAAGGTGAATGTGATGTCACTATCTTACTCACCTTGGGAGGCCTTACTCACCTTGGGAGGCTGCAGTGGCAGCAGTGGGCCTGCATGGTGGAAATGCTTCCCTCCAACGCCGGCACTCAGCTCCCAGGCAGGCATTGCACACAACAAGCCTGCCTCCCACTTGTCTGTCCATTCCCAATGGCAAGAGCTGGTGGACTGGCTGGTTGGGCTCCCTCACCCACATGCTTGCTTGCTTACTTGATCCAAGGCTGCCTCAGCACCCCCTGGCCTGCCCCAGAGGCACCATTTGCATGGGGAGTTTGTAGTCAGGGCTTCTGCAACAAACAGCTGTGCAAGCCTTTGGGAGGCAGAGGTGCAAGATGGCATCAGAGGAGGGAGGGAAGGAAAGAGGGACAGAGACTAGTCCTGCCTGCAGCAGTGTGGTGTAGTGGTTGAGAGCGGTAGTCTTGTAATCTGGGGAACCAGGTTCGCGTCTCCGCTCCTCCACATGCAGCTGCTGGGTGACCTTGGGTCAGTCACACTTCCTTGAAGTCTCTCAGCCCCACTCACCTCACAGAGTGTTTGTTGTGGGGGAGGAAGGGAAAGGAGAATGTCAGCCGCTTTGAGACTCCTTAAAGGGAGTGAAAGGAGGGGTATCAAATCCAAACTCTTCTTCTTCTTCTTCTGCAGCACCCATGACCATCCTTCAAGGCACCCCAGGGTGCCACACCACACTGGTTGAAAATCCCTGCCTTAGAGGATTTGGCACAGAATCAGTGCCCAAATTATCTATTTCTCTTTCAGTTCCTCCCTTGAGGCTAGGAATGAAAATATATATCAATTTCAGACTCTCGTTTTCTAATTTTCCCAGCCATAAATTCAGTTCTCCACAATTTTATATCTGTTTGTTGTTGTTTTTTAAAGAACAACTCATGAAAATTCATCAGCATCTCAGTGTGATAGCCCCCCCCAGCTGTACACATTTTTTGCATAAATATTTCTCTAATATAATGCATTTTTGTATGTTATTTATTTTCATAATTACATAATTACATTTTTATACATATTTCCCCCTAATATACACATTATTGTACACAGTATTTAGTTGGAGAAGTTCATCATAAAATTCAGAAAAATTGAGAATGTTGAATTGGGTTTCAGTTCAGTATTGTTTCAGAAATGTAAATTGGATAAAAACCAAATTCTTCTCCCATGCCTACCTGTGATCTTCCAGATGCTGTTGAATTTCAGGTCCCACCAGTCCCAGCCAGCATGGCTAATAGTTAGGATGATGGGAGTTGTAGTCCTACAACATCTGTTCTAGGCCTTAGGGGCTATGGCCTAGGGAGGGAGCATGGCCTGGAGAGAATCTTGAGGGCTAGAAAGAGAAGATTGGAGGGCCACATTCGGCCCCAAGTCTGAGATTCCCACTGCCGGTTAGGTGGTAATGTCTATTACTTCACTTACTTCAACGTGTAGGAAGTTGTTCTGCTCCTTCTAGAGGCCTCCCTCCTCATTCTGTCGAATGTGACCCTGGATTTCTTCTCCAAAGTTTCACCCTGATGACCCCACTGGGAACTGAGGAGTGTGATTGCACATTCAGCCCTCATTTGCGAGATTCGCCTATTAATTTCACAGTCAAAACAGAACCTTGGTACACATAACTGTACTTTCAAGCTTCCCAATCGTGTGGAGATGCGCACACAGAGATCATGGTATATGAACAGGCTCGCTTCCAAATTCCAAACAAATTTGTGGAGGTGAGGAGTAGGGACAGCACACATGATGCACTCCATGAACTCAAAGAACATCTGAAAGAAGTTAATGACAGTATTTCACCATGTTTTAAGTATGTTAATCTATCCATAGCCTGACACAAGGAAATCTGCTCATAAATTAAAGCCTTCGTGGTTTTGAGATTGCACTGAGCACAACTAATCATGACTTATTGTAACTGGCAGTTTTCTTTTTGGAGCAGGCTAGCGGTCTCATAGTTGGTGGATTTTATGAAACAAGGTTCCGTTTTATTGGTTTAGCTTGGCTAGATCTTGAATATATACAGAAACAGGATGCAGTTTAATTTTTTGGTGAGCATTTTGCTATGTAGGGGGTTTCATTTAAAAGCTTCTTAAGGAACAAAACAAAAACAAAGTGCCTTTCTAATACATGGGCTGGAGCCAAAAACATAATCTCCCAAATGTGTTTTCCTCTTTAGAAAGTCAACAGTGTTTTGTATGGTCTGAAGTCAAGAACATGTTTATGCATTAGTATATATAGCAGTAATGAAGAGAACTGAAGGAAACATTGGGGCCCTATGGACCTCCAAGACTTTCCAAGTCTTGGCAAATAATGCACAGATTCGAGACCTCCACTATGTACACAGAATTATATTGTATATACTACCAGTTTCAGACTTTCTTTATTCACTCTTACAATATGTAATCAAAACCACAGTATCCACACACAAGAGGGAGTTATTGACAGGCTCAGGGTAACCCCAAGCTACAGACAAAAAATTGAAAATGCAAAAAAAAAAAAAAAAAGAATTGAAGGGTAAAATCCCCACCCCCCCAAAAGGCCACATAATAACTCAATGATACAGATGGTAGTGTCCAACTTCCACATTCCATTAGCACAAGAGTTTTTGCTTGTGCAACAGAAGTTCCCCCTCCACTCCTTCCCCCATTCCCTCCCCAAATCTGCTTTGAAGGGTTGCAAGGGGAACCCAGGAAAGATTTAAGGTAGAAAGAGAGAGAGAGAGGAAGAGGAAGAGGAGAGGAGGAGGAGGAGGAGGAGGAGGAGGAGGAGGAGGAAAGTACCATTGTGCAAGCTGAAATCCTTGCACTGATGGAGCAAGTTAATAAGATACCACCTTGAATGTTGAGTGACTAAAGATGTTTAAAGAACATGTGTGGGAATAAAGTGTTAGATTTCTGTGTGTACTGACACACTGCCCAGTAGTGTTCACAGAAAGGGGGAGGATGTTAGATTTTTGTGTGTTGCCACTGTGCAGTGCTTTGAGTCACAAGTCTCTGTTTACATTCCAGAGACATTCATGGCTGTTGGAAGTCAGGAGATGGATGTGACATTACTAGTTTTCTGTTCCTTTGTTGCAGTTGCTCTCTCCTCTCACAGAGAGAGGATGTATTTTCTTTTCTGTCTGCGTAACTAGGAATAAAACTCTTTAGCCATGTAGCTCATACTATCTCGTCCTTCCGCATGCTGCTGTATACTCTGCGTAATGGTGGAACGTGCTTGGAGCCTCATCAAAGGCTCAGGAACAGGAAGGCTTGTATCCAAAGTAGTGCTGATTCAGTTGTTCCATTAGCACAAGAATTTCTGCTTGTGCAATGGAACTTCCCCCATTTCTTGTCCAGTGCCCCTCTAAATTTGTTCTGGATTTCCCCCCAATGCTCCCAAGCAAATTTGGGGTGGGTGCAGAACATGAGGGCCCTTCACACAAGGGTACGTTCTTGCACTAGCAGAACAAGCGCATTGGATGCCACCCTACTGTGCCTTCGATTGCTGCACATCAACATTTTGGGTAAAATGCAGTGCACTTAAATATTACCAAAGGAACAAGAATGAAAGAACTTTGTGGAACCTACACGGTTTCTATGACACAGTGAAGCGGGGTGGGGAAAGAAGGTCAATGTGGATTTTCAGGGTTGTTAAGATTTAGCCTGCTTGAATTATTTTGTGCTTGTGGAAGTTAAGCAGATGAGAAACACATTAAATAAGATGATAGAATATAGATTATATTGTGCCCCCTCCCTTGCACCATTGCACCTACCCCAACTCTTTCCTAAGCTTTAGCTCAATGAATGAATTCTCACCCCCTTCTCCCTCCCTCCCTTTCAATTTGTTAAGATGCTGGAATCTGCTTTGTGAGATTTATGAAGGAACTTGAAGCGATTAGTTTCACAGTGCATGAAAATTCCTCAGGTTCAGAGGGATGTCCAATCTGTTACACCATGAGCTGTTGACTGGATGAGAACATGAGCAGCTCGGAGCCCTAAGGAGATTGTGTTGAGTTATTAAACACTTGTGGCAAAGCTGCTTATTGTTAATTCCCCAATGTCCTGCCGAAGTGGTTGGATAAGATCATATCGGATTAGATCAAAGAGCCTGGGAACCGGCCTTTCGAGCAGATTCGTTTAATCAATAAAGAGGGGAGAGGGAGAGAGCGGCAGCAGCAGCAGTACCAGGATCACAGGAGATTAGGATAAGGAAAATACGAAACAACAGATTTCCCCCCCCCCTCCTATTTAAAAAAAATAATGTAATTCTGCATGGCAAAGAGTGGAGCTTTTCTTCTCTTTCTCCCTCCCTCCCATTTAAAAAACCTTAAATTCCTGTAACTGTATCAGCACAAAGAGAAGAATAAATGACTCCCTTTAAAACTTCATTATAGAGCAGCCAGTTTAGAACCTAATACAGTAATACTTCATAAGTCAAGACACTGTAAAAGTACTATTAAAGCAATCAGAGCTCTAAAATACCTGCTGTTAGGCGAAGGGGTGGGGAGACTCCTATCAAGAAGCAGCTTTTGCTTAAAAGATTCCCTTAAGGAAAAAACAGTTCTGCACAAAATGTCAATTGTGCCCTTATATTTGGGAGCGGGAGGTAGGTGGGTGAATAATCTTGATTTCAACCAAGTTTATTTAGAAACTGCGGCTAGGAATTCCAAGAGGACTGATTTCTAAGTTAGTAGAACTACACTCCCAGAGCTGTACAGTAATTAAAAGGACTAACAAAATTCATATATACAAGGAATATGTCTATTACTGGTTGATAGATTATAATGCTGGATGCAATTCATGTTCCAGAGTGTCTGTAGTGGTAAAGTCCTACATAGACATAATATCATTTTTAAGAGGGACTTTAAAACCAATTTCCATAGCCAAGTACAACACTAATCATAATAAAATGGAAAATAATGAGAAAAGGCCAAATATTATTAGTCTGCTTACTGTTGCTGGGAAAATTCTCTTTGATTCACAGTAGGATTTGGCCCCAAATGAATTAGCAATGCAGGTGCCTGAAGTAAAATGATTGGCCATAATAGTATTATAAAAATTACACCTGATTTTAACAAAATATAATTTATACTCAGAATTAAATATGGATATATATCTATAAATCCATTCTATAAAACTTAATTTTCCATCCAGATATGCTGATTACCTCAGGCCTTGCATACCTTCGCTGACAGTTAATTACTACGGAACGCTTTAACGCTATTTTCCAAATCAGCAGGCATGCATAAAATGACTGCAATCTAATTTGACATATTATTAGTGATGATTATTGTCATAGATAAATTAGATTGAACAGAAAATAACCTTCATCCTTAGCATGTTTTAGCTCTCAGAATTAATGTGATTTGGTGAACACACATAAATAAAAGTCTGATGAGTCCCCGCTGACTGTGAGGCCGGCTGGTGCTGAAGTGTATCAATTTCATGCAGATGATGAATTCCTTAAGCATTCAATGATAATCATGCTTGATTTGACAAGACTTTCTCATGCTATTTTAGGGCCTTAATTTTCTGTGAAGTTCTGTCAAGTGCTCATCAAGCACCCACTTATCTCCCTATCTTAACCTGGCAACCAATCACAAGGTTGCCTAACAGTGCCGCTACCAAGTACCAAGGTATTAATATTCTGGTCATGTGACTGTCCAAGGAGAGAAGCCAATCAATGGCTGATTAACATTCAGGTCATGTGACTCCCAAGGAGAGTAAATGAGTTACACAGTAAGACATCAAACAAATTTTCATCTTGAAAGAGTGATTGCTTTTTCTGCTGCTGTGATGTTTGTCAAATTCACTCTAGCCTTGTCCAATTAAGCTCCATGAGATGAATTAATAATGAAGAGATGTAAGCATTCTGCCAGCGTGATATCTGCGCTGAGAACCACGGCGTGGAGACCAAGGGAGGGAGGGGAGGGGGAAGGAAAATGGATCGGAAAAAGCCCACATCTGGATAGCTAGAATAATTGCTTTCCAAACGCTGAGGCTGTTTTGTAGTATTTAGTTTGCATTGCACTTCAACTTAGAGGGACTCTTGGGGGAGCATTCAGACAACCAAGTTTCCTTTTCCAAGGACTAGATGACTTTTGCATTCACCAACCTGTGGAAATTCAGTGGACAGGGATGACAAAAAGGGTTGATAGGCACTCCCACAAAATATTTCCTGCTCCTCCGCATTTCAGCCTCAGTTCATTAAGGTCCTATACATTGTGAATTAAATCCTGGCTCTCCCAAGAATGGTTGTTGCACCTCCAGACTTACTTTTCTATGAAACTAGGACATGTGACTGCATCCTTAATGTGATGGACACTGCAGTCTCTTTATTTTAATCGTGGGGGGGGGAATCTAGCTTGTTCATAGGGTAATGGCAGAAAAGTGCTCTTTCGAAGCCTAGTTCAGCTGAGTTCTCGTTGTTTGGCAATGTTGTCAAATGCAGGAGGGAAACTGGTCAAACTCAACTTGTGTGTGGAATTCACTCAACCACATCTTTTCATGGGGTGATTGTGGCTTTCATATAATTGCCATATCATTTTAAACTATCACATACAGTGGTACCTCTTCTTACGAACACGATCCGTTTCGGGGTGCCGTTCGCACCCTGAAAAGTCTGTAAGTAGAGCGCCGCTACTGTGCCTGTGTGAAGCGCGCAGATCGCTTCTGTGCATGCGGACGCTTTCATAGCTGTCAAGCGTCCCTTATTTGGTGGGACAGTCCCTTATCCCAGCACCATGTCCTGCTGCTGTCCTTTATTGATGATGTCCCTTAAATTTCCCAGGTTTCAAAGGAAGCAGCTCCTCTCCCTCCTTCCCTGCCGGCCAGGGAGGCTCCAACTGTGTTGCTTGGCTGCGTTGCTCACCCAATAAGGAGTATAACAACGACTGGGGGGGGTGGAGCTTGCATGCCTTGTGCTGATCAAATTGGCCGCATTGCCTGGGGACTTGCCTTTGCTCAGCGCTTCCCAGCAGAGAGGTGATGGTGGTTTTCCTTGCTGCATCCCCTTTGTCGGGTTGCTGCGCTATGGGAACCAGTAGTTGAGGCTTCGTTTGACGGCTGGTTGACTAAAATCCCTTATTTTGGCTGCTGATCCCTTATTTTTGAGGCTGCTGGCCCCTTATTTTCAAATCTGTAAGTTCACAGATATGGGCACGGTGAACCTGGAAATAAACACTTCCAGGTTTGCCACGTTCATAACCTGAAAAGCTGCAACGTGAAGCAAACGTAATACGAGGTATGACTGTACAGGCTCTCAGCCTGGCAATTTTTTACACACTTGCAAGCTGCATCCAGCAATAGCCCCAAAACTTTCCTTTGGATATTAACAGCAAAAACAACCCTAGTTATTGAGATGGAAAGAAGCCTACATTAGTGACTGAACTCTTGCCACTACAAGTCAGCCCCAATAAAAAAACTAGGGCTAGCGCTACCATTAGATAATATGAGGCAGCTGCCTTAATCAGCTGATTCTCGGAGTTACGAAAAGGCAGTAAATTGTTGGTTATTTACCTTAATACTAAATCCACTGCACCACGTCGGGTAGCAAGATGTACTGGGCTTGCCCTATGCTGTGCCTCCAAAATATAAGCAGATTGTTGTGATTCTCCACCAAGAAATCTACAGTTGTAAGGCAGCCATTCTGAATGTTTTTCATCTCCCCCAACTGAATCTGGTATGGCCAAGATCACACTCTTAAAGAGTGCAGTGACCAAAGTGGACAAAATATGCTACATCTAGAAAGCCCAATTTATGTGTCAAACTCAACGTATTGAATTGTTGCGCGTGTAGGTCCCCAGGCCACCCCTCAAATAACTTCACACATAACACTTAATTTAGTTTTGGTTTTTGGGCACTATTTTGGCCACAACTTTATTAAAATACAAAATCAGTGAGTGGTTGTTTAGACATTGGTTATGACTATCTGTCCCCCCGCCTGGGACAGAACTGGCATCCCGAGGTCCGATCGGTAGCCAGTAGAAGAGAAAGTCAAACTGGGGGGTCACCTGAGCTAAGCGTCGGACCCACGCCGCTCTCCCCAGCAGCTCCCCGAAAGCTTGCCTGCCCGGTCCTATAACAAGGATTCCCATAACAGGGATTGAGCGGCCCTGGTCCCATAACAGGGATTCCCATAACAGGGATTGGGCGGCCCTGGTCCCATAACAGGGATTCCCATAACAGGGATTGGGCGGCCCTGGTCCCATAACAGGGATTGGACGAAATCATGGCAAGCCCCAGGATTCCTTTAACAGAATTCCCTTCATCGCAATAGGAGGGGCAGGCACCGCCTGTTCAGCCCCCTCCAACACCAGCATATTATAACCAATGCCTAACCGCAACCTTACAAGTTGTGACGAATTGCAGAGTAGTAGGCAAAAACCAAATGGCACAGCCAATCACCAAATGGCAAAATTCCTACTAGGCCCCTGCGCCAAGGCAGACGACCCCCATGACAGGCAAAGCAAGGTCAACCGGAAAAGAGGGCGGGTGGGCGGGTGATCCGATGCACTCTGCAAAGAGAAAGAGAAACCAGAGTGCACCAATATTTAAAGACTATGGTCCCACCCACTCAATTTGCAACATACAATTTGCCCCAGCAACCCGGTTATCCAATCACAGATGCCAGGCAATAACTATTAACCAGCCTGGCAACAAGAGGCCTGGCCCGGTGGCCCACACCGCAACACGTGCTCTCATTTATTGGAGAACACGCTTTGCGCGTGTAGGTCCCCAGGCCACCCCTCAAATAACTTCACACATAACACTTAATTTAGTTTTGGTTTTTGGGCACTATTTTGGCCACAACTTTATTAAAATACAAAATCAGTGAGTGGTTGTTTAGACATTGGTTATGACTATCTGTCCCCCCGCCTGGGACAGAACTGGCATCCCGAGGTCCGATCGGTAGCCAGTAGAAGAGAAAGTCAAACTGGGGGGTCACCTGAGCTAAGCGTCGGACCCACGCCGCTCTCCCCAGCAGCTCCCCGAAAGCTTGCCTGCCCGGTCCTATAACAAGGATTCCCATAACAGGGATTGAGCGGCCCTGGTCCCATAACAGGGATTCCCATAACAGGGATTGGGCGGCCCTGGTCCCATAACAGGGATTCCCATAACAGGGATTGGGCGGCCCTGGTCCCATAACAGGGATTGGACGAAATCATGGCAAGCCCCAGGATTCCTTTAACAGAATTCCCTTCATCGCAATAGGAGGGGCAGGCACCGCCTGTTCAGCCCCCTCCAACACCAGCATATTATAACCAATGCCTAACCGCCACAAGAGCTCTAACGCTCGCCGCCAACCACTCACAAACCCAACCAGGAACCCAATTTAGTAGCCACCACATCCAGCCAAACATCATTCCCCAAATCGGAGAGGTGCACTATATCTGCCCGGTAAAGGGCCTCAGCCTTAAAATTAATGTCTGGGTGCGAAATCACCAAACCACCCAGCTCCAATACCTTCACGCAAACAGCAGAGTTAATGCGCTTCCTGGCCCTTTCAGCGGCCTCCGGGCGGGAACACCGCGCCAGGTTTGCCTCTGCAACCAGTGAGACCAAATTATTCTCACTGAAGGTAATAAGGCTGCCAATGCCTCCAAATCCCTTTTGGATTGAGGTGCGCAAAGCAAGGCAATCAATAGTTGCCACATCATTTTTTCCCAGCTGCACCACTATGGCCATAGGGTGGGGAGGTCTGAGAGCAGCCGGTGACCAATCAGCGGCATAAACTCTCCCCATGACATTCCGCGTCTGGAAAACCATGACACTTGCACGTGCTGTGGGAGGCCGAGACACGCTCCCCTTGCAGACTGCCTCGCTCTGCTGCCAGCCCAATGAACGATGCTGTGTCCCACTATCCAGACGTGGACCAGCGTGGGATCTACAAGGGTTGAAACAACAAGCATTAGTACCAAACTCAGCATTTGTTTCACACATAACCCTTGAAAGCATACGATTTCCATCTCCCCAAATCCTTGATCCTGGTGGCTGAGAAGCCCCAATGGGCTGCCATAGTCTCTGCACCTATGCGAAAGGAATGAGGAGCGAAACCAGAGGCCGAGATCCCACAAGCAGAGATGGCCTTACGTATGACTTATGTGAACTGGTGTCGCGCCAAAGGGTGACCATTTTATTGCATGAGTAGGGGGCTGTCCTCAGGAGGTCTCAAGGCCAAGTACTTCCTTGCATCCTTGCATCCTTGACCGGGAACGGGCCCACCTCCCCAGTCACTGGGAGGCGGACAACCTCCCCCCGACCCAGCTGGTCAGTTTGTGGAGTTGCACACTACAAGTCTCAACTCCAAAAGGGAAACACATATATCCCGAAGGAGCAACCCACGAGAACCAGCAACTTCTAGAATCGAGCCAGCCCCCAGGGGAACGAAAAGCCAAATATTTCAGTATACAATAACAGGGCAAGGGCCCACCTTATCTGTGACTGGAAGCCCGATGATGGCAACCCTGCCCACTAGGTCTGACTTAGAGCTCCAGACACTTATGACAAGCTCCAAAGCAGATAAGGAAAAATCCAGAGGCAATAAGCCTCCAAACTCTCAGCCCCGTGCTGGCTCCAATTTCCCCAACCCTCAGTACACCAAAATTACAATGGAATACTGAAAGAAGTCTCGTCTGGAACTAGAACCAGGAGACAAATATTAACTTGTTGCGGATACTGCATAGGTCAAGATTGACCGGCTTCCTGCCTGCAGTCCTGTGAAGGCTGGAGCCTTTACCAACCTTCCGAGACCCTGCGCACGACACACTTTTAGGAGAGTCTCTGAAAAATTAAAGCTTTACTCCAGCAGACATTGCAGCGGACTGAATTCTGATAGTTTTAACAGTGCATCCGATCTGCAGCAGGTGGGCGAATTACTGCAGGTCCTGCTCAGAGAATGGAGGCAAGTTCCTCTGAATGGCCGAGGACTGCCAGCTAAACGCTAAGAAATCAGTCCAGGCCTCCTCATAAGACCTGAAAGCAGAAGGGGAAATGTAAGCTACTCCTCCTCTAAATTATCAATTGTTGCCAAAGCGCCACAGGAGCTCCAGAAAATCCGGCTATAGCTGGGCGTCCAGAGCCCAGGATCTGAAGCTCTCCAACTGAAAACGGGATATAGTGACAGTGAAAACAATAGATGATCCCGTAATAAAACGAGCAGAAACGCAATATTAAACCTTAAGCAGTGCAGCTGGAAAGCACATAAAAGGGGGGCGGAGACTGCCGAAGCATGAGGACCATTTTGCCAGGACCTTCACACTGCCTGGTTATCAGACCAAGACAGACCCGACGGTCCCTGTACTCCTCAGTCCAGATGTGCGCTGACACTACAATGGGGAAAACTCAAGAAAAGTTAGGTCACATGTGATTGCCTTGCCCTGCCAGGCTCAAGGCCACTGTACAGGATGATGAAGAGACCACCTGGCCAAGCAGGAATGGAAGGGGCAGCCTGGAACAACCACCCTGCATGCCAATTTTATTTTATTTATTTATTTATTTTCTAAACTGACCTAGCAATAATAGAATCTGACAAAGCAACATTTGCTATCAGAGGAAGTATTACAAGAATAACGTCCTTCACGGCAAACAGCTTTTCCACAGGCAAGCAGAGGTATGAGCAACGGTATCCAGCTAGCCCCCAAATACGTTAAAGGGGCAGTGGAGCCACTGACCTATCCACTGGGAACACCCAGCTCCTCAGGGAATAAAAGGGGCGTACAGTAAGCCTTAGCAGAGGCTGATGTCACATGAACCAGCCAGTAAGATAATCCAAATAATGGTACCCCCAGTTAAACGAGTCTTGACTCGCAATGTTCAAACCAAAAAGGACTTGAGTGCTGCACAGCCTATAGCGCAACCCATTGGCATCGCCTTATATTGGCATCGCCTTATAAATGTAAGGACCATCCAATTAAAGCCCAACTACTTATAATCTAGAGGGTGAACTGGCAGCAGCCTAACAGCCAATTCAATATCGCATAATGTCAACCAGGCCCTCATCCAATTTGTTGGTAAGCTCAACTGCCTGATCCAAAGATGCATATTTCACGGAACAATTCCAGAGAGTCATTCACTGAGGTGCCTATGGGATGCGATAAATTATAAGGGGGATTATATGGGGCTTTCTTAGGGACGATCCCTAAAGGGGATAAATGAAAATAGGAATAGCAGGAGAATCAAGGGGATACCTCCATGCGTCCCAATGAAAGCTGCTTCCTAACCTTCTTACTTGCTACCACAGGTAGCTCTCTGACTGGCTTAGAGTTGCTGTGTTCTGAGCCACTGGCTGAAAAGCCAGAGGAATCCCAAACCTTGGGAAAACCCTTCCCACAAGCACAAAACCACTGACCCATCTAGATAACCTTTTAGCCAGGCTTACAAGGAAGATATTTTTATGGAAATATGGGTGAGAGGTATCGAGTTATTGCTTGCTAGTCGCCAGCCCCCACTTGGGCAGAATGCCCTGCCTTGAGTTGCCACCATGACGTGTAGATTTACAGGGCCAACGCCGGCCAGAAACCCTAAAAAGTCCCAACAAAGCTGCTGCCGGGCCAGCTTCCTGCATACAGCTTAAGGTTCTATTGCTCAGGGAATTTCCATTTGAAATGTGGAGCTGCGCAAGTGATCCACATGTCCCCGTCCCTGCGATCCTAGCAAGCTGAGGGGATAATGGCAGCCCTGCATCTAACGTTCCCATAGTGAATTGCAACTTAAAGAATAGTGGGGTGGAAGGGACCCTGAGGATGATCTAGTCCACTCTCCCACAAAATAATAATAATAGTAATAATAATAATAATAATAATAATGGTGATGATGATCTATTTGTACCCCGCCCATCTGGCTGGGCTTGCTCAGCCACTCTGGGCAGCTTCCAACAAAAGATTAGAATACAGTAATGCAGCAAACATTAAAGGTTTCCCTAAACAGGGCTGCCTTAGATGTCTTCTAAAAGTCTGGTAGTAGACATCTGATGGATTACCGGCACCATACGCTGACCAGCTGAGCTATCCAGGATGGTCCCTAGAGACCCAGGTTTGACATACCTGCAAGGAGGTGTAAGCATCATCCCTGCTCCCCTTTTCCCTGCTCCTGGATCGCCACCTCTGAAGACGCTTCCTTCTGGAAGAAGGCACCTAGGGCATCAGCAAGTCAACCTCTGCAGGAGAAGCAATCTCTGGAGGCATCTGCAAAGGCTCTGTCATAGTCTGCAAAAAACTAAATGTGAGGAACTGGTGAAACCAATGCTTTGTGCACCACATGGGGAAGCTATTCAGGCCGGAAACGCTGCCAGAGGCCATCAAATTCTAGGGCCAAGCGGGCCAAGCCCTAAGATCACCTGCTAGGCCAGACATAAATGTTTCCAATGAGTTAACAAACTCGAGGCAGCCTGTCCAGGTGCCCCTGTTTGCCCTTTAGAGGGAAGCACGCCCTCAAGAAACCCGAACTTCTTTTTGGGAGCAATATCACAAGTGGGCCGAACTACCATGCAACAGAATAGTCCAAAAGGAGCAGCTTGTTTTGTTATGTGATAAGAATGGCTAAGTGGGGGATATGAACCCTGTCTCCCAGGTCCTAGTCCTGCACTCTAGCCACTAAGCCACAATGGCTCGTCTCTAAAATGGCAGTTGCCACTATCAGGGCAAACAAACTTGAAGAAAATAAACTTGTTCAGAAACAGCATAGTTAAAGAGCATACACAGAGTGCTCACTGGAGGCACGGAGAGCCTCTGGCTCCACTCTGTCTGCCTAAGATATACATTAGCCACAAGTGAGCCTGCAAACAGATAAATTCTTATAGAGAAAGTGAGTCACATGCCACAGAGACTAACAATTGCTGTACTGCTAACTGTAGCAGGCTTAGGCTTGAATGATATGTGCAGGCCGAGAAGGCCGTGAAGGCCTCCCTGCATCTGCTCTCTGCCTTTTTTGTCTCATTGCAATATTAAAGGAACTCAATATAGTGCTCCTGCCCAAGGCTAAATTAAAACTCGGCCAACAGCACTGCAATCACCCAAAATAAAGCCAACCTATGAGGATACTATAAACGAAAGTGATTCCAGGTAAGCTGGGAATTTACTGTACTGCTAACTGTAGCAGGCTTAGGCTTGAATGATATGTGCAGGCCGAGAAGGCCGTGAAGGCCTCCATGCTTCTGCTCTCTGCCTTTTTTGTCTCATTGCAATATTAAAGGAACTCAATATAGTGCTCCTGCCCAAGGGTAAATTAAAACTCGGCCAACAGCACTGCATGCAACCAAAATAAAGCCAACCTTTGGGGATACTATAAACAAAGTGATTCTAGCTAGGCTGAGAACAGCCCTGACTAGCCCCACAATTAAACAGGCAAAATGGGGGAAACCTCTTTGCAAAAGAAAGCCCCTAATGGGGGCTCTCTCCCTATTGGGAAAGGCAAGCCCAGGAGGATTATGCACAGGCAGCGCTCACAGGTACAGGGAGAATCTTCCCACAGGGCAGGGAAAGGGGTGGGGTGGGAAATCAAACAGGAAAAAAGGGGAATTAAATTAATTAAGGGACTAGAGAGGGGAATTAAATTAATTAAGGGACTAGAGAGGATTAAAAGGAAGGGGGGAAATAAAGAAATGTAACCAGACAATGAGAAGATTGCTCCTGATCCGATGCACTCTGCAAAGAGAAAGAGAAACCAGAGTGCACCAATATTTAAAGACTATGGTCCCACCCACTCAATTTGCAACATACAATTTGCCCCAGCAACCCGGTTATCCAATCACAGATGCCAGGCAATAACTATTAACCAGCCTGGCAACAAGAGGCCTGGCCCGGTGGCCCACACCGCAACACGTGCTCTCATTTATTGGAGAACACGCTTTCTCAGATCTACCCAGGCCAGATGGGAAAGGTAGGCTCCATTTCAATAATCTTTACCAACTGGTCCCCCCTTTGCCTTTCCCAGGGGGACTTAGAATAAGCCCCCCTAAAATCATAGGCCCATGCCAATTCCCCCCTGGCTCCCACTCCATCCTGAATCTCCTGTATTCTATCCAAAGACTGTCAGAAAACATTTCTGGAAAAAATGCCAGAAACCTTTTCCTCAGCTGGACAAAAACTATCACTTGGATGCATATGGGTAAAATCAATCTTGAATTGCCTACAGGACAAATATTTGCAGAACTCTACACAAATATACTTCTGTTCAGTTAACTGAAGGTGTTAGTAATTATTTTCATGGGTGACCATGTAATAACAACAAGTTTTAAGGCAAGGGCATTGGAATTGGTCACTTAAAATAGTCAAACAAAGCGCATGATTTACATACAAAGAATGCAACAAGGTTTCAGGAACAACTATTTCTTAATTGAAGTTGCTGTATTTATTCCAACCGGCCTACCTCACTACATTTGGTCTGTCACCAAATTAAATTCACAGACAGAAACACAAATGTATATTTAAATATAATTATAATCCCGTTTAGCAAGAGCATGCTTAACGTGGATTTCCACCCTCTGAAAGCATTGCTGCAAGTTTTATTCAGTTGGAAAGTAAATTGCATTTCAGTGCTGATCCTATGCTAAATTCTGGTGACATGTTTAGAGCAGAGACCCTATGACTAATAAAGCTTTCATCCACTCACTGAAAGGAGTTAGTCACCTAATGGATTTCTGGTGATATGAAAGAGAGTGTCGGATCCTACTTATTAAGTTCTAGCATGAAATTAGTTAAATTCCCAAGGCATTCTAAAGCAATATATTCTGGTCGGCTTAACAAGGGTGTTAGAGCATGCCAATTAGCTAGCAATCTGAAATAAACAGTGGTTACAGAGAGAGGGAGCTTATATCGGCAAAGTTAATAACATTCTTAATGGGACTTCTTGGTATGGTGGCTCAAGATGCTGTGAGAAAGCAAGATGTGGAACACACTATATTCAAAAGATCATAAGTCAATTCCCAGAGCTGCTAGTCAAGGATTTTGTGAAAATTGCAAATAGGGAAGCAGCAATTTTTCTGGTTGTTGATAGGCAGGGCAAAGGAGATTGAGGCAGGAGAGAATTAAGCCTTCTGTGGGGGAAGAAGAAAAAAACAAGGACAGGGTTAGGATGTCAAGTGGTGGTGGTTAAATTCCATACAGTACAAGGAATGGCTCTTGCTGCAATCCACAGACCAATTATAAGACAGCTACACAGCAGGCATTAAAAGACACAGGTACTGTGTGACATACACTGTGGAGCATGATAATTGCAGGCTGGCTAATGACTATTAAGAGTACATTTCTTTCAATTTCACAGTGAAGCCGCAGAAACTGAGCTCCTGAAAATACTGGCCCCATTCAGCTAAAGTTAATTGCAACTAACCTGGCTCAACGGGGCTAAATTTTAAGTTGTCCGGGAAGCCACTTTAGACCAGCTCTGACTTTTTGACAATCCAGCTCAGTGTTGTCTACTTTAACTGGTAGTCACTCTCCAGCAGTGGTTTTCCATGCCATATCCTACAAGAGATGTGTAACCACTCCAAACGAAAGGAAGGGAGATGCTGGGAACCATCAACACACAAAGCTCTTTCACAGAGCTATTACCCATCCCCAACCATGAGCCATTGTTTTGTTGGTTTTAAGGACATATACATTTACGTTTGCTTGCCTTTTTAAAAGTATCACCTTTCCAGAGGAAAAACTTCTGCATGGTCTGCTGAAGCTCAGAAGCCAGAGGTGGATCAGGGTACAGCTTCTCTTGCAAACTTCAGCAGTTACCATTCATAGTCTTCTCTCCCTACACTATTAACTGCCCCTGGTTTCCATGACCCTCCATTTCATCTACTTGAAATACACTGATGTATTTTATTTATTTTTTGCCAAATGCTGTAAAAATGCAATACTTCAAAATTGAAAAAGTTCTTTAAAAATAAATATAATTAGTATATTATGACTACAAAATTTGAATTCCCCTTGAAGAGTATTTGAATTTGCTTGAGCAGCACATTCCTCAAGATGAAAAACCCATTTCTACCATAAGCAACATACAGTATATGGCAGAAAGGGAGGCAGGAGAACACAAATGAGGTTCATTTCCCATTAATCATCCCAACATTAATATTGTTTGTTATGTTTCCAGCAGCACCATTCATCTTAAGCTATCATAACACACTTCAGAATTCAACATTTTCTACATGTGAAACATCAGCTCATTAAGCTGTAGTTTTACTTACTTGTAGTGCAACCGTGCCAAGAAGAACTCAAGTGCTTAAAATGATTAGCTGATTAAACATTAACAAAACATAACAAAAATGGCCAATATTATTATAAGCACCACCAGTTAATGACACATTTAAATCAACAGACAAAAAATGCCTAACTTTCTGTCTGTTGTTTTAAGCGGTGACGAACAGAGCAGTAATTCTACTTTTTCTGCATAACTTTGCATAATTAATAGTTTTTTCCCCGTGCAATGTATTGTTTGAAATAATTTTTTGTTTCAACAGCTGTTTTCATTAAATTGTAAAGCTCTTTGTGTCTAATCCTTTGAGCAGCACTATTGATAGCAAGAATGCTCTGAAGCTAGCTTTAGAGGAAGCGAGTTCCTGCCAAGCTGGAAAGCAGTCATGAAGTTACTTGAGAAATAAGGCCTTCAGTGGTAGTGGTTGTGTAGCTAATCCATTAGTCTTTTATAAGGACACTGCTCTGCACCCTTATGGCTAAATTGACCCAACAACCAATCAATGCTTTTATTTGCTGAGTGGCTGTCCCTGAAAGGTCTTATTGCGGGTTCCAAGCAGTAATCAAAGCTTCCATCAGTACCAGGGCACTGATGACAAAAATGGCCAAACTTTCAATGAGGTTGGCTCGATTCCAGTCACACCATTTTGAAGATACAAAGAGGCTGTGTTGTGCTGTGGAATTCATTTTCTTGTTTACTTCCTACAGAAACAAGAGCATAATCAGCACTCAGTGCATCGGATCAGACCGCTGAGTTGTTGACAGAAGCTCAGAGAGGCTTGCCAGATTTCCACATGAAACACAGGCTTTCTTCTAATACACCCCCTACCGTCTGTCTCTCTGCCAATTGTAGCACATCAGAGCGACCATTGAGATAATGACCGTGAAGTCTCATGATACACTTTGATGAAGTGTAACATTTTTAAGGGATTTTTGTCTGTGCCAAAGCGATAGAGACAGCTGACTAAAAATCACCCCATCAAAATCAAGGCTGATGAACAGCAGGCAAAGACATGTGTTTCCACAGAGAAGAGGGAGATCAAGTTAGAGCCAAAGACTTTCCCAGTGACTCTCTGCACCACGTATTCTTTCCTCTTTAAAAAAGAAAAACACTTTGCTGCTTCATAAACACATGCCAATTCATCAAGTAATACAGACACACAAAATGATTATGTCATTCCTCATCAGAAAACTTTTTTCAGCAAAAATAGATTCTTGGATAGGTGTTGTAAATTAACTGCATTGTTATAAATACTACTTTTATGTCAAAGTGGAAACCATAGCAAGAAACAGGTTTGCCTAAACTCCATTTTATTTTGACATAACACCTTTCCATGAGACAATACTATGTAGTATGTATGGAGGAGGGGACTGGGATAATGAGCACTTTTTCTGCTCCTGACCTCCATGTGTTAAGTCAAAGGTCTGAAGACAGCCCAACCAAATGCATGACTGGGGAACATGTCTTTTGCACAGTTTCCAAATGCACAGAAGGCCCTACAAGCATACAATTCATACACACATAGGCTTTCTATCCACATCACAGTCCCAAAGCTTCTCAGGCTTCTCTGTGGCTGCCGAGATAACATAACACTGGTCTTGAAAGACCTACATTGGCTCCCAGGATGTTTCCGAGCACAATTCAAAGTGTTGGTACTGACCTTTAAAGCACTAAATGGCCTCAAAGGCCCAGTATACCTGAAGGAGCGTCTCTACCCCCATCGTTCTGCCTGGACACTGAGGTCCAGCGCCGAGGGCCTTCTGGCGGTTCCCTCGCTGCGAGAAGCCAAGTTACAGGGAACCAGGCAGAGGGCCTTCTCGGTAGTGGCACCCGCCTTGTGGAACGCCCTCCCACCAGATGTCAAAGAGAAAAATAACTACCAAACTTTTAGAAGACATCTGAAGGCAGCCCTGTTTAGGGAAGCTTTTAATGTTTGACGGACTATTGTATTTTAATATTTTGTTGGAAGTCGCCCAGAGTGGCTGGGAAAACCCAGTTAGATGGGTGGGGTATTATTATTATTATTATTATTATTATTATTATTATTATTATTTAACCAAATCCCATGCACATTAACTGCATGCATGTAATTAACCTCATGCCTAGTTTGGTTGCCTGGAAATGCTTTCCCCTAAACAAGCCATATACAAGGCACATTTGTTGAAGGTGCAGGAGTTCTGTCATCTTTTTCACCCGACCAACTTAATATGGAAGGACCTGTGCAGTTAATATTTCAAATAGCTTTTCCATAAAAGTAATGCCTTGCAGCACGCTTAAAATATTGTGAACAGGTGGCAGGACTATGCCAAACTCTCAGTGACTGAGAGCCAATTCCAGCCTTCCATCTTAGCTGAAGTTAAGAGGTCCAGTGGCATGAACCATAGTTGCAGTCCATGCTGCTCATTTTTTATGTATTTGAGTTAGTTAGAGCATTCATACTAATAACAATAAATACAACCGTAGTTATATAAATGCAGCATTTAAAGCAGCTGTGGAGATTATAAGAAGCTTAAAGCTCAGGCAGATTAAAAGGCCTGGAGAGAAAAAACTATTTACCTGGCACCAAAATGACACCATCGTACAGTAGGTGCCAGCTCAGCCTCCATAGCTGAACCAGCACAAATAAAAAGATTCTGTCTCCTATAGCTACATATTTCACCTCACTTAGGGGGCCCCTTAGATAAGGACTCAAAAAGAATGTAAGAAAATACCAGAGGCTTATGTGGTGCAGCAAATTGTTTCCCATAGTGATCAACCAGATGCATATGGGAAGCCCAGAGGCAGATGCTGTTGCTGTCCAGAAGCCCTGCATCCTGAGGCAGACTTGCCTTTTATCAGCCTGTAGCCCCATGTTTTGTAGCCATCGATAGTCATACCATCCACGGATTTTTCTAACCCCACTTTAAAGCCCTCTAAGTTGGTGGGCGTTGCCACACCATCTGGTGGCAAATTTCATAGAGCAGTAAGCGCATTTAACTCATGAGCATTCGGCTTTACATACTTGGCAAAGTAATATTTTAAAATTAAAAGGGGGCAGAAAGGGGGCAGGCGTTTGGGGAAAAAGACTTTGGCAATCCCACCCGCCATTGCACCCAATGTGTTTTGACTATACACGATTTTGGCTTTAGGCCTAAATCCCCAGAAAGTGATCCCTGCCTAAATTGCAGGTTTAGTGTATTTCAAAAAGTAACTGGCCTTCCATTAAGATTTCATGGCCTGTTTAGTATTTCTGGAGAGGGACTGTGCTTCAAGTACCTGTTCCCAATATATCAAGGTCCTTAGAGGTCAAAAGATTAAATGGACTGGGAACAGTGATGATGGTGCAACTCTGGTGCGTTACGTTCTTATCACCCAGTCCCGTTCAGCAGCTTTGCAGCATATTCTGAACTAACAAAATTTCTGGCTTGTTTTCAAAGGCCGCCTCACATACAGTGCATCGCAGGATGAGAAAACCTGTTTAGCATTGACCACCATTAAGGCCGGTGCTGATATAACTTCTCAAAGTTAAGGCAGGAGGAGGGAATTGACTCACAGCACACTCCAGATCTCTTAACGATGGTTAAGAGGGAGCCAGCATTATGTCGGCACCAGCTCTGCCTCACAAGACGTTTTTGAAACAACCACAAGTGTTTCTCAAAAACACTTGTCAAACAGCAAGAAACAGCCAAGCCTGCTGAACATATGAAGTAGCTGTGGATCTACAGGAAGAAGGAGACTCTTCCTCATGTTTAGTTTAAACCTCTCTCTCTGTTGCTTTTTGGCCATCTTTACTGAATAAGATGATAAGAACAATTATCTGCATGGAATGCTGCAATTGCATTAATTTCCATCAGTCTTCTGCAGCTTGGTGCCCTCCTTATATTGTTGGACTACAACTCCCATCATCACTGACAATTGGCTAACCCAGCTGGGGGAAATGGATACTGTTCAATGTATCCGGAGGGCATCACGTTGGGGGAGCCTGTTTTCCTTGTCAGCCTACCTCCCACTTGCCAACTAAAGCAATGAGGTCATTTCGAAGAAGAAAAATATGTAATTTCCCCAGAAGAACAGCAGTCACTGTTAATTTGTTTATATTAATTCTTTCCAGTGCAGTCAATTTTTAAATTGCACATTCCCTAGACACAAAACTAGCTGCTATTGAGACCAAAATATGCAAACTCCCCAGATAGCTAAATAAAATCAGAGCTGGCTAAAAATTGTCCTGGTGGTATGTCAAAAGAGAGATGGGGAGGGACACAATTAGCCACAAAGGTTTGCACACCTGGATTTTCCTATAGCAAAGACTATGCTTCCTAATGCTTGAAACAACTGTCTAGTATTGTATAAGCATTCTGTAATTTCCTTCCTCTTCTATGCAGCATGTACTTGGATTGGTGTGCTGAAGAATGACAAATGAGCAGTGGTTAAGCACAGCCAAGGCCAAATGATTCAATATTTTCCTGGCTTAATGGCTAATGAGATAATAATTCCTCAAGCTTTTTGTTAAGTTAGCCATTTAATTTTGTTTATGAACATGAATCTATAAATTAGCAGTAGCAGAAATTCAAATTTTAAAAATGGCTATGAGGTGAGGGACCTTGGAATTCTATGAGCATTGTGCATATTTTAAACTTCTGGATCCCAAACAGAGTATAATATGAACAAGTCCTGTTCTATGCCAAACTTGCAGGATCAATCATCCATGCTTTCATTAGATGACAGAGTGTGCCACTGTTTGGTCCAACATACTTAAGAAGGTTCTGAAAGTTATCAAGTGACAAGAAACAAGCAATTGTCTAAATCTGAGCGTCCTTTAATCTCAAGGCCCTGGACCAAAATCCCCCTCCTGACTCCTGATTTTTCCCATGCAGCCTGCTTTATATATGGGGTTGACTGGCCCATGGATGAACTGGTTTGTACATAGACATATCAAGCATCAGCTAGCAGCCATTACCGAGACTGTGACAGCATATTCTCTGCTAACTATCTCAAGATGTGTTGTGCAATCAGTTCCGTATTCCCAGAATGTTCCTGTATATTGGAGGAAGGATATTGTGAAAGGAACAAACGACCAATGCATATGTATGCGTCTAGGCCATCGGATTGAAAGTACATAGGGTGTTACTCTCCTGGTCGCAATTGTCTCCAACATTGTCCTGAACCTCTATTTATACATAACAGAACCAGGACATAGTCTAACCACTGTGTAAGGTTTGTGAAAACAAATCAGGATCAATGCAGAGTTAAGTGGAGGAACCCTTGAAGTATTTTCACAATTTGCTCCCATGTTCATTGAGAAAAGAAGAAAGAAGAGCAGATTCCACACACACACACACCCCTCTTAACCTGTGGACTAGAGCTCAGCAGTGCATTTAGTTCTTTGCCAGAGATTCAGATTTCTCTGGGTCTGAAAATCATGACTTGGTTCTCGTTTGTTTTACCTCGTTGCTTTGAAATACGTCTTTCCCGCTCAGACCAAACATCCAGATTTAGTTTCTCCTCTAATATTGCCTCAAGAGCCACACACTTCTTTGAGAGGGGATACTGGGCCTTGAAAGAGTTTTGTAAGAGATTTATTGGGAAAGATTAGGTGGCAGCCAACATCTGCAAATAATGATTTAGAGCACTGCAGCTCCTTAGACCACCAGTCAACTGTTCCTGCTGCCATTTAAAATTTAGTGCATTGGAAGGAGACGCTTGAACCAAGACTGCAGCTAGAGTGGTAGTATTTTATAGAAAGAGACTTTGTATCTAAATAATTCTCCTGTGCTCTAAATGAAATTGTTATTCTGAGAATTCAATTAGACCTGACATAACTCTGTAAAACTCAATACCTCTCAGCAAGTTCTCTTAAATCCAACTCCTTGTGGAAAGTAGAAGTCTCATGTAAAACGTGCACATAGCTCCAGGAAAGGGAATAAAAGCCATTCAGAACCCAGAGCAAAATTACTTCTGTCAAGATTAAATTAGTCACAGGAGTATAGATATATATTTTTAATTATTTTGTTATTTTTTTCCCTCTGCCATGTGAATTCATTCATCATTAAGTGTACATTATTTAACAAATTTAAATAACTGGTGGTTATTACTGTGTGAGCTTTTTACTGGTGGGTAAGTGACATTTTGGGACGCAGGTGGCGCTGTGGGCTAAAGCCTCAGTGCCTAGGGCTTGCCGATCGAAAGGTCGGCGGTTCGAATCCCCGTGGCGGGGTGCGCTCCCGCTGTTCGTTCCCAGCGCCTGCCAACCTAGCAGTTCGAAAGCACCCCTGGGGGCAAGTAGATAAATAGGGACCGCTTACTAGCGGGAAGGTAAACGGTGTTTCCGTGTGCGGCTCTGGCTCACCAGAGCAGCGATGTCACGCTGGCCACGTGACCCGGAAGTGTCTCCGGACAGCGCTGGCCCTTGGCCTCTTTGAGTGAGATGGGCACACAACCCTAGAGTCTGTCAAGACTGGCCCGTACGGGCAGGGGTACCTTTACCTTTACCTTAAGTGACATTTTGGTGTCTAGACGGAGAAAACAGAACAAAAAGGCAGAATGAAGTCGATTTTAAAAGAATGAATTAGAACAGTTCATTACCTCTGTCCTAGAAAAACTGATATGCATGAAGATATTAGACTTTCTTTCCCCCAAAATCTGGTTGTGTGATATGCAGCTGTTTCTTCAGTAGCCTAGGGGCCAGTTCCTCCTAAAAGCAATCATCAGCCCCAGCTCCCATCAGCCCCAGTCACCATAGCCAATGGGAAGGGATGATGGAGTCCACAACTTTTGAAGGGCACCACACTAGTTACGCTTGATGCAGAACTAAGAATCAGATTGGTTATGATCGCCTCTCACCCCTTGCAGAAAGGGGCAAAAGTTCCCCAATCTCTCCATCACTTTCCATTTTACATGATGCGTACATCTTCTCCCCATTGAAAAGCCAAAGTTGGTGGATTTGTCCATCCCTACCAGGGAGTAAGGGACACAGGTGGCGCTGTGGTCTAAACCACTGAACCACTTGGGCTTGCCAATCAGAAGTTTGGCGATTTGAATCCCTGCGACGGGGTGAGCTCCTGTTGTTTGGTCTCAGCTCCTGCCAACCTAGCAGTTCTAAAGCACACCAAAAAGTGCAAGTAGATAAATAGGTACCGCTCCGGCGGGAAGGTAAACGGTGTTTCTGTGCGCTGCTCTGGTTTCGGTGTTCCAATGCTCCAGTAGCGGTTCAGTCATGCTCTGGCATTCTGACATATCTTCGAAGGATAAATGACCCAGATGAATTGGAAGAAGACATTAGGGAAGTCACTATAAATGGTCATCATTTGCTCTTATAAATCTGAAATGTTGCATTTGATTAAAAGAAAAGAAAGATGGACTAAAAACAATAACAACACAGGTCCCTATTTCTGTCTTTCCTTGTTTATTGTTTATGCAGTGGTAGGAAACAGTCCCCCCCCCCCCAAAAAAAGTGTGCCTTCCACCTCTTTGTTAACAGAATCCTGTTTCCAATTTTCCACTTAATCTCAGAGTGACAATGCTCTGAGCAGGGGCTAAATGGAAATTTTAACATCCTAGCACATGGGTAGGCAAACTAAGGCTCGGGGGCCGGATTCAGCCCAACCGCCTTCTAAATCCAGCCCACGGATGGTCCAGGAATCAGCGTGTTTTTACATGAGTAGAATATGTGCTTTTATTTAAAATGCATCTCTGGGTTATTTGTGGGGCATAGGAATTCGTTCATTTTTATTTTTTCCCCCAAAATATAGTCCGGCCCCCCACAAGGTCTGAGGGACAGTGGACCAGCCCCCTGCTGAAAAGGTTTGCTGACCCCTGCCCTAGCAGGTTGATATGGGGGGAAATGATCCGTAAGAACTGAGTGCCAAATCACGAATGGCTTTAAAAGTTAAAACCAGCACATTGACTTTATTTATTAATTTCATTATTTAAATTTATATACCGCCATTCATCCAAGGATCACAGGGTGGATAACAACTTGAAAAGACAAAATAACATAACATAGTAACAGACCAAAACAACAAATCCCTTACACAGTTTAAAATGACAAATGTCACTTATCTGTTGATCCAGTCACAAACACTGTTAAATGAGAATTATGATTTGACAATGCCATACTGCAAGCTGTTCCCTGAATACATCTATAACAAGACTATTTTTACAGACTACCTTTGGAAAGTTTGCATGTCTGTAGGTCTCTTCTATTCCTCTCTTTTTATCAGCTTTTTAATCTAACCCATACCTGAGTATTTCAACAGAATGATGTTGTATTTCTGCAAGCCATCTGTCTTACAGGCACTAACTCAGTGAAATCATGTCTTCTGAGCACAAGCATATTTAAATAAAGGGAACTGCTCCATCTAGAGTTACATCTTGCACACAAAAACTACGTAACGTGCTTAATTAATAACTATACTATATTTAATATTTTCTGCAAGCCTGCTTTCCTAAGCGTCTGACATACAGGACCTGTAATCAATGAAAAAATAAAGCAAAAGTAGGACATACAACAGCAGACTAGAATCAACACTGAGAAAATAAAGCAGTCTTGCTCTGCTGTAGGAAATTTTGTATTCAGTGAGAAATATTTATTTTCGTCTCAATCGGGTAAAGTTTTATTGTTTACTGCTACTGTTTTTCATGTGGCACCTTCTAGAAGTTGGCTAGTTCTGGGCTAGAGTATTGGGCTTGGCAGCAGACATGAGGAGGTCAGAGTCAGACCCTCCATGTGTCCCTATTTTCCAGGGATGTCCCTGATTTAGAGAAGCCGTCCCAGTTTCTGATTTGATCCCAGAATGTCCCGCTTTTCCTTAGGATGTCCCTATTTTCATTGGAGAAATGTTGGAGGGTATGGAGTCATCCAACCCCCAAGCCGTCTGAAGGCAATCCTGTATGGGGAAGGTTTATTTTTTAACGTTCAGTGTTTCATTATTATTTTATATATGTTGGAAGCTGCCCAGAGTAATATGTGTGCGGTATAAATAGTGAAATTATCATTATGGAATGGGACATTCCTATTTTCATCAGAGAAATGTTGGAGGGTATGTAAGGTAGCATGACGCACAAAAAAGAAAATTATTTGGAGGGATAAAGCAAACAAGAAAACATAGGCACTATTTTTTTGAGAGTTTTGCAAAGACCTGCTGGAATTGATGGATTTCAAGGGGAGGAGCCGAACAGTACTGGTTTTTCAAGGGGAGGGAAAGAGAGAGATGGCCTTGCAATCTCAATTTGTTCTATCCCCTATAGCCTGTAGACGATGCTGTGACTCTAGCCCAGAACTAGCCAACTTCTAGAAGCTTCCCTCCAGTTATACACCTGCCACTTTCCGGATTCCTTAACTGTTCAGTTAAGGGTAAAGACTGCAATGTGGGTAAATGACTGCAGTTATCAGCTGTTCCAAACTACCATGAAAATAATTGGGAAGGGTGCATGTGATTTGCTCAGGGATGGTCCTCCAGATGTTGTTGGACTCCATCTCCCATCAGCCCCAGCCAACGTAGCCAATGATCAGGGGAGTTGTAGTCCAATCAACAGCAGGAAATCTGCAGCTTCCTCACAGCTGCACTAACACTTTTAATCATACCAACGAATAAGTACACTTACAAAAGAGTGGTAAAACATAGTGGGAGGAAACAGCATTCCCCAAACATGGGTTCAAGAGGGAGAAGTAGCAGACACATGTTATTCCTGTATCTAAGTTGAAGATCCTTACACTTGTGTGTCGAGGTCCCCAGGGCCACCCCAATAACTCACACATCACACAGAATTTTTTGTTTAAGATTTTTGGCATAATTTTGGCCACAACTTTATTGAAATACAAATTTGTGAGTGGTTGCTTAGGCATTGGTTGCGACTATCTGCCCCCACCATGGGGGACAGACTGACATTCCGCACAATGCAAAAGTCAGAATAGGGGAATACACTTGGGGGTTACACGGAGCAGGGAACCTGCCCTCACCCCAAATGCAACCAGGAGCTCATTGCTATGGCCCAAGCCCCCTTGACAGAGTGGACAAGCAATAGTTAGCCCCCAATTCCTTTAACGGAATCCCTTGCAGCAGCAGCATTAGAGGGGCAGGCACTCAACCTCCCAAGGGCAGGCACTCAACCACTTCCCCTCAATCAACCAAACCATAAACCAATGCCTAACCGCAACCTTACAAGTTGTGACGATTTGCTACGCAGTAGGCAAAAACCAAATGGCCCCAGCCAATCAGCCAGATGGACAAAATTCCTACCAGGCCCCTGCCCCAAGAGCAGATGACCCCGTGACAGGCATAGCAAGGTCAAAGCGAACAATCCTAATTCTAGGGAGGGGGGGGACGGGCAATCCGATGCACAGTCAAAAAGAGGAAGCCCTAGCCTCGTGCAAGGAGTTTTAGCATTTCTGGCTGTCAATCAACAAATGGCAACATTAACTTCTTCCCAACAACAAGGGAAGCCCCAATCGCATCAGCAACCAACGAACAATTAGCCGCCCCCAACTTTGGAGTGTCCTGGCGGCCCCCACCGCAACACGTGCTCTCCATGAAGGAGAACACGCTTTATGTCACTGGATATGCCTGGCTCCAACTTAAGTGAGATGCTATCATATAAATATTTTTGCCCAAACAACGGCCTTGTATTTAGGTCCCTTGTGAACTGTGCTTTGACTTCTAATACTGTCTGCACTACTCATGCAAACGCAGCATCTTTCAGCGAGACAATACTCAGAAATACATAATGCAAGCCCTACTAATCTCAAACAGATCTTGTACTGGTTTCAGCACATGCCCACAACATCTGGAGCTGAGAAATGTAGGAATTCCAGGTCACAAAAACAATACAGAGGTTCCATGTTCAAACTCCCACAATACCACTGATGTGCTCTAAAATCCCAATGGAAAATTCAAAAGTTTGAAGTTACAGAAGATTCTCAAAATGCATGTTTGCATTTATTCCATTTATTTCCTGTACTTTATGGTGCAGTAAAGCGGAGTGCTGTACTTAAATAGCAGGTATTCCTTTTAAAAGATTTTGTTTACCAGCAGAATCTATTAAGTATCTTGCAAAAGCAACAAGGCTTATATTCTCATACTGCTCTGAAAAGAGTCTCGCATATAACTGATTGAATATCTTTTAATACTTGCATTTTTCCTGCCAATTAACAAACCATTTACAAAACCTTCTTTGGCACCATGAGCTCAATTTTCTGCTAAAATGCTAGCTTTTTCATTTGGAATTTTGGGCACATCTTTCAATGAAGTGAATGCGAGATGAATCAAATGTGTCAGCCGTAGGCAAATTGGGGTTCAACTACGGGCACAGAGAAACATCACCAACATCACTGGAGCCAGAGTTTCCTGCTGCCATCACCATTGCTGACCTTGCTGTTCCCTTGGGGGGCATATCACAAGAGCCACTGTTGTTAGAGCAGGCATAGGCGCAAACAGCCCTCCAGATGTTTTGGGACTACAACTCCCATCATCCCTGACCACTGGTCCTGTTAGCTAGGGATGATGGGAGTTGTAGTCCCAAAACATCTAGAGGGACTGGGTTAGAGTGTTGGACTAGGCCCTGAGTGCAGTGACAATCTCTCTACTTGTGATTCCAGCCTTTCAAACAGAGGGAAGTCCACTGTAAAGAAGGCAACAAGGACAACCTAAAAAGGAAGCTTGAATTGCCAGTCCTATTTGCACCTCAGATAGGCCTGTGGCACATGAAAATCTAGCTCCCATCCCTAATAGTCAGTGACCTTTCTAACTCTCCATTAATATATTTGTTGCTCTTTGCAAGTACTGAGATTCAGTTTCATTTTCCTGGCTGACGCCCACTTTCCCTGAAAACCATTCAGTACTTGGGGGTTTGACAGACATATAAAGATAAGAATTCCTGCACAGGAAACGACTCGTTATCAGACCTTCTGCCTTTCAACTGTTTCTTAATTCAATACTCCCACTTTGTCACTGTTTCATTCAATCTCTTTACTCTCCATAAAAATGTCTACCTGTCTATTACATTCATTTATACAATTTGCAATGATAGGTTTAATTTACTCCAGATGTTGGCTGTGCTTTCAGGAAAATAGCTATGCCTTCAGATCCTTGTTTTCTCATAATTATGTGCCATTGTATCTCAGTTCCATAACGATGTCTACTCGCAGTTTGTTTATCCAGTCAGCAGCTCTAAGGTTGCTGGGTTTTCTTCTTCTTAAATCACACAAAGGTTTTCGTATTTAAGCATTAACGACTTTGCCTCCAGTTCATTTTATATCAATGTTGTTTAGCAACAATATCTAAAAATGGAAGCAACTAGTTATCAGATGCTGGGAGAAAAGCAACAGAAAACAGCTATTCCTCAATGTCCATATAAGACATCCAACGAGGTTTAATATTTGATGGTGGTATTTTATTTAAAAAGCAAAGGCAGTTGTGAGGGTCCACCAGGAGAAGACGAAAGTTCACAGTTGGGCAGCCAGAATGTCACAGAAGACTGGGCAAGCTTCTGAGTTCTCCAGAGCACTTTTGACAGACCAGAGAACCAAGAAGTCTGATTTAGGCCAAGATATGTGGTGTAGTATCTGCTAAATGCTTCAGGCACCAGGTTATGCAAGATTAGACTGGTTGTTGTAGCCATTAAGGTTGAAGGGCCATAGCTCAGTGGCAGAGCAACTGCTTTGTATGCAGGAGGCCCCAGGCTCAACCCTCAGCATCTCCAGGTAAGCCAGGAGGCCCTATCTGAAACCCCGGAGAACCGCTATCAGTTCGCGTGGGCAATACCAAGCTACATGGGCCAATGGTCTGGTTCAGTATAAAGCAACTTCCTATATTCCTATTTAAACTAAGTTGTAAGATGAACTAACTGCAGGCTGAGTTAGTCACTGCTAGGGGCTGTAGGCATCAGGTTACAGCAAGGATTCAAGGACAGGGAAGCAATGGTTGATCCCCATTTCTTGAAAACATGACTGTTGCTGTTACCCAGATCTGTCTTATATTAATAGTCATTTGGGATGGAGCCATTATTAAAGAAGCAAGATGTAAGTAAGTAAGTAAGTAGACTTTATTTGTGTAGCCGACAGGCCATAGCATCAAAGGACAAACACCAACAGAAATACATTACAGATATAGTTACCATAAAATCTTGTGACCTATTAAAACCCTAGGTAAATTAATAATCTCAGTACTTAAAACTTGGCAGAAGTAATAAAATAATAATAATAAAACATAATGATAATAATCATAAAAACCTAGGCGAGGAATCCTGGTGACGACACTGATGTCATTCAGATAACAGCTCTCAGTCTCATTGTTCTCTCGATAAATTTGGCAACCTTCTCTGTTGTCGAGCTGTTCTGGTCGGCTAGAAGTGAGAACAATTTGGCTTCGCAAGAGCGGCCCAGAAGCAAGATGTAAGGAATCACAATTTTTCTTAGAAGAGAGTTCCTACAGGTGTTTGTAAGACATATTTGGAGTATTATTTTTTCTCATGGGTTTTAGTCCATGGCTGTTGTGATTTTGAAGATGAAGCTCTGCAACAGGAATTACTCACTTGATTGACAAGGGACTTTTCCCCCTAATCAACAACCAGCTTTTTCTTTTTGCTATTAACTTGTTGAACCTCAGTAGCTTATTCTTCAGCCTACTTAGCAGGCACCTGCTACAAACAGGAATGTAAGTGAAGCCTCAGCCCACCAAGTCTCAAATCTTGCCTTTAACAGTGTGAACTTACAGTTGCTCTCTAGAGAAAATGTATAGCTGCATCAGGCATTCTGAAATTACTTCATAAATCACATCAGGTCCTGCCACTCACTCGTAGCTTCCAAGAGGTTAGGGTTTCATGGCACTCTCAGCAAGAGGCTGTTTCCTTCCCTTCTTAGTCATGTGCTACTATTGATATTCTTGTCTTACTGTTATTAATCCTCTGTGAATTTGGAGAACATCTTGAACTCCAGATGAGGAGCCAATGGCCACTAGCCTTTTGGGAGAAACCATTCCTCTCTTCATGAAAGTGAATGACAACTCCCTGAGTAATCAAGCGAGAAGTTGTATTTACACTGTCAGCAATGTGACACCGGCTAGGAGGAAAAGCGAGACTTATGGGTACAGTAACTGCTTCGCCTCACAACCATTGGACCTTAAGAGTACTGTTTCTATAACCTTGGCAGAGGCATCAAAAGCCTCTGTGCAAGTCAACTGTGCGTAAAGTTCTAGACCTAAATAAATGTCATAATTTCCATGGGCAGTAAATCATGCTCTGGTTATATTTTCAGCAATGCAGCTCAGTTGTGGGCCAAAAGTATACATTTCCCTATTTTATTAGCAATGTGGCATATATTTAGTAGAAAGAACACTCTTGCTTTTGAAGTTTCTCCTCTTGCATGAAACGCTCACGTTCACGAGAGCAATCCCTGAAATAAATGGGTTATCTGCTGAACCAGTACGTTTAGTCTGATTATTCCAGGGATTCCCAAACTGTATGCTGGAGTTGAAGTGTGCCTTGAATAATTGAGATGCCCTCTTGGCTACACTCACCTTCTATGCCTTTTGGAATGGATAAGACCCTTGTGGCACTGATCTAACTCATACTGATAAATGGTTAGTAACATCCTCCCAAGGGCAGGAGGAAGCTTACCCCAGAATTCTCAACCCAGCTAAGAAGTTCTGAAGAATCACCATTTCCCAGAACATATGAGCCCATCCATCCTTGATTCCTCACTGTCTGTGCATAAGGGACAGTGAGACACGGAAGCAAAGAAAACACATTTGCTCCATATTCAAGAACGACCCCTGCCCATTGTTTTGGAAGCTGACTTTTCGAGCTAAAATTTTGTATTAATTATTATAATTAATTACTATCTTTATTTATATCCCACCTTTGCCCCAGAAATGGGACTCCAGGCAGCTCACAAAAAATTAAAAGAAACATGGATAAAACACAAAAAGCTAAAAAGTATATAAAAGATAATAGTTTAAAAGTAATTAAACTCAAATTAAAATGATACATTAAAAAATAAGTTTGTAAAATCTAGTAAATAAGTTCAGTATAAACAAAAGCACAGCACTATTAAAATCCATTTTCTTATAAATAGTCAGTTCCCCAAAGGCCACTGGAATAAAATGGGCTTCACATGCCAACAGAAGGACAAGGGGAGAGCTAGTCTAGGAAGAGAGTTACAAGTCTGGGAACAGCCACTGAGAAGGTCCTCTCCTGCATCCTCACCAAACAGGCTTGTGAGGTTGGTAGGACTGAGAGAAGGATGTTCTGCAAAGATCTCAAAGCCAGGTAGGTTTGTACTGACTGGACTTTGTCCATCACTTTTCCGCTGCACCAGTCATGGACTATTGTGGGTGGGGTACACTTCACACTAGCAGACCTTTTATTGCCCCCTCCCCACCATGAATACACTATTTTGCAGTTTTCCAGCACTCTGTGTATGCATGAAGGTTAGCTCTCAAGACACAGGATTGCACCATCAGGCACCACTGGATTCCCTCTATTACTTGGTGCCTGTAAAGAACATTGCACGGTGGAGAAAGGTCTATCATTGATTCAAGGAATCCTATCCAAAGCTAACTATGGAAAACCCAGTGTGCCTACTAATCTCCTCCAAACTTTTAAAAACAATATCTGGCTATGGATGGAACTGAATGGCCAGGAAAGTGTAAGTATTGATTTGAAAAAGTCTCCCAGTGGTTTTGTCCTTGTAATCATCGGGAATGTATTTTAGGAGCCAAACAGCTACAAACTCCAGCAGGCAAAATACGATTGGAAACAAATTGTCAGCTATTGTTTCAGTCACCCGTTGACCATTATCACTTTTGATATTCATTAAAGTTATGTGTGAAGAAAATGATGGCTCAGTTCTGTTTGGTGGCTTCAGAGGAGCAAGCCGACTGCAGCTGAGTTAACAGCAGGCTGCAGAACTGTGCTTAGCTGTCAAAGAGACTTAGCTTCATTTCATATTTATTGGCTAGCCAGTGAGCTAGCCAAAGCAATGAGATGGATTTTTTAAAAATAATGAAATCAATTGTACAGGAAGAGGAGGAAAGCTCCCCCCCCCCCCATCTGAGCACTGCACATCTCTGGAAACTGTAATATCCAGCCTAATGATGCCATGGTGGACTCAAAAGCTTGGTCACTATTTTGTGGCATTTTGTATGGTCATAATGAAGGGACTTGGGGGGTTTCAAAATAGAAGTTTAGCCATTTGAGTGCTAATGTAACTGCTCCTTCCCATAGGAGCTAACCCAGGCACTTCAGTCATCATCCGAGACCCTTCTCTGTGTCCCATTTCCCAAAGAAGTGTAGATGGTGGAGACTAAATGGACTTTCTCTGTAATGGCGCCCTGTCTTTGGAACACTTTCCCTAGGGAGGCACACTTGACACCAATGTTACTATCATTTCAGCACCAGATAAAAACATTTCTATTGCCTAATGCTTATGGGAAAGTTTGGTCATCATCCTGGAGAGTGAAGTCAAATGGGCCTTAGAAAGCATTGCAAATAACAAGGCCAGTGGAAGTGATGGTATTCCAGCTGAACTATTTAAAATTTTAAAAGATGATGCTGTTAAGGTGCTACACTCAATATGCCAGCAAGTTTGGAAAACTCAGCAGTGGCCAGAGGATTGGAGAAGGTCAGTCTACATCCCAATCCCAAAGAAGGGCAGTGCTAAAGAATGCTCCAACTACCGCACAATTGCACTCATTTCACACGCTAGCAAGGTTATGCTTAAAATTCTACAAGGAAGGCTCAAGCAGTATGTGGACCGAGAACTCCCAGAAGTGCAAGCTGGATTTAGAAGAGGCAGAGGAACCAGAGACCAAATTGCAAACATGCGCTGGATTATGGAGAAAGCTAGAGAGTTCCAGAAAGACATCTACTTCTGCTTCATTGACTATGCAAAAGCCTTTGACTGTGTCGACCACAGCAAACTATGGCAAGTTCTTAAAGAAATGGGAGTGCCTGATCACCTTGTCTGTTTCCTGAGAAATCTCTATGTGGGACAAGAAGCTACAGTTAGAACTGGATATGGAACAACTGATTGGTTCAAAATTGGGAAAGGAGTACGACAAGGCTGTATTTTGTCTCCCTGCATATTTAACTTATATGCAGAATTCATCATGCGAAAGGCTGGGCTGGATGAATCCCTAGCCGGAATTAAGATTGCTGGAAGAAATATCAACAACCTCAGATATGCAGATGACACAACCTTGATGGCAGAAAGTGAGGAGGAATTAAAGAACCTTTTATTGAGGGTGAAAGAGGAGAGCGCAAAATATGGTCTGAAGCTCAACATCAAAAAAACGAAGATCATGGCCACTGGTCCCATCACTTCCTGGCAAATAGAAGGGGAGGAAATGGAGGCAGTGAGAGATTTTACTTTCTTGGGCTCCATGATCGCTGCAGATGGTGACAGCAGCCACGAAATTAAGAGATGCCTGCTTCTTGGGAGGAAAGCAATGACAAACCTAGACAACATTTTAAAAAGTAGAGACATCACCTTGCCAACAAAGGTCCGTATAGTAAAAGCTATGGTTTTCCCAGTAGTGATGTATGGAAGTGAGAGCTGGACCATAAAGAAGGCTGATCGCCGAAGAATTGACGCTTTTGAATTAGGGTGCTGGAGAAGACTCTTGAGAGTCCCATGGACTGCAAGAAGATCAAACGCATCCATTCTTAAGGAAATCAGCCCTGAGTGCTCACTGGAAGGACAGATCGTGAAGCTGAGGCTCCAATACTTTGGCCATCTCATGAGAAGAGAAGACTCCCTGGAAAAGACCCTGATGTTGGGAAAGATGGAGGGCACAAGGAGAAGGGGACGACAGAGGATGAGATGGTTAGACAGTGTTCTCGAAGCTACGAACATGAACCTGACCAAACTGCGGGTGGCAGTGGAAGACAGGAGTGCCTGGCGTGCTCTGGTCCATGGGGTCACGAAGAGTCGGACACGACTGAACGACTAAACAACAACAACAACAACTCAATCCAAACTTTTGTTGTTGCAGTTTTACTGATATTAACCATTTTAAAATATGGTTTTATTATGTTTTGCCGCATTACTTATACGTTTGGAGGGCTGAATTTGGCCTCTAGGCCTGAGATGCCCCATCCCTGATCACAAGCTCTCCATTAATTTCAAAAACATGTAATAATTTCATAAAACATGTAATAAGTGTTGGAAATGTAAAGAAAAAGAAGGAACATTTTATCATATGTGGTGGGATTGTAAGAAGGTGAAGGGCTTCTGGGAAATGATATATAATGAGATGAAAAAGATGTTGAAATATACGTTTGTTAAGAAACCAGAGGCTTTTCTTCTAGGAATAGTAGGAAATGAAATAAATAGAATGGACTGTAAACTTTTCCAATATGCAGTAACAGCAGCGAGAATATTATTGGCCCAAAAATGGAAACAGGAACAACTGCCGACGCTCGAAGAATGGAGAATGAAACTGATGGAGTATGCTGAACTGGACAAACTAACAGGAAAGATCAGATATATATGAGATCAAAAGTTCATTGAAGACTGGGGAAAATTTTCAGACTATCTGAAATGTGTATGTGATGAGCAAATAACGCTAGTGGGATTTCAAGAAGTTCTGTAAATGATAGAGTACTATTGTATTGATGAAAACTAAGTGTGTGAAGGTTTATAAAATGCAATATAAAATTAGGAAATGTGTATTTAAAAATTTGAATAATGGATGATTGTCAGAGAGGTTGAAGGAAGTGTAAAAGAAAATATGTGATAAATTTAGATTGGATACTATAAATGTATGTTGGAAAATTTTAAAAAAATTTTAAAAAAATAATTTCAAAAGGAGAGTTTAGCTAACACCTCTTCTTTTATAGGTCAAACATAATGCCATTATACTTCATTTAAAATATTTATAGACCACCTTTCTGAGTAAAATTCTCACAAGGTGGCTTACATAATAGGAGCAGTTTAGGGTGACAGCTTCAAAAACAGAATACTCAGAATATAATCAAATTACTGAGTTACTCACTCAGTAATTGCCATCAACCAGGCGCTCTCCAGATGTTCTGGACTATGACTCCCATCAGTCGCAACTGGCACAGTTGTGATGGCTGGGGCTGATGGGAGTTGTGGTCCAACATCTTTAAGATACCAGGTTGGTGAATGGTGGCTTAAATTGAAAGGGGGCAGGGTTAGAAGGGTCTTAACCTTCTAAAAAATAGTAGCTAAGGGGGCAGCAAAATGCAAGAAGGCCGGGCCCTCTCTCGTTGCCATTCAAGCCTGAAATGCACCGTATAACACGCACTAACTGCTGCAACCTTTTTGCTCAGTACAATCCCCACAATTCTCTTCTCTCTCTTGACATGCAAACAATATGAAGGCAAGGACTTATCTGACAGCTGTTCAGTGGTGCCTCCCAGACACAAAAGATTTCAAGATGAGGACTAGATGCACTGATTGTTCTATACATAGTTATTTGAAATCTTGAGGCTAAACACAAGCACTTGCTTTTTATTTTGCCTGCTCATTCCAGTTGTTCTCATCTTATTTGTTCTCATCTTAATCAGTTAGCCTCCTGATAGTAGGGGCAAATAGTGATTGAGCATTTGCAGGTGTTTGCATGCCTTCATCCAACATTTAGCTATTAGCCATCTGACCCACTTGGCAAGGTAAGTTATACCCTGGCAAAACAGAATACATTGGTACATCTGGATGCAAACGGGATCCATTCCAGAGCCCCATTCGCATCCTGAGGCGAACGTAAGATGCGACTGCGCATCTGCGCATGCACAGGTTGCGTTTCAGCACCTCCACGCATGCACGTGATGTCATTTTGAGCGTCTGTGCATGCGCAAGCGGCGAAACCCAGAAGTAATGCACTCCGTTACTTCCGGGTCGCTGCGGAGCGCAACCCGAAAATATTTAAGCTGAAACATATTCATCCCAAGGTATGACAATAATCTATACTTTTTTAGTCTGTTTAACTGCAGACACAAGAACTCAGAACTTTACACTCACAGAAAACTGGGCCTGGGAAGGAACAACTTTGAGACACACTATGGAACAGTTGTTTGGTTCAGTAGCAACAAACAGCAATAGTGCTTTACTGTGGTTGTTGCATGAAGACTTTGATCAGTAAAGCTGTACAATGTCATTATGTAAAGAAAGAAAGAGAAACATGGAAAGATCATGAACAGGTCATACAGTAGCTGATGCTCTTATATATCCAAATACACAAACCTAGAATACATTTTCCTATTTATTTAAGGAGCTGCCCCTTATTCCAGAACAGGGAGCTCTGAAATCAATCTTGTGATTTCTCTCCTTTTCCCCTGGAGTCCTGTGGTCCATCAATTCATTTAGATGAACAAAACAAGAGTGCCTGCTCAGGATTTCTTAACAGATAAGACATTATCTGTGTTAAATGATTCCCAAGAATGGCTTGCTGGATCATATCAATGTCACCTGAGTCAAGAATTTGTAGAAAAATCCAAGCAACCGGCAGATGCTAAGTTACTAGTCACTGATTTACCATGAGTCTAACATTTCCACACCACTGTTCCTTAACATCATAATGTTGTGAAATATAATGAAAGCATTTTGTTTCCAAACACTACAGCTTCATGAGGTTGTAGACATGTTGGCTGTCACCCAGGCTTTGCAAGGATGCACTTTCTCCTGCTTTCTGGCTGCAGGTTCTTGACCATGGTGGCTGTGCCCACTGAGACTGGCAGGGCAGAAGGCAGAGAGACCAACGGTGGGTGGAGCCAGAGCCAATGATAGGCAGAGCCACCTCCCAATTGGTTGTAAGTAAGAAGGCAGACGGGGACGCAGGTGGCGCTGCGGGTTAAACCAAAGAGCCTAGGGCTTGCCGACCAGAAGGTCAGCGGTTCGAATCCCCGCGACGGAGTGAGCTCCCATTGCTCGGTCCCTGATCCTGCCCACCTAGCAGTTCGAAAGCATGTCAAAGTGCAAGTAGATAAATAGGTACCACTCCAGCGGGAAGGTAAATGGCGTTTCCGTGCGCTGCTCTGGTTCGCCAGAAGTGGCTTAGTCATCCTGGCCACATGACCCGGAGGCTGTATGCCGGCTCCCTCGGCCAATAAAGCAAGATGAGCACCGCAACCCCAGAGACGGCCACGACTGGACCTAATGGTCACGGGTCCCTTTAGCTTTACCTAAGAAGGCAGACATGTGGGGACTGGCTGAGGGCAGGCTGAGGTTGGTGCGTAGTGTCCCATTTACCCTTATGAACCAGCCCCCACTGGTTCTTGTCCATTGGAGGCTGCTTTCTCCAGCTCCCGAGATAGCCTGTCAGTTAGGCTTATTTGGGTCAGCAATGACTCCAAAACTCAATTGCATATGCTCAACAAATTGTGTGGCCCTCTTGATCAGAGGCTTTGCCCTCACCATATCCTGTATATTTGAAACTGTGGTCTGGCAACTATACATTTGGCATTGGTGGCATCTTAGATGAATGAGGAGCGTAGCCTGTTAAAATGCACTTTCCTTGCATATGCATAAAAAAAGAAATTGGAATTAGGTCCACATTTCCAATGACTGCCAACACATTCTGTGGATTAATTCCCACTAAACCTAATTGTTGGGCTGTTTCAAACTCATCTAGCACCATTCACACAAAGTACAATACGAGAACCTTTGCCAAGACCCTTTCAAATTTGGGCCATTCCCCAAAAAATATCTATTGTGGTGCCTTGGACAGCAAAGTATATCCAACATCCATCCCCCTGAGCTATTTTGGCTTATTTTGTTTGGCTTGGCAAGGCTAAAGTATAAATCATGAATCAGGAGAAAACTTGCCAATCTGTATTTGGAGGAAACCATAATGGTAGGCAGTAAAACTTGTTGTTTGTCACTGCTCGTTCACTGAAAATGAATTTGTTCCTATGGTAACTGGTATTCCCATGTCCAATAGGATTAAGGTGCTGATGCAACATGACAATTAAGGACGTGAACAATGTTAAGGACATAAAACCAAGTGTGTATGTTACTGGATGGGACATAAAAAAGAAGATGTTATGACAATAATGGGAGACAAAGTAGACACCTTAATATTTTCTCTGTAAAAGTAGCAGCGACTGGTATACTCAAAATTTGTTCCCTAGGAAGATCAAGAATACATTTTACTTGGCCTGTTCACATACAGAACATTGTTTCAAAATGATGACAACTGACTTCCCCTTTGTGTAACAACAGCCAAGTTCTTTTAGGACAGCTTTTCCCAGTCTGGTGTCCTTCCCAACCGCCTGGTGTTTCTGAACTATGATTGACATCAATCCTGACCAATGGCAATGCTGAGTGGGAATAATGGGGACCTGGGAGTCCAAAATATATGGACCATTCCAGGTGTAGAAAGCCTGTTCAAAGCAGAGTTCCTGCAACTCATTTCACGTCACTTATGAAACAATTGTTGACAAGATGCAGTTGTATTCAGTTGTTTTCAGGTGGTGTCATGCACATTAGTAATGAGATCTCTATTAAAAGACTTTAAACATTTCTCACTTTCAGTTGCGCCAATGGTAAAAAGCAGGCCTAGGTAAGCACGGCCACCCCAGGCATGAATTGGCAATGTGTTTAGTCACACTTTTTCAAGAGAGTGCCATTTTGGCACTACATATATGTTGCTGCCTTGTCAAGGACTACCTTGAGTGTGGGGTGGTGGTAACACCATCTACGGTGGTACCTCGGGTTACAGACACTTCAGGTTACAGATGCTTCAGGTTACAGACTCCCCTAACCCAGAAATCGTACCTTGGGTTAAGAACTTTGCTTCAGGATGAGAAGAGGAATTGTGCAGTGGCAGCGGGAGGCCCCATTAGCTAAAGTGGTACCTCAGGTTAAGAACAGTTTCAGGTTAAGAACGGACCTCCAGAACGAGTTAAGTTCTTAACCTGAGGTACCACTGTATAAGATCTCTTTAAGATTCTACATATGTGGCAATTAGGAAAGGAACGGGCTCACATTTCCATGCTTTTAAAAAGGTGATTTACACATGCGCATGCCCTTCACACCCAACGCAAAACACATAGACATTGTACTCGGGTATCTTTGTGGCGTGAGAAACTGCCCACAATCTCTGGAAAACTCATTAAAATGGTTGCTTATGTTCCTCTCCAACTAAAAAGGAAAACTCTGTTTACTGCCAAGATTAGGTTGTTAGAAATTTCAGTGGATTTCTTCTTCCTCCTCCTGCTTTTGATTATTCGTAAGTTTTTGTAGTGTAAAAGTAAATTGCAGTAACTGCATAAATTCAAGGAGCTTTTCGTTTGGAGCGCTGAAATTTTATCACAGGCCATTTACCTTCCTATCATCGTTCCTGTATATGGAAATGGTTGAAAAAGATACAGTATGTTAATGAATCCTGCCAACTTTCAGCTCTTCTCTTTGTTTGTCCCAGCCTTCTCTATGCCAGCTTTACAATCACCTCCTGCCAGATTTGAGCTTTGAAAATTAACATATTTTGTATATGACATATGTTTGAAATTAGCAGGAAACGCAGCCAAGAGCTAGAAATTAACCACAAAAAAAGTTTTTATCAAACATTTGGGAGACAGAAAAGAATTTTGTTGGCTTCAAACATTAGGACACACTATTGTCTATTAAATTAATTCAATATGTATCACTTAGAAACTGACAGCATAATGTTGCCTGCCTGCCCGCCTGCATCTGTTCCTCTATTTAAGATAAAATTATACATTTGTGTGCATGAGAGCTCTCTGTGGGTGTACACACACACACACACACACACACACACACACCATGCCTGGTGCATCTTTTCTATTTCTCTACTTACATGTGCCACATCTTAGGAACTGTCTCTGCTTGGTATAAAGCCATTTTGCAATGGTGATTCAGGTCTGCTGCCCATCACGGTTGGTTCATTGTCTTCAGTGGGTGTGGGACAGAGTGGTGAGTTGAGCCTCACACCTCCTTGCCTGGGATTTGTCCACTGATCTTCATGGTATTCAATTCATAGTTCATAATCAAATTTTCAAATGAATGTTAATGCATCATCCTAAGCCTGCACTATTGACAATGGGGAGAAAATAAATGCCAAGTGGAAAGGATTTTTGTTTTTTCTACAAATATTAAAATGCAACATTCTTTTTAATAATATTGGGGGGTGGGGGTGCAAACCCCTTACGCACCCAGACTTGGAAGACGGGAACCGTCCTTAGTGGAAAGATCAGAGCACAATTTAGTGTGTGATACTGGCACGAATAAGTGCTGACAAGGGAATTCTCTGAATCCTCCTAGCACCTGAAATTTAAGCAGCATGTTTAGCAACAAATATATTTCTTTCCCTCCCAGAAGTATATAGCCACTCACATTTCATTTTTGCTAATGTATCGCAGTGCTTGCTAATACATTATGCAAACTGTAGTTTACTTCCTGAACTTAAATGGCAAACTGATTTTTTGGCTTCCATTCATTCAGCTCCCTTTGCTGCTTAGGGAAAGTCATCCTTTCACACGGCGCCTCAGTCTAGGCAAATGCGACCACAACAGTTGCCACACACGTGCTGCATGATTCATTCGCCCAGAGCCTACTTCAAATCGTTCTAATTTCAGCATTACATCACGCCTGTCATTTCTGAAGCCTGTTTTCCTTTCTGGTTTTTCCTGCTCTTACCCCCAGCCAGCCTGCTAAAATATGCTGGAATGCCTATGTTTTGATGCTCTGATTCCTGTCTTGCTATTACAGTAGATTCAAGATGGGTCTTGGGCAAGGTATGAAAAGCAGAATAAAATTACAGCCGGTGATGGCCCAGATTCATAAACAAGAATATTATTTACTCCTGCCCCAATATAGTTCATACTGAAATTATTTAAATTTCTGATTCAGATGCTGCACTAAAATAGTGACAACCAGCTGAGGTTTTGCTAGAAATGAATAGTTATGTGCTCATTCTATGCTATGTCAGCCATGGAACGTCTCCAGCAGCTTACAGTGAGGTCCATAAAACTGCAAAGAGTAAGTATGTGCAGATCTACATCAAATATCATTGAGTCTCACAGTCTGAAATTCAGTAAAAACGGACTTTCTTTTCCAGCATAGCTGTGAGGAGGCAACTGGAAGCTTTCAATTTAACCACAAGTTATTATTTTGACCCAAGCTAGAACTGTTGTTAATCTTCGCTATGGTTTAAGAAAATAAGCCAAGACAAACCATAGTTTGAAGTTGGCTTGCATCCCTAAACCATAATTAAGACTGACCACAGTTTGTCTGGTTTGGGGTATAATGAGGCCAGTTGACATGCCTGAGGCTCATTCACATATTGCAAAGCCATAGTTTAGTGTTATACCTAAATGAAGCCAATCTGGTGATTTCCTTCACCTAAAGGAGATTCACAGAGTCTCACACATAGGAGTCAATTCATTAGAGTAATTTAATTGTTGCTATTATAAAGGACACATGAAGAGGTGAAAAATTATGGGACCATATGGCTTAACACAGCCCATATCACTGATGTGTCTGGCAGCCACACCCTCCCACAGTTCATCCATTTGGTGTGCATGAGAAGGGTCTCCACATGTATAGTAATGCACATGTGCAAAGCTCCTCCACACAGAGGGGATCCTGAGCCAATCAGGTACGTGGATAGAGCTCCTTCTCATGTGCACTGACTGCATGGGTGGTGGGGAACATGAGTGCCTGGTGTGTTGGTGGGAGATGGGGCCCTCTCACACATTATTTGATTGCATGAGAGGATCATCTGCACTGGCTTTCACTGAACAAAATTCAAAATGTCCTAAACATGGACACCACTGAGAATGAGCTATAGACTATGGTGCAAGCCACACCAAAGCCTCCTTCATTTGTGAGACATTGCTGTGCCGGTATTTTCCTCAAATGCAATTGCCGCTCCGGGGAACTACAATACAGTATCTCAGGCATAGGCAAACTCGGCCCTTCAGATGTTTTGGGACTACAACTCCCATTCATCCTTAGCCAACAGGGCCAGTGGTCAGGGATGATGGGAGTTGAAGTCTCAAAACATCTGGATGGCCGAGTTTGCCTATGCCTGCTATATCTCCTTGTTTATAATGCAGTTTCATACTGCAAGCCATTGGGAAATGCAGTAAAGAGTGGGAGGTTCTTAAATCATATGTGTTGTCTTATCTTTCTTGATCTTGCAATGCTGTGCTACACATCCCTGTAATTAGTTGCAAATTGGGCTGCTGGTGGGGGGATGTTTGAAAGGTCAATTCCTTTCTTTGATTTAGGTAAACATATGCCCACCTGAATTGATGCTTTTGAATTATGGTGCTGGAGGAGACTCTTGAGAGTCCCATGGACTTCAAGAAGATCAAACCTCCCCATTCTTAAGGAAATCAGCCCTGAGTGCTCACTGGAAGGACAGATCGTGAAGCTGAGGCTCCAATACTTTGGCCACCTCATGAGAAGAGAAGACTCTCTGGAAAAGACTCGGATGTTGGGAAAGATGGAGGGCCCAAGGAAAAGGGGACGACAGAGGACGAGATGGTTGGATAGTGTTCTCGAAGCTACCAGCATGAGTTTGACCAAACTGCAGGAGGCAGTGGAAAACAGGAGTGCCTGGCGTGCTCTGGTCCATGGGGTCACGAAGAGTCGGACACGACTAAACGACTAAACAACAACAACATGCCCACCTGTGCAGTCATTTGCATATAAAGTTAGTGTGCCTTTGCCCCCTTTTTTCTTAAAGCTGAACACATAACTATTATATAGTAAATACACATTAAATAAAGCTAATTGAAATCTCTGCCTTTTGCTTAATAGTAGCGTATTGATTGGAGTTGGGAAGAGAGTGGTGTGTTACAGGTTCTTTTACTCACTTTTTGCAGCTGCACCAGCTAGATGATGCATGGTCAAAGACTGTTGCACATTAATCGCGACTCACCACAATTTGCAGAGCAGGCAGTATTTTCAATGTGTGATATATGACCATACAGAACTGTGCAGAATAGGATGCATTTTAAAGGGGACACACATGCCCAAACAAGGAAGGAAGAAATCACCGATATCCCTCCAGCTCCATTTTGAAAAATGAAGGTTTCAGGGAAAGAACCCTCCTGCTAGGTGGCTATCCAGTTGTTGACAATAAAATGGAGGATCAAACTTCATTCCCACAGACTCACTCCCACTCATAACAATATGCCATAGTTATTATAGCACATGGCTGGTTCACATGAAAATCACAACAGTGCAAGGACAATAAAATAAATAAAATGAGACCACAAAAATCAAGCGCTAAAGGGCTAGAACTAGTAGCATTACTACATGTTGGGAGCTGCACCATGTGACTCATGTTTGCCTTTAAAGAACAGTCTACCTAATTCACATTTCCCCAAACAATACGAGAACTAAAACAGTAATCCTTTAAAATTTGCACTTCTCCGAATTTTTCAATGCACTTTTCTAGCATTTTGTCTACAAAAATGCATATACTGGGATAAAGTTGGCATAAAAATTCATAAATTGGTGAAAACAACATACAAAAAAGCATTATATTACGGGAAATTCCTTTGCAAAAATGTATAATTACACCAAATAACATACAAAACATAAGAAACTCACATTAATATCCTGATGAATTTTCATGAGGACTTTTTTAAAAATTGCAAACTGATGTGGAAATGTGGAGCACTGACCTTAAGATTGGAAAGATGAGAAACAGAGAGAAACCAAAATGGGCAGATTATTTCATCCTTACTGACAAGCAAGAAAGAGGCTGCAGTACCATAAAATAATGCTAATGTTGATCAGACTAGTATCATCAGCTTATCCCAGAATGTCTTGGCTAAGGAGTAAATCTTGGCCAAGAAACAGAAGCCAAGGAAACATTTTCTGCTGTACAGGTTACCGTGGCTCACAGAATCAAACCATAGGTGAATTGTCTATAGTTAAATGCATTGTGGTCTAGGATAAATGGCAATAATAGGGAGGTGCAATGGAAAAAGTGCAGCTGAGGAAGTCAAAGTGATTAGTAATCTAAGCAGTTTGGGAAGAGGAGTGGCATCTTCCAGGAAAAGCGTTTTCAGCAGAATCATTCACTCACTGGCAGAGGTAGCTCCTTCTTAGAAATACCTTTCTTCCTTAAAAAAAAGTGACATTTCTTGGAACAGTTTCAAAATGTGATGGATCAACACCAGTGCAACGGTAGAGCTTGCTGATATTTAATGGCTACAGAGATTCTTTTTAGTGCCACCACTTCCCTAGCCAGAGAATCCTTTAGCCTGAGTGGAAGAATTTCTAATAAAATTAAGTTACAGATAGCTTACATGAATGTAGAGGCTTCTTTCTTTTATAAACCATTGACATTAGTGCCCTCTAATCTGGCATTTTTCCCAGCTCGAAAGCTGCTAATAGCACTTTATTTCTTTTGCTATTCCATTTTTTTTTGTTCATAATATCTAGCACACTGATGTGTGGGGAAAACATCGTCCTATAAAAATGTCCTGATCTTATCTTAGCTAATGAATTAAATCTAGGGGTCACTGTGAGAATGCCATATTTAATAGAGGTCTTAAAGCACTGCACTAAATAAATACCTTTCATCTTGGTAACCCTATGACCTAAATTTTTAATTGCTGGAATAAGCGGCTTCTGCTTTAAATGGATTCGGCAGAGATGTGAAGCTGTTGTTAGGTTACTTAGTACAAATGCTTACTGATGTGCAGACTGGAAGATCCTGGGTGCATGCATAATCAATAATGCATCTTGCAAGTCTGGCAGAGTTCAATTGCCATATCTATTAGACCTTGACTTCTAGTATCGTCCTTTAAAATAATTAGCCAGCCTTTTGGGGGCAAAATGTATGGTACATTATCAACAGTGGTGGAATAGCATGTAAAAGCTGTTTACCACCGCGCCTCCAGAACCGTGACCCAATGGTCCATTGTTACTCATTGCTACGTGTAATTCCATGTTCGGTGTGGGGGCAGGATGGAGAAATTGCAAAGTTTTCACTGCTGGTATCTTCTTCATATTATATTATTATTCATCTCATTTTATGAATCTCTTCCCATGGAGCATCCCAAAGCAATTTCACAATACAATAAAAAGTAAAACAATTGCATATATAAAAACAATTGAAAATTGCTGCAGAAACAATTAAAAGAATTACAGTGGTGCCCCGCAAGACGAATACCTCGCAAGACGGAAAACCCACTAGACGAAAGGGTTTTCCGTTTTCAGAGGTGCTTCGCAGGACGAATTTCTCTATGGGCTTGCGATTCTTGAGGGTTTTTTTCGCTCCCCACCTCCTTTTTCTAAGGCGCTAAGCTGCTAATAGCCTTTTAGCAGCTAATCCCTTAAGCCTTTAATAGCCTTTAATAGCCTTTAATAGCCGCTAAACCACTAATATTGCTAATAGCGCTAATCCGCTAATGGGCTTGCTTCGCAAGACGAAAAAACCGCTAGACGAAGAGACTCGGGGAACGGATTAATTTCGTCTTGCGAGGCACCACTGTACTTATATACAAACAACATCAGTTACTCAAGAGTTGTGGTGTGATATTTTATTTCCTAAAAATGTTTATCTCCCATCAATGGTTACCAGCAACTGTTCAGCAAACTTGAGCAGGCCCATGATTCATCAGGTGTCTTCCCAATATGGTGGGATTATTGTCTTTCGATAGTAATCATTTCAAGTTTTTCAGCACAAATCTAAAATCACCACATGCAAATGTTATATAAATCAATGCCCACCTTTGCCCTCCCTTCCGGTGTAGCAAATTCTCTATTTGTGACACTGGCCACCCAGTATCTAAATCCCAAACAGTACTATCCTGCTAATTAGCCTGGGATTGTGACGATCTAGAACAGCTCACTAACGGGGAAGGGGGCTGTGCATGCCTGATATACACATGACCACTAGCTATGCTCCAGCTTGCACACATTTAGTATTAGTGTAAAAGGGCCCTGAACCTGTACAGCTGGATGTGCTTAGGAGCACTTTGCACAACTGGGAACCTCGGCGCAAACAGGTTTTCACTGGAACACAGAGACCTGAGGTTGACATGATGAAGCATGGCCTACAAATTAGAGGAATAAAATAATACAACTAAAAAATAAATATAAAAAGCAATGTAAAACAATTAAGCAAAAAGGAACCAATATAAAACCAGAGTGAAACATTGATGCAGAAACCCATTTAAACCAGCAGCAAGTTGAGTAACTCAGTAATGAGTATCAGCACAGCTAAACACAGATAAAAATAATTAATTTTCAAGCCATTAATGATGGAGCCAAATATTTACATACCTTAGGAGAGTTTCCACAAATATGAGGCCACCAACAAGAAGACCCTGCCTCTAGTGCCTGACAATATCATTGCTCTTCATTGTGGGCTGTGTGCAGGGCCTCTGAGTGAGGCTGACCTTAAGGCGCAGGCAGGTTCATATTGCTGCAAGCAGTCCTTCAACTAACCTGCCCCCAAACCATTTTGCTTTTTAGCCCATGGAAGGTCTGTGGTTTGTATTAAACTTAGTTTGATACCCAGAGTAGATGCCCTGAAATTAGTTCATTTCCATTCATTTCAGTTCTGGAAATTAATGATGTAATTTGGATACAACTGTGTGCGCACCAAAGAGCATGTACATACCTCAAAGTATTTTGAACCTTTTCAGCACCAAAGTTGTCTTGCTGTAACCTCTGAGTCTTGCACAAACAGAAATCAAGGCAGAAGTTTCTTTGTGGAACAGAAAGGTAATTTTCCAACTGGACTTATATGGTGTACCACCAACAGCATTATCAAACCAGCTGTAGTGTGTGCAGAGCTTCTCATTTTTATTCATGTACGCCAACCTCCTGCAAATATAGCAGAAACAGAATGTAAAAATAAGTTAATGCTCAAAGCCAAACCTGCTAAAATTAGTTAACCAAATTACATTAAACTCTCCATCTGCTTGTTACAGTATCCTGACAACGACAGCAGCAAAGCAAATTTGCTGACTGGTTTATTGAGTGTGCCACTTGTTCAAAATAGAAAATTAAAACAAAGTTCTCCCCTGCAGTACATATTATTTGTACCCTAATGCTACATTTATACAAATACTGTTTTCTTGGAATGGCTGCATATTTATTCATCATGTTTTTTTCCAAGCTGACTTCTAAAGCTTCCCCTACTCCCCACAGTAATGCAGCAATTATCATTTTAATCATAATAATTTATGTTGTTTATTGTGAACAACTATAAAACACAGCTTTCTTTCTATTTTACCTTTGGGCCCCATCAACTGATGCTGAGAAATTTCATTTCCCAAGCTGAATAGACCATCGCACCTTTATTTGTACTAAAAGCTCTGGCAAAAAATGGGGGGGGGGAGCATTTCCTCACATACCTACAGAAAAATCTTACAAGACTGAAACCATCAGTGAGAGAGTAGCACAGTTAGAGATTCTGCTAGCTTTATATTTAAGCATTAAGGCTGTAAAGCTAGTTAAACTGACCTGGCGGTTTGAAGTTAATGGGACTTACTTTTGAGTAGGCCTGCACATGCGACACTGTAATGTTGAATACATTAATCCTCATATTGTTTAAATAATCCTGTAAGACAATAGCCTGGATCCAGAAATGATCAAACAAAATACATGGTTGCATGTAACTAGTGTCATGCTCTACACCAGGCATGGCCAAACATGGCCCTCCATCACTCCTGATCCTGTTAGCTAGGAATTATGGGAGGTGTAGTCCCAAAACAGCTGGAGGGCCAAGTTTGGCCATGCCTGCTCTACACAATCACTCATTGTCACTTATATAAATTGATATTCCTGTTTGTACAAAGGTGTTTCCACATTTATCCAGTGTAGGGTTGCTGTAGGTTACATTGCATTTGTCTTTGCTTGCCTGGACTGTAGATGGTTTGCTGAACTTATCCATAGGCAACGGCAGCCAATGCTGGAATGCATGCAGTAAAGGTAGAACTTAAGATTTGTTCCTTTCCTTCTAGTACATATGGGCAGGTAGAAATAAGCATGCACACAAAGTCCTTAGTACTTTGGCAAAGCAGGTACTGGATTGAGAAGTCTCTCCTGGTTTCATGATCCTCAGTGTGTGTGCTGGTCCCGTGGGTTACTCAAGAGGCAAGGTCCAAGTCTGGAACGTGGTCAAAGGTGCAACGCGGAGGCAGTCCGTAGCAGCTGAAGCTGGGTACAGGGCAGGGAGTCGGGCGAAGTCAGGGAGAGGCATGCAAGCAGGGAGCCAGGGCGGGTCAGGAGCTCAGGTAAGCAGGACAGGGTTCAGGCAGGAACTAGCAACCAACAATGTTGCTCCTGCAACTTGGGACTGGGGCTGGCTGGCTTTTATCTGCCCTGAGGCATAGGGCATCCCCGATCCTCTGGTAACTCGCCTTTCCTGGCCTGGAGGTGAGCACTCCTCCTGTGGGAACTTAGTTCCCTCCACCTATCTGCCCCGAGCCTCTGCAGCTCAGGAGAGGCTGGAGGGTTACCGGACCCAGAGGCAACCCCAGCTTCCTCTGACGGGGCTGAGAGTGGAGTACCTGCAGGCAATGGGTCCTCCATCGCTTCAGGAGCCAGAGCAGACTCAGCTGATGCCTGCACCTGAGGACCCAGCACAGGTGAGGACCCTTCAGGCTCAAACCCCGCCCCCGGCTCAGCTGGTTCTGGAGGCGGGGACTCCTGTGCAGGCTGGGATTCCTCAGGTTCAGCATCCGAGTCCGAATCCCAGGCCATCACAGTGTGCTAGTAATAATAATAATAATTGATCTACGTCCATTCATCCAAAGATCTCAGGGCGGTTCACAAGATAAAAATACAGGATTAAAGCACAAAATAAATAGTTAAACCTGGGAAAAACAAAACTCCCCTCTTCCATAAACACTTTTAAAAGGCCGTAGAATATTAATTAGCCAAAGGCCTGGTTGAGGAAGAACATTTTTGCCTGGCTCCTAAAGATGTATAATGAAGGCGCCAGGGAACCCTCAAAACAGGGAGCCACTGCGGAAAAGGCTCGTTCTCATTTTTGACACCCTCCAGACCTCACATGGAGGAGGCCCATGAAGAAGGGCCTCAGATTATGATCACAGCCTATGGTTCGGTTTATTTGGGGAGATGCAGTCCTTGAGGTATTGTGGCACACTAATAAATACATATTGTCAATGATTTCTGCTGGATTTGGGTTCATTGGGGATGTGAAGTGGCTTTATATGCAAGTAGATACATGCATATGGGGCCCTTCTGTTGGGGGTAGGGGGAATCCTGGCCACATCATATGCATAGGAGCACTTCACAGAACTGACACAATTACAGTGGGGTGGTGGTAGTTAGGGATATACACAATAGGGTTTGTGTGGACCTCTCAGTTAATTGCCTGTTTATCAGTCAATGGCTAAGCCAATTCTTTCAGCAACATATATTTCCATGGGAGTATAATATAGAGCAGCGTTTTGTAATCTGGTGCTCTCCAGATGTTTTGGACTACAACTCCCATAAGACCAAACCAGAATGGCTGTGCTGACTGGAGCTGAAGACTTCAAAATAGAAATTGTAAGAGTTCCATTTCAATTGTGTAACCCTGAAGACAACAACGAAGTATTGAGCATAGCTGTCAACTTACAGATTTGAAAATAAGGGGCCAGCAGCCTTGAAAATAAGGGACCAGCAGCCAAAATAAGGGACCCGCAGTCTCAGCTGCTCCAGGCACTCCAGTCTTCCTGTCCTCCTGCAGGCTGGTCAAACTCATGCTGGTAGCTTCGAGAATACTGTCCAACCAACTTTGTAACCAGAGGTTCAACTGAATAGAATCTGAATCACATGCACCGCAAGGCCTATGGAGCCTCAACTTAAGATGGCTCCCCGGCCTGGCTTTGCACTGCAAAGTTTGCAGCAGCACGTGCAACAAAATGGCGTCCAGCATTCAAAAACCCCCTCAGCTTGCATTAGCTAGCCACACACAAGGCATGCAAGCTCCACCCCCCAGTCGTTCTTAGACTTCTTATTGGGTAAGCAACACAGCCAAGCAACACAGTTGGAGCCTTCCTCCTCCCTGGCCGGCAGGGAGGGAGGGAGAGGAGCTGCTTCCTTTGAAATTTAAGGGACATAATTTAAGGGACATTTAAGGGACATCCATCAATAAGGGACAGCAGTGGGACATGGCGCTGGAATAAGGGACTGTCCCTTCAAATAAGGGACACTTGACAGCTATGGTATTGAGTAGATGAGTTTAATATAATATATAATAAGTGCACCCTGAGAATCTTGTTGAAGAGGATTAGTCTTCAGGAGGGAAGAGGACCCTGATCTCTTCCCCTCTCTTACCTCAGCACATAATGATCAGCTACAGACCACTAATGAAGTTTATGAGGATTATTGCCTATAATCCCTAGTGTAAAATTAGTTTGGTAAGCAGGTATCAATTTCCTTTGGAAAAGACCCATAGCTTTGTGGTAAAGTCTCACACACTAAAGGTTGGTTTCTCCAGACAGGGATGGTGGAGAAAAACCTCTCTCCTGAAACCACAGAGATTTACTGCCCATCAGTGCAGACACGAACAAGCTCGGTGGATCTTTGGTCTGACTTGCTATAAGGCCAGGGTTCCAAAACTGTGGGTTTCATGGTTTGCCTGTTAAGAACAGTGGCTGTCAACAGTGGGCTCAGCATATTAAATGTCCATGTTGATTTTTTCAGTGCTTCTTTTAATTTTTATTGCTTCTTTTATTTCTTGTATGATATTTATTCATGATTGTGTTCAATATTGTATTTTATGGAATTCAAATTGTAAAGCAAAAAAAATACAATATTAAAAAATAAAAGAAGCACTAAATATATAATTAAAAACCATAGAGCATTTACCCATTACAATTGCTACAACAGGCAGAAAAATCATTAAGTCTTGGCCCTCCAAGACTCTTGACAATTTTCAAGTGGTCCATGGTGGATGGGAGTTTGGGAACCACTGGCGTAAGTTATCTTCCTATAATGTTCCTAATTGTCTAGCTAGCTTTTCATAGCAGGATGTTGCATTGACATGAAACTACAAATTGGTGCTGATATGGTATTCCTTGTATATAATTTGGGAGGGGAAAAAATCCAGTATGCATCTGCACAAGGGGTTTATTTTGCTCATATGGGATCTGTTTTGACTCAAGACTGCAATTATCCCTGGCTTATTTGGATGACAGCATTGGGAATGGAAGCAGAAGATAAAGACATTTTCCAGAGGAAGGTAGTCTCTTGCTGCAAAGGCAAAGAGTTTTGTGGTACTGCACCAAATTGATTATGGCATTAAGCTTTTGTGGGCTGCAGTCCACTTTATCAGATGCAGAAGTGGCCTCCTCACTTGCAGGTGTGTGTGAATCTTCTGCTGAAAATAGCCTCATCCCACCAAAGCTGGCATTTACCCTGCCTGGTAAAACTTATGGACATATAGAGCTATTCTGGGAACTGTTGGGAGGATCAAGAGAAAAAACACCATGAAGTTCCAAGAATCATATGTGGTTTCCCTTGTCTGTTGGAGAAGTATGCTGAAAGAGCCACAAATTATTATTCCAAAACCAAAGTGGGATTGCAAGTTACATTACGGGCTTCCACAAAATAATATACAATTCCATCTTAGTGCTTGTCAGAAAGCATACACACATACAAAATGGTTTCTAAAATGTTTTTAAATACCTTGCTCAGATTTTGGTTGGGTAGCAGGCAATTTCATACACAATTGCGTATTATAAGGTATTGGCCAAAATCCAAAGATTCACAAAACAAGTTCTGCATGCCCTTATGGTTTCTTGAACAAGCTCTATGACATAAAGCAAACTGCTTTTGAAACTTTCAAAAGTTGCTGTTCAAAGGGGATTGGGGTATCCATAATTCTACTGGGCATGTCCTAGCTGACCTCAAGCAACTCTTTGGATCTCTGCCATTGATTATAATCTAGATGGAGTTACTGTAGGTATAACTAAAACCACTGAGGCCAATGCACTTAGTGAGCTGAATTCTGTGCAGTGATTGTGATGACTGAATATATATCAACAGTCATAAAACCCTCATTTCTTGCAAACCATGGGAAATGTGCTTTTGTAAGAAAATGTCTTCATACGACCTGTATATTTTACGTACAAACAAGGTTTTGAGGGTATGTTTGTGGCTATATTCTGTTTCAATTTTAAACTGAGTGCAGCTGCAGTAAATTTAGTTGTGTTAGAATATGCAGTGGGCCTCTTTCCTTCTAAAAAAATGTACTGCCTGATCCTAGCCATATTTAGTTGGAAGCAACTTGTATTAATTTCAGCAACATTTAAATCCCAATTAAGTACAGTCAGAAATGTAGCCTTAATTTTACATTTGGACAGAGTTCTTTTTGGAGTAGCTTTATGGCAAAACAGATCGTGACCAACGTCATGCCACCTGCATAAACAACTTTCTCCGTACGGCTTGCCCTGAAAGATCTTTCCCAGGCTCCACAGAGGAGAACAATGTTGCTGTTTCCTTTCCAGTACAATAGAAGCCAATGCAGAACCAAGGAGTAAAACTCAAGGTGATAGTTTAAGCTGGACACTTATTACAAAGTCTTGGAAAGAACTCTTTTTTTTTGCAGAAAACAAGTTTGTGGATATGCATGTAATATTGGCAAGATAATAATATAGAAATCCCAGCACTGCTGTTTCTGCTTCAAATTGTATCAACAATTACACAGAACGCAGAAACGAACAATTGCCATACAGTAATACTTAAACAACAGCCAGAACTTCCTGTCTTACATTGTCTTGCAGTTATTTCCTACCAAAATAGAACTAAGCAATGCCATTGTTCCAAAAATGACAAACCCTCAACTGTTTGAGAAGACCTAAATCTTTTTTTGTTTAGTGTAAATTTCTTCCTCTACAGTAGTCACCAAATTTCCCTCATCCATTAGCCCACCACTGAAGCTGCCAATTATTCCAATAGTTTAGAACAAGTATATAAGTAGCAGTTAATATGTTTCATACTAAGTTCTAGTGCTTTAAAAACAAGAAAAGAAGTAGTTTTTGGTTTAATAGAATGTACTAATGGCTTGTATCAAATGTAGGACTAAATCACTCATTTTGTCACTCATTTCTACTAGCACAATGGAACTTTCCCCATCTCTCCTCTTCTCCCTCCCCCCTCTAAATCTGTTCTGGGGTTTCTCCCAACCCTTTGGAGCATATTTGGGGAGGGGAAAAGTTCCTTTGTGCAAGCATAAATCGTCATAGAACAAGGGCACCTGTATACAGGTAACTCTCAGCTTACACGGGTTATTTTCTGGGTATTATGCCTAAAGCCATGATTGTGTATAGTGAAAACACACTGGGTTCAATAGTGGGTGAGATTACCAGAGTATTTTTTCCTGGATGCCTACCTCCTTTCTGCTCCCTATTTAATGTTCTAAAAAACTTTTTTGCCAAGCGCGTAAAGCTGAATGTACACAAGTTACATGTACATAAGACGCGAGCTACCTGTATTTTAGAAATTGGACCTACAACAAAATGTTGTGCTGTGCCTCCTATGTGCTGCGACACTCATGTTCTCCATAGCCTGGTCTTCTTTCTACATTGCTCCTCCTTACCCCACCCTTCTCCTGCCTCTTTGCTTCCTCTTCCCACATAAACAACTGTTTTCTCATTAATTGTTTGCAAAGTGTTTCATAGAATCATAGACTTGGAAGGGACCACGAGCGTCATCTAGTCCAACCCCTGCCATGCAGGAACCTTTTATCCAATGTGGGGCTTGAACCCACCACCCTGAAAGTCTCATGCTTTACCGGCTGAGCTATGTTGAGCAGGATATGCATGCTACACAACATGAATAACTAACTCACTTCCACATTTGCACTGAGCTACTTTCCTCTCAAATGTTGCTCTACTTCTGTATTCTTGTATTAAGACAGCTCCTTGTAGGCCTTGCACATCTATTTTGAGTTCTGAGTAGGTAACTCTTTGGCCCCATTGGGCAAGGCAGGCTCTTCTTATACTGTAAGCTATTTGTTCATGCCTAAATCAGTTTCAGATAGCTTTAAGCCCTGGGAGCAATTTGATCCAAGTGTGTTTTGTGGTCACTGACCAGAGCTAAAAAAGTCATGCCATCCTCTTCAGTGTTGGTGCTTGGATTGGGGTCAAAACACCTGATATAAGTGCTTATTTATGATTCTTAAAAAATCCCAATAGGGTGTTTTTTTACATATATTAAAGGACTGTATTGGGCAAAATAAGCTGGGCTCCTGAGAACGTTGGTAAGATCATTTACCCCAAACCTCTGCAGCTATTGTTGTTGCACTTGGAACCATTAATAATAAGTGGGGAAAGTTGTGTTTCTGATTACGTTTCATCGTATGCCAAGGCAGCTGCTGGTGCGGTAGCAATCTGCAGCAAATTAGATGGCAGTTAAAGTGAGATTTTCCACAATCAAGAACAAAGCAGGGCCAGTTAGTATAAGGACAGCTTGTTCTTGTTGCTAATGTGCTTAAAAACTTGCTGTGCATAATTTGAAACAGCTCCTGTGCAAGGATGCTGACTTTGGTTTCTGTGGTCTAGAGCTAAATCAAAACCAAATGGAGGAGGTTGAAGAAGAAGATGACAAATTAGATACTGACATCTTCTGCTCTGCCTACAGGGATTATTCTTCTTTTTCATTCTGACTATTGATTTAAAAGTTAATTTCCCACAATATTAAAATACTTAATGGAAGACAGATGACTGAAACCTGGAATCCCCAGCCAGCTAGTTGCTGAAGGAAAGCTCAGACAAACTACCCTGTACATCCAATACAAATTATTTAAAGATGTAATAAACTGTTATGGAAAAAGTTGTTGAGCGCCCCCTTAATGCTTGGTTGAATGAAACACTGAGAGCTTCAAGCGAAACATTTCTCCATCCAGCAACTGGACAAAATGAAAGCAATATGTAGCCCAAAGACTGTCACTCTTTGACCTTCTCACTCAGCAAGGCAGTAGAGTCAATGTCAATGGTATGGAAGCATGGCTCTTTTCTGAAGGACCTACAGCTCTGTGCTGTCCTTATCTTCAAAGGTATAAGAGGAGAGATGGAGAACCTATGGTCCTCCAGATGTCAGCCCTGGCCGCCATAGTCAATGGTCAGGAAAAATGGAAGTTGCAGTTCAACATATTCTGCATCTTGTGTGTACAGAAAGACCACACAAACAAATGCACACAAACAGTCCTTCAGATGCAAACTGCAGCTGTTGTGAGCCAATTTTCTATTATACACTCCTATACCACCATGTTACTAGACTGCTGATTGTATAAGAGTGATAAGTGTCTCCGGACACGGAGCAATGGATCCAAACTACAAGAAAGAAGATTCCACCTAAACATTAGGAAGAACTTCCTGACAGTAAGAGGTGTTCGACAGTGGAATTTGCTGCCAAGGAGTGTGGTGGAGTCTCCTTCTTTGAAGTCTTTAAGCAGAGGCTTGACACCCATATGTCAGGAGTGCTCTGATGGTGTTTCCTGCTTGGCAGGGGGTTGGACTCGATGGCCCTTGTGGTATCTTCCAACTCTATGATTCTATGATTCTACTGTCATTGCATATATTGGTAATAACGTCTTGGGTCGATGGTTGTGTTTGAGTCTACGAAGGACTGCCTTTTAAGCTGGTCTAGAAAATCTCATCGGAATGCACCAGGTTAGCAGTTTGACCCTCAAAATATAAGAGTTGATTTTCAGCTTATCAGTCTTGTACACACAGGTTTAAAACTGTAGTTTGCATGCAAAAACAATATTGCCCAACTCATGATACTCCAATAAAGCTTCATTGCTCAAAGGCAGCCTTTGCTTTTCTCATCCTGATGCCTACCAGATATTTTGGCCTACGATTCCCATTGGCTCCAGCCAGCATGACCAGGAACCTCAATGGTCATCTGCCAAGGCAGGAAATCCACTGCTGCAGCATCCCTGTTAGGTGTCTAGCCACCCCCTATGTAAAACCACTAATGAATGGAAGTCCACTGTCTTCTAAAGCACTCTGCTGCTCCACTCTCAAGCAGTTTGAAACATTTTTCATATTTCTTGTAATTTGAACCACTGGCTCCCGTCCTACCTCTGGAGAAACAGGAAACACCCCCTCCCCACCCACATCTATGTGACAACTTTTCAAATATTTGAAGATGGCTAGTGTATCACCTTTTACTCATTTGCTCTTCAGGCTTAAACATGCCAAACTTCCTCCTCTCACAAGAAAGTTCACAAGAACTTCCTTGTCACTCTCTTATGGACACACCCCAATTTGCCAATATCTTTCTTAAGGTGAACGCAGCACTCAAGCTAAGTTCTGAATAACGTAATCGAGCTTGAAGGCAGCACAGAAGACCATAATCCTTTTACTGATGCTTTTGCATTTTTGGTCACATGTTTTACTTATCTTTTCAGAAATACACAAACCACCAACCAAAAAATCTACACTTGCCTGATACAAATAACAATTTTGATGGGATCCGCTTCTTTTTTATGAAGAGGACCCAAGATCACAGATCTTTTCTCTCCTCAGTGAAATGCTGCCCCTTTTTGATATATTGGACAAACCTGACAGCATCAGCTATGGAATCTGTGGCACCTGTCATCTAGAATGAAGAAATTTCAATGCAAGTATTATTGGAAGTCTGATGTTTGAATTCTCGCTTTCCCTAAGACAAAGAACTTTTTCAAGTTTGGATAAGCTGAGTGAAGTCAGAGACTTAACCACAGTATACACTTTCTTCTTCCCGTTGTGGATTATCTGTCCACAGCTGTGCCACAATAATGCATGTTTTTCACTCACAAGACCTTCAGAGCAACATAACATTTGCTGGTATCGTGTCTCAAGGGCCAAATTAGCAAAAAATGAATTCTCTGAACCACCATTAATAATTCATAAATAGAATTTATGAGAGACTCGTTACAACAGGAGTGAGGAAACATTTTCAGCCCAGTGACCACATTCCCTTCTAGGCAGCCCCCTCAAGGCCCACATGCTAATGGGGGGCAGAGCCAGAGGCCAAAGTGGGTGGGGCAACAAACATAAATGTTACCTTTGTACAGTGGAATAGTTTCAACATTTGTTCACACACCTCTTTCTACACCCCACAGAGAGGCAAGCGGGAAGTCTCATCGTGGTCCAAGGACACATTCTAGTCAAGCGAAAACACTTGTGCTGCAAAGCCTAGTCATGGAGGGTTTGGGCCAGATGCCTTGGGGGCCACATTCACCCCCAAGTCTGATGTTCCTCACCCCCGATTTAGGAACAAAAACGGGACCTGAAGGGAAATGTTTCTGTGTTCAGTTCTCCTGTCCAGAATTCTGCAATCCCCATCCCACTCTTTTTTCCTTCTTAACAGTCAATTAGCAACCTGTAGGCACTGAACATTATCAATGTTTTTAAGGTTTTAGGGTTCTCCCTGAGCATAGTCAAGCTTCAAATTAGCTCCTAATTGATTCATTTACTGTAGGCTTTTCTCCCCCTCTCATAACACTAGAGCTCATGCTCTTTAAAGAAGAGCAATTTGCCATTTCTCTAAAGTGATGGTCACTTTGGTGTCAGATATAAAAAGTGTCATGGCTATGGTGGAAGCTGAGATGCAGAATCAATTTCCAAAAAGCTCTTGTTCGTGGTTCTTCCTGTTTTAGCCATGTGCTTATGAAAGATAACAGCTTCTAAAGAAGTGTGACACTTTAGTACAGTTCTTAATACTTCATAAATATTATGGTGCAATTAGCTGGCATTTAAAAGACTGTATGGTGTCAAGTTGGATCTCAATGAAGTCTAGTGTTAAGCATATGTGATACAACTTAACTTTTCACTCTTTGAATTCTTTCTCAGTCCAGGATGAGCGGTTGGCTGAAAGTGCTTTCATCATATTATTACTGCAGTGCTGTGGCATAAAACATTAATTGTGTAATAGCACTATAAATTATTGAAAACTGACCCCCTTTTCCCCAAACCTGAAAAACTATGAATGAATACTGAATGACGGCAGTGTCTCCAAAACCGAGGGAGAGGAGAGACTTAGGGATTGAATGTCTCGCCGAGTGAAATTGACTTTGCCAGCATGAGTCTTAAGAGCCACACCAGCCAAACTAAGCAAAATCAACCCATTAACATTGAGAGAGACCTTGGAGTGGATACAAAAGAGCACCACATTTATTCCACCTCTCAAAAGATTAGCACAGCAGTCGCTGTAGCTACAGTGTGGTTTTGTGGTTACGCTTGCCCTGCACTCCAGTACACAGCAGGGTGTTCAAAGAACTCCTGCCCACCCTGGTTTTTAACATACCAACTTCTACCCTATTTCTGACATCTTGGCAACCTTATGTCAAGTTCAGTGTGGAATGGCCTATGACTGAGAGTGTAGAGCCACGGAGCAGTTAGAGAGCTGAGGAGAGAAAGTTTTGGTGTCCTGGCAGTCAAAGCTACTTGTCATTTACCTGTTCCAGAAACTTTCTAAAATCTCAGTACAGTGGTACCTCGGGTTAAGAACTTAATTTGTTCTGGAGATCCGTTCTTAACCTGTTCTTAACCTGAGGTACCACTTTAGCTAATGGGGCCTCCCACTGCTGCTGCACCACCACCACACAATTGCTGTTCTCATCCTGAAGCAAAGTTCTTAACCTGAGGTACTATTTCTGGGTTAGGTCTGTAATCTGAAGCGTCTGTAACCTGAAGTGTATGTAATCCAAGGCAACACTGTAATTGTGTGTGTGAGAGAGAGAGGAGGCAAGTTGAAATGAAATCTCCTACAAATTCAGAATTTAAATGGGAATGAGCTTTCCAATATTTGTTGTGGAGCTAAAGGTACAAAAATGACAATTACCGTATTTTTTGCTCTATAAGACTCACTTTTCCCCTCCTAAAAAGTAAGGGGAAATGTGTGTGCGTCTTATGGAGCGAATGCAGGCTGCACAGCTATCCCAGAAGCCAGAACAGCAAGAGGGATTGCTGCTTTCACTGCGCAGCGATCCCTCTTGCTGTTCTGGCTTCTGAGATTCATAATATTTTTTTTCTTGTTTTCCTCCTCCAAAAACTAGGTGTGTCTTGTGGTCTGGTACGTCTTATAGAGTGAAAAATACGGTACATTGCATAGGGTGAAATGTATAAGAGCCCCAAGTTATTGGGAATGGGAAGGCAGATTCCTGGGTGTTCAGCTTAGCAGCAATGTAGCTAGCTTGCAGTGAGCATGGGCAGATGGGAGGGCTTCAGGGAGGAGAAAGATCATAGAATCATAGAATCATAGAATCATAGAGTTGGAAGAGACCACAAGGGCCATCGAGTCCAACCCCCTGCCAAGCAGGAAACACCATCAGAGCACTCCTGACATATGGTTGTCAAGCCTCAGCTTAAAGACATCCAAAGAAGGAGACTCCACCACACTCCTTGGCAGCAAATTCCACTGCCGAACAGCTCTTCTTGCCCACTAACTTCTGCAAAGGTCATGGGGCATGTCAAGACATTCTTGACCTTCTCAACAAATTATTATATGCGAATCCAGCCTCATGCACTAGCGGAATGGGTCTTTCCTGTCCTCTCCTTCCTCCCAAATACCAGAATATATTGGGGTGGTGGTGGTATGTGGAGTGGCCAAGGGAAGATGTGGTCCCATTCCATGGGCGCATACTATGTTTCCCTCCTCCCCTCCAAAAAAAAAATCCTTTCACTGTCACTAATGATAGGACCAATGTTGGAAAGTCCTGTGAGAAGCTGTTTATATGATCACTTTTGTCCATGAGATTTTCTCATGTCTGAGATAGGAAGGGGTGCTATGAAGCAGAAAGTAGCAAGCAGACTTCTCCAGCTCTGGATATGCTCACCATGTGGACAGGTATGTGGCCCGCTCAGCTGAACTGAGGCTACAGAAATGACTTTCCTGCAATCATTTCAAGCCCAGCATTATGGCCTCTTCCAGGAGTCAGAAACTGCCCCCCTCTCCTGGACCCAACCCAGGGTTGTAGCGTGGGGGGTGCAGGGGGGGGCCCGGGCGCAACATTCGGGGGGGGCGCACTCGCAGCTCTCTGCCCCTACCTGGCTCACTCACTCTCTCTCACTGCAGCCGCCGGGTCGCCGCCCACTGTCAGGGGGGGGGGTGCCAGGTGTGCGGTGCGGTGCGAGAGCGAGGAACTATCTGGGGTAGGGACAGTGCAGCGGGGGGCGCAAATTACTTGCCTTGCCCCGGGTGCTGACAACCCACGCTACGCCACTGACCCCACCTTCCCTTCTATGGAAACTTCTATGGGTACATACACTCCAACATTCCTCAGATGAAAAATAGGGACTTTTCTCACCCCCAGTAGGGCTGCCATACGTCCATATTTTCCCGGACATTACTGGGATCTCAAAGGCGGAATTGACATCTGGGGAGACAAAGGTGGCATCTTTGTCAAGTCAATTGGAAAATCACATGGTTTTTTTTTGGCATTTTTGAAGAAGAAGAAAAAAGGCTCAACAACTTTCGGCTTTCCTAAAAAAGAAAAAGAAAAAGCTCAACCACCTTTAGGCTGTCCTGGCAACAAATAAGTGAAAATCCCCAGCCATTGGATGGGGCTGAGGTTTAATATGCCAATTATTGCAGCGGAAGCAGGAGGGAGCTAGAAGAAGCTCTGATGCTTGGGCTAAATGGAGAATAAGGCACTAAGTGGGATATCAAAAGCCATCTAATTACAAGTTATTAAATTGCAGTTAAGTCAGAAAGTAATTATTCTTTTTAAAAAATAATAATTCTGAGCTTCATTATATTTGTGACATAGCTGTATCGTGTTCCCAGTCTTTGCAAGTCCTTCATCTTCCTCCTTTGCATCGGCCCTTTAATGAAACCCACATCAGTTGCATTTGAAACATGAAATGTAAAAGAAGCATCCGAATTAATTATGCAGCTCTCGGCTCTGTACCAGACAGTGAGCTGCAATCATTCTTTGACTTCTAGAAAGGACAGGGACATATAATACCTTTTAAAATGCTTTCCAAAGAAAAAAAGAGAGAGAAGTCCTGTTACAAAACATTATTGTACCTCAGCAGATGGTTTGAAGAGATGCCTTTTTTATTTAAAAATGGGGGGGGGGGAGGGAGACTGTTTCCTTTCATATGCTGACTTGAGTGATTTTAGTTCTTATTACTGTCATCTGTTAGCGGCAGGGGAAAAAATTGAAAGCATGTGATTTTCCATACGGCAGGAACATCAGCACGAAGCCAATCTCAGAGGCTCACAAGTTTAATTTACTGTGTAAAAATATGCAGTAGAATGAAGCCCGCTGACTCTTAGGCTCCTCATTTCAAACAACTTCATTTCTGTGCTGAAATCCTCTATGGCTCTTAGTCATATTGTGCCTCAAATAAATAAAGCCACGAATTGAAGGGTTGATCAAAGGTGGGCTGATTGAAAGGCCTGCCTGGAAAGTCAGATGTAGCGCCGGTGCTCCGCTAGACCCACTTGAAGGTTCAAAAGGCTCTCCCTTCCTCGCAGGGCGGCAGTAATATTTTGCTTCTGTCCTGGGGCAGGGACATTTATCTCAGTGGGTGGGAACTAGCAAATTGTCTTCATTCGCCGCTTGAAAGGTGTGCTGAAGCTTGATGAAGAACCAATGCCCTTTTGCCCCAAAGATTTTGTTCCAGCTGTCTCGGCCTTATTTAGGACCCTACTACGCCCTCACCCGCTTGGCAGAGCCAGTTAACCACATTCTTTTGATCTGCACAATTGGCACCTACAGATCTAAAGCAGTGTGGATCCCAATTCCAAAACGACGAAAGAAAACCAGATACTTGCAAATCTATGGGTAGAGCTGTCAAAGGTGCAAGTGCTGAATTTGATTTGGTTTAATGTTAACAATAACAACATCACCAGTCCAGCCATGAGGCTGGTGAGACTGCTGTTTTAAGTGGCAGAAGCTCCTCAAGCAGCACCCCCATTGTCCCACCTGCCACGACACCTCCACCAACTAATGCTATTGGTGCTGATTTTGGGCACCCCAAATTGGTGTGATCTTGCCCCAAACAGGCACTGATGGGAGTGCTGCTTCTCCACCAGTGGCAAATGGGACAGGGCATGTGGTGGTGGCAGAGCAGGTGGCAGCAGGTGGAGCCAGAGAGGGGGTAGAAGGAGTGGCAGCCACAGTAGGGCAAGGCTGACAGGAAAACATTAAAAACAACATTCCCACCAATGTAATAATATTTTTTAAAAAACCCACAATTACGTTTAAGTACCTAAAAAGTACCTTAAAAATGGCTACAGAACCTACTTACTGAACTCCAAAACTTATGTAAGCCATGATTTCCAGACTGCCTGAGGTTCATAGTTTTGTCTCATGGAAGTCTTGGAATGCACAGGATACATTATTTTTTTGCTGTTCAGGCAGCAGATCCCTTCAAAAACCATGATCAAATTTGTGTACACAGATGTACTCTCTGATTTTTTAATTGTTGTCATTCCATTTTAAAATCATCAAGACCCACAAGGATTTATGAATGGGATCAATGTTTCCATGTTGCTGGTACATCCCAATAATTTGATTTTGTGCAGCCTATCAACATAAACTTTACTTTGATGCTTATTTTGCAGGAGCCCATGCAAAATCATGCAACTTGAGAATGAAACATTTTAATTTGACTGAATTTGACTTTTGCACAGGCACCATGGGAAAACAAAGTGTGAGTGTGTGCATCTGAACCACAGGCTGAAAGAGGTTGACGACCAAGGATCTTACACCCAGCAAAGATGAATGTTGGAAGACTCAGGGCAGAGAAAAGAAACTACTTCTTTACGCAGTGCATAGTTAAACTGTGGAACTCACTCACACGAGAAAGCAGTGGTGGCCACAATCCTGGATGGCTTTAAAAGAGGATTAGACAAATATTGTGCAGGGAGGAGAAGGATAACAGTGGCCATCAGCCATGAAAGCTAAGAGGTCTGCCTCCCGCCACCATAGGCAGAAATGTTTCTGAATACCAGTTTCTGGAGGCTGCAGGAGAGGAAAGTGCTTTTGCCCTCCAGTCCTTCTTACAGACTTCCCACAGGCTGCTGTGAGAACAAGATGCTGGACTAAATTAAGGTTACCAGATTTTTTTCAAAGAATCATGGGACACTTTTTTGTTTTTGAAAAAAGAAAAGTTGTTTTTTTTTTAAAATTAAGAAGTAATAACTTCTCTTTTGTGGTCTCCTCTGTCGCGTGGCCTCCTCTGGGCCCCAACCTGCTCTCTTGGAGCTCTAGCTGCCATGGAGTAGGCTCAGGTCAGGTCTGGGCTCAGCCACATGTCCTTGCCCTCCCAGTGCTCTTCTACCTTTTGTCTTCAGTGGCACAGCAAGGTCGGGGCTCCCCCCTTTTTTTCTCCTTCCTCTTTCTCTCTCTTCCTCCTCTCCTCCTCCTCCCTACGTCAGGCCCAGAGCGCCACTGGGCAGTCAGCTGGGTAGCCAGGTGCTCTTGCTTGCAGCTCAATTTGGGTCACAGGGTGGGGGGCAGCGGTTCCCCCAGTTGACGCGGCGGGTGTCCCCAGTTCCCGCTCAGCAGAGGCGGCGGCAGCAGCAGTCTCAGCAGCCCGGAGCCAGCCTGGTAGCGCAGTTGTCTCTGGCTGGCTTCAGGAGCTGCTCGCTGCCGTGGCATCCGCCATTTTGCCTCACCAGTAGTCCCCATATGATGTGTCTTGTGCCGTTGAACCAATCACACAACATTCATTCCCTGCTAATAAATCTACAGCACTTAAAATATACATCCGGGGACATTAAATGAATTCCGGGGACATTCTGGGGACAGATTTTGTCTGAGGACAGATTTGTAAATCTGGGGACTGTGCCCAGGAAATGGGGACGTCTGGTAACCATAGACTAAATGGGCCATGGACCTGATCCAGCACAATCATCTTATGTTCTATTTTTGTCATGCCCTGATTGTTGACTTCCTGTATGCATCTTGTTGGCTACTGTGGGAAAGATGCTGGTCTGATCCAGCACAGCAATTACAAAGCATAGCTAAAGGGAAGAGCGTATTTTCATTTACACTGCAATAGGCTAGCTGTATGTTGGAACTAACATGAGCCAACAAAGGTGGAAGAACTCTAGAGCTGCCAACTGGACACTGGCAAAATAAGGAACACGCTGTTAGAGGATGCAAAAGGGCCTCGCAATTAAATCAGATCTTTTGAAGGCACTTGCCTTTTATTACTCAAGCACTTAAGCTTTCCTTTCAGGGATTAATTTTTTCCCCTGGTTTTAGTAGAGCCAAATTAATTATTTTACTGCTTATCTTCAATCTACACCTCAAGGTCAGTGAATGTCTGTCAGCATTCAGCTGGGTAAATGATCCTTTATTCATAAGACTGCAACCCTGCTGAAGCCTTTTCTTAGGATGTCTAGTCTATTAATCCGGTTGCTAATTGACTCTTTAATGATGCAGTGAGAAAGCAAAGAAAATCTGAAGTTCTGAAAGGACACTGAGAAAAGCACGGCGGCTAAGCCAGCCTCACTACACAGTGATGAAATAGATTTCTATAAAAAGAAAATCAAGAGGCTCAAAGCCGATGGAAAGCTCCTGAGCAAGTGTGCATTCTTCTCAGCTCTCAGAGCCAGTTTCCACATCTGATTTTTGGAGACTCAGGGAAATGTTCTATGTTTACAGGGTTAAATGCAATGTGATCAAATGGTAACACCTTTTGTCACCTCTTATGGAACTAGACAAGAGAATTAGAGCTGCACATTACTCAGTTACTCAATGCATGGACCAGGGTATGCAAAGTCAGAAACAGCATCGGTCTGCAAAATGTACCATGTGGCCCAACCTCAACCCAGCTCTTAAAACTATAATAGCAAAATGACATTTTTTCCCTTCAATTAAGTATTTGAAACATACAACATGCAGACATGGACATAGTTTATAGGGGGTGTAATACTGATGAACCCTCAAGAATACAAGCAACAATGTGAGCCATAGTGTTAATTGCAGAGATGTATAACAAATATTACCCCTTCATGGATCACTGCCTTGCCGTGGTGAAGGGGCTTGAATAACTCAGAGAAGCTATGAACTATGCCGAGCAGGGCACCCAAGATGGACAGGTCATAGTGGAGAGTTTTGACCAAACGTGATCCACCTGGAGGAGGAACCAGCAAGCCACTCCAGTATCCCTGCCAAGAAAACTCAATGCTTTTGAATTATGGTGCTGGAGGAGACTCTTGAGAGTCCCATGGACTGCAAGAAGATCAAACCTATCCATTCTTAACAAAATTAGCCCTGAGTGCTCACTGGAAGGACAGATCCTGAAGCTGAGGCTCCAATACTTTGGCCACCTCATGAAAGAAGAGAAGACTCCCTGGGAAAGACCCTGATGTTGGGAAAGATAGAAGGCACAAGGAGAAGGGGACGACAGAGGACGAGATGGTTGGATAGTGTTCTCGAAGCTACCAGCATGAGTTTGACCAAACTGCGGGAGGCAGTGGAAGACAGGAATGCCTGGCGTGCTCTGGTCCATGGGGTCACGAAGAGTCAGACACGACTAAACAACTAAACAACAACAATAACCAATATAGCTTTCTGGATCAGGCTAATGGTCCAATTTACTCCTCCATCCTCTTCTCACAGTTGCCAACCAGATGCCTGTGGAAGACCCTCAGACAGGATTCAAGGTCAAGAATAGTTCCCCTTGCAGTGAGCTCGAGCAACTGGTTTTCAGAAGCATTACTGCTTCCAGCTGGGGAGGCAGAGCATAGTCATCATGGCTAGCGGACGTTGATCACCTTTTATTCCGTAACCTTGCCCAAGCATCTTTGAAAGCCTTCTAAGTTGGTGACCATCCCTGGATCCTGTGGGAGCGAGTTCATAGTTTAACTATGTGCTGTGTGAAGAAGTTCTTTCTTTAATTTCTTCCAACATTAGATGCCCATGAGTTCTCTATTCACTTTTTTCATGCCGCACATAATTTTATAAGCTTCTCTCATGCTGCCTCTTACTCTTTTCTCTAAACTAAAAAGTCTCAAAAGCTGTGACCTTTCTTCATATGCGAGTCACTGCATCTCCTCTATCATTTTGGTGGCCCTTTTCTGAACCTTTCCCAGCTCTTCAAAATCCTTTTTGAGGTGAGGCAGTATCACTAGGATATGCCTAAGTTATTCTGTACGTTAAGAGTAGTGCCTTTGGCTTCTTGAACTACACGATTTGTTCAGTTAAAGGGTTGAGCTGACATGCTTCTGTTTGAAAACACAATTAATTCAGAGCAACAAGTTGGATATTCCGGTTGCTTTTGACTACTTTTATAGAAGTGCTATCTAAATTATTCCTCCACTTCTGGAAATTTACATTGATTAGAATGCCCATTTGATTTAAAAAGATTCCCCTCTTCTACTTTCTCACTTGCATGAATGACATTCACAAGTGACACATTCCAGGCTAAAAGGAAGTTTTGACAGTCAGTTGGGAGGGGAGGGGCCCTTTTAATGTGACTTAAAACCTGGGAGTGCTAACATGCCATGTTATGCGACAAAGGCATTCTTTGTACAGTTGGCCATTCATTTGCTAGAGCTATGACACACTATGAGGATTGTGTTATAAATGATGCTGAAGAATCTATGGAAGGATTAAACAGCGTTCCTTCCATACCACCCACAGTTTCCACCACCCATTGTTGCACAGAAGAAAGGGAAAGGAAACCAACAGAAACCAATTATATGTCTGGGACAGATCAAACTGGTCCTTCCTTTGAATCCAGCTTGCTAGCTTCTACTGCCTACTATTTGTTCCTGCGTCCGCTTCTGTAGTGCCATTCTATTAAAACCCAGACCGCTGCCACCGCCCCACCCCATAAGTGACTACTATTACTTCCATTTTAAAAGCCAGAACCCACACAGTTGCTTCCCCCCTCTTGCAGGATGCTAGTAATGGTAAGGCACTGACACAGTTAAACCACCCACAAACACTCCACAAATATTTGTTTATTGGAAAGTAAAATGTGGAGAGGGCTCCAGGACTGAAATGTGTCTCATTAACAAGAGGCTTGAAAGTGCTGTGGTTGAACTCTGGCAAAGGCTCCTAGTAGTACAATACTGAAGTGTTTGGGAAGTCATCAACCAGTCCTTTTAAGATCAAAAACACATGATATAACCACAAGCTGCACTTTATGAAATCTGAAACTGTAGCATGAAGAGTGGCCTAATTTAATCCATGTGGTCCTCTGCGTTTGAAGTTAATAGACCTATTCTTTCTGTGTGGGAATGCAATATGGCCTTTAATGAAATGATAGCCATGCCTTGCCAAATCATTTATCCTTGGGGACTAATTCTATTTGTACTTACGCTAGAGATAATTCATGGATTCCATAAGGTCTTCTTGTCTCTCTCACACACATTAGAAAGAGATAATGAATTTCAGTCTTCAAAAATTTTCCTACCTTCAGGGGTAATGGGAAGAGCAGAATCTGATTGGGCCCACATGTGTACCACAGTTCTTAGTAGTGAGGGGCAAAACAAAGTCACAGGCCAGGAGAGAACTTTGCATTTCAGCCACACCACCAGCTTTTTGTTCCTCTACTACTATTCAAGTAAGCAGCCTCATAAAAGTGTTTATAAATTCTCTTTAATTGGCTGGCTTTATGTTGTTTTCTCATCCCCCCCACCAGCCACCCCCGCAAGCCCAGTATCTTTCCCCCTTGAGAATCTCATGGCTCAGGAACACAGCAGATAATTAGATTACCAGCTCAGGTATTTGAGCTTTACAGCAGACCTCACAAACCATATACTGTGGCTTTTTAAGAGACCTAATTCAAACAGTAAAAAGCCTCTGCACAGTCTGTTTCTTTTACCCATCCATAACCAGACTTTTCTTTAGATAAGCCAGACCTGCATAACATGTAACCCATTGTGCTGAAACACAGTCCTGTGTGATGGCTTCTGCCTCCATTGCGTCAGAAGCGGTTTAGTCCTGCTGGCCCCATGACCCGGAAAGCTGTCTGTGGACAAATGCTGGCTCCCTTAAAGTGTGATGAGTGCCACAACCACATAGTTGCCTTTGACTGGACTTAACTGTCCAGGGGTCCTTACCTTTACTTATGATGGCTAACCATACATGACCTCTCCTTTTCACTTATTTTCCAAAATGTCACCCATGATAATTTGGATTATCTCAAGAGAAATAGCAGAGAACGATTAATTGTATGAAACAGAGCAGAAAGGGGCATCCTGTTAGTACTAATCAGCAAAACCAAAATTCCAAAAATAATAATAATAAAAAAAAAATCTGGCCTGGCAGTGTCTTCCTGGTCACATTGCACCAGCACTTTCAAGATATTTACATCTCTTTTCAAGCCTTTATTCATGCCCTCTAGACATCATATGGGTACATGTGATTAAAGATGGAATAAAATTTCATACTCCAACAGATGTTCAAAGAAACATAATCAGTGTGATCACTCAAGAAAGATGCAGCTAAGAGACTGACACCTTTCTCCAGCAAATGCAGATCAGGTGCAGAGTTACAGGTGGTGTACATCCATATGGAAAGCATCTGGGGCCTGATTCAAATAAGTTGTGCTAGCAGAAACCAGTGCGACAAGTCCTGCTAGTTTAATGGGACTTCCCCTCCTCTCCCCCCACTGTGTAAATCTGGTTGGGAGAGCCACCAGAACAGGGAAAGCAGAAATGCTTACACTAATGGAATGAAGGCTTTAGTACAACGTTGATTTCCACCTCCAGTGTGATCATCCATATTCACTCTTTTGAATTCCTAATCATGCCTAGAGTGTTCTTTAGATGCCTATATCTGGATCATATGCAAGGCAATCACTCTAAGATATATGGAAGTGAGTTCCTCAAGAAGCAATGGAACTCACTTCTGACTGAATATACTTAGGAACTGATTGTTAATCTCTTACAAAAGGCTTCTCAGACCAGTGACTTTTACTCAGAGTATATCCATTGCAATTCATGGACTTGAGTTCATTATGCCCATTAATTTCAATTGGTCTACTCTGGGTAAAAGTTCACTGACTACAACTCCAGGTGCGTTTTGGTTTTGTGGCCCAAATTGCCTTAAAAAGACAAATTTTACTTGCAGCCAATAGTATTGTTTGCAGAGTTGTTTTGTTGTATCATGCACATAGTATCCTAAGATGGCACTGCATTAAAAAAATGAAAACAAACCCTGATAATATACTGTACAATGAGATCAGTGGTGATGACATACATACCCAACACTCACAACTTCAATTTCACACTGATTCAGATTGCAGTGTAACATAAGAAAATAAGAGGAACCTGCCTTGATCAGACCAAAGCCCCACCTAGTCTAGTATTCATTTCCAACAAGCGTCAACCAAATGCACATGAGAAGCTCAGAAGCAGGAGATGAGGGCAATATACGTAGATCTGTTGTTGTCCAGTGACTCCACTACAATTCTATTCAATATTTTCATATGGCTCAAGTGGAAAATTCATACAAAGGAAATCAAAATGCAATAATAATTAGGAAATGTCCAGCAAATAGCAATCTTGAGTCCTTGCTATGTAAATATTCTTGTATGTTTTCTTCACTTTTTCAGAGAGAACACGTTAAGACTGAGGTTAATTAACACTTCCTCACGTACACTTTCTAGCCTTCTCTACTGAAAACTTCCTGTCATGTTTCCACTAGTTAATTGGCTGGGGATTCCCTCCTCCCATTTTTTCCCCTTTAGTTAAGTCAAAATCAACATCCTTTCATACTGACTGTCAACATATAACAGCCTTTGACCTGCAGTGAATCCAACCTGAGGGACACAAATGCAAATATTTCTGGTAGGGTTGTTACCTAAAGTCCACTCTCAGCTAATATAATAAATAAAACCAGGATTTTCTACATCCTTGTTCCCTTCCTAAAGCCACATTTCTTTGCAATCTTGTAAATATTAGAACATATGAAATCACTAGATGCAGCTTTCGCTGCAGGAAATCTACCCTTCGTTAGATATTATGGCCTTTGCATAATGACTTGCCCCCATCACAGCCAAGAGAGCATTGTGGGACCCAGAACACAGTGTTTTCATGCCAGTGCATGAGCTCTTCCAGGAACAAACTGATGCTAGCATGAAAGCTGTCTATACTGGCACCCGAGTGTGATGTCTGGCGCAAGATAAAATTGTTCCAATTTTGACATAGTTGTGCACAAGCCAGTCTTGTTGGCTTCAAGTAAAACCTCTCAGAAAGTAATTGTGCATAAGATTGCTGTAGTTACCCTGTACCCTGAAAAAAAAATTGGGGACAAACTATGTACTTCCACATACACACTCCCTCTGTGTGTGTATGTGAACACATGTGGTTCATTTTTAAACATAATTCAAACCTTGTATTTGATACACTGCATGCATACAACTGAATTTGTGTTTTGGATCATTATTCATTGCACAGGAAGTCCTCAACTTATGTGGTTGTTATGTTCTCGGGATCATGCCTAAAGCCAAAATTGCATATAGACAAAACCCATTAGGTGCAATGGTGAGTAGGATTGCCAAAATATTTTTTCCCAGATGCCCACCCCCTTTCTGCCCCCTTTCTTTTTATTTTTTGCTGAGTGCGCACAAGTTAAATGCACATGAATTGTGGGCTTATTGCACAGATTTATGGCGTGACCACATTTGGGGACACTTTGTACTGTTCTGGTCACCACACTTCAAAAAAGAGGCTATTATAGAGCTGGAAAAGGTGTAGAAAAGGGCAAACAAAGTTGCCAAAAGCTAGACCAACTCCTCTATGAGGAAAAGTTACATTGTTTTGGGCTTTATAGTTTAGAAAAATGGTAAAGGGGGACATGACAGGAGTGAATACAATTAAGTTTAGTGTGGAGAAGAGATGGGGGAGTTTTTCTCCCTTTCTCTCATAATCCTAGAAACTGGGGTCATCCAATGAAATGGAATGGTGAGAGATTTGGACAGGTGAGAAGAAGAACCTCTCTGTGCAGTGCATAGCTAAATTATGGAATTCTCCACCACAAGGAGAAGTGATGGTCTCTACTTCAGATGGTTTAAGAATGAGATTAGACCAATTCGTGGAAGATAAACTACTAGTCATAAAGGATATAGCTGTGAACGTGAGCAGAGTAGTTGCTGTTGCTTTCATGTCCGGCTTGTGGCAGGCTTCCAATTGGCATCTTGTTTGGCCACTGTGAAATCGCACTGTTGGACTAGACAGGCCCTTGATCTCAACCAGCGGGGCTTTTCTTGTGTCCTTATGCCAGCACTTTCCCATTAGGAGCTGTGCAATCTAGCAGCTTCTGCTAGTTCAGGCATGTCCAAAGTCCATTTGCAGGGCCTAATCCGGCCCACCAGTTGGTTTAATCCTTCCCAGGGTAAAATCCTAAAAAAGGTCAGCAACTTTGGTCGGCCCTCACACATGTTCACTTCATCAAATCTGGCCCTCTTTGAAAAAAGTTTGGGCACCCCTGTGCTAGTTAGTTAATAATTAGCAGTGTCATTTTTTACCCCGCATTTCCTCCAAGGACTGCAAGGTTCTCAATCTCTACATTTTACCATCACAGCCATCTTCAGAAGTAGGCTAGGATGAGAGACAATGATTTGCCCAAAGGTACTCAATGAGCTGGGTACACACACTGGCTTCCACAATTTTATTTCTGAGCCAATTTTATACTGGGTGGGGGTGCCATGAATAACGAATACAATAAGGCTAAAGAAAATTACCAAAGGCGGCAATTCTATACAGTCCTACACCCCATGGAAGTCAGTGGGACTTTCTTCTGAGTGGACAACTATAGATCATACTATTATTCCCTCAAGCAATGTGTCTTCAAACAGCCTAGCTCTATATATAAATTGCTTTGAAGAGGGGCTTGTAACTGAGGTGGCAAAAGGTACTTAAGAGTAGTACTGAGTGCCCAGCATTCTAGTACTTGAGAACAATTCAACATTGAAAATAGGCTCTTGTGTCCCTCCAAGTCCCTTAATATGTCTGCAATACATAATCAGCTGTACAAAACTGAAAAACTGAACGATATTTAGAGTTGTTAAATGGAAACAAGGCAATGACAACATGACTTAAAAAAAAAAAGTATTGCTCAATTTATAGAGCAACTGTAGACCTCTTCAGTTAATAGGAGTTTTTTTATAGTAATATGGGAAAGAGAACACAGATGTTTAAGAGAAAGAAATTTAGAATCAAAGGAAGCAAACCGTAATGAGACATTCTGCATTTCACTTAAACATCTGTAAAATTACCTAAAGGAATGGATCGAGCTGAAAAATAAACTTTAACTGAAGTTAAATCTAGGAAACCAGTGGCCCTCCATCTATTGTTGAATTACAACTCCCTTAATCCCTCACCCTTTGGCCTGCTGGCAGGGACTGATGGAGCCCTCAACATCTCAAGGGCATCAAATTGGTGATTCTTCCTCTACGCCATGAGACAATTGTTATCAACCCATAAAGCACTATTTAGCTGGTGGCCATGCTGTTCTTAGCAGGAATGAGAGCCATTATAGCCTCTGGGCAACAGCCAGGAATGCATGAGCCCACGAGCCCCCTTACCCTTCTCTCCTCTGCAGCCCCTGGACGACCCACCCAAATTTGCTCCAGAAGGGCTGCAGAGTGGTGGGGGAATCCCTTCCACCAAAGCGCCTATTCCAGTGCTGGATTTTACCCTCTGTTATGAGAATGTGGAAGTGGAACCTAAATGCCAAATCGTAAACATACAGGAGATGTCAAAGCAGGCCCTGGTCCAACTCATGTGAGGTGCCCTTTATTTCCTGCTGGCTTCTCATAATAAGAGAGCCATGTTGGAGGTGGCAGCTTCAAAAGTTCAAGCCAGTTTTAAACCTTTTCAGTTGTATGATGAATCATTTTGATTTCATTGTTATTGTGTATATATTACTTTACTGCTGCTGTTGTTGTTTATATGCCACTTTCCCCCCTGACAGTAACTCAAGGCAGCTTACAGATAAAAATATAGAAAAAATTCCAATATTTTTTTTAAAAAATATATTGATTAAATTAAAAGTACACATCTATTAAAAGGATATAGATAATTACAATAAAAGCAGCACAGTACCCCAAAGCAAAAAAAACTATTACCACTCCTTTAATTATTTGTACTCCATTGTGACCCATGGTTGAAACAGTAAAGATTAATTGACAGACTGACTTTGCTCACTTACACAAGAGTAAGCTTGATCGATCTCAGCTGGAGCTATTTCAAGGTAAACATTAGATAACCAATTACAAAGCATGATTACACTTTAGGCTTCCATGGTCCTACGAACCAGATGCTACTGTGCTATTATCACACATGCATATCACAAATCAATCCTGCAAAAGATTTCCCATCATACACAGAAACGGCATTCTAATTGAAGAAGAAGGTATGATTTTGTGCTCTTTTCAGATGAAATTTAGCTGAGATTTCTGCATTGCAAGGGGTGGGACTAGTTGACCTTTGGGGTGCCTTGCAACTCCACAATTCTATGATTCTATTATATTATTACAGTTTCTGCAAATGAACTGCATGATCTGGACCTTGTGTAGAGTAGAAATGAATTTGCTCTCCACCACAAGAATGAGTTTCAAAGCTTTACTGCAAAACAGTCTAAAAATAGTTACAAATAAACATTACAGAATGTTTGTTTGGCTCCCTTCTTGACACTTAACACTGAATCACAAAATACAAAGTTAGACATTGCTCTCAGACAGCAATAGGGTTCCCATATTTCAAAAAGTAAAAACTGGGACACCCCAAAGTTGTTGAGCTTTTCTTTTTCTTACAAAAAACACCCAGATTTCTTATGGAAACATATGGAGCTTCAAGGACTGTCAACGATTCTGAGTTCCTGCTTGGGTTTCTGGGATGAGTCATCAATTAGTCTAAACCCTCAAATGGAAGCATCCAACATTTCTTTGCCATGATTGTTAAAGACAAACCTCTCTTGCCTAATGCAAACATATCTGCATAGCATTTTAAATACAATGCAATCTAACCAAATCATTTTATGGATATTAAACATATATCTTTATCACATTATAGAACATTATTTCAAACTGACTCCTTGTGGGTCATCAGTGTTAAGTGTCAAGAGGTGAACCAAACAAACATATGACCAGAATTATGTATCAGAGGCAATCCAGAGCTTTATTTGATGGTGGAGACGTGTGTGCATGTGCGTGTGTGTGTGTGTGTGTGTGCGTGCATGCATATTAAAATAAAATGTAAATAAAACTGGAAGCTAATTTTCTAAGTATTCCAATCATTTTCTGTTCACCCACACAAATAAAAGCTTAACTACGGAGACCCCAAGATTATAATAACCGCATGCCACAGGAGCTGCTTTTAAAATAAGTACGTAGAGCAGAACTGCTGCCCCCACCTCCAGATTTCACTCTGGAATCAGAAAAAAGCACAAGAAGGCAAACTCGGCCTGCAGCAAAAGATACCATTCTAGTAACAAAAACAAAACCCAGTAAGCACTATAACTGTGCCAACACTTGTTTATGGAATAGTGCTTTCTCTTAGCATGTATTGGAATAGGGTACAGACATTTTAAATGTAGTTATCAAAGGCGGCTTGGGCTGCTAACAGACATTGGCCTCATGTTGATTAATGGAACACACTCAATTAACACTGTGCCCATAAAAGCAGTTTCGCATGGCCGTTCACAAAGTGTCCGTTTGTTTGTTTTTTATTTTACTTCAGCTAGAGTGCTCCAGTGTGACCGATTTGAGGATTACCATTTAAAGTAGGACCGGCCCTATCATGGGCCATGATGAACCACAGCACTTAGGTGGGGACTAGGGAGGTGCACCAGATTGTGTAGGGTGGTGCTGTGGTCTAAACCACTGAGCCTCTTGGGCTTGCCAATCAGAAGTTCAGCCGTTCGAATCCCTGTGATGGGGTGAGCTCCTGTTGCTCTGTCCCAGCTCCTGCCAACCTAGCAGTTCGAAACCACGCTACTGCAAGTAGATAAATAGGTACCACAGTGACGGGAAGGTACCTCATTTTTCGCTCCATAAGACGCACCTTTTTCCTCCTAAAATGTAAGGGGAAATGTCTGTGCATCTTATGGAGCGAATGCGTGGTCCCTGGAGCCAAATTGCCCATGGGCAAAAAGCAGATCGTTCTCTCTTTTTTTGAAAGAGGGAAGGAGGTGTTGAAACAAAGCTGCCGAGCAGCTTATCAGCAAGAGATCAGGAGGGGAGATAAGGGACTCTAGCGATAAAGGAGGATACCTGGGAGCGGGGAGGTAAAAGCACATGGATCCTCAGGATTTTTGCATTGGGTCAACCCAAATTCTCCATCAGATCACATAGCATGTCCATGGCTACAGCCTGCACCAAAAAATCATGCATCCACTGTTTCGTGGGGCTGCAGTGGCACAAAAACGTGGTTACAAGCACGGATCCACATGGATCCTCAGGATTTTTGCATTGGGTTGCCCCAAATACACCATCAGATCACATAGAATATCCATGGCTACAGCCTGCACCAAAAAATCATGCATCCACTGTTTCGTGGGGCTGCAGTGGCACAAAAACGTGGTTACAAGCACGGATCCACATGGATCCTCAGGATTTTTGCATTGGGTTGCCCCAAATACACCATCAGATCACATAGAATATCCATGGCTACAGCCTGCACCAAAAAATCATGCATCCACTGTTTCGTGGGGCTGCAGTGGCACAAAAACGTGGTTACAAGCATGGATCCACATGGATCCTCAGGATTTTTGCATTGGGCTACCAAACTTGCCACCAAAGGTCCATATAGTAAAAGCTATGGTTTTCCCAGTAGTGATGTATGGAAGTGAGAGCTGGACCATAAAGAAGGCTGATCACCGAAGAATGGATGCTTTTAAATTATGGTGCTGGATGAGATTCTTGAGAGTCCCATGGACTGCAAGAAGATCAAACCTCTCCATTCTGAAGGAAATCAGCCCTGAGTGCTCACTGGAAGGACAGATCGTGAAACTGAGGCTCCAATACTTTGGCCACCTCGTGAGAAGAGAAGCCTCCCTGGAAAAGACCCTGATGTTGGGAAAGATGGAGGGCACAAGAAGAAGGGGACGACAGAGGACAAGATGGTTGGATGGTGTTCTCGAAGCTACCAGCATGAGTTTGACCAAACTGCGGGAGGCAGTGGAGGACAAAAGTGCCGGGCGTGCTCTGGTCCATGGGGTCATGAAGAGTCGGACACGACTAAACAACTAAACAACAACAACCCCAAACTCACTGTCAAATCACATATCATGTCTGTGGCCACAGCATGAACCACAAAAATCATACATCCACTGTTTCGTTCAGAATATTTTTTTTTTCTTGTTTTCCTCCTCTATAAACTAGGTGTGTCTTATGGTCGGGTGCGTCTTATGGAGGGTGGAGAAAGCAGCAGCAGGAGGAGGAGGAGTTTGGACTGGATATCCCGTCTTTCACTCCCCTTAAGGAGTCTCAAAACAGCTAACATTCTCCTTTCCCTTCCTCCCCCATGACAAACACTCTGTGAGGTGAGTGGGGCTGAGAGACTTCAAAGAAGTGTGACTAGCCCAAGGTCACCCAGCAGCTGCATGTGGAGGAGCGGAGACATGAACCCGGTTCCCCAGATTACGAGTCCACCGCTCTTAACCACTACACCACGCTGACAAAGGAAGGAGGGAGAAGAGGTAGGAGGGGGTTTCTGGACCAATCCAGGTGGCACAATGCTTTGGTCAAGCCATGGTCAAAGTGATTAGAATTACAGCTTAAGACAATGAAATGAGCCACCAGTAATGAACACTTATAAAAGGCCCAACATAATGTAATTTTGGCTGTTTTGCAATGCTATGACAGCAGGGTTTATAGGCCCTGCTTGGCCCAAGTGCCTTGAAGCTTCTGCCCTCTCAGAATTCGTCAGTGGTCAGCAGTACTAAAATATGTTTTGTTTGTTTTATTTGTAATTTCTATTTTAAAAAATTAAAAAATCAATAAAGGAAGCATTTTATTTAAAAAAAACCTATATCCCCAAAATGTTATTTCCTTCCTTTTTACACAACATTTCTACCCCAACCTCAGCTTACTTAAAGAGCACGGTAGCAGGAATCTACCTTTGATTCTACTTATGGGTGTTCCTGCCGCTTGCTTTTGTGAGAGCTGGAACTTGCAATCTATTTCAATTTGTACAGATTTGCTAAAATGCCTTTAAAGGTTTCCATGAACAAGTAGATTGTCTGGACTTTGTTCTATACGCCTGCTTTAACATTCACGTCTATATCTGAGTATTTTCTTTCTTACTTTTCAGTCCAATTTCCGCGACTCAAAACCTTGAAAATGGTAATAGTGGCAATTATGTCATTGAGAATGTGGCTCAGCTCTCAGGTTAAGGTTTCACACCTGGGTGTCATTATTCTCTTCCATATCAATTCATTATTTAAGGACTTATTATTTGAAAGGACTCACCATGCTCTGGCAATTAGAGGCACAGAGATTCAGTCTGCATTAAGTGTATTTATTTTGCTTTCCTAGCTTATCATGCCAGAATCATTAATGCCATTTAGTGTAATGGTCACCGGCCACTTCTGAACTGCCAATACTGTCCACTTTCCATATAAACCACAATTTTAAAAAGCACACGATTAAGTGCATATGTGTTTCTCACAGGTACCAAACACAAAAGGTGCAATAAAAGCTCAATTGAAACGCATGGGACTTATGCCATTGTCCTCAATGGGATGCAGATTGCATCAGGAAAGGGTTGTGTAGGAACAATGTAATAAAAGAGTTCTAAAGAATATTGCCTTATTAATATGTGGCACATATTTTCCTTTCTTTCTTTCCTTTCTTCCTTATTGAAGTAAACATGGTGCAATCTGAAAATGGATGGGCTTTCATTGTTGTATGAAGCATTGGAAAGAGATCCATGCTGTTTTTAAAAAAGGAATCATGTTCTTTCAGCCTTCATAAAACAGAATAAAGTAATTTAATTAGGATAGCGGTATATCCTCTCAAACCATAGATATCCTAATAAGGAATGGACAAAATTGACAAGGGACGTTTCTCAGGCGTTCCAGCCAACTTGAAATTAGCTGTTTCATTTCAGAAATATTTATCTTTGGTGAGGTAAAATGATTTTAGGACCCAAAGAACTGGGGTGGACACCATTTTGCTTCTCAAAGAAAGTCCTGTTCTACAGTGCCTTTTGAATTTTGAGGAATTTGCCATTGACTGGAGAGACTGCTGCTATTCTGGACAGCAGTTGAATGTCTACAGGAAAAACAAAACACTTTTACAGAGTGGGTGGATCATTCCTGCGCCAGCTCATTTTATTTGAGAAGCACGGCACTTAATCACCCTTACAAAAGAAAAGTAGTGACTGATGGAGGCTTGTACAAAATGTAAAGAACCAAAGTTCCATTTTATGCAACCCCATTTTTGATTATTTTAAACAAATATTTAACAATGTCTTGAAAAAATCCTTCAAATTATATATTCAAAGGTTTAAAAAACATCCCCCACAGGTGTGTTTTCTTTGGGGGGGGGCATTGAGTGCAGTCCTTGCATATCTAATCAGACATAAGCCCCATGAGTACAGTGGCACTTACATCCAAGTAAACCCATTGCAAAATTGGTGGAAAGGTCTCAAGAAACGAAGTCAGGATAAGGTGATTTCACAGAATGATTTATTCTTAAATTACCAAGTCAATTTCTTGATTTATTTATTGGTCATGTCACTAATGCTAATCCTAATTAGAGAAGTTGGTTCACAAATTATTTAGTACTTATGCCAGCAGCACGGAGCAATGACACAGCTTCTGGGAGCCAGAACTACGCCTAGGCTGAGTACACAAAGTTTTGCAGGACCTACTGCAGGAATCCTGCCATTGTGTACCTGGTCTGCTGGCTGATGCAACCATTTCATCTCACTTGCTGGGATAATGTTGATGGGAGTGGCAGACTCTGACCTGCATATGCCAGAGCATTTCAGCTCCTGAGCTGGGCTGGGGCCAAGCAGTGACCATTTCACTTTCTTCATTCTATTTTCCCAGAAATGATTTCTTGTTCACACAGACATTCAATCCAGAAATTGCTGGTTTGTACAACAGGTGGGAGAGGGAGAGGTTAGCTGTCAGATGTCATTCAATACCAGGGAGGAAAATAGAAAAGTAAATCAGTGGTAGAGTACCAGCTTTGCATGCAGGAAAAAATGTCCTTTTTAAAAATTAGCCTGGCACTCTGACAAGAAGAACTACTCCAAGCTTCTGCAGGAGCCTCTGCCATCCTTACTATTCCAGAATACCTCAGGCCATGGTGTATGCTGCTTTGGGGCCTAAAAATATTCTGGAGTAATAAAGATGGAGGCTACAGCTGCTTTGCTCAGTACTTCTCTGCTTTGTTGAGTGTCACCCACCCCTTGGCTATGCCATTGACCCTGCTATTGCTGCTGCCTGGCCTATTAAAACTTGGGGGGAGGGGTTTACAGACAGTGAAGATGGGGTGCAACACTTAGAGATGGGAGGAAAAATTGATTCAGGTAGCATTTAAAGGCAAGTCTACTTAAAACAGAGTCATCCATAGAAATTTGCACTTCTCTAGATTTTGCAATGCAGTTCTACAGTCAAATAATGTATACTGCGATGTGTGCATTAAAAAATGTACTGTACAGTGGTACCTCGCAAGACGAAAAACTCGCAAGACGAAAGAGTTTTTTGTTTTTTGAGTTGCTTCGCAAGACGAATTTCCCTAATGGCTTGCTTCGCAAGACGAAAACGTCTTGCACCTTTTTCTTAAAACCGTCAATGCATTCCTATGGGAAACCGTGCTTCGCAAGACGAAAAATTCACAAGACGAAAAAACTCGCAGAACGAATTAATTTCGTCTTGCGAGGCACCACTGTATATATAAGTGATAAACTACCAAAATGCCTTATATTGAGGAAACTTGATTTACAAAAATGCGTGTGTGGGTCCAAATTGCATAAATCCATGTGTATATCAGGAGAAATTTGCACTAAACGGATGTGAAAATGTGGAAAACTGGCCTTAAGATTCAAAAAATGAGAAACTGAGTAAAACCAAAACAGATAGATACACTCTTCCCTAACAACACTCTACCTAGTGTTTAGCAGAAAGTATTTTTTAGAGAGGTGTCTTATGTGTTGTTGTTGTTGTTGCTGCTGCTGCTGCTGCTAATTGAATTTACCCTATACTCAGAGGTCTCAGGGCGGTTCACAGAAGAAAATCAAAATATAAAACCACAAAATATATAATCAAAATAAAAACAACCCCTCAATAACTTCCCTCCCAGAAAAAGCCACCAACATTTTAAAAGGGCATAGGATGTTGTTGTTTGAATAATTGTGTACAACTTATAAAAGAAATGGCTAGAAAAATGTCTAAATCTTCACATTTAGTGTTTATTCACTAAAGATATTCAAGAATCCCCCCCCCCCCGGATGTGGTTTTTTTTTGTAATTTGTTTGTTTTGCCGATAATTATTTGAAGTATTTAGATTAAGTTAATTGCTCTTGAACATCCAGCTGAATTTTGTGGGATTTCTTTCTGTAAATAAACATGGTTTCATTAATTAAATATAAGCAGCTGTCTTTAATTTTCAAACCAAAAACTGAGTACTACTTTAAAAATTAGGAATACATGATAGCTACAGTTACAGTGGTTCAATTCCATTTATTGTAATAATTCAATTATCTCCAATACATTTTTTCTGAAGAAAAGATGTGTTCTTGAATTTCTAAGGTGATGATTCCACAGGCTCAATAAGTAAGTTGGAGAAGAATGTATCAAATCATCTCTGCCCTTCTTTCACCATGGTAGGCAGAGAACCCCAAGATCTTGCAGGTAACACCCATGTATTTTGACTTCAGGAAGGCATTTGACAAAGTCCCCCATGATATTCTTGCGAGGAACCGATAAAATGTGCACTGAACAAGGTAACTGTTAGGTGGATTTGTGGTTGGTTGATTGACTGAGTTAACCCAAAAAGTACTCATTAATGGTTCCTCTGTCCTGGACCCGTTGTTGTTCAACATCTTTATAAATTACTTGGACAAAGGAACTGAGGGGATGCACATCAAATTTGCAGATGACACCAAACTGGGAGGGGTAGCTAATGCTGCAGACGATAGAATTGGGATTCAGGATGACCTTAACAGATTGGTGAACTGGGCACAAACTCACAAAATGAATTTTAATAGGGACAAATGTAAGGTTCTGCACTTAGGCAGGAAGAACCAGATGTACTACTATAAGATGGAGGGTATCTGGCTTACTAGTAAAGGTAAAGGTAAAGGGACCCCTGACCATTAGGTCCAGTCATGGCCGACTCTGGGGTTGCGGCGCTCATCTCGCTTTATTGGTCGAGGGAGCCGGCGTACAGCTTCCGGGTCATGTGGCCAGCATGACTAAGCCGCTTCTGGCAAACCAGAGCAGCGCACGGAAACGCCATTTACCTTCCCGCTGGAGTGGTACCTATGTATCTACTTGCACTTTGACGTGCTTTCAAACTGCTAGGTTGGCAGGAGCAGGGACCGAGCAACGGGAGCTCACCCCGTCGTGGGGATTCAAACTGCTGACCTTCTGATCGGCAGGCCCTAGGCAATGTGGTTTAGACCACAGCGCCACCCGCGTCCTAGGTTCTGCTTATTAGATGAGGTGGGTGAGTCACAGCCAATCATGCTGCATTGTTGACAGGACCCGAATCCTCTTTTATCATAGAATCGGAGAGTTGGAATGGACCCCGAAAGGTCTTCAACCTCCTGCAATGCAGGAATCTCAACTAAAGTATCCACGACAGATGGTGAATCAACCTCTGCTTAAAATCCTCCAATGAAGGAGAGTCCCCTACCTCCTGAAGGAGTCCATTCCGCTGTGAAATAACTTCCCTTGGTCTTGACACTATACTTCTGTTGCATTAGCTATTTTTGCTGCTGCGTTACTCATGTTATGCTTGTGGTCCGCTAAGACCCCTAGATCCTTTTTGCATGTGCTACTAGTAAGCCTCCTAAGTTCAAAAGCACGTCAAAGTGCAAGTAGATAAATAGGTAAGGCACCGCTCCGGCAGGAGGGTAAATGGCATCTCCATGCACTACTCTGGTTCTCCAGAAGCAGCTCAGTCATGCTGGCCACATGACCCAGAAACTGTATGCCAGCTCCCTCAGCCAGTAAAGCGAGATGAGCGCCGCAACCCCAGAGTCATCCATGACTGGAACTAATGGTCAGGGGTCCCTTTACCTTTACCTAGGACCAGTTGGCGCAGGGTTCTGCTTATTAGATGAGGTGGGTAGTCATAGAAAGACCCACCTCCTTCCATGCCCTAGGAAGAGCAAGGCAAGAAGCTGATGCTGTCTGTATTCTTATAACGGCAGAATATAAATCCAGTGATTTGTCAAAGGATTTGTGCTATTTTGCAAGCTGTTTAGCTCTAAAATGTAAGGATTGCCATTCCACCTGCCGAACTATTGCTAATTGTGACACAGATCACTGAAAGCACCAAATCCTTATTATTTATTGTTGTTTGTCATTTGTTGTCTAGTCTTGAGAAGGAAAAGAAATGAAAAAGATGGTATAAATGAAGTTATCTAAAACTAGCAAATCTTACCTAGCTGAATGGGTTTTGCTGTTCTGAAAGGGATTAAATGTTAGCTGATTTGGGCGCACTCTTCTGAATGATTGTTCAATGGCAGCTGAGATCAAAGTATCTTGAAAACAACGCTGCTTCTTTTAAATCAAGCAGTAAACATGGGAGAGATGGAAAGAAGGCTCACGTGTTTTGAGGCAAGGAAAGCTCAGACTCCAAGCTATTAATAAAACATTGGACAGCACCTATAAATAATTGACAGTTGTCATCTAGCTGTTTCTTGGTTATTCGTTGGTTGAGAGTTGGTCTTTTATATTGGTGCTACCTAATCTTGTTACATCACTTGCACTTCTCAACTCAAACATTAATATGTTTGCTTCTGACATGTGATACAGCCTGACTTCTCAGAGATATCACACACCGCTGAACTGCTCCAGTCAAGAGCAATGTAATTGTCATTGGCAGACAGAAATATTACAGCCAGACAGAAGAGTGTAAATAATGAAAAGGCGAATCTTCAATACAGCACAAAGAAATCACCATAATTAGAGAGAGATCTTTTCAACCACAGCCACTGTACATCATTCCTGAATTAGAACAGCAATACACTAAATGGAAAGGCTCTGTTCATCATGCCAGCACCTGCACTCTTTTGATTATATATCGCAAAGCTCCAGAGCAGGTGTGTGGGTCACCGAGAAGAAATTTGGTAGATTACATATATGCATTTTAGTATTTTCCTTTTAATGCTAGTTTTAAACACCTGTAGAGGTGGGTGGCACTGCAATTTAGCTGAGAGTATAATACAGTCATATATAGCAAGACTAAGCACACCTAATTGCCATATTTTAATGATGTACAGACAATCTAAGGGCACAATTAACCAGCAGGATGCAGTCATAAAAAGGAAAGCTGAAAAGGGGTGATGAAATATAAATGCTTGGAGATTAAACCTACAATAAATTTGTGATAAAAAATGATTGTGCATCAACTGACAACACAAGCATATATAACACTAACAAGCCTTAATAGCAGGGAAATTAAAATCTCAAATGCTACATTCGCTGGTCTCTCAAAGCATACAACAGCAAAAGGCATACAATCTATCACTGGTAATGGTTTGGAACCATTTATAACTAGCATTTGGGAGAATATACCCAACTTCTAACATCTAACCACTCAGCTGATTGCACGTTTTCAGCATGACTTGTAAATTGGCAAGGGGCAGAAAGTGACAAACGAAAATACTTGTTAAAAAAGGCAATGGTAAAATATATATTTTTTAAAAAGAGGAGGCGAGGGAGGAGTAAGGAAAAGGTTATTACTAGCAGGGGGTGGTTCATATTCTTGCTCTTTGGTTGCTCAATCCACTAATTATGACTGAGGAAGTCCTGCCATTTAAAATTATTATTTCTAGAGATTTATAGCTTTACTTTCAAACTTGCCTATTGGATAAAAAAAGAAACAAAAAAACCCTCTTTCACATTCTCAGTGAGAGGCAAGTGAGCTATCTCTTTATGAGGACTAGTTTGAAGAGGCATTTGAGGAGATGCCATAGGAATGAAAAGGGGGGCATTATTAATTTCACCTGTCTTAAATGTTGCTAATCTCTTTCTTGGCTGGAAGTCTTCCCACTCATCTCTCAAAAGACAATTCTCAGACATCATTGTATTGTAATCCAGGCACAGTCCCCGGATTTGTAAATCTGTCCCCGGACAAATTCCATCCCCGGAATGTCCCCAGATTTGCAAATCTGTCCCCGGGAAACGTGGCGGCGGCAGTTGGCTCTGGCTGGCTTCAGGAGCTGCTCGCTGCCATGGCGCCCGCCATTTTCCTCGCCGGAAGTCCCCATATGATGTGTCTTGTGCGATCTCCTGCCCGCTTCCCCCTTTGTTTTGACTGATCAGGGGAGGCTTGGGAGTCACGGGCAGGCGGCCGTTGCCCAGTTTTTTAAAAACTCTGTGCATTTATGTTTCACAGGGTGCGAAAGAAGGGCTTTGCACCTTTATACAATATGCATGTATGCTTGGGCCCAGGGTCTTTTGCCTCACTATCCGCACTACTGACTCCCTGTTGCTACTCAGCTTCAAAAAAAAAGGGGGGGGGAGGTGCCCCCGGATCCAGATTCATTGAAAAAAATCTGGTAACCACATTTCAACTCCCACCTTTCCCCAACATATTCAAGAGTGGCATTCAACATTTCCCTGTTTCTGTCACAACAGTCATGTAAAGTTAAAATGAGAGACACAAGTCACCCAGCGAGCTTCGCGAGGGTTCAAACTTGGGGATTTGAATCTGAGTCCCAAATTAACTCTTTTAGCTAAAAACACCATGGAACTCCTAAGTTTTGCCACCACGTCACAAGGCTCATCTGTCAAATATGAGCTGTCCCTACAGCCGGTCAGGATGCTGTCAGTGGCTCCCGGCTGGTTGCCCAGGAAAGTATAAGACAAGGAAATTTTTCTTACTATCCTTTTTTATTTCATCATTTACAGAGAGAAGCTATAGAAACCAGCCTCTTGTATAATGGCATTGTCCCAAGTGAATCTCCACCCCACTCCCGTCTCTCCCGCTTCCTCATTTGCCACTTCTGCAGGGGCTGCTATGTGCCTTCTGTCTTTGAGCTCTTTGCTCTCCTACTTTTAAGGCTTGCCGGGTTCTGGGAGATGGAGGGTCTGGGATGCTTTCTAATGACAACGTGGCAGCTGGGTGTTGTCCTGGCTCTCCCATGATTTCCCAGCTTTCCCCCCGCCCCACTCACCTGCCTCTGAGTTGCTGCCCTGTTGTAAATCTATATTGTCTTCCTCTTCCTCCTCCCTGCCCAGTCCCTGACACAGCCTCTGAGTAATGATGGACATGAAAGTGAAATGTAGAACGGGTGTGTGTCAGAAGGTACCTGGAATTTCTCAAGTTGCCCCCCTACGTTATAAAGCTTCTTCTTTTAGTATTTCACTCAGGTCATGGTAAATGTTGCAGCTACTCACGCCCCTCCAAAAAGCTTATCCAGGGGTTCAAGGAGCCCTCGTGAACAAAACTTTCAGTTTGTTCACTTTATTTAAGGACCAAAGCTATGAACTTAACCCAGCATTCATCCACACTCCCTTTCCCCTCATCAAATGCTTTTTGCCTGGCTCTGATGTGTCCTTGAGTTGTAATAATGCCCCCTTGCTCTCCTGGATTTCTCCAGAATGGGAGTGTGTGCACACTTTTGCGTTGCCTGAAAGGTAGGTCTGGATACAACCACTTTTATCTCTGGCCCTGTCCATCAGTGGCATGTGGTCTCCACAAGAGATTGCATAGCTTGGACTGGAAAAGGCTCCAAATCTTTGCCTTATTACACATTTTTGTTGTTAAATATACAAAAATCCATTTTCAACTCTTTGTTAAGACATTTAGCAAAACAGTACAGTATACTTCTTATTCAATAAACCCAACTTCCTCACTTTTTAAAGAACGCTTTTAAAACAGTAAAGCGCTCTTGGCACACTGCATTTGTCTGCACTTTGAATCAAACTAACAGTATCAAACAAGTACTTAGCAGATATTTTTATGGACAAACGATAACCACTAATGGGTTGTACCTGGTGTTACTTTATTTTAATACACTATTGAATATATTATATGGTTGCTGGTCATGATACTACACTCTAGAATACTCCACATCACCCTAAAAGCTCATAACATGTCATGTTTCCAGAGACACCCATATCTTACAGTTTATGCAAAATACTATTTTAATGCAACAGGTTTTTATTTTTTAATAAATCTCTGCCACAACCAGGAAATTGGAATACAATGCAGCCTCAGTAGAAGCTTTTCTGCCTGGCCTTTTACAACTGATTTCATTCTCATTCTGCAAACATAGAAGAGGAGCTCTCTCTCTTTCATACATCTCATGATGTAGAAATTATCTATAGTTTTTAAAGATCTCTTTCAGTACACTGCAGCCAGCCATGGCCAGCCTATCCATTTGATGAATGAGATGTTTGTGCTAATAATCAGCACTGAGGAGGCTTAACCAACAGCCTGCTACTAGTCATTCCCTACATACGGTAGGCCCTTTAGCTGTGGCCCCAAAAGCCATTTCCCCAAATCTGAGAAATGTATTGTGGTAGCTAAGTAGCAGGAAAATGCACGGGCAGGACCAAGACTCAGGTACTCTAATGGCTTGGACTGCCTTCGGACAGGGAAAATGGCCACAATCTACAGATGTTATCCATTGCTTCCCAAGTTACCCAACTTATGCAATACAGTCTTAATTCAGCTGGATTTGTATTTTCAAAGCTGCAACCCATCCTCGACTTAAGTGCACAGGAGCACCATTTACATTCCTTAAGATAAAGGTAAAGGGACCCCTGACCATTAGGTCCAGTCGCAGACAACTCTGGGGTTGCGGCGCTCATCTTGCTTTACTGGCCAAGGGAGCTGGCGTTTGTCCGCAGACAGCTTCCAGGTTATGTGGCGAGCATGACAAAGCCACTTCTGGCAAACCAGAGCAGTGCACGGAAACGCCGTTTACCTTCCCGCTGGAGCGGTACCTATTTATCTACTTGCACTTTTTTGGTGTGCTTTCGAACTGCTAGGTGGGCAGGAGCCGGGACTGAACAATGGGAGCTCACCCTGCTTAGGAGTATCCTTAGGGTACTCTGGAATAAATAGGCTGTTCATTGCAGCCAAGATTTATATGCTTAAATATAACTGACATTTGTTCCTTTATTGCAGGAGTAGCTTACCTGTGGCCCTCTAGATGTCACTGGGCTCTGAATCCCATCAACCCCAGACAGCATAGCCAATGGTCAGAGATGATGCGAGTTGTAGCATGGCAACTTCTGGAGGACCTCAGGTTACCCAGTTCTGCTTTTTACACACACACACACACACACACACACACACAAACGTCTATAAACACAGCACGAGTTTGTGAATTAGATAATGACCACAATCCAGACCATATAACAAACTTTATATGCCGAATGAAGCATCTGATTTAATTTCTTTCTCGTCAGCAGCTAACCACATGGGAAGCCAATTTTTGACAAACTTTGAGTGCAATTTCCATTGCAATAAGGAGCGAGGATGAAGGCTCTTTGTTCAAGAAGAAATTTCAAAGTCTCACTGTGTGCCCAAGGAACCACTGCTGTCTCTAAGGTTGCTCTCTGGTTTGTGGCCCAAATCCTGCCATAGTGTCAGGCAGCACATAAGACTTTCATGTAAAGTTTCTCACCACATTTATTCTTACACACAAACATATTGCAAATTTAAAAATGTGAAAACTATTCAGTGAGAAAGAGCAGTTTGCACAAACGCTAAATAGATAACATGCAAATATATGCAAATAATATTTTGGGAAGCTGGATCTGACAGCCCAATATGGAAAATATAGCTTGTCACAGCCTCTCTGCATATGCAGCAAGAACAGAGCTTATTATGAACCATATCATCACTAGAATGTTTCCTTGAAGGTTTTGATTATACCGAATTACCAATTATCATAGTGATTACCATAGCAAGGACTGCTTCTCATCTTGCTTTTGACAGAAATGGTGTGTTAAAACATGTAGTTCTATATCGAAGAGAAGAGATGTTATCGCCAAAGCTGTATCTTAGATTTTACCCTCCATATGGCCCACAGCCTTAAGGCCAATGCTTTTTTCTAGGGGTACTCAAGGGTACATAGTTCTGACATCTATATATTTTTCTAGAAGAAAAGCACTAGTTAAAAGTGTGGCACTTACTCTAACAATTTCATGGTGAGTACCAGCATCATTTTTTTCTAGAAGAAAAGTACTGCTTCAGACATAAGACAGTCTTCCCCACTCTTCCCCAAACTCCAAATAGCTTCTGTATCCCAATGCCAAATAGTCAAGAAATACCACTGTGCCTGAACTTAAAGGAGAGATGGGGAATTGGGTCCATCCAGCAGGCTGAGTCCTTACTCCACAGGCCAACTTTGGCAGGAGAGTGGGGCTGCCCACCTTTCTATTGCCTGACATCATAAGCCTTAAAGAATGGTTGCCCAAAAGAGATGGAAATGAGAAGTTCAGCGGGGCAAGCAAGCACACCAGAGAGTGCACCAGGCAAGTAAGCTCAAAGCTCACAACTACCAGATAGAGTTCCTGACAAAGAACTGCCCAATAGTTACACTATCCAGTAAGAAACGGCATGGGGGCACTTCCTATTAAAGGGGAATCGAGACATATTGAAGCACATTCACACAGCTGGCCATGATTATCTAGGAAATCCTTAACTGGCAGATTTTTTTCCATCTTCTTTCTTGTATTCAGCTTAATTAAAATGTCCTCAGTTCTCTGCTCCCAAATCACATGCTCCCAGGTGCAAAGTAGCTTCAGATAAAGAGTACAGAGTAGCTTAAGAGCAGTATAGCATGCTTTCAAAGTCTTCTGCATTGCCACATCCCTATCACAGACTTAGAATTAGGAACTGAGGCACAGAAAAAGACACACAAACACAAAAGCAAAGACAGCCTGCTGTCAGCATTTCCCAGGAAGACGTACATTCACAAGGGTTCTGGTCCTGGAACAGTCTCAAAATTAGACACCAAGGCTCAGTATAAGCATACTTCTGGAGGGCAGGGATGAAACTGAACATGCCTACCAATGGGGCATTTGAAGCCCTGGTTTCATGTTTCAACTGAGCCCCCAGGTGTTACACACATTAGGATACCAGCAGGTAGCTCCCCAGGCCCACAGTTCTTTGTCCTGCTATTACTGTAGCTAGCACCCAAGAGCCCCATTCAAATGGGAAGTCAGCCACATGGTGCAGCCTGTGAGATTGGCATTTTTCACTTGACCAGGTGGAGCATTGATATGGGGCACCAAAACCTTGATTGGACACATCCATGTGGTGGACTTGTAAGAAAGTATTTTGGGATATGATATATGGTGAGATAAAAAAGATGTTCAAAGTGATTATACAAAAAACAACAGAAAACACTGTGAAGCTTTTCTCTTAGGGATTATAGGGACAGAAGTTCTAAAAAAGATGATTAAACAGTTTATGTATGTAATGACAGCAGCTAGGATTCTCTATGCGCAAAAATGGAAGGAAGAAGAAGTCTGTACCCCCCCCCAAAGAAGAATGGATAAATAAAGTGATGGACTATGTGGAACTGGCAAAACAACAGCAAAAATAAGAGAACCTAGTAAGGATTGTGGAACAATGGAAACCTTTTTCTAAATATTTAAAGAAATATTATAATATGATGAATTTGTGAGCAGGTTTGAACTATGAGCAATGGAAGGAATTAGAGATTATTGTATGGTGGTTATGATAAAAGAGAGAGAAGATAAGGTGCAGCAAGGGGGAGAAATTAAAAACACCATGGAAAACGGGGGGAGGGGGAGTTGAAGAAAACCAAAGAAAAAATTATGATGTTTTGCAGTGTACATGTGAAATGTAATTAAATATAATAAGTGGAAGACTGGACCATCCAGGTTCTCTGGATGCCAGAATAAGGGGCCAAGGGCTTCTTCTATTTAGGGGGATATTCTTTCTAAAGCTGCTGACTTTTCAATTTCTCAGGGCTGATTAAGTTTCCCAGTCAGCAACTGTTCATCCAGCAGCTCTGCGCAATGTGAGCAGAAGCATGGAGTCTTCTAAAAACACCTGGGATGGTATCACCCATAGGCCATTGCATTTTGCAGTGTGGAGCGGGGTGGAGAGAGAGAGAGAGAGAGAGAGAGAGAGAGAGAGAGAGCTCTCGCTTCTCGTTTTTCTCTCTTCTTTATGTTCCATCTTCCCCTTTTGACCTCTACCTTTTCTAAAGATCACAGCTCTTGTTACCTTTTTATAGCATGTGAACACTCCCCCGCTCCTCCAAAGCAAACCCAAGAGAGGAAACACGACTTGACCCCGGAGCTGATTTAGAGGCTGTGCTTCAGGCATCACAGCTGGCTTGGTCCTCCAGCTTCAGACACGGCCCTGGAATACTTTACCCTTTGATAGGCTCTTTGCTTTTGACTTCGCAGAACAAAGGGAGCACACTGAAAGCTTCCCTTTACCCATAAGCCCTGCTACTACCCTGACAATGTTCAATGGGAAATAAGTTTCTTTCTTTCTTTCTTTCTTTCTTTCTTTCTTTCTTTCTTTCTTTCTTTCTTGATAAAGAGGGGGAATAGGAAATGTCCCACGAGGCAGCGGGTGGTGGTAGGGAGGTTTCAGGTAACAATGATATTGTTTCTATGGTAAACTAAGATAATAACAGGCTGTAACACAGCTTAAAACCAACAGTTTCCTGGCAATTTACTGGGTTAATCAGGTCAAAGTAGCCCATCACCCAGAACTTCATTAAATAGCATCTTTACCATTAAAAAACAAATCCAAACTCAATTGGAGTCAGAGTCAGGGAAGATGACTCTGGCACAAGCAAGCAGCCACAGCAACCTACTTTGTGTGTTGACTTTCTGTTTGCGAGATATATAGTCAGCATTTCTAATGAATCTGCTGGAAGCGGCTGGAATATTATGATTTATAGCACCTTCCCACTCTCTATCATAGCATTTTATTAGATGGATGGGAAGCCAGTAGTAATGAGGTTAGGAATGAGAAAACATCCATCAAGCTCAGCTACGTCTTCTCTGGAAAGGCAACACGCTATCTCGTATGTCACAGGCAGTGATCTGGGTCACGATGATATAAAATGCGTGATTAAAACCAAGCATTTGACACCAGATAATAGGCATCTAGTTAAAAAATAGCTCCAGTGTTCCCGACTTTTAATTAAGCCCCACTCGTAAATATGCGCCATGGTAAATATACAGCAGAATGGGGCTTGTTTATATTCCCCCACATAACAATTACCTCCAGAACGGACCCTTTATTTTACTACATGATGTTATTAGGCAGGAGAGGGTCGAAAATGCAAACGTTAAGTCAGTGATGTCAAGCAAGCACACACAATGATCCCCTGCTCTCCCTCCCACTCCTCAGCCCCATCTTTACAGTTATCAATCTAAAATAAAACACCCTTAATCATCCTCAACAATCCTTCACTTTGCTTCTGATTGCATCTGTAATGACAAGAACAACGCAGGCCTCTTAAAGGCCTCGCAGTCGAGTGCTATAAATATATTCATGTAATATGCGGTTCTGTTTCCCTCTCCCCCTTTTTCCAGGGGATTCATTTTCATGTTTCTTTTAAAAGGGTTAACACTCTGTACGTGTTTGCAGAAATGTCAAGGCTTCATTCTGTAAAGTGGGCTTTGTTGCTTTCAGTAGGATTTACTCACAGATGAGATTTTGAGGTTGGGTTCCACCAGTTTCCATTGTCTTCAATAGGCTGGTACAGAGATGTGGTTGAGAGTGTGTGCTGGAAACCAGTGTCCCCAATTAAATCACACTTTAGCCACAAACTTGCTGGCTGGCCATTATTGATGTATTAGCTCCTTTTCCTCTTCTTCGCCCGGTTGCTTTACTGCAGTACTATTATATGATCACCTAAGTAAGATTACTGAGACAATATAGGGAATGTTTTGAGCACTCAGGGGAAAAGTGGTGGGTGGGTGGGTGGGTAGGTGGGTGGGTATAGCAAGTGCTTCAGAGTGTAAATAATTTCCCTGCCCTCTGCCCAGTTGTCTCATTTTAGCTATTCTCTGCTATTCAATTTTAAAAAATAAAAATTATTTCCCAAAAAAACCTCTCCTCCAAAATGCACCAATATTTGGAAGCCAGTGTCCAGATTTTGGAATTTAGTGAATGTGCCATGGGTCCCACTCACAAAATGCCTGTTGTGGGGGGCAAGCCATAAATCGAAATAGTTGCCATTCCCAAAGAGCAGAAAAAGAGATAGGACCACAAAAAGGTGCAAGCATGTCCCCAGGACCATATCAGTGGAAGCAAAATGTCATAGCTTGCAAGTGTCCTGGAAAAACTAGGACATCCCATTTTTATTGTGAGAGAACAGTGGCCATTTTGGTTGCTGTGATCTTGTGCTATTTCATGGCATGATTTCCCCCCGAAAAGCACTTTTTTCAGGGCCGCGATCTTGCACAGAGCCCCCAAAAGATGCATTTTGGGGCACTGTGCCAAAAAAAAAGCATGGGGGATGGGGAACCATGATGTGTAATCGTATGAGATCATGGCAGCCCAAATGGCCTCCGTGCTCTCACGGTAAAAAATTGGAAGGTGGTTTCCAGGAAGATGGCATTCCATAATTTGGCTTCAAAGTGTTGCAGGGTATGAAATGGACCAACCCTTTAGCAGCTCTCCTCTGTTCAGAACGAAATGGATGGAGGGTATCTGGTACTGGCAGCCAATGAAATGTGGGCATACCTGAGGGTTCAATCAGGGCTGGATTTAGGTTTGATGAGGCCCTCAGCTACTGAAGGTAATGGGACCCTTTATATGTCCAGCTGTCCTTTGTCAACAACAAATCGTCGCTGTTTTTTGTGTTGAATATATGCTATATGAGGGACGCGGGTGGCGCTGTGGGTAAAACCTCAGCGCCTAGGACTTGCCGATCGTCAGGTCGGCGGTTCGAATCCCCGCGGCGGGGTGCGCTCCCGTCGCTCGGTCCCAGCGCCTGCCAACCTAACAGTTTGAAAGCACCCCCGGGTGCAAGTAGATAAATAGGGACCGCCTACTAGCGGGAAGGTAAACGGCGTTTCCGTGTGCGGCTCTGGCTCGCCAGATGCAGCTTTGTCACGCTGGCCACGTGACCCGGAAGTGTCTGCGGACAGCTCTGGCTCCCGGCCTCTTAAGTGAGATGGGCGCACAACCCTAGAGTCTGTCAAGACTGGCCCGTACGGGCAGGGGTACCTTTACCTTTATATGCTATATGGTAATTTATGGACCTAATAGGTATCTCAAGCCATTTGCACATGTTGCCATGCAACCAGTCCATGCAGAATGTACTGCTCTGGATACGTAACTTTCTGGTTATGAACGTGGCAAACCCGGAAGTGTATACTTCTGGGCTTTGCCGTGCACATATGCGCAGAAGTGCTCAGTTGCATGCACAGAAGCGGTGCCTCTGCCTACCGACTTTTCAGGGTGCAGATGGCCCTCTGGAACGAATTTAATTCATATCCGGAGGGTCCACTGTACATAGAAATGACCAGACCAGTGATATTTTAGGGAGCAGGCTAGCAGGTGGAGCCTACACATCATAGGAGCCTACACAACACAAAACACTGTTGCTGTATGTTGGTTTTGTTTTATTTGTTTTTTTATCTTATATTTTGGAAATGTACATCCAGTTTTTTTCCTTAACATTTTTTTTTGGGGGGGGGGGCAAGAGAGTGTGGCCGTAAGCTATAGCTTGTTTAGCTTATAAGTAAATCCGGCACTGGGTTCAATGTAAGAGAGGGCAAGTCAGTGTAAACAGGAAATAAGGCGGAAGAACAGTCTCTTGTGCACTGAGGGTTTTGAGATGACCTTTTGAGGGCACCAAAGGAGGCCCACTGGCACCAAGGTGATCACAGTGATGACTCCAAGGCTTCAGATGGAACCCAGTCACTAAAAGCAGCAAAGATGGCGCCTTCTTAGGCCTCACTCCCTAACAAACTACTGATGCTAATTACTGATTTTATTGGCCATAAGGAATAAATTTTGACTAAGTGTTGCCAAATTGCACATAGTAGCTGTCTCTGTGTAATTTTAAATTGCTTTGGTGTTATCCAGTTTGTTATTTTTAAAGTGCTTTTCTCCAGCAGAAAAGGAGGGAAGTGGTGAGAAGATATCTGTTAGAGGAAATGTACTTTAAAAAACAACTAGAGAAGACTATACACACATACACACACACTCACATGTTATATTGTAATTTAATGATGATAGACTAACAAAAATGAAATCCACCGGCAAGCATATACTTGTGGTGTTGCCAGGTGCTAGTTGCAAGTCCTTCAGTGCAATTATTTTAAATACCTATTTTAAATTATAGTAATAACTGTAACTGACAACTGAACAGTTGAACAAGTTACAGCAGTGCCTGATTATTATGCTTTCCGTTGCTTAGACAAGAGGCAAAAGCAGCCGCTGGCCTGATGGATATGTTACAGTGGGTGAATACTCTGACCTCGTCTCATCAGTCATTTCCAGGGTAAACTAGGCTGTGTTTATCATGTCAGACTCACAGGAGTCCTCAATGTCACTTCCAACAGCCATGCAAAAGGAAATGCTGCTGCTGTCTGTGAAACAGGAGGTGGGGAGGAATCAAGAAGAAAGAAAGCCAATGTCATCGTGGACTTATTAGCTCTGCAGAAAAGGAATCTGATTCAGAAATACAAGGAAACATCATAGGGAGTTTCACAGAGCAACCTCCACATCCAGTGCCCTGTGCCAAATTGCTGTGGCCGGAACATAACATGGGAGGAGCAGCTTTTAATAAAACCTCCCTGCCCCTCCCATTGACTACGACAGCTATAGGGCTGGAGTAGCTCCAGGCCTATTTGGGGAAGGTTATGCAGGACTGAGGCATTTAGCATCTCGCAGATCCACGGCCTCCCACAACGAACCACTGACATACCCCATTTCTACCTCCATTGCCAGGCCAGCTGTGGTGGCAGAACTTGCCAACAATGAACTTGTTTACTATTTACTTGTTAAGAAGTAACTCAGCTCAAGGTATGCATGACATTCACAAGTGCAACATTATGCCTAATAACACTAGACTTAGTTCTTCTTCCTCAGTTCTACTGTTAAACCATAGGTTTTGCAGATTAAATACTGTGATTTACGGTATTAAAAACTGTGACTTACAGTTTTCTAGGTGTCTTATTAGAATTAGATTACATTCATATTGGTCTAGGGTTTATACACTTACTGAAGGGCTTTTCTCCAGCCCGTTAGCCAAATATATCACTGACCTTCTAAGAGGAGCTAGATATACAATCTCTATGCATGTTGAAACCAACTAACCTGTTCATAAGACAACTTGGGCAGGGGGATTTCTTCATTCATCTAAGGAGGAGGCCTCTAGCCCAGGACATCACTCTGTTCCCATGGATATCTGGTTGGCCACTGTGGGAACAGAATGGTGAACTAAATAGGCCTTTGGTTGAATCCAGCTGAGCTATTGTGTCTCCCATGCTACTTAAACATCCATAGTGAAAGAGGTCACTTGGAAATTTGGAATGTATTGTCACTACCGTGTGGATGACAGAGAGCTATATTTCTCTATTTCATCCCAGTCTAGGGAGGCTGGGAATACTCTCAGCTGATGATTTGAATCACTAAAGCACTGAATATACAGTACTAGCATGGGAGGCATTGCTGTACTTAATCTGGAGCAGGGGCTGCACTCCTCCAATGGCTGCATGTGTGCAGGGGCTCCATGCAATCAAGACACTCAGCTGCAACCAGGGCACTCAGTGGCATAAGTGTTGTGGTTGTATGGTGCCCCTACACATGAGCAGCTGCTCATATATTGAAAGTGTGGGGGTGCCTGCAAAAAACCCAAACACATATAACAGACAAGCTGGAAGAAGGAGACATGAAACTGAGGACTAGGTAAAAGCATGGTCCTGTGTCAATGGCCTACATAAGAATATTCAGTGTTATTTTCCTAAAAAAATGTTTAGGGGTACTCTCAATTTTTCTATTCATATTGAAATACTGGCCCTCAATGAGGCCAAACTTAGATTCACAAAATGTTTAGGGCTATGCGTATCCCAGCGTCTCCCCAGAAAAAAAACCATAATTGGTTTGATGTGGTCAAGTAAAAGGAAGTTTAGACAAGACCAAAGTATTTTTAATCAGCAATGACGATCTGTCAATGAGAATACAATGTTTTGGGCAGGACTGCACTCCTATGATCCAGGGGTTCTTGGAAGCAGCTTTGCTCCTGAGTTTTCAGGATCAGCTGTGGTCAAGAGTGCCTTTGCCAGCTGTGACTGGTGTGCCAAGTGCCAGAAGAAAGCAAATCTGGCCATGGTTACCCATCCCCTAATTACATCAACCTGAGACCCTAGGATTGCATTGTTTGCACTGGCTTCTAGTGCGTTTCTGGGCTCAATTCAAAGTGCTGGTTGTTCTGAATAGCTTAGGATCAGGATGTCTAAAGAACCGACTCCTATTCCTACCACATGAGTCTGCTTTTGATCTAAGGTCATCTGGAGAGGTCCTGTTATGTGGCTGGCAGGAGCAACTGGACTCTGCAGGGCCTCCCAAGCAGCTGGCCCTCTGGCTGCCTCACAGAGGTAGTCCCAAGTAAGGCTAAAAACACTTCTGCCCTGAGAACCTTTTTGGTTTGGGTGATATGTGAGGGCAAATCTTGATGTTTTAAAAATTGCCGCTTTGCATGTCTTAGATAAACAGATTCATTTAGTTGTGTGTTGGTTGTTGACTTGAACAGTTTGTGAGGGACTCGTGTGCAGTCAGAAAGGCAAGATATAAAATGCTTTAAATAAATAAATAATTCAAATGGACGGCCCATTTATAACAAATGATAATTGCCCTTTTATTATCACCTCATTTCCTGCAGTTACACCTCCCTGAGGAGAAAATTAATTTTCATCTCCCATTTATTTTCCCGAACAAAATTTGCTTACAAGAATGGACAACTGAAGAGCCCAAGAAATTTTCCACTGAGAAGGCAGAACAAGAGCCGAAGCATCATTGACTGTCGCCTTTAATTCAATGCTACCAGAAAGCAAGGTATGTATTTTGCATACTCAGGACTTAATTTTATACAGTGTGTTTTGTGAGCTGCTGTATATTAAATTATGGTTATTTTTTACCAAATAAAACATGTTCCAAGACATATAAAACTTTTTTGCTGTAATGTAAGAGATTCATTTTTGATTATCTAAAAGTTTCCAGTCCAGCTCTCAGAACTGGAGAGGTGTGTTAAGATTTGTAATTATTACTTTTTATGTAATTGTGTGATTTCTGTAAATATAGTCAACACAGCTGCTTGCATTTTGGGGCCCTCTTTGAGAGTAACTCTTGGAAGCTGCTAAAATGAGCTCCTGCACATCAACATTTACCACTGAGCTTATTTCTGTTATGATGGCAATTGCTGCAAATAAAGACTAATCAGCCATTTATTTTTATTTTTGGGGAAAGTTGATCAGGAAGATCTATCTTTTTCCACAAAGAGGTTTGGATACCAGAGGGAGATTGGTTTAATGGCTTCAGGCATTTCTGTGGAATGAGAATAGTTTCTCTTGGGTTGCAATATAAGACTGCATACTTGCGGTCACCTTGACCCTTGAAATGAGTGATTTACTATGTTGGCGTTTATTACACAACCATTTCAGGGGAATAAATTACAGGCTCCTATGCTGTATTAATATTATTGTGACATAGCTACTGTTGCAGCCCTTTTGTCAACATCTTCTGCACAATGCCTGCCAGGCTAGATATGGGGATACTGGCTAAATGTGCACTGGTGCCATCATGAAAGGTCATCGCCACCAGCAGCACTTTTTACTAGTAATAGGCTGTTTACTTAGTACCAGTGTTAAGCTCAGCTCCTGCTGGGAACATGAATATGTAGGCTTTTGAATGAGAACAGGTGCTAGCAAGGAAAGATCCATATCAGTATTCATGTACAATCAAAAATAGCTATAAAGCATGTCCGTGACCTCATTTCACCGACCCGGTTTGCTTGCCAGGTTTTTCTGGGTGTGAATCTAATCTACTCATATTATGATGGCAAAAGCTGAAAATAAAGACTGACTGACTTCTGGGTGGTGTTAATGCTTTGGCATTTAAGCAAGGATAATTTATAGGCAGGCACTCTGTCATCATCACTGTAGAGTAGACAGTCTATATTCAGCAACCGGTTGGCTTTTCCCAGTTCTAAATTTTTCTAACATGGCAAGAAGGGACCAGTCTAGTAGGGTGGATCAGTTTTAGCTATGAGGGCATAGACTCTGCCCATAAACACTTACGAAGGAGCAGCTCACCCACTGGAAGGGGCACTGCTGTTGTCCCTGCACAGCCCTGACCTCACCACTACCTCACCCTTCGCCCTCCTGGTACACAGCAGCAATGCCCCCGGCAGCAGACCAGCTGCCTCACTGGGCAAGCGACTTCTGCACATACACAGCAATAGAATTGTTAGCTTTTCTTTCATTTTCTTACAACATTTTTATGCCACCCAATTACAGTACGCTCCCTGGGAGGTGCAAAACTTTTTTCTTTTTTTTTTAGAAAACAGCAACAGTGAACCATAAAATATAAAATATATAACATCCAATTTAAAACCAGCTTAAACAACATCCGAATAAACCAGGCTGCAACCAGCAGTGCCCAAGGTCTAAAGCACAGACATCTTTTTAAAATTGAAAAGCTGGGGGAAATCACAGAATTGCAGAGTTGGAAGGGCCAGGCATTGAAAACACCACAAGGTAAACCACTTAGAGGTTTTATTATGATCAAGCAATATATAGATTTTAATAAATAAATAACTAGGTGCTGTGTGAGCTTCTCAGAAGGGCATTCCACAACTAGGACACCCATACTTTAAAAGGCTGCTCTTTAATAGCCACCTGCCTCAACAAATCTGGTGGGGCACCTGGCCTCTGAAGATGACCTTTGGGTTTGTCACAGGATTCCTGCTTATTCATATTTGCTTTAAAATGTGACAATTACTTTAAAGAGTTATCTACCCTACTCCCTTGCCCTAGTTCTCTTCCCGCTTCTAAGCCAATAGCCAGCAACCCTGATCTTATCCTTCCCATTTATTTGAAGGCTTTATAGATGACTTAATCCAAAACCTTCTCTCCTCATCAGGACCTCCCTGCTTCTTGAGGGCAACTACAGAGCTGCTGTCTTCTTTCCATGTGTTCTAGGGCTTTGCTGAAACCTGTCTTCCAATTTCCCAAAACTCTTCTTCCCCTGCTAAAGAAACTTCAATTTTTCTGCCACTTTCTGTAACAATTTATTTGTAATTTTGGTGGGTGCTGGTTTCAACTTACCTTATTGTTGTGAGGTAGATGTGGGTGATGTGTCTGTGCAGTTTACTCAGCTGTCTGCACTTCCTGATTTGAAAAGCCCTCACGATGTCTTCCCCTGAGTTTTAAATGAAGCACAAGAAGCCAAGGAAGACGGCTACAGAGTGCCTGAGATTGGTGCACTCACAGAACTTGTCTTAAAGAAAGTCCTTCCTTTTACTATATATGTGTGTGTGTGTGTTTCCATGCTGATTTCTTTAAAACTAAAAGAAGACTCCACTTTTATAAAAAATGAGAACCAGCTATCCAACACACTATGGGCAGCCTCTCTTAGCAAACCTCCTTTTGCTTTCCAGAAATCCAGCCCAAGATCTCCCCCATTTGAAAATGTTTGAATATAATTGCTTTTCTCATTAATTACTGGATAATGTTGCTGTTGTCTTTAAAAAGAGGAGACATTTTTAGGCACAGCACTACTGCAGAGCGAATCTGCCTCCTGTAATTTCAGGTTTGGTGTCCTGGCTGCTTACTCTGTTTGCAGTGCTGTGCTTACCATTTTATCCTCTTTACAAATGGCCCTTTAACCAATCAAAAATCTTGCTCTGCTAGTCCAAACACTTAGTTTTTAACTAGGGACCAATGAGCACAAATGGAATGTCTACAAAAGGAGCCATCACAGTCTGACCTTTTAATTCCACTGTCTCATATATAGGGAATGATCTCTAATGTCCACTTGACATAATGCAAAACCTCACAGGGCCCAAAGTCAGCTCTTCACTCAGCCTAGCAGTTTCTTGGTAGTCTGCCAGCTGAAGACCACATATACCATGGGTAGGCAAACTAAGGCCCAGGTGCTGGATCCAGCCCAATCGCCTTCTAAATCCAGCCAGCGGACTGTCCAGGAATCAGCATGTTTTTACATGAGTAGAATGTTTCCTTTTATTTAAAATGCATCTCTGGGTTATTTTGGGGGCCTGTCTGGTGTTTTTACATTAGTAGAATGTGTGCTTTTATTTTAAAGCACACTATATTATTTTTAAATATAGTCCGGCCCCTCACAAGGTCTGAGGGACAGTGGATCAGCCCCCGTCTGAAAAAGTTTGCTGACCCCAAAATACATTGGATCTCCCAGGCTTCAGTTTGCAATAAATGGCCAACTTTCCCCTCATGCATTCACAGGTCATAAAGCTGTTTGATAAAGCGTGTTCTCCCTAAACGAGAGCACGTGTTGCGGTTGGGGGATACAAGCCACCCTGTTATTACTGGGCAGATTTAGATAAACCCATGCCCTTAAGTGGTTAATTTGGGTTACTGGGGAGTTTTGAATGTTGCCAAATTTGGAGGAGGGGTCAGAGGCTTTAAATACAGGACGCACAAGTTTGGCGTCCTCTTGGCTTTTTGCACCAGATCACCCGCCCACCCTCCCTTTAAGGGGGGGTTTCTGATCATCTGACCTTGCTATGCCTGTCAAGGGGTCGTCTGCCGTGGTGCAGGGGCCTGGTAGGAATTTTGCCAATTGGCTGGTGCCATTTGGTTTTTGCCTACTGCATAGCAAATTGTCACAACTTGTAAGGTTGGCGGTTAGGCATTGGTTAAATTGGTTGGTGGAGGGGTAAGTGCCTACCCCTCCAATGGTGGTGCGGAAAGGGAATTCTGTTAAAGGAATCCAGGGCCTTGCCATTCTTTCATCCTTGTCCCTGGTATCGGACTTGGGCCGTGCAAGCCCCACAGGAACATGAGGGTGAGAAGTGAGGGACTGATGCCCAGCTTCATTTTCTCACCCAATACTTGTTTCCCACGCTGGCTTCCGCTGGAATCCGGAAGTCAGTTCTGTCCCTGGGGCAAGGACAGATAGTCATAACCAATGCCTAAGCAAACACTCACATTTTTTTGTATTTTGAATAAAGTTGTGGCCAAAATTATGCCAAAAACCTTAAACAAAAATTGATGTGTGATGTGTGACTTTTTTGGTGGGGGTGGCATTGTGGGACTCAACACGCAATAGAACAACATTCTTACATAGAAATGTATACTACACTTACATAACTTACATAACTCCATAATATATTGTTCTTTCTCCACAAGACCCAAGCTTTTTCCTCCCTGAGAATTCAGTCAGAAATATCAGGAAAACTAAATTAATTACAGGGTAAGCCAGGGGTGAGGGGAGCTCAATCTTCACTGATGGCTGTTGGAGCCACATACGTCAGTTTGGCAACTTTTTCTTGACCTTCAGCACTTTGCTCTTCTCCTCTGAGTTTGCTTCGTTTCCTGTTGGGGAATCGTGACTCTCCAACTTCCATCATTCCTGACTATTACATATGCTTCAGTTTCTATATATTGGAGAACTTGTGGCCTTCTGCATGTTGTTGGACTCCAACTTCCATCATCTTTGACCACCAGCCATACTAGCTTAGGCTGGTGGGACTTGCATTGCAGGCAGTTGGACCCTCAATATACCTTCCATCTCTATGATTTCATGTAGGTGGGTTGGTTATAAGAATTTAAGGAAAGCCATGTTAGATCAGACTAGTGGTCCTTCAACTCCAGCATGCTGTTTCCCACAGTATCCTGCTATATGGGAAGCCGGGAAGCTGTTGCTCCAAAGCAACTGGCAATTGTAGCCTTTTGGCTTCTGAGCCTGAAGGCTGCATGTGGCCATCATGTGGAGTAGTCATCAAAGGAAGGGGAGCTATTTCCACACCTAACATTTCTTGTAGCATGTCTGTGCAGAACTGTGGCCACATTCACAACAGTGCAGATGACAGTACAACCTCTTCCTTTGTCGTTCATCACCACTTCGGTTAAGTGTTACTGTCCTGACAAAACTTCTCTCAGTGCCATGGCATTCACTGCCTCAGCACAGAAAAGTTAAACAATGGAGTACGTTGGGGCATAAGCTCTTCAACCATTGAGATATTGAATTCTGATCTTTAATAAACCAACACTGATTTGCCGCACTGCTCCTGTTTGCTTAGTTAAGCTCCACTGGCATAAGAAAAGGTTCACATAATTTAATCAGATTGCCTTTTTCATTTTATTTTTATTAATGCAGAAAGCAGGCACTGAGCACCATGATTACTTGCTGTTCTCACAACTAGAACATTCTTTCCCTATCAAACTAGCGATGGATGGGGCGGGGAGCAATGAAGTGCACAGGGCTTTAAATAAATAATTGAAGTTGCATCTCCTCCCACACACACCTGCCCTGGGTGTTAAGATTTGCAAGGAAAGCCCTGCTGGCAATACTCCTGAAATGTGAAGTTTGTGGGGTTGTTGCATGGAAGAGGGCCTTCTCTGTGGTGGGCCCCAAGCTGTGAAAATAACATAATAATATGTATCTTTTTTGCCATGCAAAAAGCCACAGGCATTTATTTATTTATTTATTTATTTAGAAGCACTACAGCCTCCAACCATAGAGGTACAGCATAGCAGACATAGCTAGAAGCCATGAGTAGTCCTCTCCTCCATGATGTCTTGTGCCCTACCTTGGAGGTGTGACCTGTCTCTTAAAGTTGGCATTGATAGAATAGGATCTGTCTGGAAGGGAGCAGGGAAATGAGCTCTAGGCAGAGGCAACATGCAGAGAGAGGTGAGAAAAGGTTTGGGGGGAAGGTGGGGGGAAGTCAGGGCAAATAGTTTCTTCCCCTCTGCCCACTGAGCTTCTTCAGCTTTTCCCAAGCAGTGTTCTCCAGATGTCTCTCCCCCCCCGATCTCCCCCCATTTCACTGAGTCCGCACAAGACGTACTGCTCTCTGTCTCAAGTCGTTAATGACATTTTACAGAGTCACTGTAAATAATTCAGTTCCAACGTTAATAATGCACACCAGCGGAAGAAAGGAATTAAAAGGGATAGCCAAAAGGGAGAAGGTAAGTGTTCAATGAGGATAAGAAACAAAGCTGAGAGATAAAGGAAAGCTTCCCCCTGACAGCAGGATCACCAAAGAAACAGAATCAAGAGAATGAAACTGCCAGATGGAGGGGGAAAGTGCCATTGCTTTCTCTATGGAAGAAAATCCAAGAGAGATTGCATAGCCTGAAGTTCATTCATTCAGTGTGGGCCGTATGTATGTCTATATGCATGTGTGGGTGTGTACAGTGGGTGTGGGTAAAAAAGGTATGAAGAAAGCATACGTGGAATTGAAGTAGTTGGCCAGTGGATTATGGATACAGAATCATCTGTGGGCTAAACTGGGGGCCTTTTTAGTGACAATGCTTTAAGTTGTGTGAATATTTCACAATGGCAAGTAGAAGCCATTGGGGTGGTGAGAACTGGGACGATGCAGTGCAACGAGGAGGAGTTTATCCCCACCCCACAGTCCTGGCAAAAATTCACCCAAAGCTACCATTTGCATTAGGAGAGACTCTCCCACTGGTGCCCGTGGGAGCTTCCTTCCTGATGCAAATAAGAACTCTGGAAAATGGGATTTCCACTGAGAATTACGATAAGCGCTAGAGGAAAGGGTTTGACCCTCCTTTCCCACCTCCGGCATATCCAGCCCTGAACAGCCCCCCACTCTCCATGACTGCTGCTTGTGACTGTAAAACCATTCACTCAATTTAAAGCAACACATTTCACAACACATGTAGCTGAGCCCTCTGTGTGATCCCAGTTCTAATACATCAAAAGTATTTTTGCTCCTTAGAAAATATTTTGAGCTCTTGCATGCACTCTAGTCAACCCCCAACACAAATGCCTTCATTTAGAAATACCGTGTTTAAATTGGTAACATCAAATAGTTTCATACCACTGTAAGTGTAGTTTGCAAACTGACATTGCACACACAAAATATAAATACAGTGTTACCTTGGTTTTCGAACGTCTCCGTTGACAAACATTTCAGTTTTCAAATGCTGTAAACCCAGAAGTAAATGCTTCGGCTTTCAAACAAACCTCAGAAGACGAACATGCCACATGGCTTCCGTATTGAGTTTTCCATGTTGAGTTTTCTGTTTTAAGGCTTATGTTTTGAGTTTTCAAACGTTTCAGTACTTGAACAGTCTTCCGGAATGGATTACATTTGAAAACCGAGGTACCACTATCTTGGTTTGTTTAAGGAAATAATTTCCAGCCAGTATGAGCATATCTATCAGCGGACATAGGTCTCGTTTACGCATAATGCTAAGTCATGGTTTATTTAACAAATCATGAGTTAACCATGCGTTATCCCAGAAATGATCAAATCATGCTTCGTTTCTTTGAAATTTGGTTTGCTTTCCAACTCCTCTTGCCTCATGCCTTTGTGGCTTGGTGAGTGGTCTGAGGTGGGATGGCCAAGCAAACCGCGGTTAACGAAAAGTGATTGGTTCACACATAACACCAAGCCATAGTAAAAACAAAGCAATGTTTATAAGCCAACAATAAACCATCGTTGCAGATAATGGTTTGTTGGCAGGAAACAAACCATAGTTAACGTGATGGCTTGTGAATGCTCTTTGCAAGAAATGCCTCTGCTCACTAAGAGATACATATATACAGTCTTTATTTTACATATGTACAAGCAGCATGTTACAATCATGCATCCGAATCCTCCGGCTCAGATTCTGGGAGTGCCTTATGCCCGCCCATTCTCCAACAGAAAAGGCGTGGAAGTTTCATACGATGTTTCTGTCCCCTCCTCTTTAACACTCTCCTTTCTTTGGCAGACGGAATAGGCATTGTTTCACTGTCTGTGCCAGAACTTCCTGTGTGGTGTTGAGGCCCTGGTTCAACATCTGTGAGCCGTTCCTCCTCCTGGCATTCCCTTCTTTCCTCCATCGCCACTTCCCCCTTCCTCTGCCTGTCTCTGCTCCTCCCCTTCATTCTCCGGCAATACCATGACAGTTAAGCTGCTAAACAGGGTTCATACATAAGTCTAAAGCATGGTTTAATAATCCACAGTTTAATAAAGCATGTATTAGCATTATATATGAACCAGTCCACATACTAATGCCATAACTTAGATGTGTTTGTTTTTAAGTAACCTGTAACTTAATGGCTTCTTAGATGTTATTCCCATGGATTTCGGTGGGACTCACTCCCAGATAAGTGTACATAGGATCATTGTATTAAAGCAGCTGCGTAATTTCTTTATTGCTACTTTATGTGACTCAGTAGGACACGTGCATTTGTGCTTATAGGCTCAATTCATTTTCCCAAACAGAACAGTATTGAGTTTTCTCCAAACTCTGCTCTGAACATCCATTAGCAATTAGCATAAGCCATTATGTCAAACAAATATTTAATTTAGCATCCTTCCTGTTGGATGGGTCTCTTTTTCCCACACACATGAAGCCTTCTTTAAACATTACATCCTAGGCACAAATATTCTTTGTTGGGAATTTTTAGATGCCACTGCCTTTTTCCCCCTGAGGAAATTTCTGTACTACATCACATGTGAACTCATGACAATATGATGTGACATGATCTAGTCCCTTAATTCCTCGTTTGTCTGGCTGGAGAAGCTGATTCCACAGTTGAATATATTTCTGGCGAATAAAACTTAGAGCAGGAATGAGGGATCTCTGGCCCTACAGATGTTTTTTGGATAACTCCCATCAGCCTCAGCCACCCAGGTCAACAATAAGGAATCATGGGAGGTGGAATCCAAGAACATCTGAGCAGCCACAGGTTCTCCATCTCTGATGGAGCCTGGCTTCACTATATTTCAGCACAGAGGTAGCCATGTGTAGTCTGTTGGCAATTCCTAAACTCCCAGAGATGGAAAGCTGAAGGGGATTGTGGGCAAACAAACAGAGAAGCAGGAGCCCCTTGATCAGGCCGTTGTTTATCTTTGCTTATCTTATCTCTCCCTTCCTGACTAATTTTTCCTGGTCCTCCCATCTCAGCCCCCAGGAACAATTAGCTGCTGAAAGGGAGAAGAGATAAGCAGAGTTCAGTGTAAATAAATACACTGATAAGATCAAGGTATCCAAATACCAATGGCCTGAATGTATCACTTCATTTCCATTTCTGTTAGAGGTGTGTGTGTGCACATGCGCGTGTTAGACCAACTGTCTAAAACCCAAATTAGGCATCTTGTTGGCTGTACATGGGAGTTTCAATTTGCCCTGCCAGTTTAAACTTGCATTTTACATAATGGAGTGTGAACTTCTCAGTCAGCTTGAGTAGTTGTGCTAACCTTTTTGTAGAGGTTATATTATAAAGCTAGCCCATTGTGTAATGGATGCAATTATTCTGAACACACCTGGATATTATTGTCTAGCATTTAAAAGGATTCATGTGTCATCGTAATCATTTTGTGCTATGTATTGAATGAGATCCAGTGTTGCACAAATAGAAAATGCTTGTACAACTTCTAGTCACACTTTTTTTCCCTGCCAAAAAGTGAAGCTGAAGGGTTAGGGAATTCCTTACAGCAGGTTTTGGTTGATGTGGGGAAGAGGCTGTTGGGAGAGGAATAAAGAACTAAAACTATTGCTGTGCTTGTTGATTTCCATTATACAAAGGACAGACATAACTAGATATTACCCACCTTTAGCTTTTTGTGTCCGCCCTCGTACTTGTTTTGGGGGGAAAACCCCGTTTTATTTTGTACACTGATAGCTTTCTTACAATTCTTATATTTATAGAATAAAATTGTTTTCTGAGATGATATCTGTCTTTTAAGGTAAAGGACCCATGAACAGTTAAGTTCAGTCAAAGGCAACTATGGGGTTGTGGCGCTCATCTTGCTTTCAGGCCAAGGGAGCCAGCATTTGTCCATAGACAGCTTTCTGGGTCATGTGGCCAATGTGACTAAACCGCTTCTGGAACAATGGAACACCATGACGGAAACAAGAGTGCACAGAAACGCTGTTTACCTTCCCGCCACAGCGGTACCTATTTATCTACTTGCACTGGCATGCTTTCAAACTGCTAGGTTGGCAGGAGCTGGAACAGAGCAACGGGAGCTCACCCCGTCACAGAGATTCTATATCAATATATATAACAGATAGATTAGATATTAGATACAGATATTAAAAGTCACTGTTGTTCAAGTCATTTGCTAAACTGCACTGGACAATTCAGCTGTCTCGATGCGTAATCCTTTGGCAACTGCTTGAGCTTCTCATTTCTTTCTTCTTCTTTTTTAACCTTTACAATAATCTAGTAGCTTATTGGCATAGTAGTTTTCCTTTCTTTTTCATCAATGCAGAATGCAATGAATAGACTGGAAAAATAAGACCTCGCTTAACCCATAACCCTGCCAAAATAATAAGAGATTTGTAAATGTTGTAAACTACCCTAGGATCCTAAATTGATGGACAACAATTCAGAGATTTATCTGAGCATATGCAAATTTGGAAATAATGCCTATAATTTAAATAACAGTACAACACATCTTACCATAGTGTTGAAGACTGTGACCAAATGACCTGTGTGCTTGCTTAGTCTGCCTTCCAGGTGTTCACATATGATGGGTATCTTCAAGGCCCTCTCTGATCTCCCTTCTTATGGTTCTTTATCTTTAAAGTGGACTTGGACCAGACAGCCCTTCAAACAGATTATTTCTTCAAATGGAGGACCAACCAATCTCCAAATAGAAGATTGTTCTCTGTAAAGCAAGGGCATATTGTCATCATGGAGGGTAGATACAGATCTTCCAGCTGGATTCTTTCTCCTCGGTGAACGTGTTAAGTTTTACAGATGTGCAACTAACCTTCAACTGCATTCTCAAATCGGATTTGAAGAGACTCTCCGTTTCAGCAGCAGCATCCAATACTCAGCAGGACATTGAATGGGTGGTTAAACCACCTTCAGATCTCCCACCTTGAACTATTCGTGTGACACATCCATGGATATGAACACCAACTCACATCAGCTCCAGCCAGCATGGCCAATGATCAGGGATGATAGGATTGTCACCCAGCAACATCTGGCGGGCCACAGGTTCCCATCCCTGCTATCAAAACCAAAAACAGACTGAGATAGCATAACTATTTAAAATGCCTGGGCACACCTGAAATCAAAAGGATTGTAATTTATCCACCAATTCCACCTCTTTGGGTGGACTTTGCATAGTTGGGGTGCTACCACAAAAAGGGCCTCTTCTTTGTACAAACATAAACTGCCACCACTCAGGAAGGCACTTGGAGAAGGTCTTAAGACACAGGCAGGCTGATATGGAAAAAGGCGTTTCTTTCAGGATCCTTGCCAGGAAGCTATTATCAAATTTTAGCTTTCCCTGTAGATTCATTCATTGACACCTTATGCTGGCAATGAATACCTTCATACAATTCAAAAATGTGCATAATGCAAATCAAGTCCATGTTGCTTGTTACCTGGCTCTTTAATTAATTTGTTGCGCTACTTTTATTCCGTAACATTCCCCCTTCCTTTCTAGCAAAAAATGTGGTAGGGCCCTTCCAGTAATTGCATTTGAATCCCAAGTCATGATAGAACATGACTTAGGCATAAGGAGGAAAGGTGTTGTCAGGGGTTCAGGAGCAGAGTCACAGGAGAGGGAAGAAACGGAGAGCGAGGGGGAGGAGTCGGAAGGAAATGTCAGCGGCGACAGTAGTCCGAGGTCTCTGAGTCTCTCCAGTGACTCGGAGGATTCACAGAAAGGGGCCCCCATGGTCAGGGCAAGGGGGACACCTCGGGAAGAAGGGGCCAGAGGGGACTCAGAGAGTAACAGCTGGAAATCCGGACCAGCTTCCCCCCCAGAGTGCAGTAGGGGGGAGGAGTCCAAGGCATCGGGATCAAGGAGCGCGCAGGCAGAGGGAGAGAGTGAAGCAGGAGTGGCCACACCCTCGTCAGGGAGCGAGGAAACGGTCATCAGGAAAGTTAAACGCGCGCGCGCGCCAAGTTCAAATGTACAGGAGGGCGGCAAGGTGGGCAGCCCGGGTAGGGAGCCAGGTCCTAAAGCACGCCGAAGAGAGGGGGAGGAGTCAGAGGGGTCCAGCTCTGCGTCAGAAGAGTCCAGGAGGGAAGAGACCCCGGGGGGTAGTAAGACCCAGAGGAAGAGAGAGAGAAGGAGGAGGTGGAGTAAGATTAGAGTTTTAAGCTGGTGCACAGGGGGCGGAGATCCAGATAGAGCTTCGCCGGTCTAAAGCTCAGACGTAGAGCTGGGACGCTGAGATTTGTAAATGGAGACTATTCTTCAATAAAGACTTTGATACTGTACTACCGGCTAGCGTTGGTCCTTGGTGAGCTGGGACCCGGAGCCAGCTCTGACAGTAAGCTCTATCTCCATTCTTAAAGTTTTGGCACCAAGAACCTCGCCACGTGAGTTAACGCAGCGAGGGCAGAGGAGGGGTGCTTCAAGAGCTCACAGAACTCAGGCAAGATGACGACGGAAGAGCAGATATCCGCCCTGCAAGAAGCTGTGACACGACTCAGCACGGAGGTAATTGCATCCAGAAAAAGAGAGGAGGAAATGAGTAGCGCCTACCGGGATCTCCAAGTAAGATTGGACGTGATTTCCAAACAGGGGCCACCTGGATCCAAAGCAGAGGGCATTGGATTGGGAAAGAGGGGAGGCAGCCTTGTATCCCATTTTGACGGGAGTTTACAGCAGTACCCCAACTTTAGAGCAGACCTGTTGTTTGCGCTGGATCTGCTTGACAAAGACTTTAGAGATGAAAGAGAGAAAGTGGGGTTTATCCTATCCCATTTGCATGGTGAAGCCAAAACGTGGCTGAGAAATTTATGGAGGGACAATGATCCGGCGCTCCAAGACGCGAAGGCTTTCATTAAAGCTATGGACTCGTGTTTTTTATCAAAGATAGACGTTGATATTGCCAGGAGAGACATACATGGACTTAAGCAAGGCAAAGCCAGCGTGCGTCAGTACCATACGCGTTTCTTCGCACTGGTTCATGCACTGGGATGGGACAAAGCTTCTGCGCCAGTGAGAGATCTCTTTTGGGAGGGCTTGAATACAGAAGTAAAAGCCGAGATTGGAAGGGGGGAGAGACCAAGGAGCACCCAGGAAGTGGTCCAGAGGGCTCTGGAGATCGGGGTGCATCTGGAGGAACGTCCTTGCAACAGAGAAGAAGGACGTTGGGGAAGGGCACCAGCCAGAGCACCTCCCTTCTATCCCAAAGAAGCAGCGCGTGCGCAGTCCACGCCCTCGCAGGGAGGGGGAGAGGAACCGATGGAGCTCGGAGGTGCCAGGGCTCAGTCAGCTACCAGAGCCCTGACGCCGGGAGCAGTCAAGACGAAGCCTCCTAGAGGGAACAGGAAGTGCTACATCTGCGACAGTGCTCAACACATGGCGAAAGAGTGTCCCCAGAGGCTCCACAAGCACACTGCAGCATCAGCAACAGTGACAGAAGCAACGCAGCAGGGAAACGACAGAGTCTGGCTGGAGGAAGAGGTACTGGGGTCCAGCCAGACAAATCAATGAAACAATCCCCAGGGATTTTGCAGCCCACAGACCCCCTCCCACCCAAACCAGTGGTGCAGCTTACAGCGTCTCTCCAACTGCCCAACGGAAGCACTCTGGAAGTGCCGATCACCATTGACTCCGGCAGCAACGCCGACTTTATAGGACTGGATTTTATTCAGCAGCACAATATACCACTGCTGCCAGCCACACTGCCCCTGAAGGTTGTCACAGTGGATGGCAGGGACTTGCTAGGGGGGCAAGTGGTGCAACAAACGCAACCAATGGTGATGCGGATTGGAAATCACCAAGAGGTCATCAGCTTCAACGTCACCAAACTGTCAGGCACGCCGGTAGTCTTGGGCATGAGTTGGCTGCACAGGCACAGTCCAGCATTGGCGTGGTACCAACGCCAATTGACCTTCGGTTCCTCCTATTGCGCGGAACATTGCATTCTTCGTAGCCAAGAAGAAGGAGGGGAAGACACGCAGCTACAATTGAGCACGCTGCAAGCAGTGCCACGCAAGTACGCAGCGTTTTTGGAGGTTTTCTGCGAGAAGGAAGCAGACAAGCTGCCTCCCCACAGGCCCTATGACTGCCAGATTGACCTCCTGCCAGGGGCGACGCTGCCAGCCGGGAAACTGTATTCCATGTCTGAAGACGAGCTGCAGGAGCTCAAGGAGTTCATAGACCTCAACTTAAAGCGCGGTTTCATCCGGGAGTCGAAAGCAGCGGGGGGCAGTCCTGTATTCTTTGTGAAGAAAAAGGACACGCCCCAAAAAAGACTTGTAGTGGATTTCAGGCTCTTAAATTCAAAGACCAAGCCCACAGCCTTTCCAATGCCCAAAATAGATGACCTGCTTGCAACGGTGAGGAAAGGACGCGTTTTTACAAAGTTGGATCTGAGAGGGGCGTACAACCTGATCCGCATACGGGAGGGGGACGAGTGGAAGACTGCCATGTTCACGCCCCTGGGCACATATGAATATAGAGTTATGCCCTTCGGTTTACAAAATGGCGCCCACTGTTTTCAAGCGTTCATGCATCACGTCCTGGCGGGTCTTCTCTACAAGAAATGCGTCTGCTTCTTGGACGACATCCTGATATTCTCAGAATCTGAGGAGACCCACGAGGGGGACGTCAAGGAGGTTCTGCAGCGACTGCAGGAGCATCGGCTGTACGCAAAGCTGGAGAAGTGCCAGTTCGACAGGAAGGAGGTGGATTTCCTGGGCTACAAGCTGTCGGACAAGGGGCTCGCCATGGACAGCGCCAAGGTTCGCGCGGTGTTGGATTGGAAGAGCCCGCGCAATCGGAAGGAGGTCCAGCGGTTTGTGGGGTTCGCCAACTTTTACCGCAAATTCATCAAGGGGTTCGCGATGCAGACAGCGGCCATTACCGACACGCTCAGCTCCAAGAAGAAGAAGTTCATCTGGACGGAGCAAGCGGAGCAGTCCTTCCAGAACCTCAAGCGTCTCTTCTCGTCCGAAGGGCAGCTACTGCATGTGAATCCCAGCAAACCGCTGAGGGTTGAGACGGACGCCTCAGACAGAGCCGTGGGCGCCGTACTGTTGCAGGAGGACCCGCATGGGGACTGGAGACCGTGTGCCTTCTACTCTAGGAAGCTCAGCAAGTCAGAGCAGAACTACACCATCTGGGACAGGGAGTTGCTGGCCATTCATGCAGCATTCAAGGCGTGGCGGCACTTCCTCATCGGGGCCAAACACACTGTGCAGGTTCGCACGGATCATAAGAACTTGGAGTACTGGCGCACGGCAAGGTTCCTGAACCAGCGGCACATCAGATGGGCGGAGTTCTTTGCGGATTTCGACTTCAGGATAGAATACATCCCAGGCGACAACAACATCATGGCAGATGCACTGTCCAGAAAGCCGCAATACCTCGAAGAAGCGGCGCCAGCAGCGGCCAAGCACATTTTCGCCCAGAAAGCGTGGGCGTGCGCTTCCGCAACCGTGGACCTGGAAGCGGTCCGTCGAGCACTGCAGGAGGACTCCTTCGCTCTAGCCAAGATGGAGGAGGTGCGCAAGGGCACGGTGAAAAACGACGAGTTCCAAATAAGGGACGGATTGCTCATCCGCAGAGGAGCACTCTATGTACCGGGAGATGAGCTCCGCGCGAAAGTACTGCAGCAGTTGCACGACGCGCCAACCGCCGGGCACTTCGGCAAGGAGAAGACGGCGGAACTCGTTGCCAGAGATTTCTGGTGGCCCAAGATGAGGGGGGAAGTCGCGGAGTACGTCTCGAGGTGCGACACTTGCCAAAGGGCCAAGTCAGTGCACAAACCTCCGGCAGGACTGCTCGAACCGCTGCAGACCCCGAGCGAACCGTGGGAGAGGGTGGCACTGGACTTTGTCACGGATTTACCCAGCTCGAGGGGTAAAACGGCAGTGCTAGTGGTGGTGGACATGTTCACTAAAATGGCCCACTTCATTCCGTGCGCGAAGGTGGCCACGGCAGAACAGACCGCCAAACTGTTCATAGACCACGTCTTCAGGGTGCACGGACTGCCACGGTCTATCTTGTCCGACAGGGGGCGCCAGTTCATTTCGAGCTTCTGGCAGAAGCTGATGGGTTTCCTGAACGTCAAGATCAACCTAGCGTCGGCGAGACACCCGCAGACCAACGGACAAGCGGAGCGCGTCAACGCCATCATGCAGCAGTACCTGAGATGCTATGCAAATCAACAGCCGACGACATGGGTGGACTACCTGCCACTCGCTGAGTTCGCTTACAACAACACGAAGCACGTGTCCACAGGGGTGACGCCGTTCTTCGCCAACAACGGGAGGCATCCCAGAACCTTCCCGGGATTAGAGAAACTGGGGGAGGGGGAGCCACAGGCAGCGGAAGTCTTGGCGGCGGAATTGCAGGAAGTCCACGATCAGCTTAGGAGGCAATTAGAGCTTGCAAAGCACGCATACAAACTGCAGGCTGACAAGCACAGGAGGGTTGGTGAAGACATACAGGTGGGAGACTGGGTGTGGTTAGCGGCCCACGCAGTGCCGACCAGATCTTTAGCTAAGAAGAAACTCGGACATAAGCAACTAGGACCTTACCGAGTTGAAGCACAGATCAATCCGGTGGCCTTCCGGTTGACACTTCCGGAAGGATCCAGAATGCACCCAGTATTCCATAGGTCGGTGCTCACGCCCTACAAAGCACCTCACCGATTTCAGGCGCAGGGCACGGCACCAGACCCGTATAGGGAGGCCCCCCCAAGGAGGGAGTCGCCAAGAAGAGAACCCATCAACCAGGTCACAGAGATTTTGGACTCGAGATGGGGGGAGGAGGGAGTAGAATATTTTCTCGCAAGGGAAGGTACCCCGGCCAGCGCCAACAGTTGGGTGCCGGACTATGCCCTGGACGAGCCTCTCCTCAAAGAGGAGTTTCATGCCTTGTTCCCACACAGGCCCATGCCAGCCGAGTATTTCGACGACTGGCTTTTCACACCCACGCTTTCTACCAGCACGTTCCAGGGATTCACATCGGACGAAGAACCAGCATTAGAAACACGTTCACCGGAGGGCTCGCCCTCGGGGTTTGCCTCAGACCGCTCGTTTTGGTGGGACAATCGAGGAGAGGAGAGGTGGCTGAGGGGCCCTTGGCAGGGAACGGACCCAGAGGGGAACGAGGGTGAGAGGGACATGGACGTGATGGGGGAGGACGTTGGGTTCGAGCATGGCGGCACGGAGATGGAAGCAGAGGAGAACGAGGTCGGCGAAGACATGGAGGACGAGCCGGATTTCTCTAACTGGATGCACGCCACGGGGGACGAACTGTATCCACCATTCACCCCCACAACGACGGAGCACCCAGCACCCCCGCCGGAGGAAGGGGAGGGGGGAAGGGGGGGCTTCGAGGGGGGGATGGATGTCAGGGGTTCAGGAGCAGAGTCACAGGAGAGGGAAGAAACGGAGAGCGAGGGGGAGGAGTCGGAAGGAAATGTCAGCGGCGACAGTAGTCCGAGGTCTCTGAGTCTCTCCAGTGACTCGGAGGATTCACAGAAAGGGGCCCCCATGGTCAGGGCAAGGGGGACACCTCGGGAAGAAGGGGCCAGAGGGGACTCAGAGAGTAACAGCTGGAAATCCGGACCAGCTTCCCCCCCAGAGTGCAGTAGGGGGGAGGAGTCCAAGGCATCGGGATCAAGGAGCGCGCAGGCAGAGGGAGAGCGTGAAGCAGGAGTGGCCACACCCTCGTCAGGGAGCGAGGAAACGGTCATCAGGAAAGTTAAACGCGCGCGCGCGCCAAGTTCAAATGTACAGGAGGGCGGCAAGGTGGGCAGCCCGGGTAGGGAGCCAGGTCCTAAAGCACGCCGAAGAGAGGGGGAGGAGTCAGAGGGGTCCAGCTCTGCGTCAGAAGAGTCCAGGAGGGAAGAGACCCCGGGGGGTAGTAAGACCCAGAGGAAGAGAGAGAGAAGGAGGAGGTGGAGTAAGATTAGAGTTTTAAGCTGGTGCACAGGGGGCGGAGATCCAGATAGAGCTTCGCCGGTCTAAAGCTCAGACGTAGAGCTGGGACGCTGAGATTTGTAAATGGAGACTATTCTTCAATAAAGACTTTGATACTGTACTACCGGCTAGCGTTGGTCCTTGGTGAGCTGGGACCCGGAGCCAGCTCTGACAGGTGTTTTTTAAAAAAATGCAAACGAGGTAAATCTTTAAAAAGCTTCCAAAGAGTATTGGAGCCGTAGAGCGCTTTTACCATCCATGGGCAGTTCCTTTAACAAAAGATGCTCTTAAGTGATGCTGGCTTCTCATTTGTCAGTTCAGAGATTTCTCTTGTCTCCTCTGCTCTGCGTGCTGTATAATTTAAGGTGACTCATTGCACTGCAAAGTTCACCTTCCGTTATAATGTTTTCTTTCGTAAGCACTCTCCAGCAAGTGCTGTAGTGTAAACATGAGTAGCTACGCAGGCGAACATTTATTAAATACTGATGAATATTTCAATACCTAAGGGAGAGCAATTCACAGCTCAATCATTCAGGCCATTTTAAGTGCAGCAGAAGACAATTCCACTACATCTTCCATTAATATTTTATTGCCCATTTTATTCTGTTTACCTTTTTGGTTAATATATAATTTAAACCTCTTCTAACCCAAAAAAGGAGGGGGAGAGGGAGAAGCGCAAGGAGAGAACAACTGTTAGCCTGCTTTTAACAAACCTCTGGTGAGAGCTTCCACTTCATTTAAAATTCATTGCAAAGAATTGTATTTAATACTGGTAACACAAACCTCAGGTATTCAAGTCAAACTTGGAAGCAAGTATTGTACAGCAGTCTACACTCTTCCGTGGGCTGTGTAGAGACATCAAACCATGACTAGCAGCCATTACGTACAAAACACACACACACCAGAGCCTGCAAAGGGTTATAGCATCCTGACCCAGAAGGAAGATGGCATTCTAACCTGGAATGGAACATTACGTCTTGCCCTAGAGAAAGAAAACCCTTCTGACGGACCCAACAGCCACACGCTCACAAACAAACAGCAAGGGATTGGTCACACAGCAGGGTGGGGTACTCCCAGATCCTCTCTGGTGCATACAACACACACAACAGTGCAAAAATAGATCATTTCAGCATGGAATGTTATTTGTTCTCCTTAACAGAAATAGGTCAGATAAAAGCATCCATCCTCCAGATAGTCTTCTAAGTTCACCATACATAGTTTAGATTAAAATGTATTCTATACAGATACTTAACCTTTGGGCTATCCTTTTGGGAGATCTAACTACTAGATATAAAGAATAGGGTAGCTCCCAAGACTACAGAAGATGGCTATTCTTGTTTGAAATAAACTACACCCCCAATAAATATATCTTGTTAGAAACATGATTGACAAACATCAGTCCAGCTATATTGCTAACATACATGCCCATGGAGTGTCAGAGTTAAGCTATAAGCAGCTAATGAGCATGAATCTGGAGTTAAACCACTAAAAACCTAATATTTCCTTAAAGCTATCCTTAAAGCAATGGATGAATATATCAATTATGGTTTTTCTTTGTTTCTCTTAGGGGTGGGTACAGACTTTAAGATTTGCCTGTATCGGTGTGTGTGTGTTTTTTTAAAAAAAAAATCTGATCTGCTTCACAGTTGCTCTTTACTCTGTCCACTGCAATCTATGTTTCTGGTTCCTAGCCGCTTTGTATAAAATAGTGCCCTCGTCTCTATAATTGGGAATCTAAAAAAGACCTTAACTTTCCTCTTTTGTCCCAAGTGGGTCAAATTTACAGACACAGGAACCCCTCCGGAGTGGACTGCCAATTGGCAGACGAAAAGGGATGCATGCAAATGGAATGCATGTTCCTTCGCAATCCCTTAAATGACATGTGTATCTTTTCAACTTGTTATAAATAAGAGATGACGGAATGGTGTGTATTCCTGTTTGCACATTTTATATATATATATATATATATATATGCAGGTTTTGGTGTCCTCGGGTGTCTTCCCGTGTAAAAGTTGGGGTGTCTAGGCGACGTTTCGACGAGGTCTCACTCGTCATCTTCAGGCTGGTGCTTTCGGCTTCTTGTTACTGGAACAGAGCAGGATCTCAGTGTTTGAGTTCCTATAAATACTGTTGAGGAGGTGTGGTGTATAGCCTCCAATGTTCTGGGCAGAGAGGAGGTTCCCAGGCTAGTGTGCCTTTTCTTCTTTTGTTCCTTAATTACTTGAGGGATATCTTGAGTGATTTCTTGAGTGATTTCCTGAATCCCACTTAGGTGGGTCATTAGGTGTGGATTAGTTGCTAAAGCCTTCGTGTCTTGAACTCTTGAACTTTGTGAAGAGTTTTTCTGAGAAGATGGCTGTACTGCACTTGGTTGTGCTCTGGCTTGGCTTCGTGTATAGGGGCGAGCTGTGGTTTTGTGGCCTGTGCCAGCCAGATCTGTGTAGGGATTGCAGGGGGGTGCAGCATCCGGAGGTGCCACCCTGGTTTGGCTACTGGATGGTGTCTGTAATTTATCTGTGGAGAGGGTCTGGGTTTGGGTCTGGTGTGGTTGATTGGTCCAGATCCAGAGGCACACAGAACGCCATCACCAATCAACCACACCAGACCCAAACCCAGACCCTCTCCACAGATAAATTACAGACACCATCCAGTAGCCAAACCAGGGTGGCACCTCCGGATGCTGCACCCCCCTGCAATCCCTACACAGATCTGGCTGGCACAGGCCACAAAACCACAGCTCGCCCCTATACACGAAGCCAAGCCAGAGCACAACCAAGTGCAGTACAGCCATCTTCTCAGAAAAACTCTTCACAAAGTTCAAGAGTTCAAGACACGAAGGCTTTAGCAACTAATCCACACCTAATGACCCACCTAAGTGGGATTCAGGAAATCACTCAAGAAATCACTCAAGATATCCCTCAAGTAATTAAGGAACAAAAGAAGAAAAGGCACACTAGCCTGGGAACCTCCTCTCTGCCCAGAACATTGGAGGCTATACACCACACCTCCTCAACAGTATTTATAGGAACTCAAACACTGAGATCCTGCTCTGTTCCAGTAACAAGAAGCCGAAAGCACCAGCCTGAAGATGACGAGTGAGACCTCGTCGAAACGTCGCCTAGACACCCCAACTTTTACACGGGAAGACACCCGAGGACACCAAAACCTGCATTCCTGTACCCGTGAAAATCTACGAAAGCATATATATATATATATATATATATATATATTGCAGCTTTGCACCAGTCCTCCTTTCTAGTGGCTGTGTCCCCTGATAGGATTTACAGGCCCAGGCCTTTAAATAGGCCTTTGCATGTCGTCAATAGTCCTTTCAACATGAGGCCGTCTAGTATGCTGCCTGTGGTGTTCTGAAGAGCTCCATTATTTGTGGTTCTCATCTTTGTGCTGGAATAGAGCAACATAATTTTTAAAGAAAAGCTTTTAGTGAAGCTTTTAACTTTCCCCTGATGTTCACTTTTTGGAACACACTTTTTTTTTTTTGCTGGAAAATTGAATCCTAAAATTTGGAGAAGTGGAAATTTTGAAGGACAGCTGTGTTTTGGTTTGCATAGTGCATACCACTCAACCAAGACATCCCATTTTTTGCACAGCAGCCATTTGGGGCACTGTGATCTTGTGCTGAAAAAGTGCTTTTTAGAGGGCTGTGATCTCAGGCAGTGCCCACAAATATGTGAGAGCACGGCACCACCCAAAGCACCTTTTTGGAGGCCACAATATCACATTGGGTCACGTGAATCACCTTGGAGAGCAGCCCAGAAGATGTGTGGCCTGGTTTTTGGCCTGGACACGTTGGAGGGCATGATAGTGGTTCATGAAACATAAATGATCAGATTCACATTACAGCGTGAACTGCATTATTTTTCTCTTGCTCCAAAGGCTCCCCATATGAGCCAGTTGCACATACTGCTATGGGTTCATGGTTCTACTTCCAGCAGCTTTAGACAAATATATTTTACAAATGGTCTCTGTGGATAATATTCAGCCTTCCCCAGCCCTACTTTAGGCATAGTAGCTATTCAAAGTGTATCTGATGAAGGTGTCTAAGAAGATGCAGAAAGCTGTTTATGAATACAAAGATAATTTTACCATGATTTCACACAAGTATTGTTTACATATCTAGCTTTTACTGATCACTTTGAAAGCATATTCATCCCTCTCCCCCAGTACTATAAGCTAGGCAGCTCCATAATACTGCCAATTTTCCCCTCTCCACCTTTGATTTTCTCTCTATTGATGAGGGACTGGTGAGTCCTTTTATTTAAAATTTGCATTGAGTGAACAAAGGCCTTGATTTTGCTTCTTTCACCCACACATTTTAAAAGATATGAATAGTTTCACTGAATTCTATGGGGCTATTCAAAAAGCAAATCATAAAAAACGAATCATATACACAAGTGTATGAAGGGCCCGTGTCTAATGTAACAGTCATTCAAGGCAGACGGGGAAAATATCACAGTGCCAACGACTGAGAAATCTATTATGCAAAGGCAATTCTACCTTTGCTGAGCTCTGGCGAATTGTTACCTTTTCTTTTCAGCTGCTGTATAAAGACATAAACAAGGTTTCAGCACAAAATGAAGAAAGAAGAACAAACCTGAAGAGTGTCTAAGCAAAAGGAAAAGCTATCCTTTGTTGCTAGGGAAATGCAGCATTAATTATGATGTCAAAATCAGGTTGCCTACTACTAGATCTGCCTACTAAAATATGTAAAACACAAGGGCAGTTTTTCTTCCTTGAAAAACAGGGCTACACCCTTCCCCCACAAAACCAGTAATCTCTGTACCCCACCCTGATCGTTGGCTGAGTCTCCCAGGAGTTCATTCTCAGTATGACCAGTCAGTTCCCAATCTGCACTCTCATGCAATAACTGTATATACGGTACCTACAGTAGCTCCAGCAGAGGAAAACATATTTTTTCTTCAGGCAATTCCTTCCCCCACAGGTGGGGCATTGTGCTAAACACTCCCCCATTAAATCTTCTTCCCCTTGTCTTGTTAACATTCAGGAGTCCTTCAAGACACAGCAGTTAGTATAGAGATGTTGTTGTTTAGTCGTTCAGTCGTGTCCGACTCTTCGTGACCCCATGGACCAGAGCACGCCAGGCACTTCTGTCTTCCACTGCCTCCCGCAGTTTGGTCAGATTCATGTTTGTAGCTTCGAGAACACTGTCCAACCATCTCGTCCTCTGTCGTCCCCTTCTCCTTGTGCCCTCCATCTTTCCCAACATCAGGGTCTTTTCCAGTGAGTCTTCTCTTCTCATGAGGTGGTCAAAGTATTGGAGCCTCAGCTTCACGATCTGTCCTTCCAGTGAGCACTCAGGGCTGATTTCCTTAAGAATGGATGCATTTGATCTTCTTGCAGTCCATGGGACTCTCAAGAGTTTCCTCCAGCACCATAATTCAAAAGCATCCATTCTTCTGCGATCAGCCTTCTTTGTGGTACAGCTCTCACTTCCATACTTCACTACTGGGAAAACCATAGCTTAAACTTAACGGACCTTTGTTGGCAAGGTGATGTATCTGCTGATAGGTGATAGCGTGGTCCTAATAAATGCCATTGACCAATCCAGCGACAGCATTTAACAATAGCATTGTTCTAATGAACCCCCCAACCAATCCTGTTACATCATTTCCCAATCTTAGCCTGTTGCCCATTCAGAGAACAAAGCAGCTTGATTACAGTTGGCCTGCTTCTTATGTGGAGGTTGGGTTCCAAGGGTAATGTGTATATATGAAAATCATGTACAGCCAAACCTGCATTAAACTTGGAGCTGCCCCATGGCTAGCCAACCTTCCTTCTATAGAGAGGAGCCCTACCAATCCCAGACTCAGCACACTGAGTGAGCCTTGCCCAGAAAGCAAGGCTGAGTGGGGCTATATGGATACCCTTTTTCATAATCGTCCCTCTAAAATAAGATAATAACTTGAAGCCTGCTGGATATGGCAGATAGTGGTTAAAAGTATTCAGATGTTCTTTCTAGGTTCCTCATCTGACCCTGGACCCATAACTTGATAGCCCTTCAGTTGAAAACAAGGAAGGAGAGTGAGAACTGAAACCAGAGAAACCAAGAACCAAGAGTCAATGTAATACACATTTGCACTGTATGTGAAGATAAAGCTACGTAGCAGATAAATATCTAAGTTAGGAAAACTGAGACAGCTGAAGTCAAGGGGGGGTTGGAATTTCCTAATGTGAGGGAAGATACAGTACGTGAAGGAGAAGATAAACATCTAACATAAACAAATGAAACAATCCCCCCTGGAATTCTAGTCCACTGGAAAATTATCATGCAAAGCTGGACTGTGTTTAAAATAAACAAACTTGGGAGCAGATGCTAATCCCAGAATCATTTAATGTTCCTTCTCATAAACAATCCCAGGCCACCTATTTATGTCTTTAATGTTGCCTGCAGGAACAATGGCCTCTTCTGAGGACTTGCAGTCATGAGCCTTGTCACTCACATGCATTTCCTTGAAACTGGACAAAGGCTGTCAGAGATGGGGCTTGTTTTGGCTTAGAAGCTTCTAGGCTTCATTATGACATCGAAAATCATTAGCAGCAGTAGATTTGCTCCCTCTTTTAATATGGGGGTTCTTTGCTTTTAACAGCTATTTGTTAGAAATTCAAGTGTTGAGCGAAAATTTCTATTTTTCATCTCACAATTCCTGTAACTCACAGTTCCAGGAATGGGAGGAGCCATAATTTTTGCTGGAGGAGCAGGCTTCATGGGGGGGTTGGGGGGGGAGAGAACCTTAATTAGTTAAGTTTTTTAATTGATTTACTTGATTTAGGGGGAGCACTTGCCCCCCTGCCCCCCGACTATGCCCATGGTTCCAGGCTCTCCACGAGACTAGCATTTATTTTAAACATAGAAAGGGAGATGACATCCACAATCTTACCTTGAGAACTTTCTCTTTCACAAAACCTTAGAGAAATACTGTTGCATTACAGTGTCATAGGAGAAGTACTATGGTTAAGAAAGCCCAACAGAGACTCCATCTCCTCAGAGTATTGTGGAAGAAGGATGTCAATCAACATTTGATGATCTCCTTTTACCGGTCCACAATAGAAAGTGTCCTTTCATACTGCATCACCGTGTGGTACGCTGGTTTGACATCAACTGGTAGGAAGTGCCTACAGAGGGTGGTAAATACAGCACAAGATATTATGGGCTGTCCCGTGAATCCGCGGGATGAAATAGCGGAAGAATGTTGCCTCAGGAGAGTGAGGAAAATTCTCAGGGATGATTCACACTCTGGCTGGCACTTTCTTGATCTCCTGCCCGCATGATTAGTTGCACCAACAGGGTAAAGAACAGCTTCTATCTGTGGGCTGTTAGGCTGCTGAATGAAAAGAACAGGGCAACTGACTTTCGGGTTTGGTGGGTGTGCGTCAGTAAACGAGGGGAATTAAGACTAAGAGAGCTGAGTGGGGGGTGCTCGTGTAATCTCACTGTATACAAGTTGTACAAGTGACAATAAAGTATTTCATCATTTCATTTCATCATATCACAATAAACTGAATTACCTGAACCAATAGTTATAGACAAGAGCAACGGTTCTCAAAATGTGGTCCACCACCTTCATTCAAGCGGCCCACACAAAGGATGACAAGCACCATACTTCCAAGTGCAGAAGCAGGATGAAAGCTCAACCTGATCTGAAGAACACTGCACCCAGCAATGGTTTGCCCAGTGGGCCAAAGCCACAGGAATAGCCTCCTGGCAGTGGTGCCCTTGTTGACTACTGACAGGAACAGGGTGGTGGTGAAGTTGGGGCTGTGTGGCAGTTCTGACAGGAGCACCAGTTTTGCTCAGCTGGTGTGCCACACAGCCCCAATCTCACTGCCACCTCGACCCTCCGCCTTTTGATAAGCAGAAGCAATACTATAAGTCTGGCTCCAGATGGGCGGGTATAAATATTATTATTATTATTACTATTATTATTATTATTATTATTGAAATGCTCATCAACTTTGTGGGAGTTGACCCCCCTCAAATATATTATGGGGGGGCAAAGAACCCTCATCCCATAGGAGTTGGTTCCTATGTTAGCAACTCATGGACTAAATAGTTATAACCACCTGACAAGCCCAATTTGTGTGACACCCCCCCCCCCCATCCCTGGACAGTGTTGGCCAGGGTAGCAAATGTGGTGACCCGTGATGTCACTGGACTACAACTCTCATCAGCCCCTGTCAGCATGGCCAAGAATCTGGGAAGATAGAACTTGTAGTCCAACAACCTCTGGAGGCCACCATATTGGCTACTCATAGTGTAGCCAAGAAGAAGGCTCATGTCCCAAGGCCAATCAAGAAGCAACAACTCCAAAAATTGTCCTGTGCTATGACCTGCTAAGCTCACATCACCTCAATGATGCTGCAGCTAAAATCAAAGTGGAGGTCTACCCATAAGCATGCATCACTGCTGGCTGTACAGCCATGGTAAACAGGACAGCCAGCTAGCTGTCTACCCATCTTCTTCCCAGGAAAGGCACATCCAGCCTTCAGTCTGTAACTGGGGAAGAGCAGAACTCATAACTGATAGTTTCTTGCTACTGTTCTGTTGGGTTGCTGTCCACTGTCCTGATCTAAAAATCCTCTCTCTTGTTCAGTCACGTTAGTAGCTGTCAGGTGGTGGTCAAGGGGGTAAAGCCATCCTGCTATACTCAAGGTCCAATGTAAAGATGGTACACAGCACCGTCAAGGACTCACAGAAAGCAAAGGACCTTTCTCCAAATAGTTCTCGAGAAAGCTTGCAAATACTGCGCAAGCTCTGAATTGAGCTGAAGGAGGTTCTCTCATCACAAACTTTGAATGTAGGAACTTCAAACTGAATACTAAAAATGCCTAGCTAAGAATTGCTTTGGTGGGTCTGACTGAGGGTCTGCTTTGTGCATTGCTCTGGTTCGGGAAAGGTGACAATTGTCTTATGTTGTTGATCCCACGTGGTATTCGGAATATGGAAGCCCCATGTTTCGCGAATTATAATTGATAGCTGATGATTAGACATTGGGGAGGAATTCAATTCAGATCACATTTTAAGGCAAACCACACTTTCTGAGACAATAAGCAAACAGTCGCCCTTTGAAATTTGCACTTTTTCGCACTGCAGTGCTCCAGTCTATGAAATGTGCACAAAAATGAATATACTAAAGTATGCATTCAAATGTATGCACTAGTGCAAACAATATTCAGAAATGCAACAGGGAAAATTACTTAGCAAAAATGTATATCAGGCAAAATTGGATGCAAAAATTCACACAAAAATGCTGATGAATTTTGAAGAAGACTTTTAGAAATCCCTTTAGAAATGCGGAGAACTGAACTAAAAAAAAATGAGAAACTGAGAGAAACCAAAATGGACACATTCACCCATCCTTAACCAGTGCCTTACCAGTTACAGACTGACCTCTGTGGATTTGGTGGATACTTTTTGAAAAAGCCATATAACCTTGTATTGAAGCCAGTGGGCTTTTATTTACATTGGGATATGCCATTACTTTCTGTTTTGCTTGAGGGTTTGTGATATCCTGGTTAACTGCAAATGCTGCATTCGTCTTAATGACTTAAGCTTCTGCTCTAAATTAGTTGTGTTAATAATCTCAAATCCCATGGATAGTGGGGAGGTTATTTAGTGAATTCAGCTTGATGGGCAAGTACAGGAAAGGCTGCCGTGCTCCAGTGCTCCTGTTATCTATTGCATTTTCTGTTTGCCACTCATACAGACAGGGGAATTTACAGCCAATGCTAATTTGGGTAACATCTGAAGCCTTCTCTGACAAGGTAAGTTCAAATTATGTAGTGATCCCTTCTCATACAGAGACCTTGTTAGGTAGATTAGCGGTAGAAGGGCTCTGTGTGACAGCTTGTTTGCTAAAGGTGAGTCAGGTTCATTTCCAATCCAGGCAGATTATATCATCATTTAAAGAAAACCATATGTATATAATGATGTCTCTTTAAAAAAAATGTCAGAAAGTTCATGTAATATTCCTTCCTTGGTTTTCTTTGCTGTTGACTTCTGAAGGAGAACAGCGGCAAGCATGTACCTTGGAGTGAGACAGCTAATTTTGTTATGGATGAACACAGTGTTGTGACAAAACAGTGGCACAGCTGTCATAACAGCTGTCACACATTAATCATGACACTGACAAATAGCATAATTACTTTATCTGGTATTCCTAGCATGCAGTCTCAGTATGTGCTGCTTCAGTGTAGGCGTATCAACCATGCTTTAATTAAAAAGACATCAATATAGGTTAGACAGACAAGGGCTAAAAAACAGGGATATGAAATGGAAATGATACTATTTATAGAATTTTTATTTTATTTTTTAAATAAAAAGTTATCCAAAGAACAGTTGCTTAGCAGAGGATGTAATTTGTATTGGTTGCTTCTGATTGAGTCTTCCTTATGAATGTGTAAGCTATTTGCATGCTGAGCTCCGTTCCCCGGTGTGTTTCCAACCCACGATGCGTTATTGAGCAGGTGGCTACATGTACCTTAAATTATCACACCACTCCTGCAGTGTTTTTAATATTTTTCATAGTGGCAGAGAATTCAAACTGGCATCTGTATCTATGGAAATGGTTTGGTGGATTTCTGTTGGACAGGAATTTAAAGGCCTGTTCGGATGGAAACGCATGTGTGGTTTTAATTTGAAAGAAAATTATCTAGGGGTAGGGGAACACATCATCGAGATGTGTAATGCTCTGTGTGACTTGCCCTCTCAAGAACTATGGGTCCCAGAGTTCCTTAGTTCCTCCTAATAACTTCTAAGGACAAGAATGAGGAGCAAATATTTTATTTATATATTTATAATTTAGTCAATTTTTATCCCACCTTCCCCAAAGGAAGATAGGGAAGCCCTAAAGGTAAAGGTAAAGGACTCCTGACAGTTAAGTCCAGTCACGGATGACTCTGGGGTTGCGGCGCTCATCTCACTTTACAGGCCGAGGAAGCCGGCGTTTGTCTGCAGACAGTTTTTCCAGGTCATGTGGCCAGCATGACTAAGCCACTTCTGGTGCAACAGAACACCGAAACCAGAGCAGCACACGGAAACGCTGTTTACCTTCCCGCTGGAGCAGTACCTATTTATCTACTTGCAGTTTTTTGGCGTGCTTTTGAACTGCTAGGTTGGCAGGAGCTGGGACCGAGCAACGGGCGCTCACCCCGTTGCAGGGATTCAAACCACCAACCTTCCGATCGGCAAGCCCAAGAGGCTCAGTGATGAAGACCACAGCCCAACCGCGTCCCCATTAGGGCAGCCGTACAACAGCTGAAATATCAAAACATAATTAGCAGCATTACAGAAAATTAAAACAACTAAAACTACATTTTCAATATAGAGCAGACATATGGAACTGCATCTGGCTGATAGGTCAGATTCTGAACTCTCCTCCCCACCCCCTCCCCACATGAGCCACTTTGAGAGGCTACCAGGATGCCTGTCAAATAGGGTAGATCATAATGGGTTTGGATTTTTTTCTTCTTCCTACAGACTGCCTGTAGAATGAAAAGTTGAGCCTAGTACCAAATTGATTTGTTTTCTGGTTGCGCGTGTAGGTCCCCAGGCCACCCCTCAAATAACTTCACACATAACACGTAATTTAGTTTTGATTTTTGGGCACTATTTTGGCCACAACTTTATTAAAATACAAAATCAGTGAGTGGTTGTTTAGACATTGGTTATGACTATCTGTCCCCCCGCCTGGGACAGAACTGGCATCCCGAGGTCCGATCAGTAGCCAGTAGAAGAGAAAGTCAAACTGGGGGGTCACCTGAGCTAAGCGTCGGACCCACGCCGCTCTCCCCAGCAGCTCCCCGAAAGCTTGCCTGCCCGGTCCTATAACAAGGATTCCCATAACAGGGATTGAGCGGCCCTGGTCCCATAACAGGGATTCCCATAACAGGGATTGGGCGGCCCTGGTCCCATAACAGGGATTCCCATAACAGGGATTGGGCGGCCCTGGTCCCATAACAGGGATTGGACGAAATCATGGCAAGCCCCAGGATTCCTTTAACGGAATTCCCTTCATCGCAATAGGAGGGGCAGGCACCGCCTGTTCAGCCCCCTCCACCACCAGCATATTATAACCAATGCCTAACCGCAACCTTACAAGTTGTGACGAATTGCAGAGTAGTAGGCAAAAACCAAATGGCACAGCCAATCACCAAATGGCAAAATTCCTACTAGGCCCCTGCGCCAAGGCAGACGACCCCCATGACAGGCAAAGCAAGGTCAACCGGAAAAGAGGGCGGGTGGGCGGGTGATCCGATGCACTCTGCAAAGAGAAAGAGAAACCAGAGTGCAGCAATTTTTAAAGACTATGGTCCCACCCACTCAATTTGCAACATACAATTTGCCCCAGCAACCCGGTTATCCAATCACAGATGCCAGGCAATAACTATTAACCAGCCTGGCAACAAGAGGCCTGGCCCGGTGGCCCACACCGCAACACGCGCTCTCATTTATTGGAGAACACGCTTTCTCTCAGTGCTGTGTTTGTAAGAATATTGATTCCTCCAGTGTTGACCATCCAATGAGTGGTGGTGGCAGGAATGTGGCTGAAGAAAGAGGTAGAGAGATGACAACCATCTGAGCTTCAAAATTAAGAATTGGGAGTGCACTCTGATTCAAGAGAGGGAGGCAGATGAATCAAGCTGGGGATGCAAAGGAAGGGTGTGCCAGAAACTCCCTTTGCACATCTTGAATGTGGCAGCTTTTTCTGTTGCTCTGCAAGGCATTGAATTATTTTTAGTTGCCAACAAAGGGTAAATTTTTAGTTACCTGCAAAGGGTAAATTGGGAGTGCTTTTTGAGTGTGCTCCCAAAACCTCTCCCTTTCAGCCATTGCTGGAAGTTTCAAACAACACCTTGATCGTTCCCATGTCTGGTGTCGTATATCCATTGAAGAAAGGCCAGGGACAGGTGGGAGTGGTTTGGCCCAAATGCATACCCTCCAACATTTCTCCAATGAAAATAGGGACGTTCCATTCCATAACGATAATTTTACTATTTATACCCCACACATCGTACTGGGTTGCCCCAGCCACTCTGGGCAGCTTCCAACATGTGTAAAAACATGATAAAACATTAAACACTTTCAAGAAATCTCTATACAGAATTGCCTTCAGACGACCCAAGGGTCTGATAACTCCATATTCTCCAACATTTCTCCAATGAAAATTGGAAAAGTGGGACATTCCAGGATCAAATTTGAAACCAGGGTGGTTTCTCTTAGTGCCTGGAAAATAGGGACTCTTGGAGGGCCTGCAAATGGCCTGGCAGGCTGACCAGGTTGAAGGCTGTGGGTTGAAGGCATAGATTGTGACAGCACATTGATAGCATATGGGAGGGGCAACCATCATAATTACCAGAGACGCTGAGATCCCAGTGGCAGTAAGAACTAATAATGCTTCTGAAAGAGTTTACAGGCCCAATACCATGTATGACTAAATGAGTTTGGCCTCGGGAATCTAGAGCATGTTAAAGAATTGACGCTAGAATTCAGACAAATGTCATTGTACTTCTGTATAATTAATATACACGCCTGCCATACTGCTATGTCTGGCTATAAATACAAAACAAGCAGCCAAGGAACTTAAACAATGAGAACTAGAAGAAGCTAAAAAAACACACCAATCAATCCTCCAGTTAAAAAAAAGAAATAAATAGGCAAGCCATTGCTAAAGTCTGACTCCGAAAATGCACTAACTGGAGAGCCAGAGTGACAGAAATGGCAATCTGTAAAGTAATATGGTCTATTTGTGTCACTCCAGAAATAAAATAGAAATATTTCTTTCATGACTTATGAGACCCTATGGGAGGATTTTGTGGGGTGGCATGGCCCTGGGCAGGGGGAAGAGATATCACAAATTCAGAAATAATTTGAAGGACGCATTGTTGATTTCCTTTTCCACTTAAGAGATACAGAGAGAAAACAAACAAACATGCAATGGTCTTTCACATGTAATTAATTCACATCAGGAATCCCCTCTGTGTGTTTCAACTTGAGGTTTTTTTTTTTACTTTCAACACTTTCTACATCAAAATTGGTTAAGCCTTGTAATGGACTGAATTACTTATTGAATATCCAGGGGTATTTCCTGAGTTGCAGCGAAGCTGACTCGCTGAAATATTAATGAACCAATTTCCATGGACTGGGTCTCATTATCTCACTGGTTACCATTGCAAAACATTCTTGCAGACAGGGTCCTTATGGCTGCTAGCAAGGGGATTTGATCAGCCCTTGTATTTTTATGTATATTATTAATACACTTTTTTTATTTAAAGAAACTGTAGATCTGGGGTTTTTTTGGGGGGTTATAGCAAGTTCTGTGTTTTGGACCTACCTAGTTGCTGCAACATTCCATCCTCAAATAAGAAAAGGGAGAAGAAGAGAGAGGAGGAAATGGTTTCTCTCCTCACTAATCCAGCTAAGTAGATCTGCTTGTTAAAACAGGGTGCCCACTTGCACAAGGACAAAAAAGTGGACAAAAGAGGGTATGGTTTTGCATGAAATTTGCATATGCAAATCTGTGTGTGCAGATGCATGCCTAGGTGTAGATGGCAGATAAATAGATAAAGTATGCAAATTTAGAAATAAGTACCATAATGTAAATAGGAATACCGTACATCTCACCAGAGTAGAGATACTGTGACCAGGTGAACTGCATGCCTGCTCTGTCTGAGATAAAGGTAAAGGTACCCCTGCCCGTATGGGCCAGTCTTGACAGACTCTAGGGTTGTGCGCTCATCTCACTCTATAGGCCGGGAGCCAGCGCTGTCTGAAGACACTTCCGGGTCACGTGGCCAGCGTGACATCGCTGCTCTGGCGAGCCAGAGCTGCACACGGAAACACCGTTTACCTTCCCGCTAGTAAGCGGTCCCTATTTATCTACTTGCACCCAAGAGTGCTTTCGAGCTGCTAGGTTGGCAGGCGCTGGGACTGAACAGCGGGAGCGCACCCCGCCGTGGGGATTCGAACTGCCGACCTTTCGATCGGCAAGCCCTAGGCACTGAGGCTTTAACCCACAGCGCCACCCGCGTCCCAGTCTGAGATATATATCTCTAATCCAGTACAGAAGTACCTCGGGTTACGAACTTAGCTCGTTCCAGAGGTCCGTTCTTAACCCAAAACCATTCTTAACCTGAGGTACCATTTTAGCTAATGGGGCCTCCTGCTGCTGCCACCATGCCGCCGCTGCGCGATTTCCGTTCTCATCCTGTGGCAAAGTTCGCAACCCGGAGCAACTACTTCCGGGTTAGTAGAGTTTGTAACCCAAAGCATTTGTAACCTGAAGTACCACTGAATTAAACAATAGTTACTTCACCCCTCCCCAAATTCCATGTTTTTATTGTTTTTGTCTTGGATGGGAGCTGAAGTTCAAGTTTTGGTCCCTCTACTCTCCAGAAGACAGCCGTTAACTTGCCCATCAGGCTTGGTATTTGCTGCTGTGTAGAGGCCAAACTGGGAACCACAGAGGGCTTTTCTCAAAAAGCTTGAGAGGAAATGGGATCCATTTCCATATACCCTGCATTGGAAAGGCCAGAGTCTTTCATAAGGCAGCACAAACACTAGCTCTTTCTGCCAACCAAATTCACAACCTGCGTATCCGCTCTAGCAGTTTCAAGAGCTTTTCGCTATGAGCCACCAAAGTGAGTCAGGCAGATCTTTTCTGCTCTCCATTTGTGATTATCTTTGACATTTACAATAATAATTCTGAGCCTTGAACAGGCACCACTTAAATAAATAAAGAACCGTGTTTTCGGCGTTGCGCTTTGGTGTCTTGTATTTAGGGATGCCTGGGGGATTTTGCTCTTTGTGAAGTCTGAGATGAGATGACATCATCTCCACCTCCCCCTGCAACTCAGAATGTAGCCGTCTATGGGATTTGGCACTTCTATGAATGTTGCAAAATGCTCCTAAGCTCAAAAATGCATATTTTGAGGGTGGGAGTGCGCTCGGAAATACATATTTCATTGTGAATTTTCATGTGCATTAACAAAAAACAACAACAGTGCCAAGTGAAAGCACCGACAGGATTTAATGAACACATCTGGACATGGTGCAGCCTGCAAGTGGCCTGATATGTCCATACCTGCTTACATTCCATTAAAAAACCTGCTGGCCCCAACCTTGGGAGAATGAAGAAGGAAATCTTTTGTTCTTCCCTTTGCTTGACACATATCCTCAGCAGCGCTTGACTCTCCCTAACAATGAGAATCAGCCAGCTTTGGGTGTAAAAGGAAAAACGAGCTGCCGCCAAGTGTAGCTATCTCCTTGAGTAAGAGGTTTATTATTTATCTTCCCTGATGCAGTGCCCATGTGGCAGAATTGATATTGAGCAGCTGGACAGATTGCCCCCCGGAGCCACATCTGCAGCTATATAGATCAACACTACTTTCATTGCCTTAGCGCCAAGGAAGTTTATCTTCTGTCAGCGAGATTTACTACTACTTACTTCATGAATTGTTATGGATTCCCACCCACCCCCTCCCCTTTATTTAGTTTTGAGACTGTAGTAATGTAATCTAGTGTGGATTGTTAACGGCTTATTTGTTAAGCGTTTCTATACTTTCCTCCCTCCCCCCTTTAATAGTGATTTCCATTTCGATTTAACAAGATGAATGGGGAGGTGAGCAAACAAATAGTTTGTGGAAGTCAGAAAGAATAAGAACAAGGAAGGGTGTTTAAGGCACGGGACAGAACAGCGAGAAATATCTCATCATTAGCTCATGTAACCTGCATTTCTCATGGATTTCTGAATGTGGACAGCTAAGGGGTTGTGCACCCAATATGTTTTACACAGTGGCTTGGTGTTGGACTGTGATAATATGTAGAATTGTATTTTATACCTGCAAGTTCCCAGAGAGGACATCCTCCCATAGTGCAGACTAAACAAGAAATAAAAATGGAATGGATCCCGATGATGCTTATCTTTAAAGCTGCTAAAAATGCATCTTTAAGCCAAAACTGTGTGCCACAAAACACAGGAAAAGGATCATAGCCCAGTCATGGAGCACATGCTTTGCAAGAGAGGGACACAGGTGGTGCTGTGGTCTAAACCATTGAGCCTCTTGGGCTTGCCGATCGGAAGGTCGGCGGTTCAAATCCCCACGACAGGGTGAGCTCCTGTTGTTCAGTCCCAGCTCCTGCCAACCTAGCAGTTTGAAAGCACACCAGTGCAAGGAGATAAACAGGTACCGCTGCAGGGGTCCTTTACCTTTTACCTTCTGCAAGCAAATTCTGCCAGTTTTAACCAGATACCTTCACTGGTTTTATGCCTGCTAAAAAAAAAAGCCTGCCTTGACATGTAATTGTATTTTGTACATTTGTTTTTACCTACATTTGGGTAACTTCATTATGCTTACTGATTTAATGTGTTTTTATTGCTATTTCTAATGAGTATTTCATGCCATTTTATGTAAACAGTATATAAATCTTCTAATAATAATAATAATAATAATAATAATAATAATAATAATAATAATTTCACCGCCTCTTGTATCAAATGCTCGCTTATGTCTGAGCCACTCAGGCATTATCAGGTATTTTTTAAAAAGCACAACTATTTGCAAAATTATACAACATTATACATATATTTTACATATAATTCATATAAATGAGTCAAGTCCCATGCTGTGCTATATTTCTGCTGTATAACTTTTATAAACATATCAATATATCTTAGGATTGCCATACATCCGTAATTTCCTGGACATATCCAGAACTCTGCAATCAGAAGCAGTGTCTGGGAATGGAAATCACCAAAATCTGGGCATATGGCAACCCATGTCAGAAGTGTCATTTCTGGCAATTTTCCTTAAAAATAACTCAAAAACTTCGGTTTTGGGGGGCGATGTGTCAAAAAAGCTCAACAATGTTGCTCCCTCCAGAAACCCCATCAACAACTCAACAACTACAAAGCTCAAAAACTGTCCGCATTTTCACTGTTTGAAATATGGCAACCCTCATATATCTATTTATGTACACTTATATGTTTTGTATAGGTATCTGTTTATGTGCTGGTTATCTCTTTATGTAAGCCAGCCCTGCTGCTCATTCCCTGAGGGAGTCCATGCCCCAAAGTCCTGCAATGATGGCACCACAAAGAATGAACTCCTCCTCTGAGGACAGATTCACTTTGACTCTTTGGGACTGCTCAAGCAAACCTTTTGCAGAGCACTTCAAACATCGTTCTATATTTAAATTAAGGAGGGGAAGTGTTTGCTCTCTGAAATTTAGCAACTCTCCTCTCTAAGCAGTGGCAAGCAGACATTCTCCAGAGGTAAGCAATTCTATAGCAGAGGATAGCTATTTATTTTGCAGCAAGGTAAACAAAGAAGAGGAATGGAAACTGGATAAATGCACAGGTTTACATGCTCATCATAGCCAATTTGTTTGGCAGTCAAGAATGCCATTCCCTCTGCCCCAACAGCAAGCTATCCAGTTACCTTTGGAGGGGTCAAACGGGCAGCAGCGGCTTAATCATGTTGCACTGCTATGGAACTCTGAGGGACTCTGCATTGTTGTCAAGTGCATTCGCTCATTCAGGTAAGTGCCAGGGCACTGAAACCCAACCCAGCAAGAGAGATCTCAATAGCTGGGGCAGGCAGGTGACTCCAGGTGCAAATCTCGCTCTTTTGTGCTAGCACATAACGCTCCAGCTACAGTATGGGATGCTCTCCCAAACTCCTTTCTGCAGATGGTAGCGGCAAACCACGCTTTCAGAAGCAATGGCAGGTGGGAGTCTCCCCACATCAACCACAGGAAATCCTGTGCTGGTTTCGCAGGGGGGAGCAGCAGTATCTCAATACTCAACCCTCCCTATGTGGGGACATGAGGCACAAATCACCCTCAGCAGTAAACTGACTGGCTGCATCACTTGTGCAATTGATGGGGGCACAGCTCTGTTTTTCACAATTTGGGGCCAGTGCTTCAGAATAAATTAGCATGCTACATAGCCAGTTGACAAGGTAAACAGACATCTTCTCAGAATGTGCGGAGGCTTTTGTAGTGTTTCCTTATATGTCTTGATGTAAGACTGTGCAACATCCCAACATGTTTAAATAAATGAATCTGACACCAATGAATGATTAGGGCTGCAGAGATCTTGTTTAGTTGCTTAAAGTCTTGCTCAGAAGTGTGCCTAAATTTCCTTATGGTTTCAGACACATCAAGTGACCAAAATGACTTTGGAGTCTTTGATCTAGGCCACTTTCCTGGATACCTCCCTTTGGCCCTACTAAGAGCAGGGTACTGACATTGTTTCAGCCAGGGCATTAGAGGAACTGGCAGTGAAAAAGGAGAATTTTTCACTGAATCTTGATGTCAGAATTTGATTTTATAGTTCAAATCTATGCCTGGGAGATCTTCTCAGGTGCCATAGAGTGTACCCTAAGTTATTGCCTTGAGGTTACTGTCTGTGAGAGCTAATGATGTTGCAAATAAATTCTTAACATGCAAAAATATAACCTCTTCTCTTTGTACTGGTAGTGATAACTGCCACAGCATATGCAGCAGCATAAGAACAGAATACTGGTTTGCAGTCTGTAGTAGTGAAAGTGTTCATCCATCCAATTCAATCCAAATGACGCATCTACAACCTTTCTGGAAAAGTATCATTTTCAGAGCCCAAAGGGTTTTAGATTTTGCATCTCAAGTACATAACCAGGACATTATTTGAATTGCATAGCAGAGTCCACCACTGATTTGTCGGAGAGAATTAAGCAATCATTCCTGGCAAGATAAGAAGCACTTCTCCTCCTACTTTAAGTTCAATTATGGCCCATTTTTAATCACAGGTGGCTTCCATTCCCAGCTCGGCATTTTTCAAGTGCACTCTGCCTTTCAAAGGTTGGAACTGAATGTTGTAAAATACTCCTGAATTATGGTGAAACTGTGTTTTGCATGGCATAGAACCTTGTTACGATGAGATTTTTAAGCATAATAACATGGTCCCACTGATTTTTCTCCCCTTTTCATCTGCATAAGTATAGTACATGGGACATTTCTAATAAAGTGGATGTCAAGTCACCTACCCACCTTAGGAAAAGGTTACCTCTCTTTTTTAAGTACCCCATCAATCATTATGAATTAGCATGGTATTCTATGTGAAAAGTGCTGATCATTATAAATTCATGTGGTATTCATGAGGATGTCAAATGTATACCCAGAGGCCTTTATCTGTTAGAAAGAAAGCCTTACACATGACCTATCCCCAGTCTTCCTGCATATGACATTGCCTTTAAGCTGCATAAGACATATGAACACTGGACTATATAATCTCCTCTGTGTTTAAGGCAGCACAAAAGGCAACAGACACCATCAATCAAGAGACATCTTGATCTAAGAATGACAGACTATGATGACTTTTCTTTCCATATTAGCTTTCTTTTATATGAGTAGACCTCAGCAGATTTCTCAGCCTGGTATCAATCAGTGGGTGGTGGGTGCTTACAAGGTGCTCTGAGGCTTATATTTTCTTCCTCTTTGCCTTTAATAGTAGCAACGTTAGTGATGGTGCCGTGGGGGGCTGAGGACTTAGCGGTTGCCACGATGGCCGTGGGGCTGCCCCAACATGTGATCAGCGTACACTCTGGACTTTGTTTTCTCAGCTGGGCAAGAAGAGATTAGTCTGAAAGTGGGGACATTGACATCAGTCCCATGTCCTGGTCAGATCACTTCCTGTTGAGATTGTAACAACAACAACAACAACACAATAGTAAGAAAAACGCAGATTAAAATGCTGCCATTTTCAGGAGGACTTGAAATGTTGCAAACTGAATTAAAGATGGGGAAAATGACAATGAGAGAAACTAGCCACTCAGCTACATTTGTAAAGATAAAGCGCTTTATATGCGTTCTAACACTGTGGCACCAGATGCCGCTGCAGAGTCCCATCTTTCACCAATGGGATTTCCCTGTATGAAGTTTACAGCACATTTAACTGAATTGCTTTTTTGATGTGTCTAGATACAGCCCAAAATGTATAGATTTGTTGATTCCTTTTCACAATTTATCTTTACAACTTGCCAATTCTGTTTGCAGCCTCCCGTCACTTCCCTTGACTTTACACCTCCATTGTAGGATCAAGTATTATGATTCGTTCAACTTTTCCGGACTAGTAGGAAGGAGCACCATCTTAGGTAAAACAAGCTCAAGGCAGAATCAGTGCTCATTGAAGAAGTACCCTTGTCTGAGAGCAAAGAATCGCAGTGTAATTATAATTATGAGAAGATTGGACCTTAAACATGATTAAGTGTTCGGTACTGAGTACCAACAGCAGATGTCATTTTATATTGGTAACAAGTTGGTGGGTTTTGCCACCTGCATAGCTGTTATTACCGTCTTGGTTTTAATAATTATTTTGATGTAACTGTCGTTCAGTGATATTTCAACAATTGCAGCCTTGACATGACACTAGATTCACAGCATGATAACATTACTAATATTTCAAGAAAGGGGTGCTTTCCAAGGAAGTGAGCAATGAAGCAACAGCTGCTGAAAGATTACCTTGAGAAATTCATACGAGAGATTGTAATTGAGAAACAGGCACGACAAATTTCTCACAGTTCTTCCTGTCAGTAATTAAATTGTTCCTTCATCCTTCTGAAAGAAAAGAGCCTTGCAACATGAGTTGTTGGTTCCTGTCACATAGCTTTGGTGAAAACACAGATATACAGTATGGTCTATGACAGGGGTGGTGAACTGGATTCAGCTGGTGGGCTGGATCTTTATATCTCACATCTTTATCTGCCCCATATACTGTATGTCATATACAGTATATAATGTCAGGTACAAAGCAGGTGGATGTCTTGACTGAAATGGCCTCAGAGGCTGAATAGGGAGGCATGGGGGCCATATATTCCCTATTGCTGGTCTATGATATCTGGCTAAAATATCTTACATTTGACATCTGAACAATGTCAGTTATGTGGATGATAGGGGACTAAGTCACCTAGAGTAGACAAGGCTATTGATCACAAGTAGTCTACATGCTAGTTGTGTGGTTGTATATCATCCTGTGACTGGAGCAGGAGAATTTGCATGTCATTCACTTTCTCTTCTCTTCTCTTCTCTTCTCTTCTCTTTTTAATGCATCACTCTCCACATTTTACAGAATTTGGGTCTCTGATTAGTTTACCCCGCCCCCCAACACAGACTAGGAATGAATGGGTGAGAATAGCTGCTGGAGCTTGGTGAAACTGCCCACCTACCATGGACTGGCAACATATGGTCTCCTTCCGGTGGTCCCGTATAAAATAGGAGTGCCTCTATTTTTTCAGCTTATTTTGGAACACTTGGGACTGACCCTAGAGATATGTGAGTCTGTTTCTAGTACAGGTAACACACATCTTCCACAGGGGTTTAGTTCCGGGGGTCCATACATATCTGCAAAAATGTGTAAAGCCAGGAAGCCCCAGAACTGCCCTCCCCCACAAGGGAAAGGGCTGCTTGTCTGGCTTTGGGAAGGTGGTCCAAGGCGTCTGGGGCCCCATCAGTGGGAGGGTGGCCAGGGTTTCATCCAGCATAAATTGTGCCACCCTGTTTCCAGTAGAAACCAATATCATGCAGTCTAGGCAACATGGTTGAATCTCCACTCAGTCAATGCATGGAGATTAAAGCCCCTTTCCTTGTGCTTTGAGTGGGTGAGGTGGGAGCACCAATACTTCTGCCAGTCTGCTTAAATGAGATAAAGCAGAAAGCATAAGCCTCTTGAATGGAGAGATTAAAAGCAGTGATTTATCAGAAATGCATCTACCTTTTTACCATTCTTCATCAAGTAATAAGGGGGGGGAATCAAAAGGGGGGAAATTAATTAAAATCTCTTGAGTGGTGTGTGGTGGTCTGCCTTCTGTCGCCTTCCCAATTGCCTGTTCTTCCTGACAACTCAGTGATGCACTTGGCTGTCCTGTCCTATAAGTGTAGGAAAGCACAGAAGTTGCCTGTCGGGCACCTGACAACTGGCAGCTATTTTTTAAGTGAACTTCTTCCTCTTTTACTTTTAAAAAATAACTTTCAAAAAACTTTTAAAGAAATTGTTTACATTTTTAAAAAATTAATAAATAGTAAAAGGGAAGGCTTCCTTTAAAAACAAAGCCAGTGAGCCTGCCAATCGCAGCCAATAAGTAGTCTCAATCTTCAGTTTTCCCAAGCTTCAATTAAAGCCTAGGGAGGGACACCATGATTTAACTCCTTAAATTTAATGGAAAGAAAAGCTCACACACCACCCTCAGCCATCTCACAAAGGCATGGTAAACTCAATACTTCACCCACTGAAATTAGAAAGTGCCCTTCCAATGAATCAGAAAAATTGAAGTCTTTTCTGTGGAGGAAGCAAACTTTTTTAAAAAACATTTTCATTAATTTTTGAAAAGGAGGGGGGGGGGAACAGTACCAAAACCTTTGAGAAATTGGAAGACAGATTTTGGCACAGCACTAGCTAAAAGCGAAAAGGAACATGTTAGAAAAGTTTTCTGAATGATCTTTTAGTTGCAACCATAATATACCAATACTCCCAGCAGTAACAAATTGCACATTGGAGCATTGTGTCCATCTGATGGTATGAAACTTTCCTGCTGCAGAATTTGGAAGAGCAAGGCCATTTCATTACATTTAACTTTAAACGTTTGACTTCAAGTTCTGAACTGGTCATCAATAATATCCATTAGTCGTTGCACATAATTTTGTCTCAAGCGATATCTGCTGCATTAAATGGAAAAGGGAAAAAAAACTTGAAGAAGATACAATGAAAACTATGAATTAAATAGCTCCTAGCATCCCATTCAAAATCATGTGAACAAAAGAACCTCCAATAAAAAAATTAATTGAAAAATGAGGTGGGGGTGGGGACAGGAAAAGAAAATGAAAGGGACGGAAATTACTGCATGTTACTATAAATGGGGACAGATTGTATCACAGGATTATTAGAATTTGGAGGAAAACATTATTATTTTCTAAATTGAATTGGATTATTTATTACTGTTCTAAAAAGTATTGAACACAAAGAAGATTTCAGGCAAATATTAGATTAGACTGGGAAATAATGTATATGAGAGAAGTGGGTCTGAGATAAATCTCTATATAAACATTACAAATATTAAATTCTCCTTCACATGGCTCCAGTCTGATAATACATTTTGTATTGTGCTCTCATACCATAAGACTACAGAAGCAAACATGGGTCAGCTCCTATTGCATGAACTGTGGATTCAATATCTGATGTGTAGGAGCACATTTCACCTATCCAGTGACATGGTATAGAAAAAGTAGTTTCTAGGGGGGAAGCTGTGGTTAGAAGCATCCAAATGGGTAGGAACCATCCACAACTGAGACCCATGCATGTAGGAGCCCAGCTCAGATGTTTGCCTGCATATGCGTAAGCTCAAAGAGGGTATGGGTCAGGGGCACGTACATAAGGCAGGCCTCCAGTGTCCCTAGGTGTTTAGGCTCTCTCTCTCTTTCCCTTTTTTAGACCTTCATGAGAAGGTATTTGGAGCATCAAGAAAATATGCTTAGAAATCACGCAGAAATAGAAAGCCCAGCAAGATTCACTGCCACCAAATGGAGAAGGAATTACCGTATTTTTCGTTCCATAAGATGCACCCAACCATAAGACACACTTAGTTTTTTGAGGAGGAAAACCAGAAAAAAAATATTCTGAATCCCAGAAACCAGAACAGCAAGAGGGATTGCTGCGCAGCAATCCCTCTTGCTATTCTGGCTTCAGCGATAGCTGTGCAGCCTGCATTCGCTCCATAAGATGCACACACATTTCCCCTTACCTTTTAGGAGGGAAAAAGTGCGTCTTATAGCGCGAAAAATACGGTAATTCCTATCAGACATCCAACACTTGTTATGGGACTCAGATGTTGAAAAGGACTAGGCATGTGTGATGATGAGCTATACCATGGGTAGGCAAACTAAGGCCTGGGGGACGGATCCAGCCCAATCGCCTTCTGAATCCGGCCCGCAGACGGTCTGGAAATCAGCGTGTTTTCACATGAGTAGAATGTGTCCTGTTATTTAAAATGCATCTCTGGGTTATTTGTGGGGCCTGCCTTGTGTTTTTACATGAGCAGAATGTGTGATTTTATTTAAAACGCATCTCTGGGTTATTTGTGGGGCATAGGAATTTGTTCATTTCCTCCAAAAAAATATAGTCCGGCCCACCACATGGTCTGAGGGATGGTGGACTGGCTCTCTGCTGAAAAAGTTTGCTGACCCCTGAGCTATATAGTAGATGCCTTCTCTCTGAGTTTCATGGAAATGTAATACGAATAAATATATACTCCAAAAGTATCCGAAGGCACCACATTGGGCTGCCCCTGATTTAATGTTAATTGGCGCTGTCACAATCTCAGTGACCTATGCTTTTAAAAACTCAAAGGGAAACAGAGTGTCTTTACCAGCTCATCTGAGGAACCTCATCTGAGGATACTGCAGATGACAGGTCTTTGGAGGACACCTTCTGAAAGCAGATAGACAGCAGTTCAGATTCACCGCTGAACGAAATGATGTAAAGTATTGCACTTGGGCAAAAAAAATGAGAGGCACAAATACAAGATGGGTGACACCTGGCTTGAGAGCAGTACATGTGAAAAGGATCTAGGAGTCTTGGTTGACCACAAACTTGACATGAGCCAACAGTGTGACGCGGCAGCTAAAAAAGCCAATGCAATTCTGGGCTGCATCAATAGGAGTATAGCATCTAGATCAAGGTAAGTAATAGTGCCACTGTATTCTGCTCTGGTCAGACCTCACCTGGAGTACTGTGTCCAGTTCTGGGCACCACAGTTCAAGAAGTACACTGACAAACTGGAACGTGTCCAGAGGAGGGCAACCAAAATGGTCAAAGGCCTGGAAACGATGCCTTATGAGGAACGGCTAAGGGAGCTGGGCATGTTTAGCCTGGAGAAGAGAGGTTAAGGGGTGATATGATAGCCATGTTCAAATATATAAAAGGATGTCACATAGAGGAGGGAGAAAGGTTGTTTTCTGCTGCTCCAGAGAAGCGGACACGGAGCAATGGATCCAAACTACAAGAAAGAAGATTCCATTCTATGATTCTAAATTTCCCCAAGATTCCAAGTGTGCCGGATAATATTCAGTACCCTGAAAGTGCATCTTCAACTTACTTAGTATTCCCTCCTTCCTTCCTTGCAATAGCAACTGGGGACTTTCCCGTCACATTCAAAAGGGAAGGGGCTGTAATTCTACCCTCTCCATGTGCAAGTAGGATATCCTTTGCGCCCACCCTTTCCTCATCTGGCATGCAAGGCAGCTATTAAGAAGAAAAGACACTGGACAATTAAATCTCTTAAACAGCTGCTGCATTTCAAGCTGGTGTTTCTATTACACAAAATGCCTTAGGTCTGTTTCAGTTGTAGAGCAACTGCACAGACCTGATAGTATATTTCACTGCGGTTGTGGGGAGGGGAATGGGGGGGGGATGGCCTACGACATAAAAAACAAGGATGCAGGGGAGAATGATGAATTAGCACCAGGAGGGAGAGGCTTCAGAATATGAAACATGCTTGCTGGTTAATTTCCTTCTCCTCAATTCATGCATCACTCAAACAGACACAGCTGCCTCTCTTTCGTTCAGAAGTTGACTGTTCCTGAAAAGGTAAAGCTCCACGCGGCCAAGGGACAGCTGTAGTCGCCATTGTGCCATGAGTAATGTAAAGTTACTTGGGAATGGCACCTCATTAATTACAGTGAATTCTAAGTAACTTTCAAACTGCTCCTGAGATTATGCTAAACCTGCTAATGGATGTTTACGAGTGTATCCTGAGATGGTGAGATCAATTTAGCTGTATGACACATACTAAGACTATAATAGTTAATAAGGTTGTCAACCAATTAAAGGTTTTCTTCTTGAGCAATCATCTGCCTTTTAACCAATTGATTAAAGCTTCAGTCCTACAGAAACCTACCTGGTAATAAATCCTGTTGAACTCAATCAGGTTTCCTTGTGAGTAAACATTTGTAGGATTGTACTATATGTCTTTCTCTGTGTATGCATAATTGCATGTTTGAGACTACCAGCGTGTCAATATAGGTGCTCTTTTGAGGTGTGATAATGAGGCTAACCTCAAAAAGGAAAAATGTGCCTTTCAATTGCTGCCCCGCCAATTAAGAACTCCTTTCACCAATTTTTCAGCTTAAATTTTAGTTAATTAAAACAAATTAAAGCACTAATCTCTCATAAGTAAATTAATCTAACATGCGACATTTCATTCCTGCCTCAAGAAATAAAGAAAAGATGTGAGTCAACGGCAATATGAGCTAAAACTGGGTGCCCATAATGGATACTGTTCTATTAGGCATCCATGATTTTCATTAAGAAATGGCATTTCATCAATCATCTTTTTATTTCATTTCACTTACATGAACATACTGAACATAATTTAATTGCAGACATCCCAGTTTCTCAATGGAAGCGTTAAAAAGGAATCTATTTACTTTGTTAGTTACCATTAGTTCTCCTAAATAATATCAGTGATTGTTAGACTCTAGAGTATTTAACGCATATTATCAACTGCTCAATTGCTTGCTTCTCCAATAAGCCAAATTGCAATACTCAATCAAATGTATGATATGATGGCCACACAAGCACACCTGCAGGACCTTCCCTGTGTTTTTCTATGACTAATTTAACTCTTGGCATCTCATGAATATATGAACTTTACTCTCTTAGAAAAAGAAAGGAAAGGAGGTCACTTGATTGAATAAAAATATTGCCTCTATACTAGCCTTCTCCTGTTAGGATTCTTGCTCCCTGTTTGCAGTCATGAGATTATTGTCTATCACATGACGGTGTATGTTCTCATTCCACAGAGTGGGAATTTGATGGAGACAGGATGTTTTGTGTTACTGTGTTCCATGAGGTGGGACTATTGTCCTTTGTTCTTTCTCTCTTTGCTGTCTGATGAGAAAGAGGAAGGAGCTAAGTCAGAATGCTCCAAGTGTATTATATGTAAATAAAGTAGATTAGCCAAAATGCTGCGCTACTGAGTTCTGTTACACAAACTGCAAATACTCTGCAGGATTGTAAGTGTGCTGATGCTTTTTGGTATCAGTCACTGTGATGTTCGGGCTGAAAAAAGCTTTTGAAGCTCCCGAATGACAGACCAGGAGGGAGAAAACTTGCCAGTCGGGCATGTGTCTCTACCAGGGTTCTATACAAGTGTAGGGCGATCCTAACAACCTGATGCCCTCCAGACATTTAGGACTAAATTTCCAGTCCTAGTCAGCATGACTAAAAGCCAGGAATGATGTGGGCTGCAGTCCAGAGCATGTGCTTAGGGAAAGGTGCTCTCCCTTTACAGCTTTGGATCATGTTTCAGGCCTATGATGTGAGAGCACACAGAGCGGCATTGTTGTGGCTGATCCATAGATATGGACTTTCCTCCACTGGAAGATTTATCACAGTGTGTTGTGAGTACGTAGTATTGAAACTGAGAGGACTTCCAAGTAAACATATACTTAATCTGGCTGCACAACTTTCCTCTTTTAAAAATATAGTTGGTGTACATTTCTACAGCTGACCTTTGATTTCAGTATTACACTTCATTACTGTTGCGTGAGTCATATTGAGCATACAATGAAATACTTGGGATACAAATACTGCAGTAATTATTGAGGCTTCTGAATAAATTATGTCATTTAACATCTGCTATTAAGCTATTCCCCACATTTATTGCATCATAACAATGTCATTACAGAGGAAAGCTGTGCAGATAAGCAGCATGGCAATAAATGCACAATATGTATCTAAATGTTTGCTCCTCCATAACTCTTTCTGCTTAATTGTGACAGCCAAGGCTCACCCTCCTTTTTAAATACAGCAAGTTCTAATCAATTGTCATATATAAGTCACTGTTCAAGAAATTCTAACACTGTACACCAATTAAGCTGTAGGGAGGGGAGAGAAAGGAAGCAAGGGATGAGTGATAAAATCAGGTTTTCTTGCTTCATTTTGCGGTGCTCCCTGTGTTGATCAGCTCTGTGTGGAGCCTAATATCAAGGGGAATTGAAGGTCCTTCCCTCCCATCTCAAAGCACGTCACTAACCCCCTTCCCCCAAGTTGTATCAGTTGTAACCTTCTGCGACTATTTCTTTACATATCAGTGTCTTATAGCTCTGTGCTTGGCTATATATCCATGTTTCTCTAGGTTCATGGGCTCACTAAGAAGTGAGGCTGTCCGAAACCTTCTCGTGGAGCACTGAAAAGCTCCAGATAGAACCTTTTTTATGTATGCTACAACAGCAGCAAGAATACTCATCGCAAAGTATTGGAAGACACAAGAGCTACCCACCCGGGAAGAATGGCAGATGAAACTGATGGACTATATGGAAATGGCGGAAATGACTGGCAGAATCCGAGACCAGGGAGAAGAGTCGGTGGAAGAAGATTGGAAAAAATTCAAAGTATATTTACAGAAATATTGCAAAATTAATGAATGTTAGAAGAATATTGGAATGAAGTTATATGGTTTTAGCAGAAGTGTTATTAAGAATTATATGAATATTAATTGTTAATGTGTCAAAGTGGAAAATTTAAAGTTAAATTGTGTTAGGATAAATTATAGAATAAAAATTGAAGAAGAGGGAAAGGATTTGTTGAATTAGCAAATTTGAACTAGAATACAAAAAAGGGAGGTGTGAGGAAGTCGAGGAAATAAGCATATGAAAGATACAGATATGAAATTTGGATGTGTGTTTAAATGTTTTTGGGGTTTTTTATGTTGAATTGTTGTAGTGTACTTTTTTATTGTTGATGTATTGTTTGTTGAATCTATGTATTGTTTTTCTTTATTGTCTTTCTTTTCATAATTATAAAACATTTAATAAATATTATTTTTTTAAAAAATGAAAAGCTCCAGATAGTGTTTCTTGTTGTTGTTTAATTCAAGCACAGCAATGGAGATTTTTTTAAAAAGGTTAAAAGCTTCATATAAGTTAAATAAAAATCGTATGTCTGGAAGATAATGTATTCAGATAGTATTCTCAGAAATAAGTCTGCTTAGGTCAGTGAGATTTGCACCCAAATGTGAATCTGATTGCTTCTGAAGCAGTCGAGGGAATTTCTACTCCTTAAACAGTCCAAATGTAAACGGCACTTCTTCATTTTCCTTTTCCTTGTAGCCTTAAAAACTTTCAACGAACTGAAGCACAACAGATTGAATCACTTAACCTTGTTTTCCTGCTTGTATTTTTCACACATCTGCGCTCAAGAGTTGTATGCAAAATATGAACAGCCTTATTAGCCTAGAGAAGAGATGCTGTTGTAGAGGAATGGAATGAACTCGCTCAGCAAGTAGAAGCAGCGAAGATGTTTGAAGAGGCCCCCAGACATGAGTGAGCTTCAAGTTCTATGGTTTGGTTACATGATTCCAGATAATCAAGTCATGAAAAAGTGGCATACATCTGTGAGGATTCAAATGGAATCTATTCAAGGAAAAGTGCCTCTGATGGTGGAGACAGAACACAGCTATCATGACAGTCTTTTCCATCCATGATTTTTTCTAATCCTCTTTTAAAGCCAAGAATTAGGAAGGGTTTCAGGGAAGAATCAAAGTTCAGTAGTAAAGCACTTGTTTTGTGAGCAGAAAGCTCTAGATTCCATCTCCTGCACCTCCAGGTAAGGCTAGGAAAGTCTTCTGTTTGAACCTGCAGACCTGCTACCCATCAGCACGAAGCCTTCTGAGTTAGACAGACCAATTGTATAAGACAGTTTCCTATCCTTCTATATATCTTATGGCTAGAAAAAACACAATAGACCAAAGTCCAGCAGGAAAGTCTGGTTTTTGTGTTTCTTAAGCTGGGTGCAAACATTTTCAGAAACTTGGGAACCAATCCATAGAGTTACAACTGGTCACAGATACAGTGGTATCTCTGGTTGCGAACGGGATCCGTTCCAGAGCCCCGTTTGCAACCTGAGCAGAACGCAACGCACGTCTGTGCGTCCACTCGGGTCCCGATTCGCCACTTCTGCGCATGCACATGACGTCATTTTGAGTGTCTGCGCATGCGCAAGCGGCGAAACCTGGAAGTAACCCTTACCGGTACTTACGGGTCACCGTGGGACGCAACCTGAAAAGATTTGACCCGAAGCGTCTTTAACCCAAGGTATGACTGTATACATATTCATTTTCTCCCTATTCTACTAAAAATGCAACTTTTTGTACCCTGTTGTCTGGCTTGCTCATATTTTCAGCAAAAGTGTCGCCCTAGAATTAATGCTCATAATAGTGAAGCTTCCTTGTAAAGTCATAATTTTCAGCAGAAGAAACATTTATTTCTCTTATTTTCAGTTGAATTTGTAGTCAAAGGTTATCTAAGTAAACATGAATTGTTCCGTGCATAGCAATGATAGCCTCTGTGGTCAGCCCTTTCTGAACAGCCTGAAACCTTTGTGCGACTGTTCTATTAATCTCCTGCTGCAGAGCAAGCAGAGGTTAGTACGCAATATTACTTGCTACACTGTGCAAGTCAGATCTAATCCTAAAATAGCAGAGGGTTGGGATAGAGATCGCTGTACCTTCCTATATTTTAATGGCGTGTAGATAGGACAGGTGTCAGGGAAGGAGATTGACATATAATACTTTCGCACCTTACCACACTATAATCAGCACACCTTGCACAGACAATAACTGTTTTCACATGAGAAGTCTCACCTTGGTCTTCTGAAAAATCAGCACAGTAAAGTTCTACTAGCCAGGCAAACCACTCTTCTCTGTAAAATCTATAGAATACAGAATTAATACAGAATATTTCCTGAAGGGTGCTTAAATCCTGGTCCTGTAGAGCTTGCTTTGCTGACCATTCTCACCCATCTGACAACCTTTGATTCCCACTTCAACCATCAAGAAAGGTTGATTAGATCCCCACCCTGTTCCCAGTGTAGATCTTTATCCCCCCCCCCATTGCTCCTCATGTAGATCTCCACTCACCCTTCTTCCCTGGGGGGTTTTATTCTGTGGTTTGTCTCCGGTGCCAAAATGTCTTGGGCCTGCGCTGGTGGGTATTACTGAGCACGGCTTCCATATACAGTGGTACCTCAGGTTAAGTACTTAATTTGTTCCGGAAGTCCGTTCTTAACCTGAAACTTTTCTTAACCTGAAGCACCACTTTAGCTAATGGGGCCTCCTGCTGCTGCCGTGCCGCCAGAGCACGATTTCTGTTCTCATCCTGAAGCAAAGTTCTTAACCTGAGGTAATATTTCTGAGTTAGGGGAGTCTGTAACCTGAAGCGTATGTAACCTGAGGTACCACTGTACTACAAAGTGTCTTTTACAAAGTTTCAAGTCTATATGAGGAGATAGAAAGGTTAGTACAATACGTTAAAGATAGAGGGATGGTTTGGGAATCTGACAGTCCCTAACTCAGAGAGAGGATTTTTATTTTTGTTTTTGCAAGCTGAGTTGCATTCATTCATTCATTCATTCATTCATTCATTCATTCATTCTATCTATCTATCAGTCTTTATTGCGGCCAGCGGCAGAGCATATGCCCACACTGCCCTGGGTGGGCGCGCTCCCGAGGGGGGAATGGTGCAGAGGGTACCCTCCCAGGCATGGGATAGCCCCTCAGCTGCCCAGAGCGACGTGCGTGCCCTGCAGCTGGGGCAGAATGAGCTGCCCATGGGGGCAGAGCGAGCCACCCATGGCGGACATTTGGCGCGCCACCCACCCGCGGCTCCCAAGCCTCCCCCAAGGTGTCAAAATGAAGGGTGATGGGGGGAATGCCACTGGCAAAGTGGCACAGCTCCCCTCTTAGCCTGGGTAGGAGGCTTGGGAGTTGCGGGCACATGGCGCGCCGAATGTCACCCCCCTCAGTGAGGGCACCTGGGGTGGTCTGCCCCCACCGCTCCCTTCCTATTCCCCTGATTGCAGTCAAAGACCAGACAATGAGTTGCACCCAAACTTCCAGCGGATCTCATCTCAGAAATCCTGCCTAACAGACAGCTCTTTTGCAGAAGCATCAGACTCTCTGAATTAATCTCACAACTACCATAGCTCTTCTTCAGCTTTTCCCACTCCAAAGCTTAAATATAATATTTTAAAAATGTGGCTGAATTTCTGAAAACCTGTTGTTGAAACATAGCTATCTACCGTATTTTTCGTCCCATAGGACGCTCCGTCCCATAGGACGCACCTAGTTTTTTTGGGGGGAAATAAAAGGGGGGGAAATCCCTTTATTTCCCCCCCAAAACCAGGTCGGGGAAACCGAACCAGGTCGAGGAACAGCGGGATGGTGGCGCTGCGCCTCCCTGCTGTCCCCCGAGCTTGTGGGGCTGGCCGATGTCTGCCTGGCGCGCAGGGCGCTCTGCTTCAGGGTGGTCCGCACGCCGGGCGGCAGGCTGCTATCCGCAGCGTGGGGAGCCCTGTGGGGAACTCCTGCAGGGCTCCCCATGCTGCGGATGTCTGCCCGGCGCGAGGGGCACTCTGCTTCAGGGCGGCCCGCCCGCCGGGTGGCAGGCTGCTATCCGCAGTGTGGGGAGCCCTGCGGGGAACTCACGCAGGGCTGCCTAGGCTGCGGGTGTCTTCCTGAAGCCTGGAGAGCGAGAGGGGTCGGTGTGCACCGACCCCTCTCACTCTCCAAGCTTCAGCGAAAGCCTGCATTCGCCCCATAGGACGCACCCAGATTTCCCCTTCATTTTTGGAGGGGAAAAAGTGCGTCCTATAGGGCGAAAGATACGGTGACTGAATGAAGCTTCCTGAAAAGATTCTTGGTTTGCAGGAGAAATCTTCCAGGCAGCCACAAATAATACTTTCAACATAATCCTGGCAGTTCAGCACAAATGTTCCTGGGTTGCCTTTGCTCTGAAATGCTCCCTTCCATTTATTGAAGTCTCCCCTCCAATGTCCCTTTCCTCTCCCCTCCCCTGAATACACGCAATAACCCTTCTAAGTTGGCCTGCACAACCTCCCAGATTTTTCCTCATCAATTTATTTGCAGACATTAGTCTTGAGCTCCTCATCGTCTTCTGCTAAGTGGGAGGTTGTTCTGGCCTTCAGAATGTGATATGGATCAGTGCTCTGGAAAACCAGCATCTCCCTGTGCTCCTTCACAGCTGTCTCATTAACTACCACTTCTTCTCCAAATCCTCGCATGTTCCTTATTGTCTTTTCTATATACACAGAAAGCGCTACTGCACAGCTTTGCTCCACAATGTGAACAGGATGCATGAGTCCCACCGAGCCTTTTCTACGTCTTCCTCTTCTGTTCTACCAGACCATAAAGGGGAAAGTACAGGAGGATATGGTTATATATTCAAGGAACCGGAGAGCCATGCAAAGTTATTTCTTAGGAGTAAATGAAAAGAGACCATAACTCTCCAAACATCTGTCTGCTCTACTCCAATCCTCACCATTTCGGGAGCCAATTTACAGTTGCCTTCTTGTTTAAATTATCTTTCCCCCCCCCCTTCCATGCTGCATAATGATATTGCACAGCACTCCATTTTCATGCCTCAGCCAGACTATTGTCTATTAAAATGAGGGATGGGGAGACAATAGACTGGTGGATCCTCCTGGTATAGATCCCTCATAAAGATCAATGGGAAATGCCTTCTTAAATACTATCAGTTGGATATAAATTAAAAATATTACTTGAAGAAAGACATCTGCAACTTCACTGTTATATAACCCTCATCCCTTGGAAGCTTGCAAAAACCATCTCATAGAATATTTTGGGCAGACATTTGGTGATGGTGGTTAAGCAGATGTGAAATTATTTAACATTGACTATATTTCATACTCTTTGGAAATAATAATTATTATAATAATAACTTTTTAGCACACTGAGCCTCTGGGCTAGATAGGGGAATAGGATCAAATACATATTTGTAAGAATTATTATCATCTCTGTGTTAGATTTGTGCATTAATTATTTAGCCACTTATTTTCACATGCTACATTTTCGTAACTTATCTATTAATCCAAATTAATATCATAAAAGAATTTTTTTTAAGGGTGTGCCAGGCCAAACACAGCCATAAATCTGATACTAATCAGAGCCGAGAGACACGCAATCAAGCTCTCCTTCCCAGTCGTGGTGGTGGTTTGGTTACATAATCATGCAATTAAGTGTACAAATCCACATCAAAATGTTTGGAATCTGAATTAATTACCTGCATATGACTCACTGACATTAGAACATGAACTATCTTCCCAATATTTGGCATTGTTGCCAAAAATATAATGGAGAACATTAAATAAGTGTTGAAATAAAAAGTATTAAATAGAGGGATGATCTGGAGGAGAATGTGGCTCTTTTCCAGGCGTACAACTTGTAATTATGATGGGTGGTGTGTGTGGAGAGAGAGAGAGAGAGAGAGACTCCTGTATCACTGTGTAGATGAAACCCTCCTACCACCCAGGAGTTGGTAGACTGGCCAGCTTCCGTTTGCAAGGACCCAAAAGGAATTTGGGCACATAGTGTATCTTCCAATGTCCCACATGCACACCCAAGTACAACATTGTATTCCCACTTATTCTCCATTTAGACAGGAAAAAGTACTAGGAGCCCACTGGGCACATTGTTGATTTTATGTGCTTTTTTTATTTGTACGTTACTTTAAACTCCTATTTGTAAGTCACTTACAACTCCCCCTCTTATTGTGATCATTTGCTATGTCTTGATTTGTTGAGGCAACAGCCTGTACTGCTGACTTTTTAGATTTACTGAGTAGTGATGGAATGCATTTGTGTTGTGGTGCGATGAGATAGGCTTGTTGTAAAGCATGGATGCGTTTTAACATTTGTGTGGGGTGGCTACAAGTTTGGCACAAGTCTTGGTGTATTGTACCAAACATCTACTATTTTCAGAGCAGAAGCTGTTTTAGTCTGTCTTGTGGAATCTTAAAAACTAAAGGTTCTTCCAGACAGGCTGTTGAGTCACACACTACCTTTGATTCTTAAACTACATTTTTTTCTTTTTTAAAAAAAGCTTAGATGCTTTCATATTGTCATGTGGTTTGGATATCATGGCGTTGTCTCATCATTGCTGGGGGGGCGGGAGGTGGTGCCTTTATAATGAAAAGCTGGAAACAAACAGAGAGGAGAATGACACATTCCATTAGACATGTTTACATACATAATTATCTTGATCAATCCAATAGAAATTATGTTAATATAAGAACATGCCAAAAATGCAGATATAAAAAATGTAAAATTAGTGAAAAGAGGTTGGGGGGGGGGGACTATTACAGTGGTACCTCGGGTTAAGAACTTAATTCATTCTGGAGGTCTGTTCTTAACCTGAAACTGTTCTTAACCTGAGGTACCACTTTAGCTAATGGGGCCTCCCGCTGCCGCCGCGCCATCATCATGCGATTTCTGTTCTCTTCCTGAAGCAAAGTTCTTAACCCAAGGTACTATTTCTGGGTTAGCGGAGTCTGTAACCTGAAGCGTCTTTAACCTGAAGGGTCTGTAACCCGAGGTACCACTGTAATGGTATTATTAACAATAGAAATAGCATATCTAGGATAAAGGACAACATAGAAATTGAAAAAGAGGTGAAAACAGAGGAAAGCAAACAGAGGAGAAAGAGTGGGTTATGAAGAGGAAGTAAGATAATTGAGAAGAGGTTTTGAAGGGGAGATCCATTTGATTCTATCACTCCAATAACTTATTAAAAGGACCAGTCATTTGCTTCTAAGTCTATCGCTTCTAAGAGATGTTTTCAGGGTGCATGGCAAGTTGGTTAACCCACACTTTCTAACCCAGTTATGCTGCCAATTTTTTAATGACTAAAATTCCAATATGCAAAGTGATGGGAAATAGCACCGGGAAGAGAAGGATCACAACCAAATACTGGCAGCATCAAACAACTTCCACACTAGCAGATCAGGATGAAGGCTCAGTAAACAGGTGACATTGTGGAACAACTGTACAAGTTTTATGCAAATGTTTCAGCATTAATGTTCATTAAGCAGTTGGTCTGGAAGCTCCCAAACAGGTTTATTACTTACTAGCTTCATTCATCATCTGCCAGCTTCACCAAATGACTTTTCAATCTTCCAGGCCATTTTCAGAAGCAGCGCTTCATTCTCTTGCTGCACCTGTAATTCAAATGCAAAATGCACATTAGCTAGAGAGTGTATATGATGTAAAACTGACACCTGTCTGTTTGCCGTCTTGCACGAACAACATTCATGAGTGACATATCCCAGTGTAATAGATTTTCCTAGGGTTGTTGGTGTAAGCTACTAAAATCAGTCATTTGGGCACTAGAAATTAAGCCATTTCACAATGAGCAGCTAAAAATATGCACCTAAATCCTCTACCTGCTTTCCCCTTTGTAGACTCATTAGATCACTGAGATCATCAAGGGAGACTTTATTCATGACACTGAAATCCACAGATTGCCACCTGACAGGAACACAGAAGCAGGGATTTTCTGCCATTGTGCCTGTGCTTTGGAAAAACTCCCCCTCCCCCCATCTTACAGATAACACTCTGTATTATGTGTTTCAGACATCTTTTGAAGACATACCTTTTCCCTCAGGATTACAAATACACTGTGTGTACAAGCACACATGTATTTCCAGGTGCTGCTTTATTGTTATACAGTTTATATTGATGATTTTATTGTATCTTTTATGTGTTTGCTGTGCACTGCTCTGAGATTATTTTAATAATAAGCTTGGAAATGTTCCCAGATAGATAAATAATTGTCCCTTCTTTAGTCATATCCCAGCACTGACAGTTATATTTCAGAGCCCCATAAGGCTCATTTCTCAGGGTTATCCGTGACTGACATTTGGAAACAAACCACCACCATTCTCATACAGTGGTACCTCGGTTTAAGAGCAGCCCTGTTTAAGAACTACAGTGGATGCTTGGGATGTGAACGTGATCCGTGCAGGAAGCATGTTCACAACCCACAGCGTCTGCAACCCACAGCGCTGCGTCTGTGCATGCACGGGTCGCAATTCGGCGCTTCTGCGCATGCGCAAGCGCAAGCGCAGAAACCTGGAAGTAACCTGTTCCGGTACTTCCGGGTTTGGCGCAGTGTGAAACCCGAAGCGTCTGTAACCCGAGGTATGACTGTATTCGGTTTACGAACTCCGCAAAACCAGAAGTGGTGTCCCGGTTTGCAAATTTTACCTCAGTCTAAGAACAGAATCCGAATGGTGGAAGGGCACCAGTGGCGGGAGGCCTCATTAGGGAAAGCGTGCCTCGGTTTAAGAATGGTTTTGGTTCCAGAATCCAGACTTCCGGAATGGATTAAGTTCGTAAACCAAGGTAGCACTGTAATGGAAAGGTATGTGCATGTTAGGGCATCCTAATATGTAATGCAAAACATCTTTACTTCAGTATATGAATATTGCTGACATCGTTTCCAAAATTGTATACAAGGTTTCGTTTTGTTTTTTAAAAGAACCCGTGATATAGTTTCCTGAAAGGAACTCAGTCAAAATTGCATGAAGAAGTAATAACTGAGATATCTCTTCATTGTACAGGATGGTTTCCATCATGAATCTCAAATTACATTCTGCTTTCATATCCAATACCATCTCAAAGGGAACTTGGGGCTTTTTTTAATTGGGAAAAAGTACAATATTTCTGGAGATAAAAGCAAACAGCTGAAAACCATTCTCTCCCTTATGGTCTTGGCCTGTATTATAATCGTTTCCCTTCAAAGTAAGGGTGATCTGAGCAATACCAGGTGTACACAGTATGTGTGCTTTATTTTATATCGGTCTGTTTTGGTCTCATTTTTTAATAATTTGTACCTTCTCCAGCTATTATGTATAATCCCCAGCAGGACTTCAGAAAAAGAGTTAATTGTTGTGGACCATGTAAGATTGGGCAATTGGCCAAAAGCAACTCAGGATGCCCAGATTGCACACTTCTGAACTAGAGAAAGAAAACAAGGGCATGTTTTTGGACACTATACACACCTTCTGGAGGATGTACATATTGCCTGGAAAGTGTACAAACTGAAGTCAAGATCTGCACATTCCCCAAGGCCCGTTAAAGACTGTATAATGGCTAGATGGTATACAAAATTCAGTACTGCAATGAAAATTCCCCAAAGCTAATTGGAGATTTCTGCATATTGGCCAGAGAATGTACAAAATACAGTTAAGATATGCACATCCCCCCATGCTGACACTATGCATAATGACCAAAGAAGATGCAATGTTGATAAATGCAAATTCCCCAAAGCTTCTTGAAGATTGTGTATATTGACTGGGAAATATGTACAATTTCCTGTCCGTGGACAGATTATGTGCACATTCTCCATAAAGCCTGGTGAATTTGCATAATGGCCAGTTGTTTTGCACATTAATTATTCAAGTCACATTAAACCTAACAACTACACGGTGCTTTATTTCTGCATTGGGCTTTATTTTCCCTCCTGACTGGTTTTAAACCGCTAAAAGCCGGTGTCTTCTTGTCCTGGGATTTAAATAAGTCTTTCCCTTGCTCCCCTTATCTTGCAAGCTCCTCTAAGGGCCTAACTAAATATGCTCATAAATATGCAACAGGTAGCTACAGCAGGTCGGGGAGATCGCATGCACACATGCCAATGAGGCTAGGAGTCTCAGAAAAACAAAGACTTCCAATGGTGCCATTAGACACTTTTTAGCCTAAGGCATGGGTAGGCAAACTAAGGCCCGGGGGCCGGATCCGGCCCCATCGCCTTCTCAATCCAGCCCATGGATGGTCCGGGAATCAGTGTGTTTTTACATGAGTAGAATGTGTCCTTTTATCTAAAATGCATCTCTGGGTTATTTGTGGGTCACAGGAATTCATTCATTTTTTTCCTTCAAAATATTGTCTGGCCCCCCACAAGGTCTGAGGGACAGTGGACCGGCCCCCTGCTGAAAAAGTTTTCTGACCCCTGGCCTAAGGCTCATCTTTGTCTAGGTTGGAGGCAATTGGTGACTTAAGAGTCTCTCTCGTTCTTTTAGCTTTATTAGTACATTTATTCAAGATTCGACAATAACAGTAAATCAGCAATAACTAATACATCAGTTCACTATTTGCTACAGTTGACCATCTTTAACAATAGTTAACAAACTACAAAACATCGCTTAACAGTCTCAATTGGGGACTTAACAGATAAGCTTCCCTTTGCTATGTGCTGCCTTCGCAGTGATAAATGGGCTTCTCCAACCCTGTAGCTAGTTCAAGAAAACAAGATGCATAGCTGCCTGCTGTGCATTTAACTGAATGCCTAGTGTGGCCCTGATCCATGCAGCTCAGGGCTAAAATGAACCAAAGGTAAAAACAGTGGTGGGTAGGAGACCCTACACTTGGAGCCTACTCTGCTCACAGCCTCAATTACTTGAAGTATGGAATCCTACAACCATCCACTACACCCATTTGGGTTCTTACAACCATCCAGAGCCCCCAGCTAACCTAAGTTGCTGATCTGGCACATAGAAAAACAGCTAATGTAGGAGGAATCTACAAATATAATCCTGGTAAATTTGAACTGAGAAACTGTGTAATCAAAACAGGGATCTTTCTTTGATGTGATGACTGTGCCCATACACACACAAGAGAAACTATATAAGAAATAGGGGGGGGGGAGATTGGGATAAGGGGGGGCAATGATTTACCAAAATGAGGGAATCTGGACTGGTTTGGGCACATTAGGCAGCTTTTAAGGTACGAAGCTTAATTTTTTTCTAATGTGATTCTGTAGATAATAAACTTTAAAAAAAAATAATTGGGCAGTATCTCATAAGTTATTTATTGCAGATCAGTTTAATATAAGTCCAGGCTGGGTGCCAGTTTATGGAGCTTTTAATGGTCTTTTTGCTTTTATTTTAAGTTCGATTTCCTACTCATGCAGAATGTCCTTTTATTTATCCACCAAATGGAACACAGTGAATGTTGAGCCAGAGTTAAACTCAGCAACCCTGACGTTCTCCCATCACACATTTGTCAGCTCTGTCTAGAAAAAGAGGCGCTATGAAGACAGTTTTGCATTTCTACAAGTTTGCCATGTATGCAAGTAGATAATTGAGTGCAGAATCCACCCATTACACCTTCTATAAAAGCAACAACACTGGTTTCTTATCCTTTTTGGCGGCAAAGAATAGAAATTAATCAACCTGTCAGTTTCAGGATCTCTCAATATTTTCAGTATTGTTTTCAATTAGTTCCATTTGTGCATCAGTCTGCATTTTTTTAAAATCCATGTGAAAATTTATCCTAATAAACATATTTTTAAAATCAATCTTCCTTAATATTTTGTACAGTGGTACCTCAGGTTACATACGCTTCAGGTTACAGACTCCACTAACCCAGAAATAGTGCTTCAGGTTAAGAACTTTGCTTCAGGATAAGAACAGAAATAGGGTGGCGCAGCGGCAGCAGGAGGCCCCATTAGCTAAAGTGGTGCTTCAGGTTAAGAACAGTTTCAGGTTAAGTACAGACCTCCGGAACGAATTATGTACTTAACCTGAGGTACCACTGTACATTGTTTTCACTGATGTAGGCGTTCTGCTATGCACTTTCCTCCAATCTACTTATTTTTTAAAATACACATTGGTGGGAGAACTGCATTGCAAAATTTGGAGAAAAGTAAATTTCTAATGTTTTGGTTCACATATTGGTTCAGGAAGTTAGAATTAGGCAAGTTCAAATTAAAACTACAGAGGTGAGGTTACAGGGAACCAGGCAGAGGGCCTTCTCAGTAGTGGCGCCTGCCCTGTGGAACGCCCTCCCGTCAGATGTCAAGGCAATAAGCAACTATCTTACTTTTAAAAGACCTCTGAAGGCAGTCCTGTTTAGGAAAATTTTTAATGTTTAATGCTGTATTGTGTTTTTAATATTCGGTTAGGAGCCACCCAGGCAGGGTATAAATATTTATTATTATTATTATTATTATTATTATTATTATTATTATTATTATCATCATCATCATCATCATTATTATCTGGGATTCCTGTATTGCAAGGGGTTAGACTAGGGTCCCTTCCCACTCTATGAATCTCTGATTCAACTAAATCATTTCACACATAGAACAACTTTTATAATTACAAAATAACTCCACCGCCATCTCCGTCCCTCATATGCTCCCTGTACCACACTTAAATTTGCTGCAGAGGGCCTCCAGAACAGATTTGGGAGGTGTGGGCGGAGGAGATGAAGGGGAAGTTCCATTGTGCTCTTGAAATTATTTCCATGTGTACACAACCCACAGAGTTGGCATATAAATAGCTGTTTTCTACTAGAGAATGGAACCTCCAGCTCCCATACCTCATTAGATCTGCCAGTCTTCCCCATTTGGTCCACCAGGCCACGTTGGCCAAGTTACGTCAGTTCTGGCACCATACAAGTCATGGCACCATACTCAGTCCTCCATTTTGATGCCGAGCCATTCATGTATGGCTGTGTGTGGATACTCAGCCATCGGAGAATATACCTAACAGAAGTATAGATCAATTCCCATTCTGCAATCTTGTCAACAAAGATATCACGGAAGACCTGATCAAACACTTTTCTGAAATAAAGATACACTATGCTCACAGCATTCCCATGATCTACCAGACTAATAATTCTATCACAAAAGCAGAATGGCATGGGTTGTTGTTGTTTTTTCTTGATAAAGTCATGCTGGCTTTATCAAATGATAAATACATTGTTTTCTACATTGTGATCAATACATTGTTTTTCTGCATTGACTGCTATTGTAGAATTTTCCCCAGGATCACCTGAGGATGAGATATTTCATATCATCTGCTAAATTATGCAACATAAGCAACTATCAAAATATAAATCAATTCGTCTAATTTGGTAGGATAATTAATTTGTCTTTTTCTTGGCACAGAATTTTGGCTATCTATGTGTGGGGTTCTTATTTTTTATCTTTTTATCGCAGAATACACAGCTCTGACATTACATTTGCCTTTTAAAAAAAGATTTTCAAAATCAGTTATCTACCAATTACAGTCAGAGCATTTCCCGGGCAGCAGTGAACTTATTTCATTAGTGGAGTCAGCTTGCAACAAGATAATAATGCTCTATGCTTTCTGCATTCTAGTAAATCCCTGGGCAAATGGACATCATCACCTTCTGTGTCAAGCTTTTTTGAAGAGTATAGAGAAAAGAGATTGTAACTGAATTCCTTCTATAGTAGCCGAGGTGAGAACTCCTCTGGAATTCAGTCGCAAATTGCAAAACTACTGCTTGTGAGTATATATCCTAAGAGAGATTTTATCATAGATTATTGTGCTGTGGCCTAGTAAAGGTAAAGGTAAAGGACCTCTGGACAGGTAAGTCCAGTCAAAGGAGACTATGGAGTTGCGGCACTCATCTCACTTTCACGCCAAGGGAGCCTGCGTTTGTCCACAGACAGCTTTTCGGGTCATGTGGCCAGTATGACTAAACCGCTACTGGCATACGGAGGACCGTGACAAGTGCCAGAGCACACGGAAACGCTGTTTACCTTCCCGCTGCAGTGGTACCTGTTTATCTACTTGCACCGGTGTGCTTTCGAACTGCTAGGTTGGCAGGAGCTGGGACAGAGCAACAGGGGCTCATCCCGTTGCGGGGTTTGAACCGCCGACCTTCCAATCAGCCCAAGAGGCTCAGTGGTTTAGGCCACAGCTCCACCCGCGTCTAGTATATGGTAATACACTGACAGCCATGTCAGGCAAATTGTAATAGAAACACGTATAAGAGAGCAATCCAGAGGGGTGTTGGAGGATGAATGGCAGGAGAACTGCCAAATCCCAAACCCTGCCGTGCTTGAATTTGTAGGGTAGAACGGCAGTGAGGGCAGCCTTTTGTGTGTGTGTGTTTCTCCAGCTTGGTCCCAACGAGAAGGAAAATCCATCTGTTTTGGTGTCAGGGAAATGGTTCAACACCTCAATGACCACCTCTGATGGCCTTCTTTTAGGATTGCCATATTTTAAACAGTGAAACTCCAGATAGCTTTTTTTGGCAGAGTTGTTGTACCTTCAGACAAGCAGCTTTGATAACTGGACTAGGGTTTGTGTGTGACAATTTCAGGTTTATGTTCTGCTGAACTGGCACCAAAAGTCACAGAAACTAAGTATAAACTGATTTGACAGAAGTGGTTGTGTGTGATCCAGAGGCAGAAGAACTCGAGTGTCCAGCGTTTTCCAAGCAAGCACAACTAACAGAACAAGTAAAGAGCACAGAAAATACAAAGTGATCTATTACTTCCCCAAATCACTGTGGCTGGAGAGCCCAAGTGAAATCATTTCCTCTTATTAGATGCTATTGACATCAGTCACAAAAGAGCTTTTACCCTCTACCCATCTGCCATTTTCCATACATGGCGAGCTTAGAAATAAATGTTTACTTTTTGCTGAAATACTGAAGATTTTTTTTTTAATGTTCAAATCTCACAATCACCTGAAATTACTTCAGAACCCCAACTTCAATTCAGTGAGCTTCAGAAATAATCTGCTTCAGTTTGGACAAGTCCCGAATGTCTCTGAAGGCTTCCATTTGAGTTTTTGATTTGGAATTCTTCTAAATTTGATGCACAAAATCTTAGTAATACATCAACAAACATATACATTGGTTCCTATGCACACAACCTGAAGTCCTTTTGCAGGGTATAGGATCATCCATACTGGAGCTTGTGCATGTTTAGGTGTATGCATGTAGACTCCATGATCCTTGAATGCAGAATGGGTGGAGGCAGCATTAGCAGACACAACCGTAAACAGCCAACCAGAACAAAATAATAATCTTCATCTGATAAGGAAGGACAGCAAGACAGACCTGCTGAGGCAGGAAGATCACTGGGCCATTTGTACATGAATTAATACCTGAATGGAGCTCTCTCTCTCTTTCCATATATAAACACAAGCAATGCACAGGGAAGATAATTGGTATAGATCTCTCATTCACATCACTCTGCTGATATGGGGAAATGTGCATTGACAGAATGCACTGAGCAAATTGGGGAAGTTAACAGAGATGTCCTTTTTGAATAATCTGATCATGTGTGTGTTTGCGTGCGTGTGTGTGTGCGCGCGCACACACACACACACACACATTCTCTACCTCCTTTAGCACATTTTTGCCTGACTGAGCTGTAAGTGTACATCAGGCAACTAGGGAGTATTATCTTCTACAGAGTTCAGTGCAAAAAGCTCTGATAAATAGCAACAATAAAGCTTTCAAGCATTACAATCAATACTTAATGGAATAATGTAAATCCAGCCCATGGATGACTGGGGGATTCTGCTATCTAGCAAAAAGCAAGAGATTGATGCACAACTGCAAAGGTGCTTCCTTTTTTTCTGATGTAAGCTGAGAGGAGGATACAATAATGCACTAAAGTTGCTTGGCTTGTATTGTGCAGATATTGCTCTTTTCATCTTCATTTTTAATGGGAGGGGGGAGCCCCAGAGACTCAGTAGCTCCCAAAGCTCTGCTTTAAAAAAGTTATGCTGTTCTCCTCTTTAGACACATTTACACATCTTCCCTCAGCTTGGGGTGGGGGGCGAGGGGAGAGATTTCAGTAATAACCCCACCACACACACACACACACACAAACACAACCACCACCAAAGAAACAGATCTGCCTTGAGGCAGCAGAAAATGCATGTGATAAGGGAATAGCCATGAAGTGCAAAGGAGTATTTAGGATTTAGACGTCTTTGACTGGAGACTGTATAGGCAATGTGAAGGATGTGTGAAAAATCCAAAATAAAAGCACAAGAATAAGGAGGATAATATAAGAAAGCTTGCTTGAAAGTCACAACTGTCCACAAAAGAACATGGTGAAGATGGAGTTGGCAGGGAGACATCAAAGAAGACATACTAGAGAGAAAAGAGGGGGAAAGAGTAACATGGAGTTGCCTTCATTTGTACTAGAGTACAAGATCAGATAGGGGCGCGGGTGGCGCTGTGGTCTAAACCACAGAGCCTAGGGCTTGCCGATCGGAAGCGAGATGAGCGCCGCAACCCCAGAGTCATCAGCGACTGGACCTAACAGTCAGGGGTCCCTTTACCTTTACCTAGTTCCATTAACACAGGAATATGGCGGGTGGCGCTGTGGGTTAAACCACAGAGCCTAGGACTTGCAGATCAGAAGGTCGGCGGTTCGAATCCCCGCGACAGGGTGAGGTCCCGTTCCTCGGTCCCTGCTCCTGCCAACCTAGCAGTTCGAAAGCACGTCAAAGTGCAAGTAGATAAATAGGTACCGCTCCGGCGGGAAGGTAAACAGCATTTCAGTGCACTGCTGTGGTTTGCCAGAAGCGGCTTAGTCATGCTGGCCACATGACCTGGAAGCTGTCTGTGGACAAACACCGGCTCCCTCGGCCTATAGAGTGAGATGAGCGCACAACCCCATACTCGTCTGCAACTAGACCTAATGGTCAGGGGTACCTTTACATTTACAAGATCAGATGGGCCAAGGGTGGTGAACCATTCTTGGAAATGCAATAGGCTTGTTGTTGTGGGGAAATTGCCTGTTCAGAGTTGACCCAAGCCCACTTTGCTTGTTTCTCTCTAGAGGGAGAGCAGGGTCACACCTTGTAGCTCTGACCCTGCCATGATATGTCTAGCTGCCATGGTGGTCCATGCATTGGACGGGGCGGACTTTGGTAATCTTTATGCGCAATGAGCAGGATTGTAATTGTGAGAGGAGAATGACTGGAGAGGGCTACTGTCGAAAGCAGGGTTTAAATCACTGCCTATCCTGCTACTGGGAACATATTTGCTGGGGTTACATTTATGAGGAGAATCTCTTGTTAACCTGTCAACAGCACAGTGCAAGCCATCAGACTTTGCTGCCACCATGTAAAATGAGCTGAAAGAACTGGGTATACCCTGCCAAAAAAAAAAAGGCAAAACATTCACAAGGAAATAGTCTGCAGCCCCAACTGTGGCACTCCATTTCAGCCAGACCCCTTTCCAGACCTGAGAATTCAGACTCTCAGCCTGATGTTGGCACCAATTCACCATTACGTCAAGTTAGATGAAGTTCCACATGGAGTATATCATTATTTTTGCTCCTCTTCTGACTTTAGAATATGCCTTCGTTTTTACTTACCACATTGGGATAAATATCTACATGTGTAGCTAATTTTATATTATCATTATATAACTAAAGCCATTTTAAAGAGGATGACATTCAGTGTGACATTTGGGGTGACAGGATTCTCGGTTAGAGTTGGCCTTGAACATGCTAGGGAATTTTTGGAAGTCAGCTATGAATTTCATTTGCAGAATTAACTTATATGCAGAATTCATCATGCAAAAGGCTGGACTGGATGAATCCCAAACCAGAATTAAGATTGCCGGAAGAAATATCAACAACCTCAGATATGCAGATGACACAACCTTGATGGCAGAAAGGGAGGAGGAATTAAAGAACCTCTTAACAAGGGTGAAAAAGGAGAGAGCAAAATATGGTCTGAAGCTCAACATCAAAAAAAACTAAGATCATGGCCACTGAGCCCATCACCTCCTGGCAAATAGAAGGGGAAGAAATGGAGGCAGTGAGAGATTTTACTTTCTTGGGCTCCATGATCACTGCAGATGGTGACAGCAGTCACGAAATTCAAAGACGCCTGCTTCTTGGGAGAAAAGCAATGACAAACCTAAACAGCATCCTAAAAAGCAGAGACATCACCTGGCCAACAAATGTCCGTTAAGTTTAAGCTATGGTTTTCCCAGTAGTGAAGTATGGAAGTGAGAGCTGGACCACAAAGAAGGCTGATCTCAGAAGAATGGATGCTTTTGAATTATGGTGCTGGAGGAGACTCTTGAGAGTCCCATGGACTGCAAGAAGATCAAACCTCTCCATTCTGAAGGAAATCAGCCCTGAGTGCTCACTGGAAGAACAGATCCTGAATCTGAGACTCCAATACTTTGGCCACCTCATGAGAAGAGAAGATTCCCTAGAAAAGACCCTGATGTTGGGAAAGATGGAGGGCACAAGGAGAAGGAGACAACAGAGGACGAGATGGTCGGACAGTGTTCTTGAAGCTACAAACATATGTTTGATCAAACTGTGGGAGGCAGTGGAAGACAGGAGTGCCTGGCATGCTCTGGTCTGTGGGGTCATGAGGAGTCGGACAAAACAACAACAAAGAGTTGTGCTAAAATCAACTGGTTACAATAATTGTGGTAGAATCATCCTTTCACAAGCAAAGAGCTGCACTCGCCACAGGGTTGTGTATACCTTCTCATCTCACCTTATCACCACGATGCATAGAGACCAAACAGGAAGTGGCAAACAAAATTGTGGACAATGAATTAACATACATCCAAACCAGTGCTTTTTTCTGGGGGTACCCCAGGGTGTACAGTACCAGCATCTTTTTTCTAGAACAAAAGCACTGGTTTAAAAGTGTGGCACATCCTGTGACAACTTCATGCTGAGTACCGGCCCCTTTTTAAATAGAAGAAAAGCACTGATCTACACTGTGGAAAAACAAAATCCACCCTAAATAGTCTCATTGACAAAGAAAAGCCATACTGGTTCTCAAGTCATAACCCACCCTTATTATCCATCAACAGAGTTGCCACATGGCATGCTAGTCTCTGACCTAATTTAACAGAGGGTTGTCTCGTGAGACTGCTTTTTAGTGGCTCTGAGGAGGAGGCTGGAGAGAGAGGGACCGGGGCTGAAATTCTGCCATATGCCATAACATATGTACAGTCAGCTTACACTGAACTGAATTTATGTCAACATGTGGCCTTCCCATTTAAGCATATCATGACAAATCCCAACCTCAGTTACACCCTCTGCAACCACATTGCCTTAGAAACGCAAACCACTGGGAAAGATTTGGGCTATAATAGCCGGTAGACGCTGCCAAACGATAAAAGTATTTTAAATATAAATTCAAATATTCTTCACAAACCCCCAGTCTCTCCCTCTCTCCCTTCCCCCATGCTGTTTCTCTCTCATACAAGCACAACATGTCAAACCAAGTACATTTTCAACCGGCTTGCATATGACTCTTTAAACATGACCCAGACTAAGTCACTTTGGGATTTGGAACCGAAGCCATGGGGCCGCTTATGAGATAGAGTTTGGGCTCTGGAAATAACTATTTGCTCACCAGCCTGTTTTGAGTGTAAGAAGAGGGAGACAGAAAGTAAGTGTAAGCAGTAAGGACAAAGTAGGATACATGGAAGATTATGGTGAGTGGAGGGGTAAAAGTCCACACAGTTTTGTTCCAGGACACTTAGTCCACTGCTGGGCACAAAATGATTCCTCAAGAAGCCACCTCAGATCAGAGACAGCCTCACTGTTAGATGACGGAGGGCACTTCAGGCAGCAGTTGCTAAGGGACGGAGAGTAGTGGCAAAGTGCTGGAGGACAGGACTGTGTGTATTACATCGCCTGCCCTGTCCTGCTAGCCTGCTGCACTCAGGTGAGCTGGAGGACACTGCCCCATTGCCAGTGTTGAAATAAGGTTCAACAGGAGCTCAGTCTTTTTATTTGCCTTGGGTAGGAACATATTTTGGTCTGGCCTTCCCTGTGAACCTGTTGAAGGGCAGGGTGTAAACAATGTTATAGCTCTCACTGAGACCATTTACCAGCCATGGATAAGCCATAATGGAAAGATGCAGGAACACAATGAAGACGAGAAGCAAAAATCCTACACCCACTTTCTATCTATAGCTTGCTAAAATTGCAGAAAACAAACACCATCATCTTTGTGAGAAATGGGTCTGGAGAATAGTGTAGCTTTATGAATGTGAAGACTCCACACCCTGACAAATCTGAGGGAGAAGAAGACAAGCTGCCTCTACATATGTTACAGCATATGGCAGAAATTCATAACCACTCAGTCTAAGTTATTCTTTGTCCTCAGAGTCAACAAATGTCTGTGTTAAATTAGGTCAGGGTCTGGGCGAATCTTTGTTTGCTCCAGCACCAATTAACTGGAGGTAAAAAATGATAAACCATGGATGACTAAATTGGGTATTTCAGCAACAGAAATGATTTAAAGTAGATTTATGGGGTATATTTAACTGTGACCAAAATTTCTATGCAAGTTTTAAGAGTTTGGCCTCAATTCCCATGATGTTGAGGGAAACTCCTTTGTTCTTTTAAAGGGGTGTTACATTCAATAACTTGATCTGCAAATATTTAATATTCGTTTGACTAAATAGCTACAGCTTTTAAGATTTTGTTGAGTGCTTTGGTTGCTCCTGGACTATTTTGCATAGGAACTTTATCATCATTAGAAGTACCAAGTACCAGCCTTTTCATTTAGTTTATGTATTTTGTAATGATTACATATATTCCAATGGTGATCTGAATATATATCATCATTATGATTGCTGTGGCACATTTTATACCTTGTTCTATCTCAGAATAACAATATTTTTATGATATTCAACCTCACTAACCTAGATAGCACCTTTGCACCACCAGCTGCCTCTATTTCCTCTCAAACTTACCTAAGGTTGCTCAATGGTCCTTAATAAGAAGAGTTGTGTCTAATGCTCGTACTGTCAAAGTTAGAAACTTCCTTGCAAACATTACAGATGCCCTTTTCACATGTCTATGAGACATCCCAACATTTTCTATTTTAGGCCAACATTGAGACCTACAGATTTTCTCAATGGATTTTTTTCAAAAAATGCATTTAACTGGACCATCTGAACAACTGCAGTTGGCCCTTAGTACATGCAAAGAAATAAAAAATACTAAGGACAATAAAATACACAAGTAAAGTGACCAACGAAGGCATTAACTAAGTGACTTTACATGACTATGAACACTCATTTCTTTTTTTAAAAAATAGGTGGGGATTAGCAAAGATCCTTGGATTGTGAGAGTAATGCACAGGTCACAGCCAAATTTAAAAAGCTCATTTTACATTATGTAGAGCTGCAAAAAACTAAAATTACTTCACCAAATACTTAAAATACTTAGTTAAGTATGTTTCCTAGGAAATGAATCTGGTCTGGTTGAAGCAGCAGTAGGTATAGTACGAAGAATCCTTCAGAGTGGAAAAAAAATATTTACAGAGAGTGAGGAGCAAAGCTGCTTTTCAAGCCCCTCATTTCCTCCCACCTCCCCTGTTTTATAGATGGATTTTCTGCAGATGCTGGTCCTTTGTGCTACTTTAGAGGCACACTGGAGGCTATTCAAAATTTTATGTTCGCAGACAAAAAAAAATCAGTTTTCTAAGACCTGAGGTTACAATAAATATTATCTTTCCAAACTCTACATCACAAAAGCAAGCTGCAAACATCAGCTGCTTCACAGGAGCAGTGATTTAAGGGTTTGTACTACACTGTTCACTTCTCATAAGCCCCTTTCACATGTTAATCCTGTGATGGCAATGCATAGGTTTACAGGGAAGTGGATTGACTTTCAGTAGATCACAATGAGGGAGCTGCTCTGCTATGTGTTAAACCTGGACCCATAATTAAGTCATCTATGAATGATAGAGCAAGACCTTTGGCCTTGACCCTGAGGTCACATGGATCCTTCCTGTGGCCAAAAAATGAGTGTGGCCTTCTGCGGGAGAAAAGCTTATGCACCCAGGCCTCAATGTGCATACGCTTCCACAGGAGCTAGAACCCTGTGTGCGTAAAGGTGGACTCACCAAGACTTTTCCTTCCAGGTGTCCATGTTCAATGTGTGGACATTGGTGGAAGAAAGCTGCACAACATCAGGGCCAACTCTGCCATTCCACTGTGCCTTACTTATGAAGAGAGCAGTACATGTGAAAAGGATCTAGGAGTCTTGGTTGACCACAAACTTGACATGAGCCAAGAGTGTGACGCGGCAGCTAAAAAAGCCAATGCAATTCTGGGCTGCATCAATAGGAGTATAGCATCTAGATCAAGGGAAGTAATAGTGCCACTGTATTCTGCTCTGGTCAGACCTCACCTGGAGTACTGTGTCCATTTCTGGGCACCACAGTTCAAGAAGGACACTGACAAACTGGAACGTGTCCAGAGGAGGGCAACCAAAATGGTCAAAGGCCTGGAAACGATGCCTTATGAGGAACGGCTAAGGGAGCTGGGCATGTTTAGCCTGGAGAAGAGGAGGTTAAGGGGTGATATGATAGCCATGTTCAAATATATAAAAGGATGTCACATAGAGGAGGGAGAAAGGTTGTTTTCTGCTGCTCCAGAGAAGCGGACACGGAGCAATGGATCCAAACTACAAGAAAGAAGATTCCACCTAAACATTAGGAAGAACTTCCTGACAGTAAGAGCTGTTCGACAGTGGAATTTGCTGCCAAGGAGTGTGGTGGAGTCTCCTTCTTTGGAGGTCTTAAAGCAGAGGCTTGACAACCATGTCAGGAGTACTCTGATGGTGTTTCCTGCTTGGCAGGGGGTTGGACTCGATGGCCCTTGCGGTCTCTTCCAACTCTATGATTCTATGATTCTAAGTGTGTAAGTATAGTGAATTATAATTGCTGAGTTTCAAAACTAGTAAAAGTAGATTTGTACCAGAAAGAGAATCCATGCCATCTGAAGATAACACACAGGAAGAGAGGGAAAAGGCCTAATGCAGTATGCACAGTGTAGCAGTTCATGAGCCCATGGGTTCAGATAGCTCTCTGGAAAGATAGCCATGGACTTTGATTTTATATGCCATGTGTGCTGAAGTTTGTCTTTCTCTAGGCGAAAGCACATGATTGTACATCAAAGTCCTAGAACTGTCACAAACTGCATGTCATAGAGCAACCATAGGGAATCTCTTCCCCTGTCTGATGGAAGCAGCAGGAAATATCTTCTCTGATTTTGTTTTTGACAGGATGGCTTCTCTGACAGTAGTTCCAGTATAAGAAAGGCTTGATCAGATTGCACATAATTGATTTAATGTCATATTTTCCCAATGTACTGCAAAAAATATATTGTATATAAGAAAACACTAGGCCTCTTTAAAAACAGATGGGTCAAAATAATTGAACTCATTATTTCTTATTTTAAAAAGATGAACCAGAAATAATGCCATTTATTACTGTTAACTTAGGCCTAAGTTTCTTTCAGATCACATGCAACCATAATGTGCGCGTGCGCATGCATGCATGCATGCATGCACACACACACACACACACACACACACACACACATACACACACACTCTTCCCTTTATGAATTTTGTATTATTGTAATATTGAGCGAGGGAACCTCTATGGTGCACTGAATATACACTTTATAGAGTCTAAAGCATTTCATGACAACGACTCTTCTTCAGGCACACTGATTAATAAAAAAAAATCTCAAGTTATAAGTCTTTGAGGCAGTACTGAAGACTTATTTGTTCCATCACTGCTGTGAACTCAAAATAATAGGCTCAACACCATAACTCTTCAGTATATCTTTGAGGTTTCCTTTCTCAAAATTCTGGGTTGGTGCCTTGTCTCTTTTCCTTCCTCTTACATGATTTGATCTCCAGAGGCTCCGGTTAGGTAAAGGTGCATTAGAAAACCTACAGTAAACATAGTAAATAAAGACCAATCACCTAAGGAGGTATATTTGACTAAATAATGGTGTGAATGCATGAAGGCCACCACTGAAACCACAGAAACCATGGTGGATACAAGATTCCACCTATGGTGGCAGCAAAGGGGGGCTCTGAGTCTATCAGCTGTGGCAGCCTTGAAGCAGAGCCACAAAAATGATGGTCAAACCACCCCATCTGCTGTCCTGATGGCTTCTTCTTCTTCTTTTTCTTCTTCTTCTTCTTCTTCTTCTTCTTCTTCTTCTTCTTCTTCTTCTCTAGGCGATCACTCATAGCTGAGTAAGATAGTCTTCCATAAACACAGTTTTAACAACGAGTCCCTAAGTGACTGTGGAGTTGTGGTGCTCCACTGACGTTTAGAATTGCTCTTTTAGGTTACAATCCTATATACATTTACTAGGAAGTAAGTTCCACTGACTTCAACAGCCTTATACTTACAGCATTATAGTGTCATACCTATGCATGTCTTTTCAGATTCTATTTAATCTGTTCAGAGCAGAGCCGGCCCAGCCATTAGGCAGAGTGAGGCCACTGCCTCAGGTGGCAGAAGTTCCCAAGACGAGACCCCACAGCCCCCCACCTCTGTCAGTGGTGAAGAAGCAGTGTCAGCATCAGTGCCGATTTCAGGCAAAATTGTGTTCATTTGGGGTCAGGTCTTGCCTGAAATTGACACCATCTTTCCCAGCAGCTGATGAGACAGGGCACATGGTGGTGGCAGTGGCAGGGTGTGGTTGTGGCGGGAGTGGCGGCAGCAGCAGGGCAGAGAGGCATTTCCTGTTTCATCTCCTGTGGTGAAAAGGGACGTGTCGCCCCTGATTCAGAGTCTGTTGAATCCCACACCTGCTTACCTGCGAGTATGTCCAACTGAACTCAGTGGTGCTTACTTCTAACTGGATGTGCACAGGGCTGTGCTATTAGGGTCCTAGATTGTGCTCATATTGTTACTTCTGAAAAGTCATCACTATTGCCCAAAACACCTTCTATTTACTTTTCTGCCTTACTTTAGTGTCCACTGCAACTACTTATAACTCTTGTAAAATCTAAAGCTAGTCTGTTTTCTTAAAAAAAAAAAAATGTTGTTCCCCAAAGCTGTAAAGATAATCCTTTTTGTAAGGCTCTGGTGCAATTGACTTGCAGGGAGGGGGCGCAGGATCAAGCAGTTCATTTAAAAAAACATTGCCTATATCTTATTTAACAAAAGTTTAATCGTGGATTTAAAAAAAACAACGGGAAGGAAAGAATAGATCTGTTTGCCTTGAGAAGTTTTGGTTTCCCTGATTTAACAGACAGAGAGCTTCTATGGCTGGGGGCTACTTTGTTCCTCTGACAGTGGCTACTGAGGAACCTTGGAACATAAATACATTCAATAAGCCAATAATTCTGCCTGCATTTGCTGCTGCTCTTGGGGGTATCTCCACGCTGGCAAACAGAAGGGTAATGGGAATTAGAAGGAGGGGGGAAAGAGTAATAAAAATATAAATCACAAAAGGAAGGAAATCCATTTGGTCCTTGGCAGAGGAGACACCGCTCAGCTAATCCATGCTGAGTGCAATCCAATACTCCTTTATATAATCCTGTGCTCGTGGAAGAAAATTAAAGTTTAATGCAATAACAGCTGACCCAAATCACTTTTGTTGCCCAGAAGCAGATTAAAGAATAGTTAAAAATCATACAAATCTAATTTCTTCAATTTTAAAAAACTTCACTCTGTAGCATCCTGATTCTTTAATCCATACCATCAGGTTTTGATTATTATTAAGCATATATTACCCATGCAAGACAGAAGAGGAGGGGGAGGGAGAGGAAAGAGGGAGCAACAGCCAAGATATGATTTCTGCACAAATGGTACACCCTAAAGCTCTTTGGAAATCTGTTCCTTTTATCGTAGGTGTATATACAGGTCTCATTTTCTACCCCATCTGTGCCCGTGATATCTCCTTTTAAAAACTGTTTAATTTACTGAAATAGTATACATTCTTTGGAAGCCACCCTTGTGAATCATAGATCACTGATAAATAGGATATGAATAACTTATGTCTGGATGATATCTAATTAAGTCAGGGTTGGAGAACCTCCATCCCAGGGCTCAATGTGGCCCTCCAGGTTTCTCTATCTGGCCCTCAGAACTCTCCCCAGCAGTACTGTAGTATGGGCGGGGCAAGGGGAGCTGTGGCCACAGGCTCAGAATTCTGAGGGACACAATCTGGCGCCCCCGCAACAGGCTCCGTTGCTGAGACCACGTGGCTGTCACCTTCTGCAGCCATGGGGAGGCAAGCCGTGCCTGGGCCAAGCCTCTGGGGCTGCGGTGGCACCTCCTTCTCCTTGCAGCTGGTGAACAGATGCCCGCCCCTGTGTTTAACTCCTGCCAGCCGGAGCCTGGATTTTCCCGACCCATGTCAATCCTTCTCTGGGGCCTTCCTTCTGGCATGTGTCCTTAGCTGAGGTATGGAGCCACCCACTCATGTTCATCGACCCACCAGCACTCATCCTTGAGGTACACATCCAATGAGAGAAAGCTGCGCTTGGCACCTCGACCTGCTCTCCACTGCCCTCCTACTAGACTTGCTGCAACTGCTGGGATGCTGCCAAGCCTACCAAAGAGTGCCAGCCGCCGCTCCTGATGGGAGCTGACTGAGCTGAGACGGCGAACGTGGTGACCTCCATGAGGAGTAGGCACTGCAGGGGCTCAGGAAGCGAAGTCTGTCTGTTGTCTCCCATATAACACCTGCAATAAGGTTAGGGGGCACAATCCTTGTCTTGCCCCGGGAGCTGGCAACGCAGCTATGCCACTGCTCCCCAGGCTACACTCCTCACTGCCCTCCAAGTGTTTTTGCTTGACTAGAATGCTTGACTTGAACTCTGGTCATGCCTCTGGCTTCCTTGAATGGAAGACAGAGAGGGTGAGTGTGTGTTTATAGAAATGAGCCTACTGCACATAGGTAAACTTTATGTTTGTTGCTTTTGCCTCAGGCCATGCCCACCTTGTGGATCTTGAAAGATTGCCCAGGAACCTGATTTTCAAGGGGGGGGGGTGCAACCCCACTCCAAGCAGGCTAAATCCCAACACCCTGAACTGCCTCCCAACTGACAATGAGGCCCATCTGTCTTGTCTTGGTTAAGTCTCCATTTTTTCATCCTCCTCCAGTCCATTTTCAATGCCAGACATTGATTCAGAACATCAGCAGTTGGTGATGGAAAGGAGTAATAAGGGTTGAGTGTTATCCACATACTGATGACACTAAGCTCCCAAGGCCTGGAGAGCCTCCCGCAGTGCGCAGGCCACAGGATTGGCCTTTGCTATATGAAAAGAAGATCATTATGTACCAGAGGAGATCTATGCAAATAGCATCAACCCAGCTCTCCCCATTTCAGGCTGCAGCTCAGGGCAACTTGACATCAGCTGAGCTATTTACTCATTGGCAAGTCTGAAAGTACAGCCTATAAATCAAGCTGCATTAGATTACTCACAACACCCTGTGGAAAATCTAAGTGAAACTGCATGTGTCAATGTTGGGAGTGGGAAAAGCTTCTGTCTCTTGCCACTCCCACCCAACAATGGTCATAGAGCAACCGCATCCTTTATGAGCCTTTAAGAACAGTTATTGTTTCAATCTGTTCCAATGACTCTGAATCAGCCAGCAGTGGCAGCAATGCTCAGTGTACAAGTCTCCTGAGTGTCACTGGATCCCAAAGCCAGTTCCTGGTGCATTTGGCCACTTGTGCTGCCGGCTTCCTGGGCAGGCTGGAAAATATATTAAACACAGTTGTAGAGAGTCCCAGTTCCCTGCTCTCTCCCTGTCTAATCCCTTTGCAGGCTTCCAAGCTTAAACTGCAAATGTCATCACCACGAACGCAGTAGTTGAATCCAACAGGTGGGGTAATAAAACATGACATTTCCAGCCAGTTTAATTGTACAGGGTGTGATGGGATAGCTTTTCAGTACAAACAGGGGTTTAGTTTATGTCTGTGACAAGGCCACAGACCTACTCCTCTACCATGTAGCCACATGATCTAGGGTGTTAAGTTCCCACCTGCAATATACTTTATGACCTTTCAGGTGATGAAACTTCTGACCTATAGCATTCTCATCTTTGCTGGTTCAGCTGTTGGGTGGTGACAACTCGCTAGACTCTGTGCTGGGGCTAACTGTGATTTACTGCACATTAGAATTAAAGCATTAGCATGAGATTCCTGTCCACCCAACCCTAAAGGGCTTTGGCCGCCGTACAACTGACTCTCTAGAGGAAATTACAACAAGCCAGGATTTGCTGTGAGCCTATTGCCGCCTAGTGCCAAAACAGTTCATAAATTTAACTGCAGTGCATATCTACCATGTGTTGTGTTCTCTCCCCCCCCCCTCCTGCTGCCCCCCCCCCCCCGTAGCCCTCTTTCAGATATTATGACAGTTTCACAGCCTCTCCGAAGGCTGCCTTTAACAAACAAAATGTTCTGGTTTCAAAAATAAATATACGGCGTCTGTACAGAGCTGCTTTTTAAACACTGATATTAAATATGAAACAGCTATTAATCTGGAAAAGCAAAGAGAATGTGCAGAAACTCCATGATCAGCAACACAATAGTTCTAAGCAGCCAAGGAAATTGATTCCTTCATCGTATGAACCTCTGATGGAATAGTATCTACAGGAGGGGCTCTCCTTCAAAGCACAGGGACTGGTTATAAAAAGAGGTTCGACAGTCTCTAGGTATCCAGGCACCCATTTGTAGAGGACTTTGTAATATCAGCACCTTGCACTTGGGAGCCAGTGCCAATTGGTTTAAACTTAACCCATGGTTTGACCCTCAGACAGGGGGTCTCACAACTGTTCAAGCTAAGGAGTAAAAACAAGAGGGACAATCCAGATTGCCAAAACCATGGCTGCTCCACTTATCTCTTTGTTGTTGTTGTTGTTGTTGTTTAGTCATTTAGTCATGTCCGACTCTTCATGACCCCATGGACCAGAGCACGCCAGGCACTCCTGTCTTCCACTGCTTCCCGCAGTTTGGTCAAACTCATGCTGGTAGCTTCGAGAACACTGTCCAACCATCTCGTCCTCTGCCGTCCCCTTCTCTTTGTGCCCTCCATCTTTCCCAATATCAGGGTATTTTCCAGGGAGTCTTCTCTTCTCATGAGGTGGCCAAAATACTTGAGTCTCAGCTTCATGATCTATCCTTGCAGGGCTGATTTCCTTAAGAATGGAGCTCCCCTAATATATCTTTGATGAGGGGGAGCCATTCCAGAGCAACTTCTTTGCCTGACTCAAGGCTTTTCATTCAAGAATAGGGTACAAGGGTGCCAGCATGAAAAAATATATTGGGGGGAGGTAAACAATTTGCAAAACAATCACAAGACGTGGTATGTGCACACCATTTGAATGGCAAGCCCATCAAATTTAGGGGTGGCCCCCTCAATTATTATTTTGGGGGGGGGGGGCAAAGAGGCCTCATCCCTAGGAGTTGGCTCCTATGATAGGGAGCCAATTTCTATCAAGCCCACTTCAGTTTTCAAACATTCTGATGCTTCTTGAGCAGGGAAGGGCTTCTGTCCAATCAGAGAATTCTACTTAACCTAAGCAATCTTTTTCTGTATCCTTTTTTTAAAAGGGGGGGGGCTGAAAGTATCATTTTCAGTATTCTGCTTTCATAACAATATAACAGTTGGTGGAAAGGCTGCTTTGTGGAACAATTCTATGCAGCTATCTTCATAATACTATAATATTAAGCCCTTTTGGTTTAAGCAAAAGCCCAACACGTACAATAGAATGTGATTATTCACCCACCACTATTGTCCTTAGAATCTATCAGAAGGTTGAAATTTATGCCATTTTTAAAGAAAGGCTGATGGTTGGACACTGCGGTCTACAGGACTGTGACAGCACCTGCTGTTCAGAAGTATTCAGGCGCACTGTAAAATTGCTTTGCTTCTCTGAAGTGTCTCTTGTCTAATAATTCTATGCCAGAGCTTACAAAAAATCTTAATAGACTAGGGACACTGGAATGTGGGTTGGAGGGCATGTCCATTGTTTTCTGGTACAGCACGTTTTAGTTACAGTGTGTCTGGTTGACAACTGCAAGCATCATTCAAAGCCCATTGGTCACAATTTGGAGTAGACCAAGGTCACATTCACACCATGCATTCAAAGCACTTGAGAGACCACTTTGAGCTGTCATAGTTCCCCCCAAGGAATTTGAGGAGCTGTAGCTTGATAAGTGCGCTGAGAGTTGTTCTTCATCTCACAGAGCTACAATTCCCAGAGTTCTTTGGGAAGTAGGATTTGATAAACTACAGCTCCCAGAATTCTTTGAAGGTAGCCGTGTGTGGGTAAAGAGGTATCCTAGAGTTTGTAATGTACGGTGTGAAGGTGGCCCAAGTGAATCTTTAAGAAAGAATTCTCTAAATTCTCCAAAAGAGCAAGCACCAAGCACTGCCTGTACTGTCCCCAGCCTTCACTACCACTTTGACCCTCCTGTTCTCTCTCCCAAGTGAAATTTACAAGGAGATGGAGCTCAGTGGCAGGGAAGGCTGGGTACAGCATGTTTTCATTCAAAGTGTTCTCAGCAACCATCCGCAGAAACTCATACCTCCACTTAGGAAAAACTATAGATCCCAGTATTCTTTCTCCTGGATCTTTCCAAACCCCTCAATTGCTGTTTTTGAGCCTCCCAATTTCAGAGGTCAGCACCATCCATCTCTCAAATTTCCACACAAAATCCAATGTTAGGCATTGATATCAACATCCAGCAGGCTTATTTAGCTTAGACACTTAAAAGAATCAAATCAATGCTTAAAAATCACAAAAATTATTTACACAATTACTGGGGAAAAGCCTGTTCCTTCTTATTAGCTAGCTGTCCTTTTCTGATATATAGATAGGGATATTCCCTCAAATAAGGTAAAGGTACCCCTGCCCGTACAGGCCAGTCGTGTCCGACTCTAGGGCTGCGCGCCCATCTCGCTCAAGAGGCCGGGAGCCAGCGCTGTCCGGAGACACTTCCAGGTCACGTGGCCAGCGTGACTAAGCGGCATCTGGCGAGCCAGCACCAGCTCCGCACACGGAAACGCCGTTTACCTTCCCGCTATAAAGCGGTACCTATTTATCTACTTGCACTTAGGGGTGCTTTCGAACTGCTAGGTGGGCAGGAGCTGGGACCGAACGACGGGAGCACACCCCGTCGTGGGGGTTCGAACCCCCGACCTTGCGATCAGCAAGTCCTAGGCACTGAGGTTTTACCCACAGCGCCACCCGCGTCCCATATTCCCTCAAATACTCATCTTTAAATAAATCCCTATGCTTAGTACAGTTATCTGTCTTTACTAATCAAAGTCAGCAAACAATGAGCAAAAAGGATATAGAATTGCTACCCAGAAAATCTCAGAAGGTGCAAAAAGCCCTTTTTTCTTTAAAAAAATATCAAAAGGGTCTCAGGCATGTAAAACAATAAATGACAAATATTACACGCCACTTTCTACCCTCTCTAAATTGAGTTGCACTCTAGGGTTTTCCTTCCCTTAAAAGAAAAAAATTGCTTAAAATATTTAATATCGGTGGCAAGTTTCATCTTGATGTTAACAACTTATCTGGCTGGGCCACTATTGCCAAGTATTTTGCTTCCTGATCCCACTAAAAAAAATCAATGGAAATGTTGCCATTGGCTGCAAAAGGAACTGGTTAGGCCCCCAAAGCCTGGTACAATAGTAAGTGTTCTTGCGGACTGGCCTCTGTGTGTCCAATCGGAATTGTTATGAATGGCCCTTTCAGAGCTTGATTGATGGGTCAGGACATGCCTGCCTTGTTACTACACAAATGAGGAACAAGGTTGATGGAATTCTAAAGAAAGCAATCCCTTATTGAAAGCCTGCTAACAGGGCAGCTATTTACTACAGCTCAGTCAAGCAGCCCCTATTCACAGGAGCAAAGCCAGGAAGACAAAAGAAATTACACGTTCATGGCTCTCAGGCAAAAGCCACCGCCAAGCCATCTCGGGGGCAGGATGAAGCCATTAAACAATGAGACATACCAGAGCAATTATGGTAATCACTTAGCGTGTTTGAAGGCAGGAGAGAACAGAAGATCTGTGCCATCACATCACTTACTTACTAGCAACCTTCTGTTGTTTTTTACCATTCTCTCCCCCTGGTCCCCGTTGAAATTCTGGGTTTTGTGAGATTTTTGAGTTGTCTTGCCCGGTTTAGTCGCAAAACGGTACGCAAATTTGCTAGCAATCAGAAAAGGTAGCCACTTAGGATATGATTGCTGCTTTAAAATCCCACATCACTCGACTCACCCATGATGGAAGGCAGTCCTCTGTATGCTCTGGCCACACACAAAGATGAGCTGCACCAGCCCTGCCCCCCCCCCTTTCCGCTTCCCCACAGCTGCAGTAACATGGTAGCACACTTGGCTCACGGCGTGGCCAGATCCTGCAAACAAACAACTCCCCACACAGTGTGAGCTGCCATGTGGGTCATTTTTTAAGCAGCAACTCCCAACTGTTTTGATCCTGAATTCTGGCAGCAGAATGATATGGCTTGATTGCATCTTTGGGCCTATATTGTTTTAGGAAGTGCAGTCCAAACACTGGAGCTGCATGTTATTCTACTTTCAAAAGACCCTGCTGTTTCTGATTTCATTATGAAAACTCCCCGTCCAACTAGAGTTTTTCAGACTGTTTTCCTTATGGCATGCCAGGAAGGAACAGCTGTAAGTCAATACATACAATGCTTCATCAAAATTTAAGCAATCCGGGACCATAAATTTTTAAACTGGCTTGATTAACTTCGCAGTGAGAGAAAAATTCCTGAAAGAGCTCAAAGGCAGCTCCCAACAAACATCCGTCAACAGGAGCATCTTATTGCCACTGACCTGGGAGAACATTAGCTTTGAAATACCCTCAAATGGTATAGGTTCTCAATTTGGGCTATTCTGGGCGACCCATGATCACCTTTTCTGCATCTAACGCCATGTGACATGAGGCACAAGAAAACACAAGCCACAGCTGCAAAGGATAAATCAGAAACACATGCAGAGAGCAAGGCTGATTCTTCCTTTGCAGCTTGAATTCCGTGGGGCTTTTCGAAGTTTGCGCCTTTATGGTCACACTGCTGAAATATACTCAGAGAGCTGTACAGTGACAGAAAAGGGGACCAGATTCAAAAAGCACAAAACTCAATGCACTCTCTAAGTGTGCTCCCAGTGCTTCCTCAGCAGCCATGGTTTGAACGTGTAACGCCTGCTATCATATCTTGACAGGTGAGCCCATGAAGGGTTGCCCACCTTGGGATCTAGCCCTCCAAACCAAGGTGGTTGCACACCTCTGGTATAGAATAATTTTGAAGGTAAACATTTCCTACATTGTTCAAAGTTCTCTCTCTCTCTCTATATATATATATATAATACTGGTGCAGCAAATACTTTTTTCTTTTAGTGGAAGTTGCAATTTAATGGAGACTATCCCTTCTAAAATAGGGACGCGGGTGGCGCTGTGGGTTAAAGCCTCAGTGCCTAGGGCTTGCCGATCAAGAGGTCGGCGGTTTGAATCCCCGCGGCGGGGTGCGCTCCCGTTGTTCGGTCCCAGCGCCTGCCAACCTAGCAGTTCGAAAGCACCCCTGGGTGCAAGTAGATAAATAGGGACCGCTTACTAGCAGGAAGGTAAACGGCGTTTCCGTGTGCGGCTCTGGCTCGCCAGAGCAGCGATGTCACGCTGGCCACGTGACCCGGAAGTGTCTTCAGACAGCACTGGCCCTTGGCCTCTTTGAGTGAGATGGGCGCACAACCCTAGAGTCTGTCAAGACTGGCCCGTACGGGCAGGGGTATCTTTACCTTTACCTTATCCCTTCTAAAACCCTCAACATTCCACTCTTTCGGACATTTTTCATGCTTGTTTTCAGCCATTGATTCCCTTATCGACTGCTGCTGCTTTGGAGCCATTGGTTTTTTAAAAAAAAAAAAATAACTTGAAAGGGATTTCATGATCCCAACCAATCAGGGATCACATAGACAACATAATGCTGTCATGGCCTTGTGTAGATAAATCAGATTTGGCAATGTACTAATGTTATCAAGGGTAAACTGCTGAACTCACGCATCTGCTTATCTCACCTTGACATGCTGAAAATGAGGTTTCTACAGACTTCCTACTCCTCAAATTTAGCTCCTGAATTTTTAACCAAATTGGCTACTAGCACACAGTCACCCTTGTTAGTCTGAGCTCTTTTTAATGAAATAATTAAACAAATAGGTGTTACTTACCCTTTTCTCACACATCTGCTTAACTCACCTTGACACATTAATAATAATAATAATAATAATAATAATAATAATAATAATTGGCGTGCTGCCTTGGCGTGGCGAAGGGGCTTGAAGAACTCAGAGAAGCTATGAACTATGCCGAGCAGGGCACCCAAGATGAACAGGTCATAGTGGAGAGTTTGGACCAAACGTGATCCACCTGGAGCAGGAACCGGCAAGCCACTCCAGTATCCCTGCCAAGAAAACTCCATGGACAAAGACAACAGGCATATAAAAGATATGACGCTGGAAGATGAGACCCTCAGGTCGGAAGGCGTCCAACATGCTACTGGGGAAGAGCGGAGGACAAGTACAAGTATATCCAGAGCTGATGAAGCGGCTGGGCCAAAGCCGAAAGGACGCTCAGTTGCGGATATGCATGGAAGTGAAAGGAAAGTCCAATGCTGTAAAGAAAAATATTGCATAGGAACCTGGAATGTAAGAACCATGAACCTGGGTAAGTTGGATGTGGTCAAAAATGAGATGACAAGAATAAACATTGACATCCTGGGCATCAGTGAACTAAAATGGACGGGAATGGGCGAATTCAGTTTGGATGACTATCATATCTACTACTGTGGGCAAGAAACCCGTAAAAGAAATGGAGTGGCCCTCATAGTCAACAAAAGAGTGGCGAAGGCTGTACTGGGATGCAATCTCAAAAATGATAGAATGATCTTGATACGAATCCAAGGCAGACCTTTTAACATAACAATAATCCAAGTTTATGCACCAACTACTGGTGCTGAAGAAACTGAAATTGACCAATTCTATGAAGACTTACAAGACCTTATAGAAGTGACACCAAAGAAGGATGTACTTCTCATTATAGGGGATTGGAATGCTAAAGTAGGGAATCAAGAGATAAAAGGAACAACTGGCAAATTTGGTCTTGGAATTCAAAACGAAGCAGGGCAAAGGCTAATAGAGTTCTGTCAAGAGAACAAGCTGGTCATCACAAACACTCTTTTCCAACAACACAAGAGACGACTCTACACATGGACATCACCAGATGGGCAGCATCGAAATCAGATTGATTATATTCTCTGCAGCCAAAGATGGAGAAGCTCTATACAGTCAGCAAAAACAAGACCTGGAGCTGACTGTGGCTCAGATCATCAGCTTCTTATAGCAAAATTCAAGCTTAAACTGAAGAAAGTAGGAAAAACCACTGGGCCGGTAAGATACAATCTAAACCAAATCCCTTATGAATACACAGTGGAAGTGAGGAACAGGTTTAAGGATTTAGAATTGCTGGACAGAGTGCCTGAAGAACTATGGATGGAGGCTCGAAACATTATACAGGAGGCAGCAACGAAAACCATCCCAATGAAAAGGAAATGCAAGAAAGCAAAGTGGCTGTCCAATGAGGCCTTACAAATAGCGGAGGAGAGAAGGCAAGCAAAATGCGAGGGAGATAGAGAAAGATACAGGAAATTGAATGCAGAATTCCAAAAAATAGCAAGGAGAGACAAGAAGGCCTTCTTAAATGAGCAATGCAAAGAAATAGAGGAAAACAACAGAATGGGAAGAACCAGAGATCTGTTCAAGAAAATTGGAGATATGAAAGGAACATTTCGTTCAAAGATTACCATAATAAAGGACAAAAGTGGTAAGGACCTAACAGAAGCAGAAGACATCAAGAAGAGGTGGCAAGAATACACAGAGGAACTATACCAGAAAGATATGGATGTCTCGTACACCCCAGGTAGTGTGGTTGCTGACCTTGAGCCAGACATCCTGGAGAGTGAAGTCAAATGGGCCTTAGAAAGCATTGCAAATAACAAGGCCAGTGGAGGTGATGGTATTCCAGCTGAACTATTTAAAATTTTAAAAGATGATGCTGTTAAGGTGCTACACTCAATATGCCAGCAAGTTTGGAAAACTCAGCAGTGGCCAGAAGATTGGAGAAGGTCAGTCTACATCCCAATCCCAAAGAAGGGCAGTGCTAAAGAATGCTCCAACTACCGCACAATTGCACTCATTTCACACGCTAGCAAGGTTATGCTTAAAATTCTTCAAGGAAGGCTCAAGCAGTATGTGGACCGAGAACTCCCAGAAGTGCAAGCTGGATTTAGAAGAGGCAGGGGAACCAGAGACCAAATTGCAAACATGCGCTGGATTATGGAGAAAGCTAGAGAGTTCCAGAAAGTCATCTACTTCTGCTTCATTGACTATGCAAAAGCCTTTGACTGTGTCGATCACAGCAAACTATGGCAAGTTCTTAAAGAAATGGGAGTGCCTGATCACCTCATCTGTCTCCTGAGAAATCTCTATGTGGGACAAGAAGCTACAGTTAGAACTGGATATGGAACAACTGATTGGTTCAAAATTGGGAAAGGAGTACGACAAGGCTGTATTTTGTCTCCCTGCTTATTTAACTTATATGCAGAATTCATCATGCGAAAGGCTGGGCTGGATGAATCCCTAGCCGGAATTAAGATTGCTGGAAGAAATATCAACAACCTCAGATATGCAGATGACACAACCTTGATGGCAGAAAGTGAGGAGGAATTAAAAAACCTTTTATTGAGGGTGAAAGAGGAGAGCGCAAAATATGGTCTGAAGCTCAACATCAAAAAAACGAAGATCATGGCCACTGGTCCCATCACCTCCTGGCAAATAGAAGGGGAGGAAATGGAGGCAGTGAGAGATTTTACTTTCTTGGGCCCCATGATCACTGCAGATGGTGACAGCAGCCACGAAATTAAGAGACGCCTGCTTCTTGGGAGGAAAGCAATGACAAACCTTGACAGCATTTTAAAAAGTAGAGACATCACCTTGCCAACAAAGGTCCGTATAGTAAAAGCTATGGTTTTCCCAGTAGTGATGTATGGAAGTGAGAGCTGGACCATAAAGAAGGCTGGTCGCCGAAGAATTGACGCTTTTGAATTATGGTGCTGGAGGAAACTCTTGAGAGTCCCATGGACTGCAAGAAGATCAAATGCATCCATTCTTAAGGAAATCAGCCCTGAGTGCTCACTGGAAGGACAGATCGTGAAGCTGAGGCTCCAATACTTTGGCCACCTCATGAGAAGAGAAGACTCCCTGGAAAAGACCCTGATGTTGGGAAAGATGGAGGGCACAAGGAGAAGGGGACGACAGAGGACGAGATGGTTGGATAGTGTTCTTGAAGCAACCAACATGAGTCTGACGAAACTGCGGGAGGCAGTGGAAGACAGGAGTGCCTGGCGTGCTCTGGTCCATGGGGTCACGAAGAGTCGGACACGACTGAACGACTAAACAACAACAACACCCCGCCCATCTGGCTGGGTTTCCCCAGCCACTCTGGGCGGCTTCCAACAAAGATGAAAAATACACTAAAATGTCAGTTAGGGCTCCTTGTAGCATAAGCCTTATTGGGAAATGCAGGGCAGTATCAATGTGATCAGATGTCTTAAAAGTGATCAGAAACAGGGGCATAGGAAGGGGGGCCCGGGGGAGGTGCACCCAGGGTGCCACCTTGGAGGGGGTGACAAGATGGCCTGCTGCCTCCCCCCAAGCTGTAGAGTGGCTGAGGGTGCCAGTGCAGCATCCATACGGACTGCTGCGCATACACCGTCTGTACAGGCACCCCGGGTGCAAGCACCGCATCGGATGCCGGACAGGCTTCCTCCGCCCCTGATCAGAAGTGGCAAACCTCTGTCATTCTGAGCACCACCTTTATTCATGGGCAACCTTCTGGAGAAAGCATGCTGGCAGTAGGCAGGGCCAGAGGTTTAAAAAAAGGCAGTCAAGCTAGCGAAAATCTATCATTTGCCCGATAACAAATGTTGGAAATGTAAAGAAACTGAAGGTACATTCTTTCACCTTTGGTGGACGTGCCCAAGGATTAAGACCTTCTGGGAAATGATCTATAATGAAATGAAAAAGGTGTTTAAATATACCTTCCCGAAGAAACGAGAGGCCTTTCTCCTGGGCATGGTCAGCCAATTGGTGCCAAAGAAGGACAGAACTTTCTTTATGTATGCCACAACAGCAGCAAGAATACTTATCGCAAAGTATTGGAAGACACAAGATCTACCCACTCTGGAAGAATGGCAGATGAAGGTGATGGACTACATGGAATTGGCAGAAATGACCGGCAGAATCCGAGACCAGGGAGAAGAGCTGGTGGAGGAAGATTGGAAGAAATTTAAAGACTATGTACAGAAATATTATAAAATTAATGAATGTTAGTATGGTGTTGGACTGAGGTTAAAGGGTTATTAGCAATAATGTGGTGAAGGAATATGAAAAAATGGATGGTCAAAAGAGGAAAAACTAAAGGTATGATATACTAAGATAAAGATAAGGATAAGGTAGAGGGAAGGGATTTGCTGACTAAATAACTGAACTGGAATACAGAGAGGGGAGGCGTGGGGAAGTCTGGGAAACAAGCAAACGCAAGAAATATTATGATAATTGAATTGTTATTATTTGTTTTTACTTCTTTGTATTTTTCTTTTTCTTCTTTTATGTGAAAATCCTAATAAAAAATATTATTAAAAAAAGGCAGTGGGGCAACAGATATGACTCTTATCGTTTGTACAGCCCAACAAAAGTAAGAGGTGCATCTTTCCATCCTCCATCCAGGAAAGCAAGAGGAACTGCCTCAATTCAAGGACACACTCAGCCAGACATGGAGCAGGACCAGCGAGGAGCCATTTGCCTGGAAAAGTCCCGAGGGCCCTGGAGAGGCCCTGGAGAGCTGCATTTGGACACCGGGTCTAAGGTTCCCCACCCCGTCTTAAAGTATTAATATTAAATGACTTGGGCAGGAATCCTGTTCAGCTACCTGCTGAATCTAATGAAGTTTTCAACAATTTTTGTTTCTTCTCCTTTCCTCCTGATTCCCCACTGCACCACCTAGAATACTGTTCCGGAAGGTGCGTGTTATGTACGCCAACCCCGTGGAGGCATGAGGGGAAAGGGGAGCCAAGAAAGTACCTCATTCTGTAAGCAGAATTCCACACACGGAACTCTGGATCAAGCCCCTTATTCGTTGGGTAGCCCATGTATCAACTTTTGGTGAAATACATTGTTTTGTTTTTCCTCCTACAATGGCAGTAATTTTGCTTTTCTTATCATTCTCCTTAGTTGTCTACGTCTGGGAAGAAGTTTTGATTATGCACGAAAGCTCTCTAGATCCGATGTCTTGCTAAGGTGTTTTCAAAACCTTTCCATCAGTATGGAGGGTTATGTTTGCCCGTGTGACGTTTATGGAGAGTGAAAACACAGAATATCATAGCAACCTCAGAGAAGCTCTTCAGAACAGTACTTTATAATGGATGTGGTCATTGTAACTTATATATTCAGATTGAGGCCACATCATTTAAAAGTCTTCACTGAGGATGTTTAGCACAATATAGCTACTATAAGATTATCAAGAAACCAAGGCACCTTTGCTGCCTATACTTTGGTGTAATCTTATTCATTTTGTGGTACAATATCTGTATTGTGAGTCACTGAATCACACAGACATATATACCTCTATCCTATGCTGCAGGGAGCTTATGTTCTCTTTATTGTTCTTTTTGAAAAATCTAGTTTTACAATGTGCCCAGAATGTGAATATGGGAGATAATTTGCAAATACAATGATTGCAGAACAATCATTCATTCATTCTTCTCCCTCATTCAATGAAGAGGGAGGGGGGGTCATTTTTCCTCTGTGGAAACATCTGAAGATTAAATGAAATGTTCTCAGTTCATAATCATAATGTATTAGTTGCTTTATAAATAATATGTGCAACTTGCTATACTACAGAAATGAGGAACCTGTGGAACCACCAGATGTTGTTGGACTCCTGTTCTCACAGGTCCCAGTCAACAAGGCCAATGGTCAGGGATGATGAAGTCCAAGAACATTTGTTGTTGTTTTTATAATAATATTTATTAGTTTTCCAACAAATTAAACATAACACCACCAAAAACGAAAAAAGAAAAAACATACAATAATACAATACAATACAAAAAGAGAAAGAAAAAAGGGGGGGAAACTAACATACAAACTAACAACACTAACATACAACTAACTAAACAAAGCAAAAACCATTTCAATATCTTATCTTTCTTTTACTAATTTCCACAACCTCCTCACACCTCCCTTTTTGTATTCCACTTTGTTACTTGTTTCAGCAATTCCTTTCCATCTTCCTCTGTTTTCTATCCTATAATTGTCTTAACACATTCTAACCTTATTTTTCCCTTTAATACCCTAACAATCTATTTATACTTAATTCCTTATAACATTTCTACTAAAGCCATATAACTTCATTCCAACACTTTTCTAACATTCATTAATTTTATAGTATTTCTGTAAATAGTCTTTAAACTTTTTCCAATCTTCCTCCACCGACTCTTCTCCCTGGTCTCGGATTCTGCCAGTCATTTCCGCCAGTTCCATGTAGTCCATCAACTTCATCTGCCATTCTTCCCGAGTGGGTAGATCTTGAAGTCCAAGAACATTTGGAGGGCCCCTGGCTCCTCATTCCTGTTTTAGAGAAAACACACACAAGGCACTTTCCACAGGTTCCCAACTGCTTTATTTTTAAATGAGGGGAATCTTTGTACAATCTGAGAGAAAGGGAAAGGAGAGAAAAAGTTAAACACTACAATAATTAATCTGGCAATAAGTAATAATCTCTGCACCAAAGCCAAATAGTACATCAAGAAGGGAATGCAAGGGAGAAAAAATGAGTTCTAAATAATTTCTGAAAAGTGAAACACTGAATAGGCCATCCAATATTACAAGGAAGATTATTCCACACATACAGATCAAACCTGTACTCTACATTTATTAAAGCGAAATTTTCAGGAGGAAAGCAATAAGCAGTAATATCATGGCAAAACAAAAACATAACCTACACTCATTGACATATGGGAACAGGGATAATTTCACTTAGGGTAACCATTGAATTTACTTCAAGAAATTGTTGTTGTTGTTGTTGTTTAGTCGTGTCCGACTCTTCGTGACCCCATGGGTCAGAGCACGCCAGGCACTTCTGTCTTCCACTGCCTCCCGCAGTTTGGTCAGACTCATGTTTGTAGCTTCGAGAACATTGTCCAACCATCTCGTCCTCTGTCATCCCCTTCTCCTTGTGCCCTCAATCTTTCCCAACATCAGGGTCTTTTCCAGGGAGTCTTCTCTTCTCTTCTCTTCTCACTTCAAGAAATAGTGGACACCAACAATACCCCCAGACATGTGGGCAAGCAAGCTGCTGCTGCATCCAGAAAAAGGCAGAAGTAATGTTGGTAAGGGGTTGTGCTCTACATTGGGCCAGATTTTTGAAAGCCTAGTAAGTTCAAAACACAGCAATCAGAGAGTTGTATTCCATGCTAGTCCTACTCAGAGTAGATTCATTAAAAATGGTGGGCATGACTAACTTAGGTTCATTAATTAACTCTATGACTTACACTGGCTACAACTAGCATTATAATAAAACCCCCGACTTTTGTCAGATCATATTACTCCATTGTTATTCAAGTTTCATTGATTTTCAATTTGTTTCCTGACCCAACTCAAAGTCTTGGTTTAAACCTACATTTGAGGAGGTTGTAGACCTGAGGGCCTCTGGATTCTGCTGGACTACAACTCCCATAATTGCTGACCACTGGCCATGCTTACTGGGGCTTTTGAAAGTTGGAGACCAACTACATCTAGAAGTCCATACGTTCTCTATCCTTACCTTGTGTTATCTAGGACTGTCCCATGAAGTGTTTTGTTCCATAGAAGCTGACTGCAGGCATGTTTCATTCAACATCTGAAGTCCTGTGAATTGTCCTCTTCCTATTTGAAGTAAGTGGGTGAGAACACAAAGTATTATTTTAATGTGGCAGCAGATATGTGGAATGCCCTCCCTAGAGTGGCAAACAACAACAACATGGCGGTTAAAGAAGATGTTCATAATTGAGTTATTCATTGGCTGGCTCTGTTCTGAGGTGGCTGTGCTTTCATACAAATTGTTGTTGGTCTTTTTTAATGGATACTCTAGATACCTTGATGGGTATCTGAAGGAAATAAGGGATACCACATGTTTTTTTTTGGGGGGGGGGTTTAAGTTAAAAATGGAAAGGCAGTGGATGAAAGTGAAGTGAAGAGACACTTGAATGGTTTGCATGATAGGGCTGATTTATTATAAGCAAACCCATGACTCAGTCTGGCAATCTTGACTACTGCACACACAGAACAGGTGTTCCACAGATGCAACCTCTGTGGGATTCGAGTGCCTGAGATGAAAAAAGAAGAGTACAGGAGGAAAGGAAAGGATTTGGAAGAGGGACTTTATTCCTTTCCAAAGTGTGTGCCCTGAGAGAACAGCTAGTGCTCTGTGAGAAAAACAAGGCCTGGAATATTATAGGCAGTATGTTATTAAAAAGGATTATTAAAGCAGAAATGGTCAGTCAGCAGACCTCTGGCCCCCACCATTGTTTTCTTTGCTATAAATGGATGAAAGTAAGCTTAAGGCTTTTCTAATGAAGGCATTTAAAACTGCCCCTTTTATATAATACTGTTGCACAGCACCCCAATCTCCAAGTGGAGTGAGATTGCAGGCGTTCCAGGGCTCGTGCTTCCTTTTGGGAATGAGGCACAGAGGAGATTGTGGTGTCTCTATAATATATGGTTTATTTACACATATATACCACCTGAGCCTACAATGCAGGGGTTCACAGCATTAACACCCCACAGAGGCAGAATTAGGACATCGGGGCCCGTTTTGCTGTATTGGGTGCCGAGCTTAGGGGGTGCCGCAGGGGGGTGCAGGTCTAACATAGTGAATTGAACATAATGGAAGGTGAGAGGCAGGGGACACCAAATTTGACCAAAATCTGCCCCTGCACCCCAAAAGGGTCTTGTTTGTTCCATAGCCACAGCCTTAGATTGAAACTGAAAGCAAACATCATTCTCTTCTTCTCTGGCTTTTTTCAGCCTGTGTCTTTTCCATCCAGTTTCTAGGTCATATAACACAACTCTTTCCTAAAACTCCTCTTTGTCCTTTGTTGTTTAGTCGTTTAGTCGTGTCCGACTCTTCGTGACCCCCTGGACCAGAGCACGCCAGGCACTCCTGTCTTCCACTGCCTCCCGCAATTTGGTCAAACTAATGCTGGTAGCTTCAAGAACACTATACAACCATCTCGTCCTCTGTCGCCCCCTTCTCCTTGGGCCCTCCATCTTTCCCAACATCAGGGACTATTCCAGGGAGTCTTCTCTTCTCATGAGGTGGCCAAAGTATTGGAGCCTCAGCTTCACGATCTGTCCTTCTAGTGAGCACTCAGGGCTGATTTCCCTAAGAATGGATACGTTTGATCTTCTTGCAGTCCATGGGACTCTCAAGAGTCTCCTCCAGCACCATAATTCAAAAGCATCAATTCTTCGGCGATCAGCCTTCTTTGTCCTACTAACAATCTAAGAGGGGGAGGGGACCCACCCAGGAGGGGACCCACCCATTTGCCATCAGGCACAGAGCCCCCTTTCTTCTGTTCTCTTAATGGCCCATCACCTTTCCTTTGTTTTCCCTTAATAGTCCATCCCCCCAGGCAACCACCTTATGAGGATGCTAGCCTGGTTTCTATTTTAACTCTTGCTCAGATATTGTAACACTTGTTGGGTCCAGGGGTTAGAATATGTCTGGCACTCTCACACACATAACAATATATACGTATCTAAACCACAAGCCTGTTTTCTCCTCCTCAGTGTTTCAGTAGCAACTATATTTTCAACAATGAAATCATTGATGGAGGCATACTGCTATATTGCAAAGATCACTTTGATGTCTGAAAATGCTAAGAACAATACTAGAACTTAATAATAAACAGATTTGTTCAATTACAAGGTAATTTTCCCTGTTAAAAAGCTATAAGTAACAGCTAGGAGTAGCAGATAAATTATTGTGTTTCTATGAGTAATACCCATCAAATTCATTGGAAGGCAATCATAGCTAAGTTAAAAAAACATTTCCCACAGTTCCATTAATAAGACAAGAAAACATTCTCAAGGGGTGTGTGAGAGAGAGAAAGGTGTTCTTATTAGGGATGGGTGAGAAATTCAATTCAGTTTGTACTGACTCTACCTAAGTTGCACACACAGTCATCCTTTGAAAATCACACACCTCCAAATTTTGCAGTGGAGTTCCCCAGTCAAGTAATGTGAACAAAAAAACTGCATATATTGGGGGGAAATGTGTATAAAAATGTATAATTGCATACAAATTATAAAAATGCATTATATTAGGGAAATCGCTTTACAAAAACGTGTTTTAGGAGAAATTGCATACAAACATGTGCATATTAGGAGGAATTTACACTAAAACGCTGACAATTTTTCATGAAGATTGTTTCCTAAAAATATTATCAAACCAATGAAGAAATGTGGAGAACTGAAGAATGGAAAAATGAGAAACTCAGAGAAACAACAATTGACTGATTTACCCGTTCCCAGTCCATATTTCACTGTTAGATTTCTTTTTAGATTCTGCACACAGTGCCCCAGCTACAGTAGAGTACAATTGTAAAGCACTGATAGATGGCACCATAAAGTTACGTAAATTATCAGGAAGGGTTTAGAAAAAGAAAGTACACTTCTGGTCACTAGATAGAGAACAGGAGACCATCCGTCCCCAGCTTGGCAACCTATAGCCAAAAGTATGGTGGCTCCATCCAAGCTTGAAATGGACAGGATCAAGAAGCAAGGTAAAAAGGTTGGTTTCTCCTAAGTCCTATCCTTTGATATATTCCCACCCTCCCCATTCCCATCATCCACTTTCTCCCTTGTCCACTCCAGCACTCTAAGACCTTCAGCAATGAAAAGTGAGACCCTGAAAAGTCTACTTGGGACAGGCATGCCTACCCAACCATTGCTCTCATTAATTCTATGGATATTTGGGTTATCACCCACCCTCTCATGCAGTCCACTTCAATGAGATCTCTTGGATTTCAGAAGCAGGCACACATACACACAAGCAGGTATATAAACAATGTTTTGTCTTTAAAATGAGGCAAAAGCTTGTTTCTCAGTCCTGCGTGGAACCATGAGTTTATTTTCTGCTAGAATTATCACCACCCCTTCCCCAAACGAAAGGTCATGTGTTTCCGTTGAAACAAAAACAAAAACAAAGGGGAAATTATCTCATTGTAATTACTGCAAGACAAATGCAATCTTTTAAAAGGCTAACTGTATTATTTGTATACCCAGGGGATGCAATGGTACACATGTAATGCGGCCTAACCAGTTTGTCTTAGCAAGACCTTACAGTGTTGATTTGAAACAGCTGAACTAAATCAACAGCTACCTTGAGCCAAAGGCCTTTGGAGAGCAATTAGAGTCAAAGCTTGGGTTTTGAACCCAATATGCTCTGTCAGTCTCAATGATTTGTGTTTGTTGTACTCAGCCTCATTTCCTGCATGAAACATGAAGCTGTATAAAGAGGAAAAATTCCCAAGATTCAAAAATATTTGACCTCAGTGCATTTGCTAGCATGAAAGTACACATGTCTAAATGACCATTTTGGTTTGTAGTACAAAGTTCTATTGATGTTGGCAGACTGAGCTTCCCCATGTCAAAGCCACATGAATGGTTTCAGGTTTCAGCCAAAAAATGTTTTCCACATGCTTTAGTGTGGGCCAATTTACACAGCGGATTCTGCAGGGTTGTGGCCAAGTACTTCATAAAGGGCTGCCTTCTTTGGGATCAGGGAAACCACAACAGACACATTGCTAATGCAATCTAATTATCTGCTTGGATATTTTTCCAGATGTATCCAGTGTCTAAAAATACTGCAATAAAAAAGGTATTATTTGTTCTCCCTTGGACTGAAATAGTGGCATAAAGAACAACCTGCTTGTCTAGAGGGAAAGTTATGACAGTGTAATTCTATGACAGCCTTTAAAAATCAGTCAAACAAAACAGAACACCCCTAGGGCTGGCTATCTGATGCTTCTCATTTGAATTAGCCTCTGAAACAAAAGCCATGACTACATGCGGAGATTCTTTTTCATGAGAAGATGCATGCCACAATTACAAGTTCATTTCCTCCATTTGTGGTTTGTAATTTGATTTTGGGTTGGTCAATTTGATACATAACAAAGATATACAATGGTGTGTGTTTTTTTCTCTTTTGCTGGAAGAAGCCCAGTGATTATTGTATCCTGTGCTGTGTGACAGTGGCGTGATTTCATTTCCTCTACGTTGCTAAAACATGTTACCCAGTAGCCTCTTCGCTGCCATAGTCATTAGTTCTTTGAGCAATGAGGAAATGGATGGTTGTGATGAAGTCTTTTGGTGGATTGTGATGTTATTTATGCACAAGCAACACATACAAAACATGGTTGTCTATCAACTACCTGTAACAGATTCTACAAGGAGCTGCTTTTCAAAAGGGCCCAGAAAGTGCAGCTGGTCCAAGATACGGCTGCCAAGTTGCTAACAGGCAGGATATATTAATTCCAATTTTGAAAAGACTTCAGTGGCTTCCAGTTGGTTTCTGGGCACAGCTCAAAGTTAAAGTGATGCTTTTGATCTTTAAAGCCATACAAATAGTGGGACTGCCTCCTTTCATGTAAGCCTAGCTCAGATCATCTGCAGTTTCCTTCTCCATATTCCCTGATCATCAGAGGTGAGCAGGTGGGTGGGAAGGACAGGTCAACTCTTTCAGTAGCTACAATGAGGTTATGGAACTCCCTTTCCCAACAAAGCTCATCTTACACTTTTTCTCTGTCCTAGCCATTTGGGTTTATTTCAGAGGGCCTTTGGGATCAAGCAGGAGATTTTTCTTCTGATGATGATTGGTTGTGGTGGGTTTGGGGGCGTTCTTTGCTGGTTGTTTCATGACAGTTTATGGGTTTCGATCTATGTCATAAGCTGCTTTTTTGGGCATACATGGTTAAAAAATGGAGCAAAGTATTGGTAATTAGTTATTAGGAATTTGGTATGCAATGATGTTCATGGCTGCTATTGTTTCATTAATCCCCATTTTTAGAGTAGCTGAAACTAAGGAATTTCTAAGTTGCCTTCATTCTCTGTGGAAGTCATTGTGCACAACAGCAGATCCACTACAGTATGTGATGGAAAAATTCACCTCCTGGGTCCATTGTTAGCAAAGGTTATGTGTGTTTTGCTCTGGAAATAAATTAATCACTTTGGGCAAAAGACCATGATTTATTTTAACTCCACTTATATCTGCATGTCAGGTTGAGGTAATGCACTGAATTATGAAGAAGAGATGCTTCTAAATTCTAGTTCTCTTCTGGATTTAGGGGTTCTGGTCTATTGTGTCCTGGATACTGAGCAAGGCCGATATACTTCCTTTTTGTCATTCTGTGTTTCCAGAAATTGTAAAGATAACTGGTGGGGTTCCGGTCTGATCTCTCCAAAATAATGGCTCTTATTTTGAAAATCTGATTGTGGAGATTTTATAAAATTGAAAGTATTACTACATGTACATCCAGGTTGGTGTACATACATCTATGACATATTAAACAACAACAAAAAGCCCTTTTGTTTTGCCTTAATGGTTGGTTAGGAATAATTGCTAATTGCACAATTAAACTGATATGGTGAGGAGAAAACATTGTCTGTTTTGAAGTAGTTAAATGTATGTATGTATGTATGTATGTATGTATTACACTATCCCTGTAGCAAATGTCTAAAACCCAGTAGGGTTCCTGCTGAAACTGACCAGATAAATTAAGTTTACTGATGTCTTCTTTTCTTTTTCTGCATGTAAAAAGACAAGAATCATGTCAATGACAAGCCTCCTACTCAGTTTTGTATTAGTCAACTACCAACTTCCTGCAGTCTTAAACAAATCGCTCTCAACCACGTGCAAAGGGGTTGGTAGTTAGCCAATCTGAGGAAGGCTGACAGAATGCAATAGAAGAAATCTGTCCAGCCCTAATCAATGTCTGTTTTCTTTGAAGGATAGCCCTTCTCCGCTTTTGTTTTAATCAGACTGGATGCACTCTTCAATAGCTTTACCATGTTTTCTCGTTCTTTATGCCCATCTTGCTGTCTGTTCAACGGAGATTTGTACCCAATTTACATAAATTCACATTTTGAACGATGTGAAATGTGAAATCTTCCATTTTAAAACCTAGAACAAATTTATTCCACATTTTGCATAGTTTATTTATTTAAAATATTTATATTCTGCCTTTGGGGCCTAAAGGGCAGCTAACAAGCCCAACGTTAAAGACAATGCATTTTGATATAATGAATAACGTTATCATTAGCAGGCTTGTAGACTTTCGGAGTTATACATGTCCATTAATCTGAGTCAAACTACTCTGAGTCTCAGTGCTAGGATTGTTCTGCCCTTTCTCTCATTCACACAGATGCACTATATGCTTAGTTATTCCCGGCTAGTTGTCAGGGAGCATTGGAACCCACATACCAGAAATTTCAGACTTCATTACTGTAGCGTTGCAATATTCTCCATGGTTTTAACCAAGGTTAGCTTTTTTAAACAACGCCCATAGTTTCACTCACTGTCTGGAGTGAGCCAGAAGCCAAGAACCGGAAGTCCAGGTTGTCAAATCATTCTGATCATAGAATCACAGAGTTGGAAGGGACCCTGTGGATCACCTAATCTAGTCCCTTTCAATGCAAGAATATGCAGCTGCCCCATATAGGGACCAAACCTGGAGCCTTGTCATTATCAGCTCCACTCCAAGTGTCAGGGGTGCATGCAGGAGCCAGGCCCTGTGACTGGTAGGGCCTTGCAGGACTGGGGCCTTCCTGAGTTTGGCCTGGAAGGACAAGGCATGGCCACACAGGTGAGGCTTGCCAGAAGACTCGAAGCACCTGGTGGCAAGGGCCGGGAGGTGTATATAAGACCAGCATTTTCCCCTGGCTCTTTGCCACAGCAACACACTGCCCACCTAGCTGTGCTTCGGCTTCCTGGCTCCTGGTATCCTGACCCTCAGACTCTTGGCTTCCTGACTCCTGGTTTCCTGATTTGTGGACTCTTGGCTTCCTCACCCCTGGACTGCCGATTCCTGCTTCCCAACCTCTACCCCAGTCCCGACATACCAAGCCAGGACGCCGACTGCCTGTAACCCAGATTGTGACACCAAGCAACTGAGCTTTCCAGGCTCAGGACAGGAGAAAAATCCAAGAATTGAATGGAAGGGCTGTCAGGATCATACCAGAAGCAGGACTGGAAAACAAGCCAGGAGTCAGGACTGAAGAGCAGTCAGAGCAGTCACACAAAAGCAAGACCAGATACCAAGTAAAAAATCAAGACCAAAGATGACTGGAAATACAGAGGCCCACGAACACTAAGGTAGATGTTGTTGGCCAAGCAATGAAACGGATGCTGCTAGGACTTTGCATCGTTTCAGCCACATCCCACAAAACCACTGTGAACATCATTCCTCATTTCCCCCATGAACCACCAGGTTGAGCAGAGATGCCAAAGTAATTGGACTTAAACAGGATCAACCGGCTACTGTGGTTGGCTTAAGTAAATGCCATACACGTAGCATGCCAAATACACCAGTCCTGGCAAGTTTGCTAGGAATATTTTTGGCATTTCAGCCCCCCTTGATTCATCCAGGCTATTTCCTGGCACTAATGGTTGGTTATCCAGGAGCCAGACTTTGGGGTTTGTGGGGGCTTTTTGTGTGTGATCTTTTAAAAACATGCATTATAGACAGCATGTGCCAGTCTTGTGACCTAGGAGTGGTTAATGTCGGGTAAGGAAATTAATCCGAAAAGCATAGTGCCTTAGGAGATATTTCCAAAGCTTTATATTCCAACTACTATTTAGAAAGTAAGGCATCTTTTGGCTCAGTCTCTTTTACCACAGACATGGTGTGCCATGTCTTTTTTCACTAAATCATCATTATTGTATAACATTACATAATAAACAGATTCTGGAAATCATTGAAAATGTTACCTAAACTGATGCTCAGAGTCAGATGCAGACTGAAGGCCACACACTAGGCCCTCAGCCAAGCAGATACAGAGTCAATTAATGGACATTATCAAAAACAAGCTGTCTAGCAGTTACCACATATAGCATGCCTGAAGTTTTCAGAATATATATATGTTCAACTAAACTTTGGCATTAGCACTAAGGTTGAGAATTACTGTTACACACTCTCTCTCTCTCTCTCTCTCTCTCTCTCACACACACACACACACACCACAGTCTATGCTGCCTTGGGGCATTTTTACCATGATTGCCGAGATGAGTGATTAAACCAAAACATCAATAGTGTTGCTTTATCTTGTTGCTGCCAATTATGCCCTCCATCAAGCAGGGGCGTCTTGCCCATAGAGGCAAGTGCTGCGGGGCGCTGGGGTGCCAAGTTCCAGAGGGCACCAGGGAAGAGGTGGAGGCTGGACGTGGCACCTCCCGGCATCAGTTCGCTGCCCTCGTCCGCCTCGCTGAAGCAGCGCCGCGCCCAGAGCCTCTGCCTCTTCCCTGCCGGAGGAGCCGCCCTCCAGCCGCTGCCCACCTCCACCAGCCCCCCAAGCTGCCAGCTGTAAAAAGGTTGGCAACTCTGAGAAACGGGGGGGGGGGGTGCTGGAGGGATCTTTGCACCACGGTGCTGGATATACTTAAGACGGCCCTGCCATCAAGTCACCTTTACTGATGTGAGGATGATTTTAAAAGCTGTAAAGCAGCTTTATCTGATGAGCTGGTCATCAGAATACAAGATCAAGCCAATCTAATCCAGCATACTGTTCTCACAGTCCAAACTATGGGAAACCTGCAAGCAAGACCTGAATGCAACAGCATACTGCCTCCAACAGTGGAAGGTCCACTATGAATTGTTTTTGGAGGAATTGCTTTTCAACCTATGGCTGCAGTGGAGTGCACTTTTACGCTTCCGGTTCTTCCTTTGCAGCCGTGGATTGAATACAAACCCCAACTGCGAAGGGCAATTCTTCCCTTGCAGTAATAGCTTGAACTGCAAGGGAAGAATCTGAAAGAAACCATTATTTGGAGGAGAAGGCTACCAACTATGATGGCAATGCTCTGCCTCCACACTGGGAAGCAATAATGCTTCTGAATAAAAGGTGAAGAAGGTAAAGGACCCCTGGATAGTTGAAGGCAACTATGTGGTGCTCATCTCGCTTTCAGGCCAAGGGAGCCGGCATTTGTCCACTGATGCTTCACAGGTAAGATTCACCTTCTGCTGTGATGGCAGGGTGGTCCCTTCCCCTACCTGGCTAATCTCCTGGCAACGCCTCCCCAGGCGGGATTGGGCAACTGGCTGAGGTAGGCGGAGACCTCCAGGTATCCAGCCTGGGGAGGGCGAAGCTAGCCCGTACTACCGGGAGCCACACTGGGATCTGGGGGGCTGCGCGCGACCATGCAAAAGTGGTCCCCATTTGATGTGGGGAGCGGTCATTCCAGGGCAAGTAGCCAGCATGACTAAGCAGCTTCTGACGCAACAGAACACCGTGACAGAAAACCAGAGCGCATGGAAATGCTGTTTGCCTTCCCACCATAGCGGTACCTATTTATCTACTTGCACTGGCATGCTTTCGAACTGCTAAGTTGGCAGGAGATGGGACAGAACAACGGGAGCTCGCCCCATCATGGGGATTCAAACTGCTGACTTTCCAATCAGCAAGCCCAAGAGGCTCAGTGGTTTAGACCACAGCGCCACCCACGTCCTGCTTCTGAATATCAGTTGCTGGAAAGCACAGGAGAGTGCTTTTATGTTCGTGTCCTTCTTGCACCTTTCCCAGAGGCAACTGGTCGACTGCTCTCAGAACACGATGCTGGACTCAACATGACCTTGGTCTGATCCAGCAGGCTATTATCTCTCTTTTTTTTGTCTTCCTCTGCAGACAAACTTTGGCACTTTTTGAATTTGGAACCTTTTCCAGCTGCCAGGAACCAAATTTTGAGTACGAAGGAAGAATCAGGAGTGCACTTAGAGGACTTCCTTTTCATCTGCCACAATTTGAACTTTCCTGCACCATGCCTAATTTCATATATGTAATAAGGCAGGCATAGGCAAACTTGGTCCTCCAGCTGTTTTGGGACTACAACTCCCATCATCCCTAGCTAACAGGACCAGTGGTCCGGGATGATGGGAGTTGTAGTCTCAAAACATCTGGAGGGCCGAGTTTGCCTGTACCCAAACATCTGGAGTCCCAAAACATCTGGAGGACCAAGTTTGCCTGTCCCAAAACATCTGGAGTCCCAAAACATCTGGAGGGCCGAGTTTGTCATAAGGCATAGGAAAGGTGAGTATGGATTGTCCAAAATTGCTTGGTTGGCACTCTCCAAAGCCTAGTGTGCCTACTTAGGAACCCAGGTCTTCTTTTCATTTACTTAGTAAACATACACATGTATACATTACTAAACTGCAGGATTGTGTGCATCTTAATCTCAGGGACACAGGTTCGAGCTCCACATTGGACAAAAAGATTCCTACATTACAGAGCATTGGACTAGTTGATCTTGCATATCCCCCAACATTTATCCAATGGAAATAGGGACGTCCTAAGGAAAAGCAGGACATGCCAGAATCAAATCAGAAACCGGGACAGCTTCTGTATATCCAGGACTGGATATCACGTATATCAAGTGTCCCTGGAAAATAGGGACACTTGGAGGGTCTGCCTTCGTGGTTCGTTCCAACTCCACAATTCTATTATTCTACTTACAATATATACATGACATTAAATGCACCTTTCATTTTAAATGATTGGGGGCGGGTTTCTTCTTCAAAAAATCATCATTTAGGGAGGGAGGCAGATAATTAAATAGAGCAGAATAGGCATAGAGGGAGAACTTAACTCTTTCCTCCACTAAAGCCCCTCGTCCAAAACAAGTATTTTCATTGGGGGGGAATCCCAAATGCTCACAGTGGGGAACATTCCATCCAAACAAATACACAGACACATTCCTTAGAATATCCTCTGCAGGTGAGAACTGAGTTAAATGCCCCCCCCCCATGCCTGCACTAATTGTGATAATTATTGCACATGCCCAAGCTGATGCAATTTGCATTTCTTAAAAAAAAACAACCTGCAAGTTAAAGAGGCATTTAATATCACATTCATCCCTCAGACAAAGTAATCCATATGCAGAAAATCAATGCATTTACAAAAAGAGTGCATGCCTAATTCTCAGAAAAGTGGGAATTTCCCCCCTCTATTGACTTTAGTTATACAAATAAAAGCGACTTAAATAAGATCGGCTCCTGGAAGCCATTGGGGCTGTGTGTTGCAGGAGTTTTGGGAAAACTATTGTTATATCGTCCTTTTTACAAAATGGATACATTCCACAAACAAGTTTGGGTGAACTGTGGAACATTTTCTTGGCTGTCCAATCCACTGCCGAACCATAGACCAAATGTTTCAGCCTGTCATGTACAGTCGCACCTTGGATCTCAAACGCCTTGGCTCCCAGTCATACCTTGGCTCCCAAACAATCGAAACCCGGAAGTGAGTGTTCCGTTTTTTGGACGATTTTCGGAAGCCAAATGTCCGATTGGCTCCTGTAGCCAATTGGAAGCCGTGCCTTAGTTTTCGAATGGTTCTGGGAGTCAAACAGACTCCCAGAATGCATTCTGTTCGAGAACCAAGGTACGACTGTATTGGGAAAAATATTGTCCACACGCACAGTGATTCCAGGAGTACAGACATCTCTCTGTATTCTGGCATACCATTGTAAGCACTTGAAGACAAGTGTGGATCACATACTATAAGAACAACAACATAAGTCCGCTGAAAGTAGCCTCTGCGCAGATGTCTCAATCCTGGAGAACTCCATTTTCATATACTGTGATGTTAGCCTCTTATTTCAAATAACATTTCCATGTGATTCGTGCAGTCCTGATACATTGTCAAACAGAGGGACAAGTGTTTTCAATTGCCACAGAGAAAGGCAGGAAAACCTTCAACATCCTCAAGCTATTTCTAAAGGCAGCACTTGCTGACACATGGCACAGTTTAGAAACAGACAGGCATACACTCCACAAGCCTTAGAGACGATTGACCTTCATCAGGCTTTTTCTTCTTCATTCAACCAAGCTTCCTGAGAGGAAGAGGAAAAAAATCAGGTTCTCTTCAGAGAAAGCAAATATATATAATGCTTGGTGTCACGGTAAAGGCCTACTGATGGTGCTTAAAGCTGTTTTGGAACATCCTCACACCCAAGAAAGTTATCAGGCTTGCCGTGTCTTTGTAAAGCTTAGCTGTCATTTCATTCAAGAGGAGGCCTATGGGTAATCATTTAATCAAAACCGCGGCTGTGATTGCTACTTGTGATGAAAATTACAAAGCTGAGGCAGCTTCCAAACCAGGATTACAAATGGGCCTTGCTTTTTTTTAATCCTCTCCTTTTTCCCTTTTGCAATTGAGTAAAAACAAACTATAGTACCCTTAAATGTAGCAGGGTGCGGTAGGGGAGATTCATTTGGACAAAAGCAGCATTGCCTCCTTTTTCTTCCCCAGCACTTAAGAGAAAATGGCATAATTGAGAATCCGTGGAAAGCATACCCAACGGCACATCACACAAATTAAGACTCTCTTGTACTAGAAGACTCTTCCAAGGGTTTTGCTGCTTTCGGTTGTATCAGAACATTTCAAAAGGGTATGTGGTATTTAAAATTACAAACACACACACATATACACACACACACACACACAGACACACACACAGAGAGAGAGAGAGAGAGAGAGAGAGCTCCTCCCCTTGAAAAAAAATAGAAGAAAAATGAAACATTTAAAGCCTTTAAATCAAGTGACTTTGACAGTCAGTATTCAGAAGCAATAATGGACAGAACCAATACTCAGTCATGGATTCAGACTAATCTAGCATCATAACACCTGGAAAAGACACGGTGGATCATTTAGTCCCAACCTATGTAATAAGAAACATAGTGATGCATTTCCAAACTTTCTTGAGCATTTCAAAGAAAAATCAATATGCACCATCAATTGGCAGCTGTACCTTATTGCAAAATAGTTTTCCTAGTTCAGAAATTTCACCTACTATCTTATCTATGTGAAAGGCTCCATTCCGAATGTTAGATCAACTCTAAAGTCCTTTTCATGTGGTCAAAACACTTTTTGTAGGGCTCCCGATTGTGTGAGCAGGGGAAATTGCATAAGGATCTCTCCATATGAAATATATAGGGGTAAGGCTTGCCACTCAAATCTCATTGGCTGCTCATTGTGTGTTCACTAAAGTTGTTTTGACCATCTAAAAAGGACTTTTCCTCTATCTTCCTGGTTGCTAAACCATTGCTCTGTCCTCCCCCTTATTTCCCAATGGGTAGCATGCAAAATTCTTCTTATTTGCTTTACAGTATCTTCTAGTTCCTGTATCATCCTACACCTCCTCTTTTGTATCTTCTAAAAAAATGTTACTGCAGTGCCCAGAAGTGAAAACTGTGCCCCTGATGAGTTCTTTTCAATGTTGAGACCCATTATGTACTGAGTTTTGGAAGTGACGCTCCAGTTGACACAACCTAAGATGACCCTGGCCCATAATGCCACAACATAAAAACATTCTTTTCTGCTTGTTACCTACTGACACCCTTCAACTGTTCTCTGAAGAGCTTGGAGGTCATTTATTTCTTTAAAGTATGCAAGCATTTGAAAACAGGCAAACCTCCCTTCAAATACTGGCAGAACTTGGAACGTTGCTCAGCATAATAGTTCCTTGTGCCCTGTATCCTTTAACAAAGTCCCATGTGCTTCGAATACTTATATATAACACAGACAATGCAGATCACTGTACCAGAGTGCGCAGTATGGAAATATCACTGCTATACTCAACACCTGTCCTTTAGAAATGCCCAGCGATTCCCTTATTTTATCTCCATTACCACACACAATGCAAGAACAACATAATGTTGATTATTTGTGGCATGCTTAACCTCAGCGTCAAGTGCTGTGATAACTTCATTTCTCTCCACAATGTCACAACTTTCCACTTTTGCTTCCCATTCTTGGTCTACCCATCACCCCATCCTCAAAGAACACACATTTGGGAAGATCCATAGCTTAATGGTGGAATAGGTGCCTAAGTATGTAACATGCTCAGTGGTAGAGCACATGCTATCCATGCAGAATGTCCCAAATACAATTCCTGGCATCTTGATATTGGTCTGGAAAATCACCTCTCTGAGCTTCGTTGTAGACAGCACTGAGCAACTTAATACAAAGAAGTTTGCTGTGTCTTCTTCATGGAATCTACATGCATATAGTTTGTACATGTATAGGGTTTGTGCAGAAAAGCTGATGAGCATGTAGAGCAGGAACGTTCTACCTGTTCCTGTGTCCCCCCTCCCCAATGTTGTTAGACTCCATAAACCCCAGACAGTATGGCCAGACAGTATGGTCAGGGATGGAGAGTTGTAGTCCAACACCTGGATACCAACAGGTTATGCATCTTTGAAACAGAGCTTCTGGCCAGCTCAGCCAGCAAGAGCTCAAATTTACCATCCCACCAATGCACTCAATCAGTAAGGTTGTGCATCTTAATGAGGCATATATAAGGTAGTCCCTTGCCTTTATGCTATCCTGCTCTGATAAATGAGCTGACCATGAATATGCATATAGACACTCATTGTATCACCCACATAGTTACAGGAAATGAGGCAGGTTACAATAATTAAAATACAATATTCAACAGTTCACAATTGCAAAAATAAGGCCGGTCCCAAAAATATACATCTCAAGCATCAAAGGCCAGGGTAAATAGTGAATTCATTTCTTGCTGGCTCCTAGGTAAGATCCTGGCAAGGGTTTAATTTGCAGTCATCAGGTTTGTTCTCCTGGGAAGGTAATTCAGAACCAATTTGCACATTACATTTGGTTATTTATTTCTTTTGCAAGTTGTCTACATGCCTCTAACAAGGGAGCCAAGAACTCACACACTGCAGCTGCAGCACTTTCCACCATCTACTAGACCATAGGTAGGCTAACTAAGGTCCGTGGGACAGATCAGGCCCAATTGCCTTCTGGATCCAGCCTGCGGACAGTTCGGGAATCACCGTGTGGATCGCCAGCATGCACGTTCATTCCCACTCCCTCCCACGGCGGTGGCACCTCCTCCCTCGCTCCTCCTGGCTTCTCCCTGCCCTGCCTAGAGGAGGAAGGAGGCTGGGCTTTGTTGGTGCCAGCAGCAGCACTCAAGCGGCCGCCATTTTAAGCAGCCCCTCTCCAAAGCCCTTTCGCGTGCTGCTCATCATCCCTCCGCCGCCGCCGCCAGCCCCTACCGCTCGCAAGACACAGGTAAGCAGCCACTGGTGCTTGTGGTGCTCTTGCATCATCCCCCCCACCTCCCAAAATATAGTCCGGTCTCCCACAAGGTCTGAGGGACAGTGGACTGGTCCCCTGCCGCAAAAGTTTGCTGACCCCTGCACTAGACAGATCCATGTTGGAAGCTTTATAATTGTAGATGCCACTATAGCTGCACAGGGCAGATTCCCAGCTTACACATTACACAGCACATGATTGTATTCAAACGAGGGAAAGGGATATGGACCAGTAGACAAACTGTGGATATACTTTTAATATCAAGAAAGGGACTATTTTAGGTGGGCGAACAATAATGACTAGTTGTTATTATTATGGTTTGAGCATTCTGATTTGTTTTCAATGAGGTTATACAATGCCATGTCTAGCAATTGTCACCACACACATCCATTTTCCCATCACATTTTCTTATTGTAAAAAAGTCTGATTTGGGCAGAGCAATCAGCTTTAACTGAGTGTGATCTGTTGCATGGCACCATTTTAAGTGAAGATGTCTGGCACTTAAATTGAGGACACCCATGTGCAGAGTACATGCTCTGCCCCAAAGTTGTGGTACAATAAAAGTCTGGCCATTTATTGAGCAATGGGAGTGCACTATGTCTAGGTTAAGTTGGAAGAACCATTCCTTAAATGCTCTAACAGATTAGAGTCATCAGTTGAATTGAAGCTGGGGTATGGGTCTGTATTCATTGATATCAGGACTAGGAGCGCTGGCAAGATGGAAGAAGAGAGGCAGGTGGGGATCCTAAACATAGTTGCAGCAAGACCACATGTCAGGAGACTGACAGTTGCAGTGTATATTAGTATATTGTGGCATTTGCTGCACAGGGCAGCTGTAGACTAGATCCAATGGTAGTTACTAGAATTCTTTAGTTCTGTGCATGTATTTTGCACCAGGTCCACTCGGTGAATCCCAGGGTTCTGGTAAAAAGAAAGAGAAAAGAAAAAACAGCTATCACATGCCTGGACTCTGTCCACCCTGTATGTTGCTGCCTCAAAACTTTTATGGATTCTCCAACTTCCCAAGATATTTATGAGACAGCAGCTTTCCATCTGTGGATCCAAGATCCTTCTCCTATTGAGTACCAGTACCAACATTCAACATATAAAAACAGGAGCTTTCACAGATAAGAGAGAGTCACAATATTGTTTTTTTAAACAAATAATAAATTATAGGGTTTTGTTTATGATACAAGATGGGAGGAGAGAGATCATTAGCTATTAACTATCCCCTGTTTTACTAATTTCTAGTCATCATTTTAGATGCTACAATTGTGGCTATTATCATTCCCCATCCATCTTATCATTTCAACTAAATCATGCAATGAAAATTTTATAGCGCATCCCTAATTGTGCACCAGACTGGAACTGTTCATACAAATTCCAAGCAATTATAAGCCTTTCTGGGAAACATTGGCAGCAAACACTAGATTAAATGCTTGTAGCAGCAAGCCAGATGGGAAACACAGATAAAAAGAATCCAGTTTCATAAGATTCTCTGCTCTAAAATTACAGTAGCATTGAAATTAACCTGAGATGGGGAAACATATTTTCAATACCCTGGAAAGAAGACTTTTTCCCTGAGTGTAATAAACTAGGATTAGAAGTATGCTAAACGTTTGTTATTAACCCCCAAAACACATATGCATGTGGTACATTTGACACGTTCCACCTTGTATTTTACCCTCATACCAGTCCTATGAGTGAGATTGGCTAGATTGACAGTGAATGGGCCAAAGTCACACAGCAGGGATTAGAACCTGGCTTTCCTCATTCATAGTGATCCCAAGAAGGGGTGGCTGATGTGTGGCCCTCACTGGACTACAATTCCCATCAGCCAGCATGGTCAGTGATCAGGAATGATGGCAGTTGGAACCAGGGAACATCTGGAGCCTCACACATTAGCCAATCCTAATTTAGAAAGTTTGATAATATCATTGACACTGAATAACCGGATACTGAATTGAGCTAAGCTCAAAGGGCTGGTTTTGAGCCTGCATAGCTCAAACCTCCCATTTCTACAAGGACCACCTTTTCCCACATGAATTTCCCCACACCCTGATAGCATGGTGTAGTGGTTAAGAGCGGTGGACTCGTAATCTGGTGAACCGGGTTCGCTTCCCCGCTCCTCCACATGCAGCTGCTGGGTGACCTTGGGCTAGTCACACTTCTCTGAAGTCGCTCAACCTCGCTCACCTCACAGAGTGTTTGTTGTGGGGGAGGAAGGGAAAGGAGATTGTTAGCCGCTTTGAGACTTCTGAAGGGGAGTGAAAGGTGGGATATCAAGTCCAAACTCCTCCTCCTCCTCCTCCTCCTCCTCCTCCTCCTCCTCTTCTTCTACTCTCTGAGAGATGTTTGGATAATGGCAACAAGACAGCAGGCCTTTTCTGGGGAATGTTCTTCAAGAAAGCTTGCCAGGTGCCACCACCATCTTTTTAGCATCAGGCAAAACTGTATTTCTTTCTCCAGGTATATGGGCATTGATAATGCTCTGGCAATCAGTGGCTACTTTTTGGTGTTTGAGGACAGGGGTGGACATCTTGGTTTAAAGCTATTGTGTATAAGAGTACTTTTAGTATATTTTCATTGTTTTTCTGGTTACACTGCCTTAGATTGTATTATAGGCCACAATCCTAGCCTCACTTACATGGGAGTAAACTCTAATGGAACCCATAAGACTTATTTCCGAGCAGATGTGGTTAGGAATGTGCCAATAGTATTTTAATTCTCTTTTTGTAAGTTGCTTCAGGTCTTCCTTTGCTTGTGGGAAGTGTTGAATAAATTTAATAAACTAAATTAATTAAATCATATTGCTGGATGGCATAATTTGAATTGCATCATGCTGCTGGAGGGCATAAACTGGTCCTTGCAATACAATACCCTTGCTGCCACTTGCTTGACTTGTAGAAAATGGGAGAATGGCAATGGTGCTCTTTCTACTAAGAAGAGTGGGGATGTTAGCATTGAAAAGTTTCATTTCCTGGAATCTCATGTATCTCCAGGGAGCATGGCATCTATTCAGAATAAGGACCAGTATGGTGGTTTGTGCAGATTTTTTTGAGTGTTGAATCCTGTTAACAAATATCTGGGTCAGTTAAAGTATAACAAGAATATAGCAAACTGCAGGGGGGTGAATTTTGAATTTGTAGGTGGTATAGGAATGTTAAAAACATAGTAGTGGGAATGCAACTTATTTCAGAAAACCTCTGTAATCCAGATTTATTTTTGAAGCTGACAATAGCCTCCGTGTATGTGTCTATTTCCACCACTCTGCCAGTGACAACCATCCAGCTCTGAGATAGCAGCAAAGCTGGAAGAAACCACAGGACAGGATAGGATACCATATTTGTATTGCCTAAATTACATGTCTGTTGAGGACATGGCAATTAACAGCTGCAATTTCCAGGCATTTCTGAGCTTGACTGAACATGGAAAGCCCTTAGCACAACATTTTTCAAAAAAATAATTTACTATAACACTTGCTTGACATGGATCCCATGGCTGAGCTCCTCATAAATTTTCTCATTCAGTCATCAACCCTGCAAGATAAGCTCCTGTTATTTCTCCCGTATTACAGAAGGCAGGCTGACGCTAAGAGATAGAATTTTTCCAAAAGCCACCCAGTGAGTTTCATGGCCAAAGGCCAACCTAGATGTGATGTTAAATGTGTCTTTGCATTAACATGCAGTATTTCTTTTTAACACAAATAAGAGATGCAGGGAGCAGGGAGGGTTCTGATAGTTATCAGGACTGCAGCAGGTGCAGAGGGAGAGTTTAACCCTTTCATCCCCTACTGTAGTTTTGACGCAAATCACTCCTCCGTGGCTCATCAGTACTATACTCTGCTTCGTACAGGTTTGTAACTGAAATAACTTTCTGTGGTTACCTATGTTGCACATAATGTTGAATTAAAATAATAACAACAGAAAAATACCAAAAAAGCAGCTCTTCGCAATGGAAAGAAAGTGGAGATATGACCTCCTAAGTGGAGATATGACCTAGGAGATTTCCTTTCCACTTTTATTCATTCATGTAAACCAATCAGCACACATCTATTAGCAGAGGTCAACAGAGTTTTGCTTCCAGTCTTATTATTCATATATCCAAGCAGGGCTCAGAATCTTTGAGAGATAAACCAGACCCTCCAAGTGTCCCTATTTTCTAGGAACGTCCCTGATTTAGAGAAGCTTTCTTGGTTTGTGATCTGATCCCTGAATGTCCCACTTTTCCTTAGGAGGTCCCTATTTTCATGGAAGAAATGTTGGAGGGTATGGAGTTATCAGACCCCCAAGCCATTTGAAGGCAATCCTGTATAGAGATTTTTTTAAAGTGTTTAATGTTTTGTTATGTTTTTATATATGTTGGAAGCTGCCCATAGTGGCTGGGGCAACCTAGTAAGATGTGTGGGGTATAAATAGTAAAATTATCATTATGGAATGGGACATCCCTATTTTCATTGGAGAAATGTTGGATGATATGGATAAACTACTGCATGGTTATCATGAAATTCAGGCCTTTGTGCATTGCCTTGGCATTTCTCTATCGATGCACAGAAAGTAATTAGGAGATTTTCTCCTACTAAGGTAGCAACACCACAGTTTAATACATTGAATAGTATTCATTGTTAGGGAAGTGAGCCAAATGTTGAGTGGTAGCAAAACCTCCATCATTATTACAAACAGAAACATGTAGTCAGTGTATATGCAGAATATTGGTTGATGGTTGGTGAATGGTTCATGGAAAGTGGATCTCTCTGTGCCAAGAAGGTAGACAGCTGAAGCAGGAGATCCACTGCATAAGGACATATGTTCTTCTTCTGATGATTCCTCAGAAAAGGAGGCAACTCAGAATGAGGGAAATGCTTTCTGCTCTCACTCTGAATGGCTTTTGTGACCTCATAATGTAGTCAAATTGCTATACTGCTAATGGTGTTTATCCATCAGAATTAGGTCACAAAGCATTGTCCTCCCTCTGGACTGGCTTTGTAGTATTGGCTTCTTGGCATCATGATGTTCATACATATTCTCTGACTACCTGTATTCACCTTATCATGGAATATTTTATCCCCTCAAGCCCCACCTTATGGTTGAACAGGAATGAATAGCAGTCACACACATATTAAAGGAACACAGAGGTAGGGTAGAAAAACTTATCCCTGTCATCCCCAGTGCTTAATAGTCAAGCCTGCTCTTGCTACATGGCCTAATCCTAGGATCTGCATCTTAGTTATGCAAGAGTGTGATGGAAAGTTGAATGGGAGGTAATGTCAGGAGCTGGAGTTTATCTTAAATATATATTTGCAAATTGGGAGCCCATGGGGATTCGCAGCAAGAGACACACTTTCGGTAAATCTTTCCTACATAATGTAGTTACATGAGATGGTTGAGTTTTGAGGCTAGATAGTTGGTTCCTGCATAGCTAACTCTGAAAAGTAGCACTTATAACATGACTCTAAAACCTAGATAGTACATTCGTACGGTGGGAGAAGGAGGTGGGAATACAGGTCAGAGGATGTATTCCTCGGGGTAGAGAGGTTCTTCAAATGACGATCATTTCATACTTGATTTTCAGTTATTTGAAGCTGCCAGAGTTTTGGCCCACTGTAGCTTTCAAAAGGCCAGAGAGGGGTGATTAAATTAGCACCAGATGAAGCATTGTCCCACCTATTCCAATTAAAAGTAAATTCCTTCCCAAAAGATTTCCTTACTTCAGAGTGTCAGAGACCTTAAAGGCTTATATCATCTTGAACTGGAGGGGATATGATCAAGGGTTCCATACTTCCATTAACCCTAATTACACTGCCAGGATACAATAAGATGACTGTATGGAAGGACAGAGCATGCTCTTTCCAAACCATATTATAAAACTGTTCCATCCTGTTTCTCCATTAATCTCTCGCTTGCTCTGTGTGTGTATCCATATGAAAATTTGTATCCAAACAGATGTTTTATCCACACTTAATTTCATATTTTATCACTGTATATATATTATACAGTATATATATTGTACATATTTGTATTTTCTTAATGTACTTTATCCCAAAATACACATTTTTCAATGCATGTATTGAAGGAGGTGAAAATTAAGGTCAGTTCTCTTAAAAAATATGGACCAAACAAAACCCTCCTCCACCTCTAGTTGTTAAAGAGGTTGATCAAGCCAAAATTACTGCCCAGCTGCCTCCAACAATCTTTACCTCCTGGAGTGCAATGACCCTTCTCAGCCCTTATCGGGCCTTTTCTCATTTAAAACAAAAAACAAAAACTTTTTGCATACCTGGGATTGCATCCAGTGAATGTGCAAGCAGAAGGCAGCTTGCAAAACCAACCTTTCCCTTCCTGGTCACCCTCTTGCTTCCTTCTGTATCCCCCACAAAAGTCTCTCTGAAGCGTTGCTGCCCTTCCAGAAGATCCTTCTGTCCTATTTCAGGGGGTTCCTTCCTTGCACTGCAGCCCACTGCATTGTTCAGGATGGAGGACCAACACGACCCTCTGGAAAGGCTTCTGAGGGTGTGTCCTGCAGAGCGAGAAGAGTGGGGGAAGATTGGCTTGGGCAAGGTGACTCTCACTTCTGCAACCGCTGGAGACAATCATATTTCTGCAACCCTTTGGTACAACAAGCAGAAGACCAACAAGAGACCCCTTGACGCAGAGATCCTCTTGACCTGAGCCTCCTGTTTTAATTGCTCTTCTCTTTTAATGTGATTCTGTTATGTTATAGTTCAATTATGAACACTTGTAATTTAAAGTTTAAATGGGGTTGTTTTATATCATTTTGTAATTACAGTGCATTTTTAATTAGTATGCATTTTAATAATGTTGTGCAATTGAGAGTTTTAATATATATATATATTGTAAACCACTTAGTCACCCTCTAGGGATTAAGTGGTGTATATATAATAATCAATAATTAAAATTATTGCATAGCTCTTTTTTGCCACCCTGCTGGAAGGTAAAGGGTGACCAAGTTGGCTATTAGGGATCATAACTTATAACCGAAAATATAATATGAATGCCCACTCCATTCTACGCTTTGTAAAAGGATGGGGCATATTTCTTCATCCATAATTTATTTCAGTACCCTCCGAAAAGTACTTACAGCTCTATTGTGCAGTGTTACCCTGTTGATATACTCCTCCTCCAGGCCAAGGGCCTCACATCTTTGTAAGTTGCAGAGTGGCTGTCAAACAAATTACAGCAAAGTGGTTCTTATCAGGCACTTGGTGGATTTTAACAGGCTTGCAACACCATCTGACCCATCTGATTTCCTTTGAATTTAAAAACGGAGCTTATTCTTCTCGTGCCAAATGTAAATAATTTCGCTTCCATTTCCCATCCAGAGAATCTGACTAGTTCAAAAGCATTTCAACAAATCTTATCTGCCTCATATCCTGCTGACTGGCACAGTCCTGGACTTCAGCCTGAAAGCCAAAAATGTTTTGGCTCCAAGTCGCAATAGGAAAGAAACAACAAAGAAAACTGGGGAAAGTCTTAGTGACTTATAATGGAAGTGCTGAAAACTGTAGGGATTGTTATGTTTATTTGGTTTTTCATTGAAGTATTGTGGGCTGCCATTTTCTATTAATTTTTTTCCAGGAAATCTTTTTTGGAGGATTGCATAACAAAACTTTGCATTTATTTCATCAGCAGCATAGTTCGTTCTTCTAAAAGTGTGTATATATTGGCCTCTATTCGATTCTTCGTTCCTCCTTAATGAAGTGGTTTTCCAAGTTTTCTGCCCGGAGGGAAAACTTTCCACCCTGACACATCTGCCTCTTGGAGCTCACTGCTGTCTTGTGTTAGCTGAAAGTGGGATCTAGAACTCATCCAACATTTGGAAGGAAAGACCAGTGACAGACATTCAAAAAGGCTTGTTCTCGGCTGTTGATCTTCTCTTTAAGGAACCTTTAATAAGCTTCTAAAAGTTGCCTAGAACATAATTTGAAAACACTGCCTCAATGCCAGAAGCTTTCTGGGCTGCAGAAGAATGTAGTTATTCTCCATAAGAGATGAAAGCCAGGGGAAAGTCAAGGATTTAGTATTCTCAAGCAGCTAAATGATCCAGCAGGAACAGTGCCGAGTTCATAAAATGTAGCACATTCTGGCTGTTATTGCTGGCCGGGAAGCTAATATGCTCATGTATAGCAAACAATGGCACAAAACAAAAAGTGTCTTTGATAGTACATTGATTCTTAAAGCAATACCTATGAATCATTGTATGAAGTCTGTGGAGGATATCCTGAATTTTAAAGAGTGCAAGCTTTATGGAAGGACGGAAAGGAAAACAAAATACCATAATTTGAAGAAGAAAAGCAGTCACTTACGGATCACGTCCACACAATACATATAAAGCACATGGCTTGTCCCAGAGACTCCAGGAAACTGTAGTTTAGCCCACACAGAGCTACAATTCTCAGCACCCTTAACAAACTGCAGTTCCCAAGATTCTTTGGAGAAAGCCATATGTTTTCATAAAGGTAAAGGTAAAGGACCCCTGACAGTTAAGTCCAGTCACGAACAACTCTGGGGTTGCAGCGCTCATCCCGCTCTATAGACCGAGGGAGCCGGCGTTTGTCCACAGACAGCTTCCGGGTCACATGGCAAGCATAACTAAGCTGCTTTTGGCAAACCAGAGCAGCGCATGGAAATGCCATTTACCTTCCCGCCAGTGCGGTACCTATTTATCTACTTGCACTTGAAGTGCTTTCGAACTGCTAGGTGGGCAGGAGCAGGGATCGAACAACGGGAGCTCACCCCGTCGCAGGGATTCAAACCGCTGACCTTCTGATTGGCAAGCTCTAGGCTCTGTGGTTTAGAGCACAGCGCCACCTGCGTCCCCTCTTACCCAACCTAGCCCACCCTAATTCAGTGGTGAGTTTCCCGTCCTAATCTGTAACCCTTCTTTCACCATAGCTTGGGCACTCTGATTATATTTATTAATATATAAATAAACTATACTCCATCAGAAAGATCCTAGGGAATGTGGACAATAAACAGAAGAACAATATAAAGTACACAGAAGCTAAAGGCACATGTGCGCTTAAAAAAACTTGGCAGTAAATCATTAAGACAGAAGTACAGACATTGTTGGTGAGGAGTATACCTCCTATTTGCCAAGGCACAAGAGCCTGGGTAAAGAAAAATGGTTTCATTTTTGATACCAAAGAATGTAGGAGACACATGCACCTCCAAGGGGCAATGATTCTGTGCCCCCTCAACCAATTCCTAGTGGGGACCACGAGGACAGCCTGCCTCCCACCAATTTTAAGGAACCCGCTGGTATTACAGGAGGAAATCCTGAAAATATCTGGGCCCTGGGCTATTTAGGGCTTTATAAGCCATTGCTAGCAGGGACACAGGTAGCGCTGTGGTCTAAACCACTGAGCCTCTTGGGCTTGCCAATCGGAAGGTTGGCAGTTCAAATCCCCGTGACGGGGTGAGCTTCCCTGTTCCTGCCAACCTAGCAGTTCGAAAACATGCAAAAAAAAGTGCAAGTAGATAAATAGGTACCACTCCAGCAGGAAGGTAAATGGCGTTTCTGTGCACTGCTCTGGTTTCTGTTGTGCCAGAAGTGGCTTAGTCATGCTGGCCACAACCCAGAAAAACTGTCTGCGGACAAACGCCAGCTCCCTCGACCTGTAAAGCAAGATGAGCGCAGCAATCCCAGAGTCATCTGCGACTGGACTTAACTGTCAGGGGTTCTTTACCTTTACCTTTTTAAGCCATTGCTAAGAAACATCTTGAATTAAGTCTGGTAGTGCCCAGAAAGCCTGTCAAGAATATTCAAGGTAAGTACTACACAATGCCATTCTGCTGCTGGTAGCCCCATTTTATGCTAGCTGCTGCTTCTAGGCCGTTATCGAGGGTAGTCCCACACGGAGCACATTACAAAAATCAAAAGCGACCATGGGTTACTGATAGCAGGCTATCCAAGCCTAGGAAGAGCTGTAGCTAGAAATAGGCAGTTGTTGACAGCAAAGCCCCCTGGGGCTCTAGTGTAAACTGTGAGTCAATTAGTATGTACCGTATTTTTCGCTCTATAAGATGCACCAGACCACAAGTTTTTGGAGGAGGAAAACAAGAAAAAAAATATTCTGAATCCCAGAAGCCAGAACAGCAGGATAGCTGCGCAGCCCGCATTCGCTCCATAAGACGCACACACATTTCCCCTTACTTTTTAGGAGGGAAAAAGTAAGTCTCATAGAGCAAAAAATACGGTACCTGTTCTGTTGGGGAAGTGCTACCTCATCCAAAACAGCCCACCTTCCCAGTTCCCAGAAAAGCCCATCCGCTGCAGAAGTGGCGTTTCTTCCATATTTGAAATATGACTGAATGCAAAGCACATGCACAACATTTCCGCAGCATTCATAAAACTCTTGAGTACAAGCTCATTTCCACAGATAAGTCTAACATATATGTCTATGGGTTATCTACGACATTCAAATAAATATATATATACTTGTGGCTGTTCTCCAAGAGCAGTTCCTCCAATCCATGCTCTTTCTGGCATGCTGACTGCTGTTGTTTTTAGAGAGTCACAGAATTATTTCATTTTGTTTCAACAAACGCTCCCTATTATGCCTTTTCTAAATAAGCAGCTTCCTGTTACAGCCCTACAGCGCAGCGTGCTTCCGACTATTTTGAAGAGCCTCAAAAGGAAAGGAAATACGTAAGGGTCTGAAGCAAGTCCCCTGTATTACGGAATAGATTTGAACAGAAGGACAAATACCACGACTCTCAACAATTATGCGCTGCAATGCTCATGATAGCAAACTGAGCAACTTAGCTTTATAACTCCTCTAGTCATAAGACAAAAGTGCATGTGATTATTCAGGAATGGTCTAATAAACATTATTGGATTTTGAGTGCATAGTTTCACAGATACACAAGGGAAGCATGAATGTTACTTCCCTGGGCTTCTTTGGGAGTAAGGGCAGAATATGAATTCAGTAGATAATAATAATACTATGGGAATTCTGGTTTCTAAAGACAGGTAACCGTTCTCTGTGCATGCTCCCTTAAAAGTACAACCCTCTCCAGGCATTCTTGATTTGTATGTTTGGAGTGATGGAGGCTACCTGTGCTCCTGACCTTCCAGTGTTGAGTGAAGAAGTCTAAAGGACTATACATGTTTGATTGAATGTGCTTACAATGCTTTCTGGCATAAGGAAACCCAATTCAGATGCCCAAATGCCTGGCACAGCCCAAGTTCCCCCTCTGAATTTTCACCCAGAATACCTTCTTTCCACACTGATCCCCCCCCCCCAGTGTGGAATACGTCATCCCAACCTTCGAATGCAACTAAAAATTATCAGAAATAGTAGTAATTCACTGTTCCTGCCATTCACCATTTGATGATCTTCTCATACAATGATAGATGGGTACTTGCTCCTTGTGCTGAGACAGAAAATTGCCCCTTTACTTCTCATCCAAGAAGGGAGTCCATCCTTTGAAGGATTTTATTTCAAGAAAGTATGTTATAGGGAAGGAGAAGCCTGTGGGCACAGCGCCCTTCAAAAGACAATAAACATAAACTCTTCAAGTGGGAATGTAAAATGTATTCTGCTGAAGCCTTTGGCCTTATCAACTGCAGCGTAGTATATAACAAGGTCATTAGTAACAAGCCCCACACAATGGAGAACATACATCAGCAGCAGAAAAGCAAACATTGGTCCAAAACATCACAATAACTTCCTGTACCTGTTCTTGTTTGCTTGCTGAGCTCTCAAACATTGTGAGTCTCTGAAATACATAAAAGCGTAACAGCTTGAGTCAATATTTGCTAACCAAAGTGAACGATTTTATTTAGCACGATGACTGGACCTACTGAACAAATACATTATCTTGTATGCCAGCATAACAAGCAGAGGCCAGCCTGCAAAAACAACCGGCGTTGTTGAGCCATTTACGGCATATGGTTGTATCTGGGAAAAGCTATTGACTGTTGCAAACTTACACACACCAGGAAGAGATAGAAACTTAAGTGAATCACTTTCTGCTTCTGCCTATAGTTCTGCTAAAAGATTGTGGGGTGCCTGGACCTGCCTTCTAATTGTGGGGTGCCAGGCATTGAATTTAGCGTGTTAAAATATAAGCCGTGTTTTTTTTAAAAGCCAGGCTTGCTTCCTGGTGAAGTAATTACCTGAAGAGACGCACCAGTAAAAGAGCTCAAAAGACACAGTGATGGTCTGGCAAAGTTTCTCTGCCGGACACAGAGGGGTGGAGCTCTGCCCTGGGCTCTGGGTAGTTAGCCAGAGACAATGCAGAGTTGGGAGGGAGGAGTTTCAAAATTGCGGTGGGCTGATGCAAGCGAGAGAGAAATAGCTATGTTTTTGCAAGCAGTTTATAAGCTGCAGGGAAGCAGAGTCAGAACACCATGGGGCCCGGCAATATTTGATCCAACATTGTAGCCATGAGAGAGAGGAAACCTGTTTTGAACCTCTCCACAGGTTGTATAATTGCACACCGCTTGGAGCCTGGGTTGACGTGTAATAGTTCCTTCTATGATAAAGTCAACCTGATGCTATATTACTTTAGTAGGGCTGCCATATGTCCTCTTTTTCCAGGACACGTCCTCTTTTTCATGGGTAGAGCCACCGTAGCGATTCACAGTTAAAAGTAAAAGTCGGCAAATGTGTCCTCTTTTTTGCTCTTCACAATATGGCAACCCTAGACAGGATTGCCATTGGTATTGCTTGCTTTTAAGTCTGTACGCACCCTTTGGCCTTAAATTTCAAGCGATGCAACAATTGGAAGGCCCGCTCATATAAAATCACCTTGTTAAGTTTCCATCATATGCAACAAGTGGTTCAGAATATGGATGATCCAAGTGAGTCATAAAGAAAATAACTGCTTTTTGAACATAGCCGGATGGGAGAAGGGGTTGATTTCAACCGAGAGAAAAATAATAACATACAGGAAACCAATAAGGAGGACCTGGGAAAGAGTAGCCATTCTTTTCCAGTGCAATTAAGTCTGACCCAGGGAGTCTTTTAACCCTCCGGTGTAGATTTTCAGGGGACACTGACTGCAGGAGGAAATTAGAAATTGCCAAAAATTCATCCATGTACTCTATAAGTAGAATTTAAAACAATGGTCATACCCGATCTTATCTAAATGGATGTGGTTGCAGAAAGATGGATGTGGTTTTAAAAATTTCCAAGCCTACAGACATTGTGTAAATATCAAGAAGATAAGCTTCCAGATGAAGGAGAACATTGGCGTATTTCATTTATGAATTCACACTTCTGAATTTCGGCATGAGTACCAAAATTGTCAGTATTTAGAGGTGTTCTAACAGCCATTTCCAAAACAGAATCTTTCCCCGTAAAATTCATTGGGAAGAAGCAACAACAGGAATGCAACTTGAAACTGTTGCAGGAACACCCCGCCTCCTGCAATCATTCAGTTTGTACAAACACAACACACACACACGACATACGCGACGCTTCTGTTATAAATTCATAGAAAATCAGCAGTACATCGGATCTGTACCGTTCAACTTTTATTTTAGACCATGAAGGAAGGACTATCAAAGGGGGGAGACTTGACACAAGGCAGCCATAATCCCAAAGGGTACCAACACATTCGCAGCAAGCCCTACCCAGTTGGCATGCCAACCTTGATGGTACTAGACAGAAGATCATTACACTCACAAAGGACCTGCATATAGAAGTGGATTCAGTACGGACTGAAACAAAGAACAGTGACCAGCCCTTCCCTCTGGGGGCAGGAAACAGTGAACTCCTCTTTGTCCTCAGGAATGTAATCATGGGGAGGGGGAAAGGAGGAATCGGACAGGTGACAAGACACTCGGGTTACCACCACAACTCCACCCTGAACCCCTCCTCTTTGTGATGTGTCAATGATGTAGTCATGATGTAGTTATGATGTAGTCTTAGGGGTGTAGCATGGGGGATTAGTAGCTGATAAAAGTAGGGGTCTTCTTTTGTTCAGGGCTTCCATCTTGTTCCATCTTGTGGCAGGTGGGAGTCCTGTCACAACAGTCTTCCATAAAGACCAAGCCTACTGGCTGCTGTTTTGCTCTGGTATTCCTGGCTGGTGTCCTTGTTTTTTTGTCCAAGGGAGCCCTCAGATTTTTCCAATTACAAAACTACTGAATTACAATACATCAGGAGAGTCAATGGTGTGACTTGCAGATTGAACAAAGAATGCCTAGCACATTATATGTGTCAACAATGATATAATGCCAACAGAGAAGTTGTCTAACTTCTCCCATCATCCATGACCATTTGTGACATGGGGCGCATGGAAGCTGTGTTACTTCCATGCTAGGTTCCTGTTCTGAGTTGCTCCCCCAAAACTGCCATTTACCCTTTAAAAGCTATTTGCTCAACTAGCCATTGTGTGAAGGGTCAGCTTGTCTAGTCTAGCCCTACTCTCAGGCAAAATGAGGGGGGGTGAAGTGCTGGAGAACAGAGCTATATGTGCTTCACAGCCTGCTATGTGCCATCTATGTAAGGCCGCTGTCCTCAGGCATGGCGGAGGTTACTTTCCCACCACCAGTTTTGAAGTGAGATTCAATTAGCCCTCTCTTGATTTCTCTTATCTAAATAAGATACCTTTATACCTTTATAGGTATAAAATTATGGGATAAGATAAAGAAGATGAGCTTGGGCACACAGCTGTCTCCAGTGGTAGCCAGTGACATGGTGTGATTTTCTCTTGCTTCATCTTCTTCTATTTTTGTGGCCAGGGCTTTCCAGCCCACAACAAATATGGCTTAAGGTTTCAGCAACTTTCCAATGAAAACCAACAGTTCTGGATAGATATCCAGTAGCGAAATCTGTACAGGAGTGTTAGCTCAGCTTTGGACTTGTAGATTTGACCTCCTGAGTCCTCTCTGCCTTGGCTTCAGTGCCTTTGTGAATTGCTCGGCCATAGAAAACTTTAGGTACCCGATGCAATACCATGTCCTTTCACAAATGCTTTCTTTTCACACTTTAGATGACTTTCTTGGAGGAAAACTCAAAATACAATCTTTTAATATACATTAGAGATTAAATATAGGGATCTTTTTTAAAAAAAACCCAACACCTGTTTTGGAGACTCTTAGAATTTCATCAGTCAATAAGCATTTTAGCCATGCTTCCTGCAAAAGGTGTGCTACAGTTGCCCTTTTCTGCTTTGCAGCCAATCAAATAGGCAAAGGTAGCAAGAAATGAAGAACTATCCAAAGCACACAAATAACTTTCCTCATGAACAGCATTGCAGATTTATAGGACAATGTGGTCTAAGAACACCAATAGTAAATCGCAAGCAGACACTGGAAATAACTCCATTCTAAGAAATTTTTTTTTGCAAGCAATCATTCTGCTATATCTGATAGCAACAATGTCCAATTAAGACTCTCTTTTGTGATATAGTAAGCTTTCCCCCTCTCTCTCTCAAATATATATATATATATATATATATATATATATATATATATATGTATATTTCTTGTCATCTGGCACTAGAAAGGGGTGTTTCAAAACCCCATGAAAAGAAAGATATTGAAAAAATTCCAGCTGAGTTTTTACAGACATAAACTTTGGACAATGTTCAAACAGCCCACAGAATGTCTTGCTTATGTGATCCTTTAATGTTTTTGACCCTTGTCTACTGTGAACCTTTATCTTCTCTGCCTCTTGGCTGCCGAGAGTTTTATCAAGCAATAAATCCCGAAAGCCTATACTTAGTTTCCACCAGTTTTGGAATGCAAGCCAGGTGAAGGTGGTAAAAAAGCATCTGAGCAACAAGCCGAGGCAGGCGGGCGGGCAGGAGAAACCCTAAAATAGCACACGTTTTGTAGTTCTGCCAGCGGGTCAGGGAGGAGATGGGACCGAGTGGTGTGCCAGTTTCGCACTGTGAAGAAGAGGTGGGCCAGGAAGAAGAGAGAAAAGGTGGGCCTCAGGGGCAGGGTGGGAGAATCAGCAAAGCACAAATGCTGCAGGAGGGAAACAGAAGAAGGAATAGGTGTGTACCTGGGAGCCAGGCAAGGAGCCCTTCAGTGCTTTATGATGTTCATGGCTAGTTGCCAACACTCTGGGGGGTTGCGGGTGGGGAGACACTGTTGCTGTGTTTGCATAGACACATGCAGCATCTGTGAGGAACAACTAACGCTTGTTGGCTTTCAAGAAGCGTTGTGAAAAAGATTGATAGAAATGTTGTTTGAAAGAAAGGTTAAGACTAAGAGAGATAAAGTGCAATATAAATTCAAGAAATGTGAGATGTAGTGAGACTATGGAGAATTGTCAGATAGGCTGATGGAAGTCCAAAAGATGTTTATATATAAAACAAATGATAAATTTGGATAAAATGTTTATTGGAAATTGAATAAAAATTATTTATAAAAAAATAAAAAAATAAAAAATAGACACATGCAGCATCTCAGTCATAAGTGTGAAGGCAATACATTAATTTTTGATAGGGAATTAACACCACGTTGCGATTTTTCTCTGCTATTTCCTCAAGATGCAGCCTTCTTTTGAATGTGGTCACACAAAGCCACTTTAAGTCAAACTTTCCCCACCCATGTCTCCACACAATTGATCAGAGAAACTTTTTCATAGGCCAACTAGGAAATGTAATAAATAATAATAATAATCTAATGGGGTTTTTTGAAACAACAACCTGCTGGTTTGAGATCACAAGGATATATTATGCCAGCTCACGCTCCGTAAAGGCGGAAGAGTAGAGACTAAGGCTGATGCTTTAGGAAATGTGCCTTGCAATTAGGGATGGGTGGATCTCCCCATTTCTGTTTCCCCATTTCTCAGTTTTTCAATCCTAAATTCAATTCTCCACATTAGTGCAAATATCTCCTAATATATACACTTTTATGCAATTTTAGCCCAATAGGCATGTTTTTCGCAATACATTTTCCCTCCTATAATGCAATCTTTGTATGTTATCTTCATAAATATATGTGTTTTTTCTGCACACTTTACCCTAGTATTTGCATTTTTGTATACACCACTTGGCTGACAAACAGTGCGTGCTTGCTTACAATTTACCCTCCAAGCTCCCAGAGTTTCCTTGGCCTTTCAGGCCCAACTACAGATGGAGATGATGGAGTAGCTGGGACCAGCAAACATAGCTTATATTGTTTTGGGCCTGTATTGCCTTATGAAGCTGCTGAGCCTTTCTGTATTGCTAAAGGAATCTACCTGTGCTTTGGCCCATTCATGTTTGCTGCTTACAACAGTAGCTGGCAGAACAGCTTAAGGAGTGGGAGATGTGAGACTGTTCCAGTACCAGAGCCTTAATTCTTATCTTAAACCAATGGGTTTTTTGATCATTGAATTTCCTTGGCTTTTGCAAAGAAAATGTATTAAAATATTATGGTCTGTTAACCATGAAAGTCATTGTTTTGTATCTACTAATTTTGAATATAATTGCACGTTTCCAATTATATGTCCACTTCCATTCACACTCTGAACTCTACACTGCACCGCAGACTGAGGAATACATATAGCAGACTGAACTGCAATTAACAGTGTTACAGCATGAAGCTGAACAAAGCTTGGTCTGGAGCCTAACAATAATGTTTATTTTAAGCAGCTAACCACATGCCATTTCATTATTTTTTTTAAGTAAAAAAAGTAAATGAAGATTTTAAATCCCTTTGTGTTCTGTAGCCTGACATAGACAAACCGGTCCAGTTCTGGGAGCCACTTCCCCAACCAGGGCCAAGAGTTGACAGAGGTACCACTGCCCTCAGGATCACCTGCACACTGTGTTTCACTCTCAGCTAAAAATCAGGACACCACCCCTCCAATTTATTTATTTGGAAAGATGTATAAACCACTTAACCAGAGAGCTTTCCAAGTTGTGTACAACTGCCCCCCTAAATCAGGTAAATCCATAAAAATACTTAACTAATTGACCAGTTGTGTCATAGATAACTCAGCTCTGCCCCTCCCTAACATAATGCCTGCATCCCCCTGGCTACGCCCGTGGTCAGGCAGGTGGGTGTGATGGAGGGGGCGTTCCTGCTGTCCCCACCGCTCAACTAGAGAGACCACTGTATCCTTAGTTCGCAAATATTACTGTTACACCACCTACTAGCCCTAGGAGGGAGCGGAATTCATCCAGTCTGACTTGTGACATACTACTCTATAGGCCAATAAAGCCCCCTGAGTCAGGTAAAAGCAAGCTTCACCATGATTTGGAGTGGGGAGCAGGTTCATATTCATGCTAAATAATACACATTTCACAAAAGCAGGCTTAGTCTTTCATTTTCCTTCTTAATATTGTCAATTTACTGTAAGCAGATGGACTCTTCTTTGCAAAGGCTCCAATAAATCTTCCTACTACCAGATGAAAAGGAAGGATTTATTCTACTCTCGTCTTCTAAATTTTACTCACCACTCAAAGTATGTTATTCTTGCAGCTGGCATTTCAAATGTCTTAGAAGAATTTATCACTCAAAAGGCTTATGCAAGGACTAAATTATACTAATGAATTGACAATGAATTTGAAGCCTTACATGAGGCCAAATATTTTCTGGCTTCACTTCTGTATCTCAGCAAACGGCTTAATTTTCTCCCTAGTTATCCATTACTGCTAAATTTGCTCGCTATTATGATAGGAAATTGCAGCAAACATTGGCTTATCCTGGGCCCTAGGCTGAGCAAAGGCAGGGTGGAAGCCTGCCACAGCCCTGGCAAGGTAGGAACCAAGCCTGCTTCCACTTTCTACTTTTGCCAAGCTGAATGATCAGTTTTACTTTTCAACAGCAACAGAGTTGTTCTTATGAGCAGCACAACAAACGCATTATTAGAAGGTAACGTTTAAAGGTTTGCAGAAGAGTGTGCCATGCAGTCCCGGGCATGTCTGTTTAGAAATAAGCCCCATTCAGAAGCAAGCCCTATAGCCAGGTTAACCGGGTACCAAATTGCAGCCTAAATTACATCAATGAACTGCTTGCACATTAGGAGTGCATCAGAATGCCAAATACACCCAAGGTTTGTGTGCACCCATGTCAATGAAATCAAATTGCCAAAAAAAAAAACATTACCGGAGAGATTCAAGACAATAAATAAATGGATCAATGTCAGGTGCCCTTCCAGTTCCCTGTTCAGACACGCAACCGTCAAGCCCTCCATCCACTTGGAATGAATTTTTGTGCATGAAAACACACACACACACACACAGTCCTGTATTTAATTTTCTTCTGGCAAATGTCATGATTGGAACATTTGCAACCAGTCACAAGGTTTTGAAATAATTGTTCTTGAAACATGTTTTTAAGTTAACTAACTAATGCATAATACAGAACAAATGAACTCTGTTAGAGCTCTGTGGGTGTTAGCAGGAGCACCCAGCAGGGCTTGTCATGTTTCCTATATAGAAGTTTTGAAGTTTCCTCATTACATAATTGTTGTATTGTTGAAAGCTTCTGAAGAAGTTGCTGCATGCCATCATTTCCTGTAAGATGTTCCAGGTAGCATGTGTCCAACGATGGATCGAAGTCATCAATGATTCTTGGAGTCACTAGGTGGAGAAAGCCTATGGGTCAGTGGTATAGCATGTCACTTCTATGCAAAGCTTCCAGATTCAGTCCCTGGCATCTCCGTCTGAAAAGGGTCAGGCAGCAGCTAATGGCAAAGCCTGAGATCCCGGAGAACTGCTGCCAAAGTAGACTATGCTGGGCTCAGATTATGGTCTGAGTTGGTTTCTTATTTTCTACAGAAAGGACTGCTTTGGTGCCCCTGTTCTGAAATACAATCTTACACCCAGTGCTTTTTTTCGAAAAAAATATTTAGGGGTACTCTCATTTCCCTACTCATTTTAAAATACTGCCCCTCAATGAGGCCAAACTTAGATTCACAAAATGTTTAGGGTAAGGTTATCAGATTTTTTTCATTGAATCCAGGGACACTTTTCAACTTCTATGGATTTTGTATGGGGACTGATTTGTAAATCCGGGGATTGTCCCTGGGAAACAGGGGCTTCTGGTAACCTAAGTTTAGGGGTATGTGTCCCCCTGCGTCCCCCCAGAAAAAAAGCACTGAGAATATTGAATGAACAGGGTTTCATCATTGGTTTGATGTGGTCAAGTAAAAGGAAGCTTAGACAAGACCAAAGTATTTTTAGTCAGCAATGGTGATCTGTCAATGAGAATACAATGTTTTGGGCAGGACTACACGCCTATGATCCAGGGGCTCCTGGAACTAGCTTTGCTCCTGAGTTTTCAGGATCAGCTGTGGTCAAGAGTGCCTTTGCCAAGGTGTGCCAAGTGTCTGAAGGGGCTTCAACACCCATGCAGAGTTCATGGCTGCCAAGAAAGGCTGTTCTAACATGTCACCGGCCCAACACATTTAGCAGGCCACGCTCTGGACCTTGTATTCTCAACTGGGCAGGAAGAGGGTGAACCAGAAGTGGGGAATATTGACATCAGTCCCTCGTCCTGGTCAGATTACTTCCTGTTGAGATTTGGGCTTCAGCGCCTTTTCTCCTCCCCAGAGGCAGAGGTTATATTAAGATGGTCCACTCTTGGAGATTGATGGATGCAGTAGGCTTCCAGGCAGCTCTGGGGGATTTTCTGGCTGATATAACTGGCACTCCTGTCAAAGCCCTGACTGATCTCTGGAACAACTGAATATCGGGCCATTGACACGATAGCTCCTGAGCACCCTCTCTCAATTTATGGAGACTGTTTGGCTCCCTGGTATACTCCAGAGCTTAGGGTGAGCAAACAAGCTGGGAGATGGCTAGAACACAGATGGAGGAAAGATCTGACTGAATGCAACCCAACACAGGCAAGGGCTCATCATTGAGCCTACCTAGTGGCAGTGAAGGCAGCAAAGAAGGCATACAATTCCTCATTGTGCCATCCAGCAGAGATTTTATGGGTAGTTCAGGGCTTGTTACAGGAGGTGGCAGAACTGACAGCAGCTCCCTGTGACTTGTTTGCAAAGCATTTTGAAGAAATCATTGGCATCCATTGGCATCTTAAAGGGTTTCCAGAGCACAGCCTAGTCCTGTTATGTTGGATGAGTTTCAGTTGGTAAAGTTTGAGGATGCAGACAAGGTGTGTGGATTGGTCAGGTCAACCACATGCACTCTGGATCACAGAAAATGCATTTTATTAGAAGAAATTATTTGTCTAAACTGCATACACAAACTTAGGGTGAACCGTTAAACCAGGAATGGGAGCCTATGGCCCTCCAGTGGTTGCTGAACTACAGCTCCCATCATTCCTGATCCTTGGCTTTGCTGGCTGGGGCTGATGGGAATTGGATGCCCAGCATGGAGGCTCCTCAGCCCTGCCGTTAATAGTGGCTCTTTTAATGAGGGCTGAGAGTAGCTATTTATTTAGGAGGGGGGGGGAGTCGGGGGTCATTTCCCAACATGCTGCTTACATTTCAAACATTAAATAAATGTAAAATTGTTTTAATCAGCTGAACAAATATTTAACATACACTCTCTTTTAAGAGCAGTGTTTGGAAAATCTTCTCTGCACCTCTAAGACATCAGGAATGTATGGAAACTAGTGACCTGAAAGGTAAAACAAACATTTCAAAAAAGGGGGGGGGGAAGGCAACACAAACATACCTGGGGGAGGAGGGGATGGCGGAGGCCTGCCTTGTCTGCCTCACACGAAACCTGACGTGAATGACATTGTTGATTTAGCCTGCTAGTGTTTAGCATTTTCTATTTCGAGGGCAACGAGGGATTGATTTCATAATTAAAAAATTCTTCAGCCTTCAAGAACTCATCCTTGTTGTTGAGGCAAGCGATTTGTTTCTAATAAACCGTCGTGGGGTCTGTAATGCTCCGCATGGCTTCATGGTGGAGTAAATGTTTGTTGACTCTCCACGTTCCAAACACTGAAGGTCATTCATGGCAGAAGTAGCTGGGCTTTCTGTCCACGGCTGTTTGAAAGGATTTGCACAAATATCTGACAGGAAATTGAAACTTCTTTGAAAAGTCATGTACCTGAATAGTTCTTGTGTAAATACCATAAAAGTGTCATGGGGGGGGGGAGCCCACACATTTTTATAGGGATAATCCTTAAACACACACACAAACTTGGCCTTCCCCTTGCTTTCCCATTTCCCACAATATTTTAAAGCCTCTCTTTCACCATTTTTTACAGAGAGTCTGTTTCAGCAGACAACTCAATTTTATTTAATGACAGAACAGTTTATGATCCCTTTGACATGGCAGTGGAGGCGCATTCACTAAGTGTTTTGTACTGGAAGAATGTCATTTAAAATGGTGGAAGACAAGGTTCTAATCAATAAATGCCTTCCTCACGCCAGGAGGAATGAAGGAATTAGCCAAATCCTTTCCCCCGGGGACTTGTCAAAATGTGGGCTTGAGCATCTTTCAGAAGCATTGTAAGGGCTTTCTGTTTGGGTCTGGTTTTTGCCAGCAGACATAAGCCAGTCAGCAGGAATGAATTTTTATTGTGTATTTATTACACACGCAGAGAGAGAGAGAGAGAGAGAATTTTTCTCCATCCCAGCATTCCAAGAGGCATAACCACAATTCAAGGACACATTCCAGCCAAGCAGATGCACCCAAGGAGGAGGTAGAGCATAGCTGGTGAGGGTTGTGTTCCTAGGAGATGGTGTGGCCTGGGGGAAATCCTGAGTGACATAGAGAGAGGACCAGAGAGACCCAACTAGCCCCCAGGCTATGGGTTCCCTAACCCTGCAATACAAGATTGGAGCCTGGGAACTAGACCTTTCGTGAGATGGAAATCAGGAAGTCTGATTGGAATTTCCTGGCATTCCAGATGGTGAGGATGTCATCTGTATACATCAAGTGGATCAGAGAAGCATAGAGATAGGAGCTGAGGAAGTGGTCTTCCAAATCAGTCATGGAAGCCATGCATGTGCTGTTGAGCTAAATATATAAGCTACCTTTATATTAATTAAATGTAGGTGAGGGCAAAGTTTATCAGAGAAATGCAATGTGACGTCATCAGTCCTGTGGTCTATCTTTGTAAAAAAAAAAAACTTTGGTATGCAGTGCTCTCACATCCATGACTGGATTAGTAATGTAGGGTCCATTGATAAAGTTTCCTACCTATATAGGAGCCTTCCACAAACTGGTGCCCCCCAGATGTTTTAGACCAACTCCCATCATCCCTGACCAAAAGCTATGGTGGGCTGGGTTAATGGAAGTTGTAGTTGAACAACATTTAGAAGGCACCAGGTTAGGAAAGGCAGTATATTAAGTAAGTAAGTAAAACTGATTGTTTCCTACATTTGGAGGGGTAAGCTTTTCAGATTTCATCTTAGCTCTGCTCTTCAGTAGGTTCAGTGCAAACCTTAAAATACTTTCAATAGTTGGTGACAGAAGTTTACAGTATTTATTGTTGCTGTTGTTTAAATCACCTAATATCAGCAATAAGACCCTGGGACTGGGCAAAGGAAATCTCATGATGAGATTCTTATGATAACCCAATAGGATAATCTTCATTTAAAAAAAATATATTATTCTGCTCCAGAAATTTCTCCTCTGGTGGTATGAAGTCAGATTCAACAGGTACACACTGCCATCTAAAGGCCAACATTTGTGTTCTTGCTAGCAACATGGACTCCAGGCTTTCGTCAGATTCACTGGACCTCCTCGTACTCTCAGAGCTGAAGATCCATCTAGAATCTGAAACATAGCTAATCCTGTCTGCAAAAGAAACAGGTGTCCTTCTCACTTTGCACAAATTGAGAGTGGGGGAGACTCCCACACAATCACGTTCATCTCAGTGACAGGTTTGCAGGAGACATCCTAGACAAAAATGAATTCATTGAGTATCAAGTACTCAACTAGACAGGTATGTTAAGCTGCTTTAAAACAGGCCTGACTTATCAACAGCTCAATTCCAGTGTAAGAAGAAGAAGAGTTTGGATTTGATATCCTGCCTTTCACTCCCCTTCAGGAGTCTCAAAGCGGCTAGCATTCTCCTTTCCCTTCCTCCCCCACAACAAACACTCTGTGAGCTGAGTGAGGCTGAGAGACTTCAGAGAAGTGTGACTAGCCCAAGGCCACCCAGCAGCTGCAGGTGGAGGAGCAGGGATGCAAACCTGGTTCACCAGATTAAGAGTCCACCACTCCTAACCACTACACCATGCTGGCTCCCAGCCTCCAAAGTTTCTCCAAAGAACACTAGAAACCAGGGCTGTGTCTAGAGCAAGCAAAATAAGATCCATGTGGACTCAAGATATGAAAAATGTGCTGCATATGTTGGATAACAGAATCAAACATCAAGGGTAGGAAAGAATGTGGAGGTCAACTAGGCCGACTTGATCCAGGAATCCATAGAGCACCCCTGGCCAAAGACCAACCAGCTTCTGCTTCAATTCCTCCTGCAAAGAAGATGCCACAGAGGAAGTCTGCCCCACAGCTGAAGAACGCTAACTGCTGGACTGTTTCTCCTAATATTTATCTGGAATCTCAGATGGCTTTAAAAAAAGGATTGAACAAATTCATGGAGGATAAGGCTATCAATTGCTGCCAGCCATGACAGCTATACTCTGCCTCCATGGTCAGAGGCAGTAATGTTTATGAATACTAGCTGTTAGAAACCACAGGAAGGGAAAGTCTTCTCATGCTCAGTTTTCCCACAGACATCTGGTTGGCCACTGTGAGAAAAGGATTTTGTACTAGATGGGCCATCTGGCCTGATCCAGCACTTTAGTAATATGGCGCCTCGAGCTAGGACAAAATTTGGTGACCCACCCTAAATATTTCTTATTTTCACAATAATTCCTTTTGGTACAGTTGCTTTTTAATGGATCTTTTCAATAGGCTCGCTGAAACTTCACATTATTACAAAAACAGAAGATGTGTAATTATGCACCCTCTCAGTCAGGGCCCTGTGGGGGATGGGAGGGACCACCAGCACAACACCAAATCTGGTGCTGGATCCACCATGTTTTTTGATCTGCTTCCTGCAAATTCCAACTGTTGGTTCTCATCCTGCTATTTGAAGCATGAGAGAAGGAGTTTACTCCAGTCTTAGAGTGTCCAAAGGGCTTCACATAACATTATCACAGTATTCCCAATAACAGGCTTGTAAATTAGGTCACAACGGGGCAGATTCAACTTACCTGCCATGCGCTTTTCGTGGGGCTACCTTTGAAGGTGACCTGGAAACTACAACTAATCCAGAATGCGGCAGCTAAACTGGTGACTGGGAGCAGCCACCAAGACCACATAACACCAGTCTGAAATACCTACATTGGCTCCCAGTACATCTCTGAGCACAATTCAAAGTGTTGGTGTTGACCTTTAAAGCCCTAAATGGCCTTGGCTGAGTATACCCGATGGAGCATCTCCACCCCCATCGTTCACGGACACTGAGGTCCAGCTCTGAGGGCCTTCTGGTGGTTCCCTCACTGCAAGAAGTGAGGTTGCATGGAACCAGGCAGAGGGCCTTCTCGGTCGTGGCACCAACCAGCAGCTCCGGGGAGTGGGGTGCTCGGGATTGCTCTGTTCAACAATGCCATAAAATGTAACCACAAACATTTGCGGTCACTGCTTTAAAAATGGTAAGTCCCACTCTATTTCTCACATATGTCTTTTTTTCAACAAAGCACTATGTGGTTCATTCAAGGATATGTTAGGAAATCATAGAACAAGAATCAAAAGAGAGAAAATGCCTTTGGAAATAAAAGCATAAGTGATGGCTCATTGTCATTCTTTATTTTTAATCCATTCCTTTTCCTTGGTATGTGGTTTTTGGATGGGATGAAAATGAAGGAAGAGTTAAGGGAAAGCAGAAGTCATGCCTGGTTGCAAGAAACTAACCACTTCCACAATGTGCATTTCCTAAATCATCTACATCAGGTTGGCGACTTAATGAGCCAAAGCTTAACTACGTGTGAGCTGGAATTACTCAGGAGAGAGAGAAAGAGGAAGGAAATTATTATTTGTATCCTGAATTGTTGTAACATTACATTTCCTCAAGTGTTTATGCAAAATAGGCCCAGATGATGTAGGCCAATATGAGGTTTTTATTATACCATTTCAAAATATAAACATAGTATATACATCACTAAATGGAAATGGTTACTAAAATGTCCTAAGGGCTTACATAGGCTTTTTTTTTTTTTTTTTTAGTATAAAATACATTGTTTCCATTGAGCATGCATGTACTTTGCCATTTTTAGAAGCAAAATATATGGAAATAGTGTGTGTTCTTATGCCTGCCATCACTACTGTTTATTTTCTGGGGAAAGCTGCAGTTTAAAAGTGTGTGGGGCACATTAAATTGATTTTTATAGCCCCAAACAAAAAGTGAGCAATTACATTTCACAGAAATCTGAGGATTCACAATCACAGTATTGGAAAGGTCTTGAATTCCCATGTGGGCAAATGGTCTTATTTTGCATTGCAGCTGGAGCAGAATCTAGCAGCTCTCTCTAGGAATAAATTGCAGCAAGACCAAAAGAAAGAAAAAACACCCTTAGAATGATAAGGCTTTATGGGGCACCAAAAGAGTTACTAAAAGAGTCTCATTCATGTCCCAAGCTCTGCAGAAAAACACACACAAAAAACATTAGCCACTATACATAGAAGCGAAAGCTTGTTGAAATGTTTACATCAGTATAGAAAAAGGAGAGGCACGAATGGCACTACAGAGTCCTAACTCCCAGTCTCAGGGAACAACTTTTTCTGCCCCTCTGATTCCACTGATTTTGGAATAGACACAGAGCTGTGGTGGACGGATCCCAGATGCAGATTGCTTCCTCTTTCTTAAACAGATTGATGATTTGATGAGCAGAGAGGAAGCAATAACTCCCTGTCTGTCTGAGAAGGGAGGTGCTTGTGTGTGTGTGTGTGTGTGTGTGTGTGTGTGTGTGTGTAGATTGGGATGTGTTCACCAACAGTGACACACCCCTGTTTTGCTAATGTGTGAACATGTGGCCTCCTGGGAATGTGTCTAATCAAAAGTAGCTTGAGATTCTTTTAAGTGAATGTGAAATGACATTGTGCAGGATGTAGTTGCTTAGGTCTCCCTCAATCTCCACGCAATCACATCACTCGGCAAGTGGGTGGGTCATGTGGTACAGCACTTTCCCCACAAGCATTTAATCCAAAGTGCTCACATCCAGTCTCCCAAGAATCCTTGAGTGCTTCCATCGGAAAACTAATTTGTATGATTAAGCCTGTGCTACTTGCTACCCACTTTCGTGCTCGCTCACAACGACATGGGCTCATAAGAGATCTCCAGATTTGTCTCTTCCCTTTGGATTGTCTCAGTGGTGAAAAGGCTGATGAAATCCTGACTGTCTTCTTTCAGTGACTTCTTTCCATCAGATCCCGACTGTGCAGGAAGACACAAGAAGCTCCTTCTCAATCACTCAGTCCACTTTTTAATTTATTCACACAGTAGACACGTAGAATTTGTGGAAACTATGCAATAGCAAGACCGGAAACATTCTGCTTCTCAGCTGATGTAGCAGTGGTGGACTTAGGGGAGGCATAGGCAAACTCCAGTCCTCCAGATATTTGGGACTATGATTCCCATCATCCCTAGCTAACAGGACCAGTAGTCAGGGATGATGGGAATTGTAGTCCCAAACATCTGGAGGGCTGGAGTTTGCCTACGCCTGACTTAGGGCTTTAAAATTTTAGCGGCAAAATTCGACAAACCCCCACACCCCAACCTGTCCCCTTCTGTTGTTCATCATTGATGCAGCACCCCTTGCAGCCCCCTCTCAGCTCAGCACCCACTGGGGGTGAACCAGCAGCAGTCCCTAAAATTGCTTCTGGATATAGTCTAATGTAAAGACTATACGCAATGGTTTAGTCATGCTACATATGGCCTTAATCTACTGTGGATGGAAATTGGGGTGGAACAGAGTGTCCACTCTTCCTTGCTACCCTTTGAAGCAATCCTTGCCTAGATTGGACATTCATTTCAGCCCCACTGCCATCCATGAGTCAGAGGAACAGCTTCTGAAATGTAGGGTGTTGTGTGGGCTTCCCACAAGGTTTAGCATCGGCGGGGGGCATTCCTTGCAGGGAAGTCCTTCATGAATGAGCAGCAACCTGAACCTCACAGGATGAAATCTTCTGTTTCAGGGGCAGGGGCTTCAGGCAGGAGGATAATTCAGGTAGGCAAACCCACACCTCACGTCCAGATCACCCATCCCCCGCCCAACTCCTACCTTCTCCCAGGAAGATACAGCTGGTTAGGTAGGTCCCTCTGCCTCTTTGCCATTTTCTCCTTTTCGCTTCCCACTGCCAGCCTCTCCTTCTTGCCTGACAGCCCTGGATGGTTCTGGGCCACTTGACCCACGTTGATCAAGAGCTATCTCAGTCTGACTCCAGTGATGTCTCGATCCCCCTGAAATCGCCCCAATTTGGTTTGGACACCATCTGAATTTGATGCGCAGCAATATTAAATATCCATTTGGATTTTATATTGAAGAGTCTGAATTCTCTTTAGCTTTCCTGATGAAAGTTTCTGCTCTCGCTTTTATTCCACCCAGCTAATCTACAAAAGCCCACCAATACCATTGCTTTAAAAGAAAAAAACACAAGCACAAGCTCCTGCATTCATGTGTGAAATAAAAATCTTATAATGTACCTTGTTCCTTCTAGGAGGAATGTTGAAGGAGAGTTGCAAACATTTTATATTAGACATGTGTGCTTCCTTGAAAGATATAATATATACCCTCTAGGGAACAGAAGTATTCACTGAATACCAACTTTCCAATAATCAAAGGGCATTTCTGAGCAGCAACCTTTATAACCCAGCATTTTTGAATCCGATGCACAGTTATTGATTCACTTCTTTGTCCTTTGATTTGAGATTTCTTTTAAAAAGGTATAGTATTCAAGCATTTAAAAAATAAGTCTGTACAAATATAATTAACTCCCCAAATGGCTGGAAATGAACTTATTGTCATTGACCAAAATAAAATGGAAAGCAGGGCCATCGTCAGTTTATGGGACAAAAAAGGTGTGAAGCTCCTCTACTGAATAAATCCCTCCAGTTTAACCAAATCATGCCCCTGCCCTTAAACTTCTAAAAGCAATAGCTAAGGAAGCCACAAGCAAAAGTGAGATGGTTTTGGCCACTCTGGCTCTCCTGTAATTCAAGCACTGAAGTGAGGGTGGCTGACAGCTCAGTGGTCCATTGCACGTTTCCCATATCAACGATTCCAAGTTCAATGCCCAGCATCTCCTGTTTATTATTACTGTTACTATTTAATACACTTGCAAATCACTCAACCACTGAAGTCCTCTGGATGGTTTACAACAGGGGTGGGGAACCTCAGGAGCCAAATAACTTTGTAGGCATGACATTGGATGTGAACACACAGCACATACCAAGCCTAAGGTTTCTATGGTCATGGGTGAAGCTGCACTTATATTTCTTAGTGTCTTTTGGGGTGGGGAACCTCAGGCCACAGGGACAAAAGCAACCCTCCATGCCTCTCTATCTGGCCCTTGGGATTCTCCTGAGATTGCACCTGCTCCCCAGCCGCACATCCTCCTCTCTGGCCACAACCATCTCTGGCCCTGCTTCACATCCTCCTAGAGTGTTTCTGCTTGGCTGGAACATGTCTTTGAACTCTAATTGTACCTGTTAGTTGTCTGGATTGATGACAGAAAGGTTGTGCCTAAGTGTGTGTGGAAATCAGCCTACTGTACAAAAGTAAAATTTGCATTTCTTGCTCCACCCACTTTGCCTCTGGCTCCTCCCACCACTGGCATGTGGTCCACAGAAGAGAGGAGGAAATGAGGCCCTCAGATTCTAGGGCCTGAGGTTCTCCATCCCTAACGTACAATGAGGAATCTAAGGCAGCTTCCTATATGCCCTTAGAACCCCTAGATTTGGTCGGCGCAATGCCTGCGCATGGAGCACCATGTCCCAAAAGGTCCTACTTAGCAAAACCTGTGCCTTCCAAGATGAGCTGTCCTGAGCCCTGTGAAATCTTAATGACTCCTTTCTCAAGACAGAGCAGAGGAAAGGTGCACGAAAGAAAAAGTATTGTTCCCTTTCTTTAAAAAGCCTTGAAATATGTTCAAAAATATTTTATGAGGTCACACTAAAAAAAAGAATAATTGGAAGAAAAATTCTGCTTGTCTAAGCGAAGAGCACATTTGTAGCGGTAGGGTAAATGTTTTATCGATTGAGAAACTGGGAAACTCGAGTCATTACTCACCATGGGCTAAAGAATAATTGCTAATGCTCTGGCGGAAAGATTAAAAACAGTTTCTGGAAGTATTTCTTACAATGATCAATGGTGTATCATCCCAGGCCATTGGATCTTCAATAACATTTTTCCCTTTTGGGATGCAATCAATTTTTATAATATGATTCATTTGCCAGTGGGCATGCTTTCTTCAGACGATGAAAAGGCACTTATGTGCCTTATATTGTTGAGAAGTAATCATATATTGCCAGGGCCAAGGCAGAGATAGAAAAGATCCACCTGCATTCATCTCTATTTTTTTATAAGTGGGTTTGGGAAATAGTTGTGGGGATGGCTGCTGGCTTTTTTATTGTTTCCCATTTCATTCCTTAGCCACTTACTCTGGTGCTCTCTCTAAATAAATGATAACCATGAGGTAAAGAGTTCAGCAGATCTTCAATTAGACCATCTTGCTGACCTCTGAGTATATAACATTTTCCGTCAGCTGCTGTGGTGGCACAACAAGGTCTGGATTCTAAAGCCTCTGGTTCTTCCCCATTTGCAGTCTGTTGTGACAGAGATTAGATCTTGGTCTTTATTTTGCAGTAACATAAGGGAGGAGAAAAAATTGAGTTTGGAAAACTTCCCAAAGAGATTTCATGCACATAATTCAAATGAAGATTTACCACATCACCGCAGACTAGTTAACTTGATAGATTCCCAGAGGCACTAATTGCATCCCAGAGTATCAGATTGCTCTTCTGTCACTGTGGGTGGGCAGGAGGGCAGTCAATAGTCCACTATGCATAGGGAATGGGGAGATATGTGTTGCCTGTGGAGCTCAGCAACAGAAAGAGCGCTTGTGCAACAATATCCAATGCAGTGAGATCAACTTCGGGAACTGGGCAAGGGAGACCATGCCAGATGCAAAGCCTTTAAAAAGTTCACTGAAGTGATGGAGATGCCATTCTTGAGGTTCTCCATCCAATGACAGCATCTCCTGAAGTTCCTGGTGCCCTCAACTCCAATTGTCCACAGATGTCCAGCAGGTGGCAACAGCTAAGTGATTTCACAGCTCAATGCTTTCTTGTTGACATCTGAAGAATCTCCATACTTCCTGTTCAAAGCCTCCTGAAGCGGCAAGAAGGAACCTCTACTGAATAAACTCCTTGGGGGGCAGAGGGGCGAGTGTGAGTGTGTGCATAAAGTGCAGTGGGGATGTTGAAAGTGAGAGTTTGGAAGCCAGTATCAAGAGTGATAGTGCACATCACTGTCTTGTGCAATGGGGCTTCAATCCTCTCCCCTTCTCCCATGCACCCCCAAATTGGCTCGGGGTGTATAGAATAGCTCAACATGGAATTTGACCCCAGACTCCTGTGCCTTTAACAGCCGTTCCTCCAACAGCAGAAACACTTGACTCCACATGGTAAGTGTGAGATTGTCTGGGACTGGAGGGGGAGAAACAACAATGGCTGCTGTTTATATAATTCCATTCCCCCTGCCAGCAGCCATGTTGTGTCATGCAGGGACAGCCCACCTATGAGGCAAGGTGAAGCAACTGCCTTAGGTGGCAGGATCCACAGCGGCCGCAGACCCCCAATGTCAATGTTTCTCCCTCTGTCCTCCATTCCTGATGTGCACCCTCTTTCACCCCTTCTTCCCTGGCACGGTGTGAGGAGCCATTTTTGGGTCTGCCTCAGGTACTCAAATGTTCTGGGCCAGGCCTGGTGTTATGCCATGCCCCAACCTTCCATGGCAGCCATTTTGTGACTGGGGCCCACAGCACTTAGAAAATATTCCTACTGATCCATCATGATTTTGCAAACTCCTCCTCTCTGATACCTTATATCAGGATCTGTGGCTTCATACTGGAGCAAGTGCCTGCAGCCTAATTCTTCATAATCTAAAATCACTGCAGGGGGGAATCTGTTTATTAATTATTGAAATAACTGCTTAGTCATGAAATAGCACTGATGGTTTGTTTCATAACTGTTGTTTTTTAATGGCCTTGGATAATAGAATTGTTGGAAGGACCCCCAGAATCTTCAAGTTCAACCCCTTGCAATGCAAGAACCTCAGCTTGATCATACATGAGAGATGGCCATCCAACCTCTGCCTAAAAACCTCCAAGGAAGGAGACTAATGTAAAAACGCAGCAGAGTTTAGAGTAAGAAGGAAGCTTCCAATTCTGCTGAAACTGATGAAAGCAAAATACCACCTTGCATTCAGTATCTTCTGTAAAGGGCTTATTCTGTCAGGCTTTCAAGGATGCATTAGGTGACAGCATCCAAAATAAATAGCTAGGCAGAGTATCGAACAGACCATGTGTGCATCACTTCATCAGGAAATCTTGATATACACTGCATGATTCATTACTTGGGTCAAAGAAAGGTGTAAATTTAGAGGCTGTGCATTGTTGAGCCTTTTTTTTTTATCTTGAAGCTTTAACAACATAACTCTGATTTAAGATCTGTCCTTGAAAATCTATGTGCCCTTTGCTATACCACTGAACCATCAAAGAGTCCTGACCTAATAAATGAACCATGCACAGTTATGAAAATAACCAGGGCTTGTTAGATTTCTACTCTGAGCATAGTTAAAGCTACTGTAAGAAAAGGAAATCTGAGGATGCAAACATTTTGTGTGACAGGACATCCCTTTCCAAACCTTTCAACAGGGGAACCAACCAAAACATATTTATCTGTCTTGAAGGCTGCACCTGTCCCTCTGTCCCTAACCGCAAATACTGTGTATGCACCAGTGCTCTGTGTCATGTTTTAATTCATTTACCATAGCAATCCTATATATGTCTACTCAGAACAAAACATTTACTTTAATGGGACTTATTCCCAAGTAAGTGAGCTTAGGACTGCAGCATAGATGTTCTTCTGCTTTGTGCTATTATGGAGTTCCCATGAACTATGTGCTTTCTCCTCTGCAATTTGTAAAGCTGGGATCACCCACTCCAAAAATGTAGCTGAATTTGCAGCTGCTTGCATACGTACATATGTATGCCAATAATGCTTATGTGTGTTTGCTTTGGATAATACAGATGATATATGAAACAAATTGGACCATAAAAAAGGCTGATCGCCAAAGAATTGACACTTTTGAATTATGGTGCTGGAGGAGACTCTTGAGAGTCCCATGGACTGCAAGAAGATCAAACCTCTCCATTCTGAAGGAAATCAGCCCTGAGTGCTCACTGGAAGGACAGATCGTGAAGCTGAGGCTCCAGTACTTTGGCCACCTCATGAGAAGAGAAGACTCCCTGGAAAAGACCCTGATGTTGGGAAAGATCAACAACAACATGAAACGAATTGATGTTTTTGCACATCAGTTTTAAGTGTGTGTGTGTGTGTGTGTGTGTGTGTGTGTGTGTGTTTAATAATAACAACAATGAAGCACGCCAGAACAGAAAATGGATTAGGAGTGGACACTTCTTGTTGTTCTTTAGTCTTTTAGTTGTGTCCAACTCTTCGTGACCCCATGGACCAGAGCATGCCAGGCACTCCTGTCTTCCACTGCTTCCCGCAATTTGGTCAAACTCATGTCCGTAGCTTCAAAAACACTGTTCAACCATCTCATCCTCTGTCGCCCCCTTCTCCTTATGCCCCCAATCTTTCCTAACATCAGGGTCTTTTCCAGGGAATCTTCTCTTCTCATGAGATGGCCAAAGTTTTGGAGCCTCAGCTTCACGATCTGTCATTCCAGTGAGCACTCAGGGCTGATTTCCTTCAGAATGGAGAGGTTTGATCTTCTTGCAGTCCATGGGACTCTCAAGAGTCTCCTCCAGAATAATAATAATAATAATAATAATAATAATAATAATAATAATATATTATTTATACCCCGCCCATCTGGCTGGTCAAAAGCATCAATTCTTCGGCGATCAGCCTTCTTTATGGCCCAGCTCTCACTTCCATACATCACTACTGAGAAAACTATAGCTTTAATTATACAGACCTTTGTCGGCAAGATAATGTCTCTTTTAAGATGCTGTATAGTAGGAGTGGACATTGGTTCCTTTAAAAGGTGGTACAAAGGGTGGTGCATTGGTTACTTTAAAGGGGGTGCAATTGTAACTCCTCATCTGTGTCTCTGGAGAGACTAAGAATTAGGATTAGGTAGAGCTCCACCAGGCTCTGTTGTCCTCTGTCGGCAGAGACAACTTCACTATGGTAGAAGCCCCTGCCGTATCCTGGAAGATGGGACCACACCACCAAGACGGGGGCATGCCTAGAGCTGGAGGAGGAAAATACAGAGATAAAAACTCTCCTTGCACCTTCTGCCCTGGTTGTTGCCAAGCCAGTTGGCAAGGCTTTGGAAGCAGTGGTAGATTCATCACTGCACTGCTCCCTGAACAGACTTCTCTTCCTATCAATGGGTGCTACCAATAGGTGTTGGAACTTACAATGAACACCTCCCTCATACTTTAAGAATGGCCGTGGAACCCACCTGAGAGCTGCCGGAACTGAGTTCCAGTGAGTTCCAGCTGAAAAAAAGAGCCCTGGGTGCATTTAGAACCTTCAGGATCAGTGACAGGATGCTTATTGGATATCTTCTGCTGGGGAGTCCCAAGAGGAGAAGGCTATTGCAACAGGGACCCACTTGTGGGATTCCAAGAAGTATATGATTTGCCACTGTGGGAAACAGGATGCCGGACAAGATTGTCCTATGTCTCATAGATGGTATTAACTTTCACACAATGCAGTCAGGAAGCAGGGAGCTCACAGTCAATGTGAAGATAGAGAAGGAGACGTAGACAGCTTATCACTCTGCTTTCCATGACAGATCACATAAAACGAGCTAGTGAATCAATATGTCAATAAACTAGGTACAAGCAATGGTACTGCATTGGGCCCTTATGCATGGAGCATTGCCAGGCTGGCGATCTGTGGGGCCGGCGGATGCTACATAGTGTTGCAGCATCGATCATTCACTGCGTAAGTCTTTGTTAAACAGTCAGTAGACTCCATAGTCTCCAGAGTCTGTTAAACATTAATGAGTGCTTTGTGTATGTTGGGAATTATAATATATGAATCCATGCTCCAATTTTGAAACTATTTATGCAAGAGCAATTCCACCATGGTGTAACATAAACATTACTTATGGCACTTATTACCAGGAAAAAATACCTTTTCTACCCAATGTAATGCCATTAATTTTTGTTTTTTATGTTGTTCAGAATTGTACTCTGTTGTTTGCTTTGTTGACAACAGCAGTTGAAGATTTAAAGTATCTGGTTTAATCTCTACACTGTCAATGGTGGCTTAAGATTTACAATAGCTATTCCCCCATCCCTAACTCTTGTTATATAGCATCTTTTTTTTTATTTACCATTTTTCATTGATATGACACAATTTAGTAAAGGTAGTAATTTTTCTGGAAGCTTGCTTGTGAGTTCCCTATTTAACTTATACAGCACATGTGGCTCATCTTTAGATTTGTTCTGCAAAGGGTATGGGGAATCACATACTGCACTTGCATAAATTCAGAGGCAAGTTTCACATTAGATGCACAACCGAGGCCTAAAATCTTTGGTTTGTGATTCACCAGTTGCACAGCCAATCCCCCACCTAACTATGTGATCTGCACTGCAGATCACCACAATCACAGTTCTGTCATGGTCAGTGCCTTTCTTTTGTCAGTGCAGCATCATTCATCTCTGGACAGACTTGTTCTTTTATGGAATGCTTGTCTTGCAGGGGTGTACACAACCTTAGTCATCAGTTTGTGCTAAACTCTCACAATAGAGTTTCCTTTAAAGTAGAATTTAATGGTGGAGCCATCATACTAAGCTGCACCATCCACTGTCAAATACAAGGAGCTGTAACTCATAAACACAACAAGAAACTATCGAAAGCTTAGACAATTTAATCCCGTAGCCAATATCTCTTTTTGCTCTCCTTGAACAACCAAAACAAAGGGAGGACTGTCCACAAGGGTTGTGTAACCTTTCCTTTTAATAACGTTGCTTATCTGTCTATTTTGCATTCCAGATCTCTTACCAGTAAATATAAGAAGTTCCATTAGTTGATATAACAATATGGTAAGCATGGCATTTCAGCTTTTGTCCATTCTAAATCAATACATCCACAAGGTAGGAGATGACATTGAACAGGCTGCCTTCTTGAAATCCAAAGAGTTTCAAGGAGTATAGAGGAGGTAGGATGTTCTTCTCTTCAATAATTCTAGAACTTGAGGTCCCCTCGCAGGTCTGATTGACTGGAAGTTCAAGCGAGCAAAAAGAAACTCTTCACACAATGCATCATTAACTTATGGAAGTTGCTAGCACAAACTATGGTGATAACCAGCTGCTGAGATGGCTTTAAAAGGGCTTAAAGCAGAGGTAAGGAACTTGTGCCCCTCTAGAGCTTGTTGGACTATCATATTGGATAGCTGAGGTTGATAGGAACTGACTTCTAATAGTTTGGAGGGCCACAAGTTTGTCACTGTTGTCTAAAGGATAGATCTACCAACGGATCTGAGTCATAATAGACATGACAGACAGTATAAGTATTGGTACCTGCATTTAGATGCCACAGGTCGTGTGTTAACCTACTTGCAAGTTTCCACCTGGTTGGCTGCTTAAAGGAAATGACTGTATGTTGCCACATGTACCGTAGTCAAAACGTAACACTGAAGTATGGTTTAGCATTATTACAAGAAACCTAGCCTCTCCCTGGACTTGCATGCTCCCTCTTTCCTTTCATCCTCTGTCAGGGATGCAAGAAACAGATGGTGTCCACTTCCATTTTAGATCAACCACAGTGTAGCATGTTGTCCAAATCCTCAATCACAGTAGAGGCAGATTTAGGGCAGTGTGACTGGTTCCACTACACTGGGTGTCAAGCCTCGGGGTGGGGGGCGCTGCAACTATGACATAGTGAATTCAGAGGCCTTTTGGCCTTACACAGGGCACTGCTGAAATTTGAAAGACCAAAGTCCACCCCTGATCACAGTTGACTTTAAAGTTTAGTTAGTAAAAAGAACCCAGCTCCATAAACTATGGATTGAAGTTTGCTTACTTTGACCAATCTTAGTTACGATCTGGCAAGATGTAGTGAATCAAAAACAGAACATGAACGCTTCTAAATTTCTTTCAGCAATGCTGAAGGGGTAGCACACAAGTTCAGCGCTGATGCATCTTATTCTTGTAATGCTAAGCTGTGGTTTAACATCAGTTTTTAGAATATTGGCCTAGATGCATTGTTGCTGCGATACAGCAGGTTGGTAACACTTTTGTGTTAGCTTTTCAAGAAGGCTACGAACAACATAAAGGCCAGAATGCACACTGCTTTTTAAGGAAATATTAGCCAGTGTCATTCTATTTAGGAATCATTCATTTGAGAGGGAATTTTAATACCAGGCTGATATTAGTCATTCTTTATGCAACTGATTCCTGCTAGTGCTGTTGATGTTATAAAATGGTTACGATGGATTACTTCCAGGCCTGCGTAAACTAGATCTGAGTTGCCTGTTGACATTTAAAGTGTGACTTGGAATGCTCAACGATAGCATCTGACATGAATTCAAGAATGTATCCAACAGCAAAAGCAGGAGACACCATCCTATAGCTAGTAATTTACTCTTATTGAAAATTCTGTGGGTTGTTGTTGTTTTTACAGTTTTTTCAATATCCCCCTTAAACATCTTGTAGGATTGCCACTTTAAATTCAAGGACAATATAAGCCACCCTATAAGGCATGGGTGGAGAACCCTTGGCTTGTAGGCCAGATTTGGCCTTCAACCTTATCTAGCATGCTGCACCTGCAAGCAGCTGAGGTTTCTCTTAGCCTGCCTACTTTTGTTTCAGAGAGGAACTGGCTTGTTGTTGTTTTTTGGCAGCAGTGGTAGCTGCACATCACTGGGACTAGTTGGGGAAAGGAGGCAAGACCACAGTTGTCATCACCAGCACCACCGCTGCTGCTGTTGTAGCCAGTTGCCTGATTTTCTGCCCATGGTGGCTCTCAGGAACCAGGGGGTTGTACTGATCAGCAATGCAGGCTGCACTCACAAACTCACCAGCCCCATCCCAATACACACAATTCAGCATAAGCATTGGTGTTTGCCATTGTCAGCTTTTGTGAAGACCCAGCACAAAGCTTTACCTCTTTCTTTTCTTTTTTTCAATTTCTGGTGAAGCGGAGAGGCTCTTGAATAGGATAACTATTTTAAATCTCTACTCTTTCTACGAATGGTCATGTGCTCCAGAACTGAATTATGTCACAATGAAGACTTAGCAGCTCCTCAAAACCTGTGCTTTTGGGACTGATGTCTCTGCATGATAATAAACTAAAGCTGACTTGCTGATACTGTAATATCAGTCCCAGAATTATCATCCTCGGGAGACGATAGATACTCTACCTGCATTCATCCATCTCTCCTTTGTGGGGAGAAAACAAGCTTGAGTCATGTAATGAATGAAAAAGTGATTGAGAGACTAATTTTCAGACATGAGCACCAATAGATAATGTGCAGTCCCCGTGTTCAAGTGCTCAGAGAGGCTTTAGGCATATAAATGCCCCTTTTAAAGTGATACTTTGTTCACTGAAAGACGTAGATCTGCTGTACTGGAAGAAATATAAGACTAGGAGCTAGTAGGCCAAAATTCTCTCTTCAGCTATCATCTAGACTTCTGTGTGCATAACTGATATCACCCAAAATATATTAAGTAAAAGATTCAAGGAATGGAAGAGGTATGGCATACTGATGGGTCCACTGCTTTTCTTGGTCAATGGACCTATGTTCTTAGCACCGATGCTGAGAAAGATTTACGTCTTTACAGACAGCCTATTTACACAATCAAGAGTCCAAGACGGTTAACTTCAGCTTATTTCTTCATGAGTAGCCTGTCAGTCAATGAACTATAACCAAGAAATTCCACTTTGCCAATTCTCTTGGGCTATTTCCAGAGACACAATTAATCACTCAATAGGTTGGAGATCCTCATCACATGGTGGAGTTACATAAGGTAACAACAGTGGTCAGTGTGGTGGATTGGCGGTGCTCACCAGACCTCCCAGCAGCTGAATTTCTTCTGCTAAGTGGGATGGAAAGGAGAAAAGATAATGCAATGGAGAGGTTGGCAGTGGGGAGTATTGCCCTGTGTTGACCTCTCTGCCACTTCACCCTGTCCAACGCCATCCGCTACTGGAAGGTAATATGTGATGCAGAAATTTCACATTGAGGTCCATCTTTCATAAGCCTATTGTGTGCCACCTCTCTTCATTTAGAGGTGAAAGGAAATCACACTTATTGGGCATCTATTAGTATAGAGCAGTTGTGTCCAACAGGTAGATCACGATCTACTGGTAGATCACGGGGTGTTCCTGGTAGATCCTGATAGATCTCTGGCCCCTCTGTGATCTCCTTCCAACCAACTGTGGAAGCTCAGCAACTCTGACTTCCTAAAGAAAAGCTCAACAACTTTGGCCCATCCAACGACAATGGGCAGATCACTGCCAGTTTTCTTATCCTGTGAGTAGATCACAGTCTATTGGGAGTTGGACGTCCCTGGTATAGAGGCTTCTGATGCATCTACCTTGGGATGGATCAAGCCATGCAAGTCATTTAGGGATTTAAAAACTATTGTTGACACCTTAAATGGGGCTCATGAGGAGTGCAGCTGCTTCAGACAACCAGCACAGCTGCTTCAAAACAGGTATTACATATGTCTTCTTGCAGCTGCCCCCAGCAAGAACTTGGCTGCTGCATTCTTCACCAGCCACAACTTCCAAACCATTTTCAAATGTAGAATGCATTGCAATAGTGTAGTTTTAGACTATATTTATTTCTTTGCTTAGAAAAAGTGCAGATCCCTTTATCCTGCCAAGAATTTTGCTGACTCTTTCTGTGCACTTGAACTGATGATTCACCCCTTAAACACAGGAAGGATTTTGACTTTGATAGGAGTTCAAGGGCAACAGTTCCACAATCCATTAACCTGTTTTTAGGCTATGCTGTCTTCCATTGGGGACACAACTCTAATATTCCACTAGAAAATTACAGCTGAAGAACAAGTTTAAAAAGCTTTAAATAAGCCAACAATGGATTTATATGCCATAATTTAAACCCTGTAGTAGCTGCTTTTTGAAAGGCAGAGGATGAGGTCTTGCACTCTTCATGAAGCTAACCTTGAATCCCATTTAGAGGTTTTAGCTACTGTAGAAAGAGATGACCCACTTACTGATGGAGGTAGGTTTCTGGAAGTATCTTAGGACTAATCTACTATGAGAGGATGTGATGCAGCACTCCTGGGCCCCAGCACCTTAAGAATGCAAATGAAAGCTTCTCCTGTATAAAAACATAAATACTTTGTCAAGGATAAGAGTGACAACAATGCCATCTCCCTAGAATGATAGTTTTTTACATGTGTTATTAAATGTGAACGAGCTTGGAAAAAATGTGACCCCAGCCTGCATTTTGGATTCTGAAGTAGTATAGTCCTACAAGCACTGTGCCACATACATTTTCTAAGAGATGGGTTTGCAAATGCATTCTTCCAGTGTCTGTGCAGACTTCTTGTGGACCTCAGGGCATAAGCCAAGGTTCTGAAGTTGATTTACAAGTCCTTGCATGCCTTGGGACCTACAGATCTGAAAGATGGGCTGCCATTATATAGGCTTCCACAGTTCTGTTTACCACATTCACCTTGGGGTGAATAATAATACTATCCAGAGCATTTTAGAGCAGGTGGGGTGTTTTAATGTGGTCCCCCCCCTGGTTTTAATGGGTATGTGTTTGAGCTAAAAATTATCAGAAGAGAAATTTCTGAGAATGTTACCATTTAGGTATCCACCCACCCAATTGATTCAAGATGAACACATATACACAACTCCAACTCAGGCATTCTAATCTTGGTTAAACAAAGTATATGGGAAGGAAGTGTGCCCTTGCTGTGGCAACCGCATGTACAAAGCCTTGGAGGGCAGGATCCTCCTCATGCGCAGGGATCCATGCAATCTAGAACCCTGAGCAATTTGTGTTCCAGATCACCAGGAGGCCTGTATCCACCAAGGTTCTCTTCCTACAGCAGGGGACAGGCTAAAAGAGATTAATAGAAGCTCCATTTCACTGTTACTTAAAAGAAGGTTAATAGCAAGCAAATTCTCCATGGTTGGTGGTGATAATAGAAAGACTGCTAGCACAATGGAGAGACGGCAGGAAGCAAAACTCCCCCTCTGCCCAGTCTCACAAGTGTGTGAAGTTCACCTCTCAGGCTTGCTGTTCATTAACACCGGGGGTGGGGGAGGGAGTAAAAGGTCCACTTGAAAGACTGTTGATAAAGACCCAGGGGAAAAAATCCATTGAAAGTCATGCTGCTTAGAGGGCCACAACTCCCGACTGCTTGAAGCACTGGAGCAAGCCAAAGTGAGCTGGAAGTACAATGTAGCTTTCAGAATGCAATCGATGCATCATAATCTCATTCTGAATAGGATTTGTGTGTACATCTCTCTCGTTTGTATTGAAGCCAAGAACAGAGTGTCAAAGAGACTTAGAGAAGAGCCGAGGGGGAAGGGAGCGAGTTGAGTGAGCATCAAAAGAAGACTTTTAAGTGATTTCTTTTCCTTGAGCATCAAGGAAATCAAAGAGGAGAGGGGGGGAATGTGGACTGAGCATGAATAAAACACTTTTAAGTGCTTTATTTCTAGTGCATCAGAGTAACTAAAAGAAAGGATTGTGAAGTATAAATTGAGGATCTCCGTCAAAGCCCCTTTCCTTGTAAAATTCCTTTAAAAAATTCCTCCCCCAGAAATATGACTTGGGGCAGGGAGGGATACAGAGATGTAGACTAGATAAAGCAGTTGTTTTCACTTTCATCATATATACTAATACAGTAGTAATCTTGATTCTCTGACTGCCAGTCCTTAGGTACCCAAGGCAGCACCATCCACAGACAAAATGGAGGTAGCAGCAGATTCAAGGGGGATCCCAGGATTTGTGGCAGTGCAAAATATATTTGGGAAAGCCCTCAGGGTTCATTGGCCATGGAATAATAATGGATTGTTGGGGTGAGGGGCAGAGAGAAGGAAAACCAGGGATGGGCAAAGGAATGCAGCAGTTTGAACCCTCAACAGCAGCATCCCTGCAAGGCAACAGTTAGATGTTTCCTGAATGGCAAAATGGCACAAGAGTATCAGCATACTCGGAGGGACCCCAAAGTTGGGAGGCGTACAAAACATCTTGAGGGAAGAGCTCTTGGGAGAGAGCAAATCCCCAAAAGGTTGCATATGCTTAGCAGGCATAGAGTGCTGACTGACAAGACATGGACAGGCAGAAAACCAGGGAAGGAGGCGGCATGGAATGGAGTGGCTGGAACCCTGAATGACTGCGTTCCACACTGCATCATTTCATTGCAAGTTCTACATGTGTTTTCATCATCAAAGACTTGCTTTGCATACCCTCCAAGTGTCCTGATTTTCCAGGGGCAGTCCCAGAATTTTGAAAGCCATCCAGGCTTCTGATCTGATCCCAGAATTTGATCCCTGCTAGTGCTGCTGCTGCTGCTGAGCTCAGGGAGGAGGATGAGTCGGAGCTGAGGAGGGTCACTTGGCAGGGAGTGAGAAATATCCCTGTTTTCATCTGAGGAATGTTGGAGAATATGGCTTTGATTTCATCTGACATTAGCCCAGCAATGCAGATCTGTACTGTATATGAAATTTCAGTTTCCAATGTGCGTCATCATTAAAGTGCCTCTGAAATATTTGGAGGGGAGGTTATAAATAAATGATCTGAGCTTTGTATTGCTATTAGTCTCTAGCCTATAGAATCAGGGAAGATTATCAAGTTACTAATAGCCCATTGCCACTGAGATTGTTTATTATACGGGATTCTTTCAGGGCTAGATAAGGGAGAGCATTTGCTGGCCTTTGCAAAAGTCTTGGATCTCAACCATTTTGTTCTGGATTAAGGAGCAGCGATCTCACTAAATTCCACTCTTGGATTTGAAATAGTAAACAAAAACAATGTAGGGTCTGAAAGAAAAAAAAAATCTCACCGGATGGTGATGGACTAGATTTACTGTGAACTTGCCCTGAGCATATTATAGTATCCATAAGAAAGTGATGTGTTTGCCACCAGGAGTTTCCACAGGGAGAGCCTGGGATTTTGCCTTTTCCTAATGTTCTCCTTTTCCCCCCATGCTACACAACTGTCCTATTTTGAGCGGAACTTCCCAGATTTACAGAAGCTGCTCCATACAATTATAAGGACCATTGCAGCTCAGCAACCCCACACCAACATGCATTTTCTTCCCACCCACCGCTGAAGAGGGAACTAAGCCATGGGACGTGTCTATGCACATAGTGCAAGTTCACAACTTCGCACCTTACCATGTGAATGTTACATAGAGGAGTGCTTAGATGGGTAGGACAGACAGCAGCATACATGGGCAACGTACAGGGGAATCATCAATCATACAAATGCTTCACCAAATCATAGAATCATAGAGTTGGAAGAGACCACAAGGACCATCGAGTCCAACCCCCTGCCAAGCAGGAAACACCATCAGAGCACTCCTGACATATGGTTGTCAAGCCTCTGCTTAAAGACCTCCAAAGAAGGAGACTCCACCACACTCCTTGGCAGCAAATTCCACTGTCGAACAGCTCTTACTGTCAGGAAGTTCTTCCTAATGTTTAGGTGGAATCTTCTTTCTTGTAGTTTGGATCCATTGCTCCGTGTCCACTTCTCTGGAGCAGCAGAAAACAACCTTTCTCCCTCCTCTATGTGACATCCTTTTATATATTTGAACATGGCTATCATATCACCCCTTAACCTCCTCTTCTCCAGGCTAAACATGCCCAGCTCCCTTAGCCGTTCCTCATAAGGCATCGTTTCCAGGCCTTTGACCATTTTGGTTGCCCTCCTCTGGACACGTTCCAGTTTGTCAGTGTCCTTCTTGAACTGTCGTGCCCAGAACTGGACACAGTACTCCAGGTGAGGTCTGACCAGAGCAGAATACAGTGGTACTATTACTTCCCTTGATCTAGATGCTATACTCCTATTGATGCAGCCCAGAATTGCATTGGCTTTTTTAGCTGCCACGTCATACTGTTGGCTCATGTCAAGTTTGTGGTCAACCAAGACTTCTAGATCCTTTTCACATGTACTGCTCTCAAGCCAGGTGTCACCCATCTTGTATTTGTGCCTCTCTTTTTTTTTTTTTTTTTTGCCCAAGTGCAATACTTTACATTTCTCCCTGTTAAAATTCATCTTGTTTGTTTTGGCCCAGTTCTCTAATCTGTCAAGGTCGTTTTGAAGTGTGATCCTGTCCTCTGGGGTGTTAGGCATCTGATTTTCAATGTGTTGTTCTGGCTGGAGAAAGAGTAAAACTAATAATAGGCATGGAGTGGGGGCAGGAGAGAAGGGAATAACACAGAAATAATAATTGGCTGATTCTGCAATTAATGGCAAAATCGCTCAATCCTTTTAGAACTGAAAATGAAACTGATGGAGGGCGGAACCGGAGGGGTGTGGTGGCGAATAAGTGTGTTCTGATAATAGGGGAGACCTTGCTTGCACTGCGCACCACGGTTTCTTTCCTAAGGTTAACAAACTACATTAACCATTCGCTCATCTGTAGCTCATAATTAATCACTTGTTGAAAATTACATTGTATAATAAATGAGAACAGACATGATTCATTAAAACTTCTAATTAATTCTATTTAATACTATTTCATAGTTCATTGGTAAGTGCTGAGAGAAGGATTACAGTGTAGGATATCCGAGGCATTGTTGCTGAAGAAGTAAATAGGGCAAACATGATCTGGAGTGAAACCCAGGCACAGAAGCCAATGAAAATGTCAGCTGTTTATCTCCACAGTGTCTGCTAGCACCATAGCATTGTACTTAAGGGCCAGTTAGAGCTTTTACTGTCATTTCCTATTTCTAATGGCTTATAAACCAAATGAGCCTGAGCTCAGATTTGACATTTAGTTCAGAGCAGGTGGGGCTTGGTTTTGTTCTGTTTGGAAACAACAACTTTGAGGGTATATCAAAGCAAATGCTTCAAGCTTCACTATAGCTGGAGGAACAAGGGCTTCTTTTAATCTATTTGCCAGCAATTCTGCAACCTTTTCTTGCAAAGAGGAGCCCTGGACAATGTAAGTCCAGTCATAGGTGACTATGGGGTTGCGGCGCTCATCTCACTTCAGACCAAGGGCCCTGGTGTTTGTCCACAGACAGCTTTCCGGGTCACGTGGCCAGCAGGACTAAACTACTACTGGCGCACAGAGGACCGTGACAAGTGCCAGAGCGCACAAAAATGCTGTTTACCTTCCCACTGCAGTAGTACCTATTTATCTACTTGCACTCATATGCTTTCAAACTGCTAGGTTGGCAGAAGTTGGGACAGAGCAATGGGAGCTCACCCCATCATGTGGATTCAAACCACTGACCTTCCGATCAGCAAGCCCAAGAGGCTCAGTGGTTTAGACCTCAGCGCCACTCGCATTTCTACAGCTAGGGATTTGTCAGCTTTGGTTTCTATCAGTCTCTCATTTCCCCAATCTCAGGTTTGGTTCTCCACATATCTACATCCGTTTCCATTTTTGAAAAGTCCTCATGAAGATTCATCAGCATTGCAGTGCAAATTTCTCCTTATGTTCACGCAAATGTATGCAGTTTTGCCTGATGTACATATTTTGCAAAGCAATTCCCCCTAATATTTGCATTTTTAGACACACTTTCTCCTACTCTATGCATTTTTGTAGATGTTACTTGGCTGGAGAACTGCTTCTCCAAATTTAGAGACGTTCAAATTTAAATGAATAATTGCACTCCGGTTCATGTATCATTTCAGAAAGTGTAAATTAGGGAGGTAAACATTTAAAGGTGGACTGAATTGAAATTCTCCCCAGGGAGAATGGCTTTCTTCTACCAAGTCAGACTATTGGTCCATCTCATTCAAAACTTGCAGCGGCTCAACAGGGTTTCAAAGAGGGTTTGAAAGAGATGGCAGGGATTGGTTTATGTGGAGCATGTGCTCTGCCACTGCACTAGAACCCATAGCCAACATTTGAAGGCCTGTTGTTTTTCAGTGTAAGACTTAAACAATAATCTTATGCTCTTGGAGGGCAGTCATAGGATGCAGCAGCAGAGCTCCTCCACCAGTGGAAAGGGAGGTCCACCAGCAGCCTAGTAATAGCTTAAAGGTCCTGGGCCCTACGGAAGCCAGACTATCCTCCACCAGGGCCAGGGCTTATTCAGTGATGGCTCTGACCTGGTGGAATGCTCTGTCCCACGAGACTAGGGCCCTGCAGGACTTGATCTCCTTCTGCAGGGCTTTAAGACAGAACTATTCCACCTAATTCAATCAGAATTAGGCTGGTCCTCTATTCCTTTTCCCCTTTCCTCTTCTATGAAGAAACCCTTTCTGGGTCGCCACATTTAAATTCTTATTCACACACCTCCTTGCTGGCCCTAGCAGGACCAAGTTGGCCAGTTAGCCCTGGTGATCATTTGATGTCTACTGACTGGGGTTCCCCTCCCCCCCCCGAAAAATGACCCCTGAAGTTTTGAATTTTATTGATATTGATGCTGCATTTTATGTTGTATTTTATGTTGTTTTAAAGTCGCATTTTAATCAATGTTTTATATTTGCTGTTAGCCGCCGCCCTGAGCATGGTTTTTAAACTGGGAAGGGTGGGGTATAAATAATTTCTTCTTCTTCTTCTTCTTCTTCTTCTTCTTCTTCTTCTTCTTCTTCTTCCACCAAATGTCTAGTGCCATCACCGCTTTGCTGGCAGTGTCACACTGCCAGTATTTCACCAGAGGTGGGGCACAAAATAGGGCATTTCAGAGGATGCCTGGATCTTCAGAACAGTAAGCCACTTTGTTCCTTCAATAGGCTCTGAAACTCTGCCAGCAAAAAAAGCCACAGCAGCATTAAGTGAGAGGGTGAGAGCCACGTTCCACCCTGGTCACAACCACTTTTAGATGTGACAATTGCTCTGCCACATCCCAGGTGACACTCAGTGATACCATCTCAGTTTCTTGAAGTCCCATCATTCTCCATCCCAAAAGTACCACCTCTGTGCTCCTCCCCAGATATTCCATTAACTACACTTGGACCTCCCGCCACATTTTTTTTAAGCCTTTCATCTGCTCTGTTGTGTCATTTTGAGTTCATACAGAAACACTGCAATGAAAGTAAAGCAAAGTGAGTTGTAATCTTGTAATATTTCAACACTGGTCAATAGTTCTGTCACTCACTGTATGAATAACAAATTTTGCAGGCCCTTCAGAGGGAAAATAAAGAGAAGATCATTTCTAGTTTCATAAATCACACTCAGCCAGTACTTTACCTTCTATTCCCAAATAAGATTAAGTCAAAATTAAACCACCCAAGGTAAAGTTATTTGTAATGTTTCATACACTAGTTTGGGGCTTCCACACAGCAGAACTGACACTCTTCTCTGCTATCTCCATTGTGCATGTTAATCTGGACACTTATCCTTTTTAATTCAGTTATGACTAAAATTGTCTCAGATAGTAATGGCAAACCCACAGCCTTCCAGATGTTGTTGGTCTATAGCTCCCCTCATCTCTGATCATTGGCTATGCTGACTGGGTCCTAGTCAACATCTGGGCATCCACAGGTTCCCCAGCCCTGGTCTAGATGATGATGAGGATCATGTTGTTATCAATACTATTATTATTAGCATGTATATACTAATTTTTTAACTTAGATAGCAGTTGATCTTTAGAGACAGAGGATGGCATTGGCAAGGGAAGATTGCTGGAAGTCAAGAAGATACTGAGGTGTAGAAGATACAATAACAATGTCCCATGATTTGTTGATCTTCAAGAGTGGAACCGTGGCCCCTAGAGTTCATAGACTGCCACTATACTTACTACTATACACTGTCACCACCCAATTGTGGGCATTTGTACATGTTGCTGGTTGCAAATGATTCCTAACTAGTGTTTAAACAGCCTTATTATGGCTACTGAATCCTACATTTGCTGCATGTGGCAATGTGCTCGGTCTGGGATTAAACTTTCCCTGGTCCCTCTGGAGGCAAATATGCCTCCCTTCACCCCATTAGGCAGGCAAGTCTCACTTCATGGTAAATATTTTAATCGCTGCCCCTTCCAAGTTATAATCTGTTAACTAAGATTGTTACAGCCATTTCCATTTATTTATGAGACCATCAAATATATGAGCAAAAACAGAAATTCATAATCAAAAATTAAGAATACTGAAATCTTTTTCCACAAAAAAGAGTAATAATGTGGAAATTTATTTTATACATCAACTGTCTTTATCTTTAGTTTGTTCAGTTGATTTTGAACAATATATGACATCCTCATATATTGGCTCTTAAGTTATTGTAAGCTAAAAGACTGATAAGGCATCTGCTAATTGTATTTCTGATGCTATTGCCCATTATTTTAATACTGTTCTGTATGGTGGCCTTGCCAGTTAGCCACCTAATTAAGCAAAATGACTCATCTGATCAATTTAATCCTGTTAATGACTACCAGATGCCCACAAATGGCACTTGGGATTATTATGAGTAATGGTCATTTTTGAAATGTTATTAACCATTTCACAGCACGACATACCTTTATCTGTGAAGCATACTAGGCTGACAGTTAAAAAACTGAAGAGAGAACATCTTTATCTTCCTTTCCTAGGAAACGATATCATTATCTATATGCTCTATATACTCTAAATCATTAGATGATAGATAGATAAATGATAAATGATAGATGATAGAGATAGATAGATGATAGATAGATAGATAGATAGATAGATAGAGATAGATGATAGATAGAGAGAGAGAGAGATGATAGATAGATAGATAGATAGATAGATGATAGATTAGATAGATAGATAGATAGATAGATAGATGATAGATAGATAGATAGATGATAGATATAGATAGATAGATAGATAGATAGATAGATAGATAGATGATAGATAGATAGATATAGATGATGATAGATGATAGATAGATAGATAGATAGATAGATAGATAGATGATAGATAGATAGATGATAGATGATAGATGATAGATGATACATAGATGATAGATAGATAGATAGATGATAGATAGATAGATAGATAGATAGATAGATAGATAGATAGATGATAGATGATAGATAGATAGATAGATAGATAGAGATAGATAGATAGATAGATAGATAGATAGATAGATGATAGATATAGATAGATGATAGATAGATAGATAGATAGATAGATAGATAGATAGATAGATGATAGATAGATAGATGATAGATATAGATAGATAGATGATAGATAGATAGATGATAGATAGATAGATAGATAGATGATAGATAGATAGATAGATAGATAGATAGATAGATAGATAGATGATAGATGATAGATAGATAGATGATAGATAGATAGATGATAGATAGATAGATAGATAGACAGATAGATAGATAGATAGATGATAGATAGATAGATGATAGATAGATAGATAGATATAGACAGTCTCCCAATACTTTTCTTTATCACCTGACATCATGGTGACACCAAGTGAATGACAGGTGAGTGACCTGCAGGGCAGCTGAGGATCCAGACCACTGAGGATCCTGTTTCCTACTTTGATACTGTTGAATTTTGTAATGCCAGAAAATAACACCTTGTATTTCCCCTAACCCAGGTGCACATTGCATGTTGAAAAATTCACATGCATGAATTGTAATCTCGCCCCAGTTTCAGAGATATCTATACTACAGATTTATGTATGTTTTATTTTATACCAGGAACAGCTGCATATTTCATAATCTGCCCCACCTTCTCCCTCCATCTTAAAGTCAACTCCCTGTTATCCCTTAAGTCTGCTATACTTGGTACAAATCCCACTTACTGGAATTGATCCAGTCTTCCTTCTTTCTCTGCCTCATCCCTGTTTCCTTCCTTCCCAGTTCCCTTCACTATAAAATTTGATTTCCCAGTATAGGTTACATTTAAAAGTTGAAAGAAACAGGTCAAATGAAGTATAAGTAGCAAAAAGGGCTGTTTTCCACGTTGCAGGCAATATTAACTGTATCCAGAATCGCGGCTTTCTTTTGTCCCTTTGTCTCCATTCTCTTTCAGTTCATGAATAGTCAATCCGTCAAAGTTATCATATGGAAACTAGCTGAGAAAAGTCACTATCATCATGATATGCATCTGGAACAATGTTACTGTATGCTATCTTGAGCTGTGATAAATCCATAGGTATTGGTAAAGAGACTTGCCAAGCCATTTAGGAAATAATAAATCAGTTTTAAGTTATACAGTTTTAAATTAGCTATTCTCCTGTGGCTCGATGAGGTAGATAATATGCATGTCGCATCCATTAAGACTAATAGGTGTTAATACGTGTACATCTTCAGTGTTTTGAGATAAGGATGTGCATTTTAAGGATCTCTTAATGTCAGTCAAGTAGCATATCGTTTATCAAACATGTAGCTACTTTTTAAAAAAAGTGAATAGATTTAGAATGACTACATTACCACGGTACACCTCTTTCATTTGCCCAGTGGGGTAGATCCCCAATGCTAGCTTTTTGTCGCTGCAGTTTACCAGGAGGGAGAGAAGGAGTTCAAAGATGATGGAGAGGCCAGAATTGTGCAGGTGTACAATGGAGTCCGATTCAGCAATTCGGCCAGTGCAACCACTGAGTCCTGGCCTCCCCATTGCCTTGCCCCTCCTCCTCTCCTTCCCATTGAGTCACAGCACTGCTCAGTGGCGTAGCGTGGGTTGTCAGCACCCGGGGCAAGGCAAGTAATTTGCGCCCCCTAACCTCCGCACCGCACCGCACGCCTGGCACACACACCCCCTCCACAGTGGGCGGCGACCCGGCGGCTCGGATTGGATTCGCACAGCCAGCACTGCAGTGAGAGAGAGAGAGTGAGCCAGGTAGGGGCAGAGAGCTGCGAGTGCGAGCGCCCCCCCCCCCCAGATGTTGCGCCCAGTGCGGCCGGCCCCCCCTGCACCCCCCACGCTACGCCACTGGCACTGCTGCCACCAAGAAACCAGTGCTGTGACTCCCTTGAGATTAATATTATGGATTGACATCTTTCAGATGTTTATCACTCTGAGAAAAAATAAAATAAACATTGGGCTGATTAGCTGCTTGTTGAATGGCATCCACTATCTCTGAGACATCGATCTATGATAATAATCTCATTGATGCAGAATAGATCTTTTAGATGCTCTCTGCCCATTTGGAGGTTCCTCTTCATCGAGCAAGAGGAATCTTATTAGTTTCACATGCACATGAGAGGCATTGTGGAAAGTGAGGAGCTTTGAAGGAAGCAGCTTGGTGTGTTATGTTCATTTTAGATTCAGATATACCGTGTTTGGGCATTAGCATTCCTGTCTGGTGCTGAATCCTTATACTTCCTTCTCAGCCAGCACTAGCCGGCTACACTAATGCCAAACAGGGTCCATCAGAACCTAACAAAAATAGGGCAATCTAAGTTGCTTCTTCCAAGCTACATGTTCCCTCATCACATGGGCAGTAAAAATCACTTCACACACACACACACACCTCCAGGGATCCTATGTGAAAACCATAGCCATGCTTGTTGTTGTTTTGTTGTTTAGTTGTTTAGTCGTGTCTGACTCTTCGTGACCCCATGGACCAGAGCACGCCAGGCACTCCTGTCTTCCACTGCCTCCCGCAGTTTGGTCAAACTCATGTTGGTAACTTCGAGAACACTGTCCCACCATCTCATCCTCTGTCGTCCCCTTCCCCTTGTGCCCTCCATCTTTCCCAACATCAGGGTCTTTTCCAGGGAGTCTTCTCTTCTCATGAGGTGGCCAAAGTATTGGCGCCTCAGCTTCAGGATCTGTCCTTCCAGTGAGCACTTCCATGTTTATCCACTTTATATAGGCCCCTGTCTTCATATAACCACACTTCAGAGAAAAGGGAAAAACCGCATCTGCTCATTTGGCTGTTACCGTATTATCTAAAAAGCACAGCGGAAACCATCCAGGTGCATTAAGTTGTGCTTACTTTCTGTTGAAATTGGTAGGCCATATGTTAACTATGCTATTCAATTGTCTTACTGATTTTAGAAGGCCTTGAGCATGCTGAGGCTTCTGTAGGTCAAGCTAAATGTGACTCTGGGTGTGCAAAATTGCAAATTTAGAGCCTTTATTGAGTAAAATATATAAAATGTTATGACTGGAGTGACAGAAATGGCAAAGCATGCTGGGCTGGACTTTCAGTTTTGATCTGTCCATTCAGCCATGTTGAAATGCATAAAGTCTCAAGTAGAAAATTAGAAGTGAGGAAAGAGGCTATTATAGTGAAGCACTACGGGCCTTATCCCTACTTCTTGTGGCCAAAAGAAAAATGAACTGAGGGCATCAGCTTCCGAAGTAGCTGCATGAGCCATAGCCAGTAAGCAGCTATCTTATCTTTAAAAGACATCTAAAGGCAGCCCGGTTTAAGTAAGTTTTTAATATTTAATGCTGTTTTTAACACTCAATTGGGAGCCACCCAGAGTGGCTGGGGAAACTCAGCCAGATGGGCGGGGTATAAATATATTATTATTATTATTATTATTATTATTATTATTATTATTATTATTAGTCGTCATTAGCTAGTTGTGCCTATGGACCATTCAGGAAAGTGAAATGGTGCTTTCTGAGGTTCCACCTTATGTCCTTCTCACGAATACACACACACACACACACACACACACACACAAACACACCGGCATCCCATTGAGTGAGAGGTGTATTTCTGGAAGAGATAAGATTATTTGCTCCAAAGGCATTTTTTAGAAAAGAAAGCTTATGAACACTCCACGCTCCCCAATTTCCTCACCTCCCTCCACAAGTCGATGGCAAGCAGGTGGAGTAGAATGCACTTAACCTCCTGGTCGCAGTCTTGCTGACACTTATTGGGAGGGTGAGGGATGAGACAGATTTCCAGTGCAGCCTCACAGCAGCAACCTCCAAGCCGCCTCACCCCTCTCCCTCCCAGTAAGCAGTGACAATGCCACTTCCAGGAGGTTGCGTGCATGCCCTCTGCACACCATACCAGCTGCCCGTTTTAGCCTCACTTAAAGAAAGATAACCGCTTCTTTTTGCAGAATTTTCTTCTACCGTTTTTTGTGGTGTTGACTCTTTCCCTTCCATAATTCTCCAGAAGAACTCCTGCTTTGAAGCATTATGGAGCCAAGCAAAAGGGCAGCCAACTAACAATAGAGATTCTGCTGCTGCCTCACCACCAGAACAACAACAACAACAACTTTAGGAAACAAAATAATGGCTACAGCCACTACTGATCATGACCTCCAGCACTGAGAGGTCTTGCAGAATTCATTCTGCCCATAGAAGAAAAATCAGTGATCACCCCAATTTCTCTGCCCACAAATAGGGTGGAGAAATTTCAAGAGGCCATTGGCACCTCTCTAATTCTGGTGCCTGTCTCTGTGGAGTTCTCAGGTGCATGGCAGTCACAGTTTTGAGTCAGTCTGTGTTGACTGCCAGCCATGAGACCCACCCTGTGCAGCTGGTTGCAAATTTTAAAATAGTCTTTGTTTTTAAAGGCTTTGAAATGCTTCCTGTCAGGCTTCTGGTTCCGCTCTGCCTTAATGGAGGCAGCCCCCATGACAGCAGGAGATCATTGGCGAAAGAAAAACAAGGATGATTGAGGGTAATTATCCTTGAAACTTCCCCCCAGGGACAGGAGGGAACGGCTTCACTCACAGTTCGTCTCAGTACCCAGCTCTCACTCCAGCATGGATTGCAGGAGGCAGGGAGGCACTGAGTGCAAAAGCACTTCGCTTGTCGAAAACCCTCCTACGCTGCCATTAAAAAGGAGAGGTTCTTCTGTTAATTGGAGCTTAATTTGACCTAAAGTACAGGTGCATTCTAGAAGAGATGAGATCACAAACTGCGGACAGAACCAGCTGTAAGGTTGTTAAGGTTTGAGCTTGAGAGAAGACTTCATCCAGTGTAAAAGACGGTGTGCGGGGAGGGGAGCCTACGGTTTCTTTATTTAAAGTTTTCTTCTCCACATTTATGATTCGGCACTTTGAATGTTAGTTCAAATTATATTTGTACAAGCAAGGAGGGAAGAAATTGGATTATAGATATGGAATATAACATTAAACAGAACTGTGTGTGTAAAAAAGGGGGGGAAAGGGAGGGAAGCTTTATTTTGCAAAAGGTTTATTACAGTGGAAACTTAGAGCTGACTCTTTCCCATCCTTTATTATTTACGGAATGAACTGAATAATGCTAAAAGGACTTGGAAATTAATTGAGTTGAATTGAAAGTATAATTGCTCATGTATCATCAGTTGGATGGAAGGATGAAAGGAGTCTGTGAAATGCCAAAAAACTGATACAGTTCATTACTTGGTCATCTGCAGTTCGACAGACCACTCCTCTTCCCAGGCTGAGAGGAAAAATGGTGAAAACAGGTTATTTATTGGCTCAGAGTGACTTTTGCAGCTGTTGTTAAAGTTGCAAAACAATGAAGCATAGGACAGAGTGAGGGAGAAATAGCTGGAACAAAAATGCGATATCAGCTCCTCCCAAGGCATGATGGATAACAGCAGCAACTGAGAAAATATAGACATAACATTTTACAAGGACAGGAAGAAACACCACGGACAGAATAATTGCCACACGCAGGAAGAACAAGGATATAGTTTGAGTGCCTCACTTGCAGTTTTATAAATTATTTAATGTGTCAACACAAATAGAAGTTATTAATATTGCAGTTGTTGTATAAGGGATTATTATTATGACCGGAATATAATTGAAATTAATAAGATTTTGGAAAGCAGAAATAAAGAAAATCATCAAACCACGAATTCTAGCATGCGGGGGGGGCACCTTATCTAAATTATATAATTCGATATTTGAACGATTGGTATTAGTAATTGTATAATAAATTGGTATTGTTATAATGAGGCTATTATTGGATTGTAATTGAAAACTAATAAAAATTATTATTTTTAAAAAATGAAAAGCTCTCTGTCAGTCAAGCCAACCTTTTCCATTCAGTCTAATCCTGAACTTTGATTTAGTAGTAATGCTGGAAAATACACACATATAAAAAATAATAACAATAATCATGGTTAAAGAAGAAGAGGAAGAAGACAAAAATGGGTGGGAAACTATGTGATGGAAGTAAATAATTGCTTGACAGAAAGTTTGCGGAGGGAGAGAGCTGACACTGTATAGCACATATTTCATGAATAATGAGAAGAGTTTCAGCAATGTGCAATCACTGCCTATTGGGTCAGAAATTTCACATTAGTGGATCCATCAGAGCAGATCGGTGTCATAAAGACACTTTCCTCTGAAGTAACCCTACCTTTTCCTTTGCTGAATTCCCATCTCTTACTTGTATAGGTGCAGGCAGAAGAGAGAGTGTACCTTTCTCACAAAGTGATCTAGAACAATGGGAATGAGTTTGGGGGTGTTTTTATTCATCAATGCAACTATATTATTGTGCATTAGGTGGCCGAGGGGATGTTGTTGTGCTGGACAGAACTAATGGGAGTCAGTAGCACCTGGGAGCCACAGGCTTCCCATTCCTGATGCTGCCAGTTACTTAACTGGATCAGGGTTCCGCCATCTCTGATGAGGAAGGGCCAAAGGGCCAAAGATCTCAGGATCATTCCCTGGAACCTTCAAGTAGGGCTGGAAAAGACTCCCTGACTAAAGTCCTGAAGAGCAACCGTGAACCAGGGCTGGATGGATCATTGATCTGACCCAGGATAAGGCAGCTTCCGGTGTTCATACAGTTACTGTCCTTGACACCTGCAGCCAATCTGCAAGTTTAATTAATGTCCGTATCTTTTTATCCAAACTAAGAATATCTGGAAACGCTTCTGGGGTTTGTAATGCTTCATATCTGCATGTAACCTTTCGGATCAAGGTGAAGAGGAATGTTCTAAGAAAGTGCTAAGAAGGTGAATGTTTAAATGGCATGAGGCTGATCCACATGCTGCATTCCTTTAGTATTATTATTATTATTATTATTATTATTGTTATTATTATCATTTTTGCCATAAGACTCCGCGGTGGGATACAGCAACTAAAAATATAGTATATATAATATTAATATTATATCTACTTTAATATATAATATACTTTAATATTAAAACAAATTACAGATATGAAAATAGGATGTGTCCTGAAAATATAGCTCACACAGGGTAAAGAGGAACTTCTTCAGCATATGAAAGTGCCCAATCCACCTCTAGTGTGTGTATTTGTGTGTGTGTGTGTAATTCCACAACTTTGGGGCTGCCACAGAGAAGGCCAACTCTCAGGGCACACACACATCCCAGGATCTGAGGGCAAAGGAACTACCAAGAGGGCCCCCCTCTTAGCATTTGAGAGGGTCTGTACGAAAGGAGATGATCTTTCAGGTATTTGGGGCCTAAGTCGTTTAGGGCTTTAAACACTAATATGGACACCTTCAGTTCATCCCAGAAATGGAACAGGCAACTAGTGCGGCTATTTTAAAATGGGAGTTATGTGAGTTCTAAATGGAACCCCAGCCAATCATCTGGCACAGAGGTGAATTTAGGGCAGTGCGAGATGGGCACGCAGCCGAGATGGGCACTCTCTCAAAGCCCCGTATGTGCTTGTCCAGCTTTGGGAAGGAGCTGTGAGGGCTCTGACAAGGTCCTAGAGTCCTCCTTCCTCTTTGTTCAGGCTGGGCAAGTGCTCACTGGACTTTGGGAAGGAGATGGGAGGGCTTCAGGACTCTGCCAGAGCCTTGTGCTGTCAAAGCCTGGCTGTGGGGAGGGCATCAAATGGCCTCTCACAGGGCGGCATATTACCAAAATCCACCCTGTCTGGCAGTTGAATTTTGGACCAGCAGAAGTTTCTGAATTGACTTCAAAGGCAGCCCCTCTTATAGAACCTTGCAATAATCCAGTATGGAAGTTGCCACAGCAAGTCATGTGTGTCCAAACAATTTCTTGGTTGCTGAACCCAGGACACTTCCATAAATCCATCCACAATGCACCACTGTGGGAGGAGCTCTACCTGATTAATGCCCCATGTTTCAGGTGGGTTTTGACCACACTGGCAATGCAGAGTTGCTTAGGTGTGGTTCTGACCTGCCTCGAATGCAGATGTGGGGAGAGCTGCTCATAGGAATGGCTCCTAAAAGGATGTGGCTGTGTGGGCAAAGTGTGCTCAAGGCTGCAAGCCCTGCACACATTTACTATGGGAGCGAATCCCATTGAATTTAATGGGACCTGATTCTAAATGTAATTAGGATTAGGCTGCAGGAAGTATCTGTTGCTTTTTCTCAAGAGCTTTGAGAACAGTTTACCTTTTGGCACCAAATATAGACAACTGGTGCGCACCTCTGATGTAATATATATGAATAGATGATGACTATCCCAGGGTACATTAGGGACGCGGGTGGCGCTGTGGGTAAAAGCCTCAGCGCCTAGGGCTTGCCGATCGAAAGGTCAGCAGTTCGAATCCCCGCGGCGGGGTGCGCTCCCGTTGTTCGGTCCCAGCGCCTGCCAACCTAGCAGTTCGAAAGCACTCCCGGGTGCAAGTAGATAAATAGGGACCGCTTACTAGCGGGGAAGGTAAACGGCGTTTCCCTGTGCGGCTCTGGCTCGCCAGAGCAGCGATGTCACACTGGCCACGTGACCCGGAAGTGTCTCCGGACAGCGCTGGCCCCCGGCCTCTTGAGTGAGATAGGCGCACAACCCTAGAGTCTGCCAAGACTGGCCCGTACGGGCAGGGGTACCTTTACCTTTACCTTTATCCCAGGGTACTATTAATTTACCACCCTAGATTCTTATTATTTGTTTTGAAGGAGGTGGCGTACAAGTCTTCTACTACAAGCAACATATGAGATTAGCAAACTGCTCTTTGTGATGCAGTAAAAAAAAACCAATTCCCTTGTTGTCTTCTTCCTCCCTCCCTGTTAAGCCATCCCAGTGCAGCGCTGACTGAAATCCCCGCCTGTGATGGAGAGGCCTGAATTATTCATCCGCGTGCTAATGGCAGGTGATGAGATCTTTTCACACGATGGCCCTGTCAGGAGGTGTTTATCACTCTGTTTCCCCGGCAGCTCTGCCATTACTGCGGGGCCAAAAGACAGCCCTTCCTCACACAAGGCCTGACATGTATCAGTAGACGTAGCACTTTAAAGATGCCTCTCTCTTTTTGCCTGAGAGGTCATCTGAAGGTTATTATGAACAAATTATTTCTTCATTTCCGCTGACTGAGTAGATAGCCTTAATGATCTGTCACTTAGCAATAGGCTGCCTGTTCAAACATAAAGCATGGCACACTGATGGGCTTCTAACTAGAATCGGTTCGTTTTAGCTATTCTCTTGTCAAGCATGTTTCCAAGATACATATACTATTTACATATTCATGAGCCTCGACAGACACTGATGCCATGAGAAGGCCTGTCTGATAATGGGATACAAGTTTGTACTGTGTCCTAAGGCACTCAAAGTCTATTAAGCGAATAAACTTGATTCTGTTCTGTTCTGCCTAGGTGGTACTTTTCAGTCTCTATGGCAGCTCAAGCCAATATTTGTCTTGGTTCCCCCCACCTAAAGTCCTCTCTCCCTGTCTTCCACATCAAAGAGTTAATTCCATTGTAGAAAATGGATATTTTAAAAAGAAAGGGATGGTAAACAATGGCGTAACAAAATTTGGAAAATAGCTTTCCTAACAAAGCTTACTTACTACAGAGAACAGCAAGAAAAGCAAGTCTCTAATAAATTTATAGAACGGCAAAGCATTTTTGTTAACCATTGCAATACTCCATTTCAAGACAACACCTGGCCTTGCACTTTGTTCTCACTTATATGACTGTAAACAATCTCACCTGTTTATATAATTCTTTGGCTTATTCACTAAAACTATAAATATGCATGGAACCACAGAGCTGTAGAGTTGGAGGAGACCATGAGCATCATCTAGTCCAGCCCCGGCAATGCAGGAATCTTTTGTTCAATGTGGGGCTTGAACCTATGATCATGCTCTACTGATGGAGCTATCCCTCAGCATCCCTGTAAGGAAACAGTAATATGTAAGGTTAATTGATTTTTCTATTCTTTTCATTCCCTTAAAAAAAAAGACTGTGTGTGTGTGTGTGTACACAAAACATATCTGGGTAGATATTTATGTGTTAGTTTTTTTCTCTATTTGTAAGTACAGTGGTACCTCAGGTTACAGACGCTTCAGGTTACAGACTCTGCTAACCCAGAAATAGTACCTCGGGTTAAGAACTTTGCTTCAGGATGAGAACAGAAATTGTGTGGTGGCAGTGGGAGGCCCCATTAGCTAAAGTGGTACCTCAGGTTAAGAACAGTTTCAGGTTAAGAATGGACCTCCAGAACAAATTAGGTTCTTAACCCGAGGTACCACTGTATTCCTTTTTTTTACTTTTGTAAAATGAAATACAGCACAGCTAAGGGGTGCTTGACCATTTTTTAAAGGGAAATTCCCTTATTCTGAATAGGATTCCTCGCAAGAAAAGGGAAAAGTTGACAGCTATGGTCAGAACGCTCTTGAAGGTACCCGTGACACTAAATGTGACTTGTAGCAGGCAAAATGAGCTCTTCTGCCTAAATAGCTGTTTTAGATAACAGAGTTTGAGGAACTAATGTTTCCAGAGCTTAGTAACAAACCACCAAAAATAAGGTAAGTACAGCTGGAATTCTCCCAAGCAAAACCAAAGGGAAGCCTTTCACCTTATTAGAGAAAAGACTTTGACTTTTGTGCTAAGTGTGGCTCCTTAGCATGGAGTTGACCCTGAGTTCAATCTCTGGCATTTTCAGTTAAAGGGTTTGCAGCGACAGGTCTGAGGAAGATCTCTCTGCCGGGGGAGTCCTTGGTAATATGCCGCCCTGCCAGCCCTCCTAATCTGGGTTTGGGGAAGGAGGTGCGAAGCTCTGGCAAGGTCCTAGAGACCTCCTACCTCCTTCCCAAAGCCCAGTAAGTGCTTCTCCAACATTAGGCCCCTGTCAGAGCCCTCATGCCTTCTTCTCAAATCCAGACAAGTGCTTACTGGGCTTTGGGAAGGCGGCCTCCTTGGCTGCTTGCCTGCTGCGACCATGCCACACTGCCCTAAATCCCCCTCTGCTCTCTGGCACCAGACCATCCTGTACTAGGCTAGACGGGCACCTGACTTAGTGTTAAAAAGGTAAAGGACCCCTGACAGTTAAGTCCAGTTGTGAATGACTCTGGGCTTGCGGCGCTCATCTCACTTTACTTAGGGGACCACCTCTCCTGGTCTGCCCCGTAGAGGACCTTAAGGTCCATGAATAATCATAGTTTAGAGGTCCCGGGCCCTAAGGAAGTCAGATTATCCTCCACCAGGGCCAGGGCCTTCTCAGAGATGGCTCCGACCTGGTGGAATGCTCTGTCCCTTGAGACCAGGGCCCTGCAGGATTTAACTTCCTTCCGCAGGGCTATTCCGCCTGGCTTTCAATTTGAATTTAGCATGATCTTTTATTCCCTTCCTTCCCTCCCCCTCCCCTTTTTATGAAGATTACCCGCTCTGGGATCCCACAGCTTATTCTCCCCTGGTCTCCTCGCTGGCCCAAATAGGACTAATTTAGCCAGCTAGCCCTGGTGATCATCTAATGTTTACTGGATGGATTTTCCCCCTAAATTGATTTTTGAATTCTGAATTTATTGTTATTCACGTTTTATACTGTATTTTATGCTGTTTTCTGTTGCATCAATTAAGTGTTTTAAATTTATTGTTAGCCACCCTGAGCCCAGTTTTCTGAACTGGGTAGGGTGGGGTATAAATAAAAATTTATTATTTATTATTATTACAGTGGTGCCTCGCAAGACGAAAAGAATCCGTTCCGCGAGTCTCTTCGTCTTGCGGTTTTTTTCGTCTTGCGAAGCAAGCCCATTAGTGGATTAGCGGATTAGCGCTATTAGCGGCTTAGCGGGCTTAGCGGATCAGCTGATAAGCGGCTTAGCGGATCAGCTGATAAGCGGTTTAGCAGATCAGCTGTTAAGTGGCTTAGCGGATCAGCTGTTAAGCGGCTTAGCGGCTTGGGGAAAAGGGGGGGGAGGAAAAAAACGCCGCAGGAACTCGCAAGACATTTTCGTCTTGCGAAGCAAGCCCATAGCAAATTTGTTTTGCGAAGTACCTCCAAAACGGAAAACCCTTTCATCTAGCGGGTTTTCCGTCTTGCGAGGCATTCGTCTTGTGGGGCAGCACTGTATTAGTGTTAGGCAACTCCTTATGCTTTATACATCTCCTCACAAAATGAAAACTACGCCAAGAGGAGGAAAATGGAGATGGGATGAAAAGTAGGAGATAGCAGTTGTTTTCTGTAAGCGTCCTCTGCAATTTCCTTACTATCAGGAAATGCATCGGCAACACCCCTTGGGAAGAGACTAACTCTATGTAGCTGTATCTTGATACGCCATCTAACTGTTAACTTTTTTCACTCAGAAGGGCCAAAGAGAGACACCCTTTCATTTAAATTCCAAATGGATGAATCTGGAGACTGCGGCTAAGGCAAAACAAAAGAGGAATTATAAGGAAAGCTAAAATAGTTGCAGTGAAAATAATGAAATACTGAAATTTCATATCCACAGGTCTTCAGACACCAAAGTCAAATAAATCTGTCTGCTGTTGAGAGACCTTGAACACCTTCTGTTTCAAATTACATTACCTGTTTCAAGTCAAATTGTCTGTATAAGAAAGGCTTGGCTACTTAATATAAGAGGTCTTTTTGGGTGCTCATCCTCATGTGTTCCCCATCATGGGAGTGAGGAGAAGGAGGATGTGCTTATGGCTCTGCTATCTCCGTTGAGTTCCCAATGACTTGATCCCACAGGGGTCCGTATGTAGTGGGACTGAATAGCTGCAGCAGGAGGCCCACGCACGATACATGGAGAGGCTCTTCACATGATTTAGAACCCTGCTGCAGATCAAGGGCCATGGGGCTGTGCCGCTTTGGACATCACAGAATCGGTGGGGCCAATGAGGGGGACACATTATGGTGGTGGAGAGTCACCTGAAAAGAGCTTTTGGGTGCTTGTTGTTCTGGGAGTAGCAGAAAGCAGTTTCTGGTTAGTTTAAGATAGGACTTTGCAGAATGTTGGCCCATTTCAGTTTTCTGCAAAAAAAGGGAGCTTTTTGAAGGTGATAGGGTTATTGATTGTGATGTTTCACCTTTTTCGAAGTCTGTTTGTTGACGTCATTTCCTCTGAGAGCAAGTGTGGTGTAGTGGTTAAGAGCGATAGACTCGCAATCTGGGGAACTGGGTTCGCGTCTCCGCTCCTCCACATGCAGCTGCTGGGTGACCTTGGGCCAGTCACACTTCTCTGAAGTCTCTCAGCCCCACTCACCTCATAGAGTGTTTGTTGTGGGGGAGGAAGGGAAAAGAGATTGTTGGCCACTTTGAGACTCCTTTGGGTAGTGATAAAGCGGGATATCAAATCCAAACTCTTCTTCTTCTTCTTCTGTCTGCTGCTTCTCTATGATTTCATAGAATCATAGACTCATAGAGTTGGAAGAGACCACAAGGGCCATCAAGTCCAACCCCCTGCCAAGCAGGAAACACCATCAGAGCACTCCTGACATATGGGTGTCAAGCCTCTGCTTAAAGACCTCCAAAGAAGGAGACTCCACCACACTCCTTGGCAGCAAATTCCACTGTCGAACAGCTCTTACTGTCAGGAAGTTCTTCCTAATGTTTAGGTGGAATCTTCTTTCTTGTAGTTTGGATCCAGTGCTCCGTGTCCGATTCTCTGGAGCAGCAGAAAACAACCTTTCTCCCTCCTCTATGTGACATCCTTTTATATATTTGAACATGGGCATGGTTGGCCAATTGGTGTCAAAGAAAGACAGAACTTTTTTTATGTACGCAACAACAGCAGCAAGAATACTCATCGCAAAGTATTGGAAGACACAGGAACTACCCACTCTGGAAGAATGGCAGATGAAGGTGATGGACTATATGGAATTAGCAGAAATGACTGGCAGAATCCGAGACCAGGGAGAAGAGCTGGTGGAAGAAGACTGGAAGAAATTTAAAGATTATTTACAAAAACAATGTAAAATCAATGAATGATGGAATGATGTTAGATTGAAGTTAAGGGGTTTATAGCAACAAGGTTTGATGTATTAGGGAAAAATGGAAAGTTAAAATAATAAGATAATAATTAAGATAATGGTAAAGAGGGAAAGGATTTGCTGAACAAACAATTGCATTGGAATACAAAGGAGGGAGGTGTGGGGAAGTCCAAGAAACAAGCTAATGCAAGATTTGTTTGAAAGATGGAATTGTTTTTAATTGTTGTTATTATTTGTATTTTTACTTTGGTACTGTTTTTTTTCTTTTTTCTTTTTTTTTTGGGGGGGGGGTTTGTATTACATTGTGAAAACCCTAATAAAATATTATTAAAAAAAATAAATATCACCCCTTAACCTCCTCTTCTCCAGGCTAAACATGCCCAGCTCCCTTAGCCGTTCTTCATAAGGCATCGTTTCCAGGCCTTTGACCATTTTGGTTGCCCTCCTCTGGACACGTTCCAGTTTGTCAGTGTCCTTCTTGAACTGTGGTGCCCAGAACTGGACACAGTACTCCAGGTGAGGTCTGACCAGAGCAGAATACAGTGGCACTATTACTTCCCTTGATCTAGATGCTATACTCCTATTGATGCAGCCCAGAATTGCATTGGCTTTTTTAGCTGCCACGTCACACTGTTGGCTCATTTCAAGTTTGTGGTCAACCAAGACTCCTAGATCCTTTTCACATGTACTGCTCTCAAGCCAGGTGCACCCATCTTGTATTTGTGCCTCTCATTTTTTTTTTTTTGCCCAAGTGCAATACTTTACATTCCTCCCTGTTAAAATTCATCTTGTTTGTTTTTGCCCAGTTCTCTAATCTGTCAAGGTCGTTTTGAAGTGTGATCCTGTCCTCTGGGGTGTTAGCCACCCCTCCCAGTTTGGTGTCATCTGCAAATTTGATCAGGATGCCCTTGAGTCCATCATCCAAGTTGTTGATAAAGATGTTGAATAAGACCGGGCCCAAGACAGAACCCTGTGGCTTCGTTAGGGCTAGCTTTTGACCTATAGAACCATCCAAAACTACCAGGTATTAGGTAGTGAAGAGTGATGACATCACAGCTCTGTGTAGGCAATCCAATTTGTCTACATACTCATGCCTCTAAGATCAAATGAAGTTGATTAAGAGTGGCAAGAAGGCCTTTTAGACTGGAACACCTGGATAATCCTAGCTAACTGCCAGGATGCCACCAATCCTTTTCAGGGCAATGTTCCCAAATATGCAACCATTCCCTTTCACAGAAAAATAGCTGCAAGTGGGGGAATTGCCTACACTGGTGAAAACACTTGTGAGAATTGCCGCCCCTGTTCCGCACAGCCTCAGCTAACACATTTTGAATGAATTCCTTCTCAGGTGGCACTCATATATCTATAATGGACGGAAACTGGCTTATACTCATTCATCAAGATTAACACAGGGGTTACATCTACACAGGTTAGCTTTCATTTAATGCACATGGCTTACACACACACACACCCCAACATGTGCACAGCCCTTTTTTACAAAGATGAAATCCTGAAAATTGACTGAGCCAACCAGCCCTTCTTCTCTCAGTCCATCTTCCTCTTCAAAAAGCTGGCTATTTATGCTCCGCCCCAGCTGCTCTGCACATGCTCTGTTGGGTTAGCATCATAATGAATAATATATTACCCCAGTTACTATAGTAGACTGAATATTCATTTTCATAAATAAGGTTATATGTATCTTTGATAAATAGATTACCATTTAGATAAATATCAGTGTGGTTATCATGCTAGCAATTAGATAATGTTAAATTGAGCAAAGTGTTGTTTTTGTTAATTATATCTATTTGTTTAAACAAAACCGCAGAGGACACAAGAAGAGTACAGAAGCTATTAAACACACAAAAAATAAATAAATCTATATGTGTTTAATTGTAGGTCCGTGTTAAAAGCAGTAGTAGCTAAGTGGGGACCACATATACAATTCTTGTTTTTCAAACTAATTCTGATGACTTCTATTAAAAGTGTACAGAAAAGTTTCAAAATGAAACAAAACCTTATATAAAGTTTGTAATATGAATGAAAGTGTTATTAACATTGAAGTAAATTTTAAATATATTAGAATTAAAAGTTTAAATGCAGGTACTTTAGAGAAAGTAATTTCTGATGGTTTGACAGAAGAATAAACTACCTCAGAAGGTGTCGGACTTCTTGGTGGGTTAGATGGCCATCTGTCAGGGATTATATAGTTGTGATTCATGCATTGTCAGGGGGTTGGACTAGATGATCCTTAGGTGCCCTTTCAACTCTACAATTCTATGATTCTAAGTAGACATAGACTGAGGAATAATAGATTAGATGTACCTAGTTAGATCATGGGTTACAAGAGGATATGGATGTGACACATTTAACCCAAATCCAATGTCACTAGCTTCTCTGGCCTTGATTACAACTGTAGCAAAAGTGTAACATTGCCAGAAAATGTACATCCAGATTAATAGTGCAATCCTACACAAGTTTAGCCAGAAGTCAGCCCCACTGATTTCAGTTTTGGTGAACATTGATATATGGATTTCTTATGTAGTCCTTGTTTAAAATGAATTGTTGAGAATGGATGTTCTTTGAACTAATTTAAAAGTTGGTTATGACATCATGTAAAGCCTCTTTCAAAAAAAAATTATAATGAAGCATAAAGTTCTCTGGAGTGATAATTGAAAGCATATTTGGCTTCTTAAAAACTAGATTTAGTTGCCTGAATAAATCTGATGACACATGCTTTCTTGGAACATTTTATGTTGCCCACTTAACCTTTTCTGGTGATAAAACATACTTTACTTTTAGTGGAAGAAGCAAAGTAATGAATCAGAACAAATTATTGAAATAAATGAACCAACAAATTGTTGGCAAGGTACTATACAACTTATAAGTATAGAACCTGAATGTTCACGAAATGGCAATGACAACATCAGACTGATATTTTTAATTTGCACTCCAAATCTAGGGATTGTAGGCAGTTTTTCATTAACCTCAAGGTAATCTATCAAACCCTAAATTGAAAAAACTACATGTTTAAATGTTTCTCTTAATAAGCATCTATGAAATTACATACTGAAATTAAGAGCGGATGTAATTCCAAGTTACCTTTCAATGTTATCATTATTTTCAGGCTGAGATCCAAAAAGCCTGCTATGTGAGTGAGAGGAAATGGCACTATGTATGTCTACTCAGAAGTAACCCACAATGAGTTCAATAGAGTTTACTCCCACAAAACTGTGTGGAGGATATCAGTCTAGAAGTTGACTTCTCTCTCTCTCATTCTCTTGCAATTGAGATTTCTCACGAATGCATTCCTGTGTGGCAAAATGCATGTTTTACTATGTTTAGTGAAACTTTTCGTTGTGGTCCTTTTTGAGAACATTGGTAAAATGACTTCTATCAGAAAGTGGGAGAGGGAAGATACCCCCAAATGCAAATCTACATAGTGAATGGAGAATCCATTCAATGATAAACAATGATATCTGAGTTATGTTGTGCAGATAAGTGAGCTGGTGTTTGTCCGCAGACACCTTTCCAGGTCTTGTAGCCAGCATGACTAAACCGCTTCTGGTGCAACGGAAATGCTGTTTACCTTCCTGCCACAGCTGTACCTATTTATCTACTCTTATTGGTATGCTTTCGAACTGCTAGGTTGCCAGGAGCTGGGACAGAGCAACAGCAGCTCACCACGTCGTCTGGACTCGAACTGCTGATCAGCAAGCCCAAGAGGCCACAGTGCCACCCGCTCGCTACCATAAGTGTGTAGCATTGAAATGTAACATGGGTTGAGGCAAAGACTATGTGCAATGTATCTGGGAGTAAGCCACCAAGTCTCTTCCCTTCCTCTGCCTCTGGTGCATTTCCTTGAAAGTCCTCCCCTCTCTGCCACCCAAAAACCCCTCTGCCTGAGGTTTATTATTTTCCATGGGTGTGTTTTAACAAAAAAATGTGTGGTGGTGATGATGGAATTGGGGGTGACACACACCTCATGCATATGCATGAGAGCATCTTGCTCCTATAGGGGCCTCTCCAGATTTAAGCCAGGACTCCCACACACCCAAAATAATCAGAATCACCTCAAAAGGCAGAAAGGAATTACATCCCAGACGAAACGTGCTCTGAAATTCCATATCAGTATAATAGCATTCTGAAAAGTTCATATGTGTCCGCAAGACAAAGTAATATACACTTCAGTGGGTTTAGGGTGCATGGCAGCGATTCCCAAAATATGCTATGAGGGAACTCCCTGAGTGAGAAATAAAGTAATTAAGTAATTAAAGGTCCCAATGAGTCCAGAGAACATCTTCACAAAGGAGGCTGCCTGCTCTTTCGCTGAGTGATCCCATGCTCTGAGCTCGCCTCCTCCCAACGAGCTTCTATGTGAAGAAGAAGGGCCATCATTCATTCTCATTGCAGCTCTGCTGATTAAGGCCAAACCTATATTGGTTGTGATCAGCCTCTTTGTGCTTGTCCCCCACCCCTCCTATATGGCCGCGTGTGTGGATCTGGGTCAGGAGTGTGGCATGAGGAAGGAGGGCTTTAATTATTTGCCTTCCCTGCACCCTGACCCTAGATCAGGCCCCATCCTCTGTGGCTGCCAATGAAAGCTTCCCTGCCAGACCTAACAGCATCTCGCAGAAGATTTCCATCAGAGTCACAGCAGGTGAGAAGAGTTAGCTTCCTGTGTGTCATCATCCCAATCCTATCACATTCCCAATGGCTGCTTTTTAGTAAAGGGGGGGAGGCAAGCACTCAAAGGCACACACTGTGGAAAAGGCAAATTCCATGCTAGATCATTAGGGAAAGGGATTGAAAATTAAACTAGCAACACCATAATGCATAATTTGGATTACTGAGCACAGTTCTAGATGCCTCACCTCAAAAAGGATGCTGTAGATTTGGAAAAGGTTCAGAAGAGGGCTAATCCAATGATCAAGGGCACGGGTAGGCAAACTAAGGCCCAGGGGCTGGATCCGGCCCAATCACCTTCTAAATCCAGCCCACGGACAGTCCGGGAATCAGCGTGTTTTTACATGAGTAGAATGTGCGCTTTTATTTAACATGCATCTCTGGGTTATTTGTGGGGCCTGCCTAGTGTTTTTACATGAGTAGAATGTGCGCTTTTATTTAAAATGCATCTCTGGGTTATTTGTGGGGCATAGGAATTCGTTCATGTTTTTTCCCCAAAAAATATAGTCCAGCCCCCCACAAGATGTGAGGAACAGTGGACCAGCCCCCTGCTGAAAAATTTTGCTGACCCCTGATCAAGAGGATGGAGCGAAGCTCCTATTGAAAAAAAGGTTGCATTTGGGACTTCTTATGTTAGAGAAAAGGTGACTAAGGCCCCATGATAGACCGCTGTAAACAGACAGACAGGTAGTGGACAAGATTTATCTAAGGAGCTGAGGAGAGAAATACTTCCAAAAACCGTAAGGAAGAGCAGATCATCTCTTCCATTTACAGTCTTGCCTACTAAAACTTTAATCAATACTCAACTAATGGGTGCTGTGGCTCCATGCGCTGAGGATCTCTGAAACAAAACATTCATTCTTCCTTGAACCAAATGCACAGTGGCCTGGCATGTTTACTTTGGGACTCAAATCTCCTTAACTTCAGCATATTTCCCCCCCAAGATTATACCCATTACTATTTATTGGTGGCATTCAAATGAAGTCACCCACATAGCCAGAATTTAAGTTTCCAGTTAAGAGGCTGATAGAAAATTTACTTTGTTATCCTGGGTGGACATTTAATGTTACAACGTATTTACAGTTTATAACTTTATGAACTCATTTTAACTTGCTTTTCTAGGTCTTTTTTTACTGCATTTATATCCAGAACTCAAAAGAAATATGTCATGGTCCGTGGAAGCTTTGCTATCTAATGCTTTCCTTTTTATCACAGTAAGTAGATGCCTGAATAAAACATTCCTATGCATGCATACCTAAGTAGCACCATTTTCTTTTTGAAAGTATGCCCTACAGTGCAATCTTATACATGTCTACTCAAAAGTCAGTCCTATTGAGTTCAATGAAGCTTCCTTTCCAGTAAGTGGCTATAGGATTGCTACCTTAAATACAGCACTGAAACAGGTTGTGATTTATCACTCTTAGGTCTACACTCAGACTGGAAAAGTTTGCTTTGATTTCTGAGTAGAATGATAATATATTTGCTTATTTAGATTGCATATATGTTTTTAAAAGTGTGTTTTTCACCTTGTAAACAGAATAAAAATGGTTAGGTAATAATTTAAAATGCATGCAATTTAACAAAGTAGTTTCCAGAGGTACCAATCTTGCAATCACAAAATTACTCAAAAAGTTGCAGAAAGTGGTCGTATCTTGTGAAACATTTTTTACTAAGATGTTGAAATTCTGTACACGGAGTTTCAAGACACTTTGATTCCCTGCCACGACTTTATTGCCTACTGCGAGTGTTTGGTAGTTAATGTGATAAGCCAGTGTAAGGATAGGAAAATGCAACATTCACATTTCAGTATATAGCGTTTGGTGCTTTAATGAAGACATGAGGATAGATTTCTGCATTTCTCCAAGTGCACTGTGTTTACTTAAAATATTATACTGCATTTGGGGTAAGGGGAGAGAGAATAAATGGAGGCCTATTTCAAACTAAAACTGCCATGGCTGAAGAAAGTCCTCTTGATTATAAGACAGCCAGAAATGAAGAAATGCACCCCTCAAAAGAAGACAGATTTGCATAACATTTGCATAGGCTAATTCATATGTATAGATGCAAGTTTGGAAACAATTGCTAACATTTAAGTGGAAACGTAATAGGTCTCACCATAGTGAGGAAGGCTGTGAGTCAATGATTGCAGGCCTGCTATGCTGTCCAGGTGCTCACTGTTAGTGGATGACTTCCAGGCCCCTGCTTTCCCTTCTTGGGGTTCTTTTGTTTTAAACTGGACTTGGACCAGACATCCCTTCAAATAAAGGACTCCTTAAAACAGAGGACTATTCTCTGTAAAGTAGCACACTCTACTTTATAAGAACTGCATTGAAATGTACTTCCCAGTTCAGCAAGATCAAAACACGATGAACCTCCAGTCTGCATGTTGCACACAATGAGTTAGCTCACTGCACCAGCCTAGATCAAAAGCACAGGGAACCACACACATATGCACATAAATGTTCCCCTAAGTCAAAAAGGCTAGTCCTTGCAACATGACAGGAGGTGTTGGGGTGCACATAGCTACATGAAATCCAAGGAGCTCTATCCCAGAATCCTCAGTCGCCAGGGATTCTGGGATGCACCTCTCAGGTTGCATGGTACTTAGAACAGCAGACTCCCATAGCCAGACTTGCTTGTCACAGAAGAGGGCTCAAAAAGTTATTTACTTTCCGACTACTTCTCTGCTTTACAAACTCAACAAAATCCTAAGGTTTGTCCCTGATAAGTGGGTATAAGACTGCAGCCTAAGGAAACAAAACCAACTCATTAGCTACATAAGGTGGGGGAACTGCCTACAGTGGCAGAGGAAGCCACTCAGGCGCCTGGGGTGGTGCGCCCAGGGGAGAGGGCAGGTTGAGTCGGCCATAGGGGCGGGGCACATCGCAGGCCCTGTGGAGTCTGTTTGCCTCCTCCTATTCAGCCGCCCTATAGCTGGGAGGGAGGGAGTGGATGGACCGTTTGGGCAGCGTGTAGCCTGTGCGCGCCCAAGCCACTACGTCTCTCCCAGGAGAGACATGTGGCTCGGGCATGCTGCAGGCCCTCTGGTGAGTGCCACCTGGCGTTTTGTCACCCCCTCAGTGGTGACACCCGGGGTGGCCCACACCCACCACACCCCCCTTCCTTCGCTCCTGTCTACCCAGGGTGATTGGCATGCTGAATATTAGCATGAATAATAGTACAGTGGTGCCCTGCAAGACGAATGCCTCGCAAGACGGAAAACCCACTAGACGAAAGGGTTTTCCGTTTTGGAGGTGCTTCGTAGAACGAATTTCCTATGGGCTTGCTTCGCAAGACGAAAATGTATTGCGAGTTCCTGCTATTTTTTTTCGCTCCCCACCCCCTTTTTCTAAGGCACTAAGCTGCTAATAGCCTTTTAGCAGCTAATCCGCTAATCCCTTAAGCCTTTAATAGCCGCTAATAGCCGCTAAACCGCTAATAGCGCTAATCCGCTAATGGGGTTGCTTCGCAAGACGAAAAAACCGCTAGACGAAGAGACTCACGGAACGGATTCTTTTCGTCTTGCGAGGCACCACTGTATTATTAGTTCCTCATAAGGAAGTGCTTAAGTGAACTCACCTAAGTGAGCCATTTGTGTGATCTGATTAGGTGAAGTGAAATTCAATGGAAATATTGAACAAACGGTTTCATATTCATTGCCTCCATAATAATTTATTTGGGTATAGGTATGCTGAACATATGGGGTTGTGCCCAGATAAATCACTGGGTGCATGGAACAACTCCCACAAGTTCAAAGGAACTTCCCCTCCATCCCCTGCCAGCTGTATTGTCCCCAGAGGGTTAGGTGAACTCCCAGAAGAGATGGGACATACAGGGGGAGGAGAGGAAAAGGAGGTTTCACTGGGCACACAGAAGAAACTTCACACATGCAATGATTTAGTTGGATACAACACATGGCATTCTTGACAGAGAAAACCCTATCAGGAAATTGTCTTCCTCAATCAAACTTGGTGGCTATGGAAGTTCCCTCAAAATAATGGCGGAAGAAGCTAATGTGCTCATGTGCTCATGTTTCCAAACCTTGTGAGAACAGTGAATATATCTGGGGGGTCCTACCAGGGATGTGGGGAGAAATTTGTTCAGTTCACATTTTAATATGAAGACACTTAGCTTGCAAAAACACATTCTGTTGGAGAAAATTACTTGGAAAAATGTGTGTGTTAGGAGAAATGAGTATGAAATTCCATGCAAACTTTTTAATTTTTTAAAAGAATCACAAACTGATATGAAAATGGAGCAAACGGAATTTGAGAGTGGAAAAATGCCAACTGGGGGGAAAAATGAAATTGAAAGATTAACCCAACGATAGATCCAACATGATGTCTATGCCCTTTCTGTCATTGCATTCAGAGGTCACACACGAGGTCCACATCTCTCTTCACACTAGACTTGCACTTTTCATTCATAGAACATCTGGTCAGCAGCAGCTGGCCAGATTATTAAAAACACATAAGCTTGGCAGGATGGTGGTGGCTTCTTGCGTTCCCCAACACTTGTACGTAGGGTGATACATACTGGTGCTGCCGGTTTAGAGGCTCCTCGGGCTTTGGGGTCCCAGACCTGTACCCATTGGTCTGACCCTAGTGATGCCACTAATCTGAATCCCATGGCAATGGTCCACACAAACCATGCCTATCCAAAACTTCTCAAGATTATCTCTTTTTTGTACTTCGTGTTCTAAATTCTCAGTACCATTTGATGTTTCCTCATCTAGTTATTGCATGTGTTGCTGCTGACTGAAGCACATTCATATTCATACTGATGGTGTGTGTTTAAAAATAAATTAATAAAGAAGCAAAAGGAGGGGTGATACATTGTTGCTCTATATTTTGGATGCACAAAGGTTGTTGCATGGCCTGATCAGCAGCATGTCTACCTGGCAAATGTCAGCAAGAAAAGATTGCGAGTGTTGTGACTCAGGAAGCGAGTGGACTGCTAAGCCTTGCACAATGACAACACTTCATTCTCTCTGTACTTATTACACACAAACCCGAAGGCACCAGCATGTTGCATCTGTTGCATCTGTGTTCACTTACAAAGGTGATGTGGCTGCTCCGGTGACTGGACATCTGAACAATGTGAAATTAGAGAAGTGAATTGAATCAATAGTTGGTCCAGGAGGCAATGGGGATGCTCTATCCTTTGAGCTGTTAGTAGGTGTGCTGAGTGCATACAGATAAACTGATAAATGGCCAATTCAATAGACTGGTAGCAAACACATGCTTTTCCAGAGATGACTTTTTAAGTCTCCATACATCAAACAGACAGTGTCAGCCTTTGAGGATAAACCTGTGATGACTTGTTGGGTTCTTTGAACTGCCTCTGAGGCCCAGAATGCCTGAATGTTCCTCCGAATCTGTTGGGAGGATTGAAAGCTTCAAAGAGGAACACTATCACATCCGAGGGGGAATGCATTGATTGAAGGAACCAGTGTGAAATAGTCTTTAATAATTACCAGAAAGCTGGAATCGACTGGTGTTTTGCTGAGCTATATTTTATCTTTATTGGATTAACTGTGACACAGTAGGTTATGTCAAAGGGAATCTGCATGAATATTAAAAGTAAATGTGGTGTGAATAATAGATAACTTACATTAGATGCACCAGCATGCAGTAATTTTTAATCACCTATGTAATTAGATTAAAACAAATCTGCTGAATAAAACACATTGTCTTATAATCTGAACGCAAAACACCCCAAAAGTTATGGTTTACAGTGGTGTTTGGCAGCCCTTAACAAAAGTATTGATATCTGGGCACCTATAGATATGTGGATTTCTGAAATGTATTTTGCAAAAGATTCCTGGAAGCTGGGAGAAGCAATAATAGGCATCTCTTATCTAATTTTGACTGAAGTCAATAAGAAATAGTCCTAAAAACCACAAAGAAGAACCTTGAATTGTGTAATCATTGTACTCTCAAAATGAACAGAAATGTTGAGAGATAGTAGCACAAAAAGAAATCACGAGAGAAATGAACGTATTGCTAAATTAACTCCTACAAGGCTCAGGACATGCTACAGTAGATATCCTGCAAAGCAAAGGGGAATTGAGATTTCTTGCCATTGCTTTTTATATAAGCTTGAAAAGAAAAATGTGATTTGATCTTGCAAAGGAATGGAGAAAGCACAGTAACAGAGTTTGCAAGGTAGATATTTGTAAACACATAGACAAATTTTCCAAAACCAGGAACACTCACACAACAAAGAATGCAGACAACACAATAAACACACGCAACTGAAGTGAGATGGCACAGTAGTAGACTAGAGATTGGCAATGGAGGACCCTTGAGACAGACTGGTTCAACTGTGAGGTGTTTCCTGCTCCTGCTGCCAGTCTTGGGATAAAAGCAATGTGTGGAGGCAGGGGCATTGACAGACCGCTGGGTTGATGTGGCCGCGGCACACTCCCACGCGCTTCTCAAAATGGTCTTCTGGCAAACCCTGTTTCTGCTCAGGGGTCTTCACTGAATCCTGTGATGCAGCAATTGTGCCCATGTTTGCATGGTGGGGATGGGGCAGATTCAATTCTATTTACATTTAAAGGCAAACCTACCTAAATTGTACTTCTTGAGCCAATATGTGAACCGTGTCTTGTTGTTGCTGCTGTAAGGTTTAGATTGCTTTTATGGTTGTGTTTTGTTATTGGTTTGCACTTTACCAGTATGTTTTACTTTTTCTATTGTGTATTGAAACCACTTTGTCATTTTTAAATAAAAGGTGGTACATCAATGAATAAACTATGTTAAGAGATGACAGGTGACCAGAGATGAGAAGACTTCAGTAGTCTGGGAGAAGGAAGTCCAGGGTGTGGACTGAAGTAATTGCTGAGGGTATAAAGAGGAAATTGCAAGTCTACTCATGTGCAGAATCTGGCCATGACAGGATCTATATAGAATTAATTCATTAACCCTTCTCATCGGTAAAACAAAAAACCCTCCTTAGTCATTTTTATAAATTGGCAGTAATGCAGCTTTCTCCCCTTGGAACAATGCAAAAAGTCTTACCAAAGCTATAAGAAGTAAATGTTCGTTTCTCATTTTCCCTCGTTTGTGGTTTGTTTATACCGATTAAGTAATCCATACCTTCCAGCATCTGAGAGAGGAAGATGAGAACACGTTTTCAATTTGAGTGAGGAAAGGCTTTATCGGAGCATGGTAGGGAGAAAACCATTTCCACTCTGTCCATTAGCATGCCCTTCCAAGGACCTTTTGAAATATTAATTGTAAAACAAACATTTCCCTAAAGTGCAGAACTCTTTTGGTATCATAGAGATCAGTTTGGGGTAATATAACATCGCAAGTCTGGTTTAGTTTAGTTAGCTTAGTTTACTACATTTATTCATTGCTTCCAGCAACCAAAGGAAGTCCCAAAGTGAGTTACAGAACGAAAAACAAAGCACTAGCATGCCGTCTATAACAATGTCTCTAGTAAAACAATACAAATACACTATAATCACTTAAGCCACCTAAAAACAAAGATATCCATTCCCACCCAATACTAACATGAGCACCAAGATGCAGCCACTGAAAGCTGACCTCTGTTGTGCAAATGACTTGAGCAGGGGCAGGAATTCTGAAAATATGACAGTGTTGGCACCAAGCAAATCTTCCTGGGGAGAGTATTCCACAAATTTGGTGGGGTGAGGCTTACAATAGAAAAAGCCCTTTCTCTTCTCCCTCTCCAATAATCTCTCCACAGGGCACACAGAGAAAGGCCTTGGATATTGATCTCAGAGTCTGAGACGAGTTAGTTAATATAAGGAAATGCTGACCTTGATGTTTTCGGGGGCCCAGCAAAGCCTAGCTGGCCAGAACTAGGACATGGCATTGAGCGTGGAAACAAATTGATGATGAACATTGCACTCAAGCAAAAACCCAAATCTGGCTTCAATAGCCTATCCACTGAATTTTGCACTAGTTGCAGCTCCCAAATCATCTTCAAAGGTGGCCCAATGTACAACACATTGAAGTAGTATAATCTAAAGTTTGCCAGATTGCTCAGCTATATTGATACAGAAAAAAGAGTTTTATATGCATTGTATATGCAATATAACACAGTGACACCAGATGGCGCTGTAGAGTCCTGCCTTTCCCTACTGGATTTCCCTGTATAAGTTTACGACATGTTTAACCGAATCACTTATTTGACATGCCTAGATCCAGCCATAGTGTAGACCATCAAAGCCAGGATATCCCTATCCAAACAGGATTGCAGAAGGGTCCACACCCCAGACACAACATGCCTCAGTGATAGTAACGAATTCAAGAACTCACCTCCAAGATCTGTACCTACTCCATAAGGAGTATGAGCCCTTCTAGAATTGGTTGCACCTCTCCTATGTATGGAAGTGAGAGCTGGACCATAAAAAAGGCTGATCGCCAAAGAATTGATGCTTTTGAATTATGGTGCTGGAGGAGACTCTTGAGAGTCCCATGGACTGCCAGAAGATCAAACCTATCCATTCTGAAGGAAATCAGCTCTGAGTGCTCACTGGAAGGACAGATCCTGAAGCTGAGGCTCCAAGACTTTGGCCACCTCATGCGAAGAGAAGACTCCCTGGAAAAGACCCTGATGTTGGGAAAGATGGAGGGCACAAGGAGAAGGGGACAACAGAGGACGAGATGGTTGGATAGTGTCTTCGAAGGTACAAACATGAGTCTGACCAAACTGCGGGAGACAGTGGAAGACAGGAGTGCCTGGCGTGCTCTGGTCCATGGGGTCACGAAGAGTCGGACACGGCTAAACGACTAAACAACAACAACTCCTATGCAGGCTGAGAAAGTGCTATTTTATCTGGATTGAGGTTCTATTGGTTGGCCTTCAGCCAGTCCTGATAATGGCCAGACTTTGGTTCAGCACATCAGCAGCCACACTGCTTAAGAGAGAAAACTGCAAAGTCTACACTGGAGGTTCCACAGGGCCAAACAATACTCCCCAGGGGCCACCTTCTGGAGGACAAGCAAGTAAGAATAGAACATGCCCCCCTCTCCCAACTCACCAGTGGCATGACCTCCAGCCAGGGTTGGGGGAAAGCCCAATACCATTAGCCCACCTGCTGGAAGCATCTCTAGCTAGTACTTTCTGTGTCTACCTGTACTCTTTAGTCATGCAAAGGCAGGGCTAGAGAACCTCCAGGCTACAAGCCTAATTGAGTGTACTAGGCCTCAGAACTGTCAGGCCATTTTGGGAAAATCACACCCACATTTCCCATGCAGGTACATAATTCCAAATTCCTCTCTTGGAATGGATTTGGTGCTATCCTCAAAGCTAGGCTTCCTCCCCACTGCAGTAGCCCCCCATTTCCCTACACAGTCACTTGCCATGTGCCAGGAATACTATCGCCAGGAAAATGTATTTTCTAAGGACTTGGGAGCCTTGGGAAACTACATTTCCCCAGGCATCCCTGACACCAGGATACTGTTACTTCAGTATTCTCAGACAGAGATTAAGCTCTAGAACCAGTCTTCCTTACTGTGAACCCTAATCATACTACCAATGGCTGCCATTACCATTTTTTGTGGAAAGAGCAGAGGGCAGCAGGAGGCCTGAGAGGCCCAAAAGGGTCCAGGACTTGTGGGACTGTGGGGCATGTGGGCCTTGCTCACAGTGATACTGTTGTGTGGTGCACTTGGATATAAGTAATTCTCCTTTTGGAGACAGAGAACTATTTGTTTTATTTGAGCCCCTTCCAAACCAAGCCTTATCCATCCTTAGTAAGGATGGCTTATCTGAACACAAGACTATCTGAGGTAGAGAGAGAAAATGGTGCCAACACAAACAAAACAAATCCTATTGATGTTCAGTTGTCCAAATGTGAAATGATATTTATTTACTCTTGAAGCAAAGAGTTATCTTATTATTGGTCTACCTCTGATTTCTTGTGTTGGAAGAAACATGTTCCTCATATTGTATTAGTAGTCTATAAGTGTATTTTTCATTCCAGGTACACACATTAGAAAGATGATAGGCACAGCAATTACCTAAAACAATACTTATTCTAACTATTTGCTCATGCTGTAGATACCCACATAGTATCACTGTGTTGTCAGGAAGGCGGGGGGGGGGGGAGAAGAAGAAGAAAGCAGCTCGTGAAGCAATCCCAATTCTACTTAAAGCATTTTCAGTTCCAGATGCTGGAATTGGCAAACCATAAATTCCAGAATATTATAGTTAATGAGGCTCTTCCAAACATGTTTGATGAATGAAGCCTCTATTGCACTTCAGCCAGTGAAATTTCAACCTTGGCCAGGCTGGAGGGAAAGTCCGCAGGAAAATGACATCCCATCTTAATAAAGTTTCAACTCAGAGTACACTCAGGCGCATGCACACAGACGCTATAACCCCTTGAAAAATACCACATTTCAAATTGAAATGCTGACACAACCTTAACTATAGCATTGTGAATGGTGATGCTATAATTAAGCTTCGATCTCTTTTGGGGGGGGGGAAGAGAGAGAGAGAGAGAAGTAGGAGGTTATTGTTCAATGAACTGTTCTGTCATTTGCTGCAGCGATTCTTAATTGTGTCTCATTACAGCAAGATGATCATTACTCTACTTGTCTGTCTGATTTAGAGACCACTAAAAGTGTCTTGTAACAAGCAGCCGTCTCCTATGCAACAGTCCTTTGGTTCTCACCCTCATTACTCAGAATCTGTCCAATTATTTGTCATTAAAGTAATAAAAAGGACTTCAGCAGAAAATGTGGGAGGTAATTGTTGGAGGTCTGCCGAGGAAAAAATGAAAACTGTTTTAAAGGCACTGGGAAGGTGACATCGTTAATTAAGTGTTAGAGAATATGCAAATCAGTCGCCATCTCAAGAGACTGTAATAAAACAGGGAAAACATTATTATCGCTCGAGGTAAAAGCAGGCAGAGTAACCCAGGTGCTGTGCGGATCCCATCATAGTTACTAATGTTACCTGAACTGGCACAGGGTGCCAGGAAGAGGAAGAAACAAGGCGGCACAGTGCAATTCACTCTTGTGCTCCTCAGAACCAGAGCAATCACAGTGAGGAGCATTTACCAGATGTGAGATTACCAGATCTGCATGATTAATCTCCTTCAATCTCCAGCTACGGCAGTAATCAGGGACCAGGCATAGGCTCAGTAGCAGAGCAAATGCTTTGCAAAGGGAAGACCCCAGATTTAGACTTTTGGATTTCAAACAACACAACCCCTTCACGGCCTCACATGCACGGTGGGACTGGGCACAGACAGTGTCCATACCTGGGGTCCTAATGGAAAAAAACCAGTAGAATCATTGAGGCTTATGCCTGCACATTAAGGTTTGCAGAATTCCACGGCACACATGTATACCCTATTGTGGACCCACTTGCAGTGACCCCCACCACAGGGAACAAAGGCCTGGACAATGATAGGTGCAAAATAATTGCACGAGGCAACATTCTAGGATTTAAAATTGGTCACAACTTTTATTGATTCCACTGAATGAATGAAGCTAGCTTTATTTGCATCAGCGGTCGGCCACAGCAACAAAAAAACCATTGTGATATACACAGAACAAAATAAAAAGTCGATTATATAAAACACAGTTTAGGGTCCTGAATCAGCAGTCAAATAGTAGACCTTATTCTGATTGCCCCAGCTAGAAAACTTGCAACCTATGCAGTCATCTGCTCCTCTTGGTCTGCCAGGAGAAACAACACTGTGGGAGTGGTTGGGCGACCTGGAATGGTCAATAAAAGAGGCGTAATAATCTCATTCCTCAGGTCTTTATAAAAAGTGCACGCGAGGAGGGCATGCGCCACTGATTTGGTGCTGCCAACTCTGCAGGGACATAAGCGTTTTTCATATGGAATCTGTTGGAATCGTCCCTCAAGTACAGCCAAGGGCAGTACATTCAGTCTTACGAGGGTTAAGGCACATCTATATTTTGGAACTGCTAGATTATACAGATAGGGTGCCAGAGAGTCAAATTTCCTTATTGTGGCCAAGTTGTTCTGATGCTCGATATCATTTAGGCATTGGCAAATTAGATTGTTTGCTTTACTATAACCCACGGTGAGTAGCTGTTGTGGGGATCAACCACAACAGTGAAGTTTTTGATTGACAATTTTAGACCAGGCACTCTTGTTGCACTAGACCGGGGGTGGGATTTGTGTTTAGGCAGAGCCAGAAGTTGAATGTCCTGCACAAAATCTGTATTTCTACTGAGGGGAGATTGGCCTCTAGGCGCAATGATGCGTTTGGGACACAGGGCGGTAAAGAAAAATTGATTACACTTGTAGATAAGCTTTGGCTCAGACATTAGGAATATATCCATTCTCAGCTTCCAGGTGGAGGGCTGACACTTGAGCAGGTTCATGCCTGTGATTAGGGGACTTTCTCAAGACATGGGTCTACCTAGATGGCCCCCAAGTCTGCTGCCCGAAGCTATGTGGCCTGTCTGCCTCCACGCTTGGCTTCTTGTTATGGGTAGGTGTGATTCACCACTTCACCCCAACCTGATATTAGACTCAGGGTGCCACCCAATGCCTTATCCCTCTAAAGTTGAGGCCATTTGCTCTGAGGAAGGCAAAACCTCCAAATGGGACCAGTTGAAATTGAAATTGAAATACTTTATTGTCACTTGTACAACTTGTATACAGTGACATTACACGAGCACCCCCCACTCAGCTCTCTTAGTCTTAATTCCCCTCCTTTACTGACGCACACCCACCAAACCCGAAAGTCAGTTGCCCTGTTCTTTTCATTCAGCAGCCTAACAGCCCGCAGATAGAAGCTGTTCTTTACCCTGTTGGTGCGACTAATCATGCTTCTATATCTTCTACCTGAGGGCAGGAGATCAAGAAAGTGCCGGCCAGGGTGTGAATCATCCCTGGGAATTTTCCTCACTCTCCTGAGGCAACCAGCGAATTCACGGGACAGCCCATAATATCTTGTGCTGTATTCACCACCGTCTGTAGGCACTTCCTATCAGTTGATATCAAACCAGCGTACCACACCGTGATGCAGTATGAAAGAACACTTTCTATTGTTGACCAGTAGAAGGAGATCATCAAATGTTGATTGACATCGTTCTTCCGCAATACTCTGAGGAGATGGAGTCTCTGTTGGGCTTTCTTAACCACCTGGGTTGTATTTATTTTCCAAGTAAGCTCTTTACTGAGATAAACTCCTAGGAATTTAAAGGAAGAGACTCTCTCCACACAGCCCTCCCCGATGTACAGCGGGGCTAGTTCTCCTCTCTTCCTCCGAAAGTCCAACACCATCTCCTTTGTCTTGCTGATATTAAGGTGGGGATAAGGAGGCCCACATCCTTACTGAAGGGAAACTCAAAGCAACAACCAAGATTGCCATCATGCCATGTCAGCATTAATTTTGTGCTCTGCATTTCCTGATCCATGCTTCACTGGTTCCATCAGTGTCTTTTGTACTGGCAACCTTGATTTCAACTCTAGTACAACTGTCATAATGCACTCAGCTGTTGGGATTGTTTATTATTAGGTTTATGGTTTTCTTCCATCCCATTTTATCCTACCCAGTTAGCTTCGTAGCTGAGCAGGGTATTGAACCTGGGTTTCCAAGGCCCTAGGCCAGGACTGGCTTAAGACATTTTGGCCCCTGAGATGGGCCACAAAATAGCAGAAGGCCCCACCAGAGAAGATGGGGTGAGTGAAGAGCTACATCAGGCATAACAGAGGGACTAAAGATATACATGAGGATCTGCTGCCCCTGTGGCTCCTGCCACCTGAGGTCACCTCACCTTGCCTCATGGGTGAACCGGCCTGCGCCAGACTAATACTCTACCCATTATACCACACTGGTGTAATCCAGAAACCCAAATACTGTTTCAAATGAGGTTGGGCTGGCATGGTTGTGTTGGCACAAATAAGGCCTGGTTCTTGGAATGGGGAGGCATCTACTGGAAGTGCTCATCCCACCCACATGACCAACTCTTTTTCACACGATTTCAAAGCCTTCTTGGACTCAACCTTTAGGCTTTCCTTCAAATGCCTTGAAAGACCAAACAGTCAGGGATGGTTGAAGCCAAAAGCTTATGAAGACTGAGTGATGAGTCGACAATAATATTTCATGCTGCATATGCTGCTTACTGCTTTTTGCCCTTTTGGGTTTTCAAATTAAGAATATAATTAGTTTCACTATATTCTTGCTACAGCGATAGGGAAATCTGCACAAAGAAATCAATAAGTACATGCTTTATTGGAGACTGGGAGGGATTCTCTATTTGCATCAGCTGAAGCTGTTATAGTGCCTAAGATGCTATCACAACCTTCCTTCCTTTAATCAAGGAAGCTTCACGCTTTATCTGTTGATCCCATGCGAATAATCTTTCCAAGAGTTCAACAGAATGAGACCTGCAAGGTCTTTAGGGAGAGATATCAGAAACAAGGGAGTGGCTAATATTTAGGGGAAATTATTTATTGTATTTTATTCAATTTAAACGAGAATTCCTCTAACAGAAAATTCCTTTGTACTTTCATTCACAAATACATTTGAAAATGAACAGTGATATTTGGAAAATGAAGGGTGAGACAATGTCATGTTTATTCATGATGTTTGTACACTCTTAATTTTAAGGAGATCAGAACAGCAAATATGGGGTTCTTGAAAGGTGGACAATCCAGACAGTGGACAACCTTAGACCTATTTCATTTCAGAGTAGAATTTAGGTAATTCTCTGGTCTCAGCAATGGCAGAACAATGAGAACAGTAAAGGGTAAGGAACCTCAGACTCAGTTTACAAGTAACATTGAGCCAATCCATGACTTAGCATGAACAAATAAATGTCCAGGTTCCCAGAATGAAGTTTGGAGCTACAGCATTTCTTCTCTAGTCCTGCTGCTGCCGCCATACTACTCAGGATTAAGCCATCATTTGACTTAGCATTACATCCCAACTCAGGAGTATGGTTTGTCTTGGTCCAGATAACCAAGAGCTGTAATCAAGGTCTGTTCTTGAGTTTCTCTCAAGGAGAGTTTCTCTCAAGTTTCTCTCAAGGAGAAACCACTTGAGTTTCTCTCAAGGAGACAAACCACAAGCCTGGATACAGGTGTAATTCTATGTCAAATTATGGCTTAGCTCCATGCACTGCATCAGTAGGATCTGTGAAAGGGTGTGGAGCCCATAGTATCTGCTCTAGGAGGCTGCATGTCTGCTTGGTTGCACCAAACCATGGTTTGACTTAGTGTTTCATATGACCCTGGTCTCTATTTTCCATCAAGGGATGACTACCTGCCTCGTCCCACTCTAGGAGCCTTAGAACTGTGAAGTGGGTTTATCACAAATTGGTATAAATTTTTCAGGGGAAGGTTTGAAATATATTTTTGCCATCAGCCCTTGGGGGCTACTTCAGGGTGTAAACTGTTGATTTGTCTATTGAGAGACTTTATGCTCACTTTTAGATATTGTTTAAATGAATGGTTAATAATTTAATTATTAGTGTTATGTTGCAGTGATATTTTAACTATTGTATTATGTATTATAAATATGTACTATTATTGTTTATTGCTTTGTACAGAAGTATATTTGTGAAACAAGTGGTATATAAATGACAACTGTGGCTTGACTGCATTAAGACAGTATATTTTTAATTACAATGCAAACACTACCACATTGCAACATTCAAAATAATTTGACAGATCTGGACTTCAGCCTACATGAAACTTCTAGTGTATCGTCACTGGATCTTAATACCGTCTAACCACATTTTTTAAAGAACTTAAATGTGAAGTCACTGAAAATCTAATAAAAGCATGCAATGTCTCTGAAATTACCAGAGAATTGAAAAGCAACCAACATAATGCAGATATTTCCTTTTTTTTTTTTTTAATAGGATATGGAGAATCTAGGAAATAACAGACTGATCCAAGAAAACCAATGGATACTTTATTAGGACAAAATAGAGTCAGTTTTCCTGCCCTGCCCCAACTTTTTGTAGTTAATTGAGTGTGTGTAGACAGGAGTGACCATGTGGAAATATTATTGGAATTCCAAAAATATCTTGAGTAAATCCCTATCCAAAGGATGCTGAATAAATGTAGCATGGGATAAGAGAACTGGTTCTTTTCCTGTGGACTAGTACAGGGTCAGCAACTTAAGGCCCATGGGCCAGAAGCGGCCCGTGGAGGTTGTTTGACTGGCCCACGAGCCGCCCCCAAACTGAGCCACCCGCTCGCGTGCTGTGCTAAAGGTGCGCAGTGCAGCGCGGGGACTCACTTCCGCAGCATTGGAAATCACGTCTGTGCAGACACAGACGCCGAAAATCACGGGTGCTTATGCATGCGCGACATCTGGCCCATGGAGGGATCTCAGCAAGACCGATCCGGCCCAGGCAAGATAAACCTTGCTGACCCCTGTACTAGTAACTGCTTAAGCAGCAGGAAGAAGAGGGGAGTGATATGAGAATTCTCACAAGGAAGGTAAGTAAAACTGGACCCTCCAAGGATTTACATGGTCGCTGGAAGGGGCAGTGGTGCTTTGTGCATCAACCCTGCTCCAAATGTCCCCATCTCTGTCAGACCCTCACAGACTGTGCTTGCAGTGTGGAAGAGAAACCTAGAAGTGTCAGTTGAGTAACCATAAACTCTAAGTCTGGGGGTGGAGCCAGCAGAGCCAGGGATGTAAGGGGCGGGGCTTGATGAGAGGCCGTCTGCCACTGAATACCAGCTCCTAAGGAGCTGACAGGGGCCCACAGGGACTGGTGGGGCAGAAGCCAGAGAGGCCAACAGTGGGTAGAGCCAGAGCCAACAACAGGCAGAGTCAAATAAATCTAGTTTTGCCCCTATCCTCCTCCCCACAAGGGGCAACACAGAAACTAAGGAGGAGCTTGCTGACTGACAATGCCACGCCCTGGACAGGATGTAAGTAAGAAGGCAGGCTGGTGGAGACTGGCTGAGGGCAAAGTGAGGTTGTCGGGGCAGGTGCCCCATTCACCCCAGTAAGCTAGTCTTCACTGCTCACTGTGCTTATCTACATTTTTCTTTAACATATGCCTGGAAGAGCATATGCTCATTTATGAGCCAGCCAGGATGTTATGGCTTACAGGTCAGATTCTGTTTATAGTGGCATTTCCCTTGGAGGTACAAGGGGTGATATCCCATGGGACAGCCTTCTCTGTAATGGCTTTGATAAAGATGCAACAAGTGTTGTCTCTTTACATCTGGTGCTCACTGGAGATACCTCTCTTCTCCTTGGTTTGAACTACAGTGGTGCCTCGCAAGACGAAAAGAATCCGTTCCGTGAGTCTCTTCGTCTAGCGGCTTTTTCGTCTTGCGAAGCAAGCCCATTAGCGGATTAGCGCTATTAGCGGTTTAGCGGCTATTAAAGACTTAAGGGATTAGCAGATTAGCTGCTAAAAGGCTATTAGCAGCTTAGTGCCTTAGAAAAAGGGGGTGGGGAGCGGGGGGAAAACCCCAGGAATCGCAAGACATTTTCGTCTTGCGAAGCAAGCCCATAGCAAATTTGTCCTGCGAATCACCTCCAAAACGGAAAACCCTTTCGTCTAGCGGGTTTTCTGTCTTGCGAGGCATTCGTCTTGCGGGGCACCACTGTATTAGTGTTCACCTATGCACCATCCAGATTGTTGATTTGTGTTGTGTTGTGTTGTGTTGTAAAGGTAAAGGGACCCCTGACCTTAGGTCCAGTCACGGATGACTCTGGGGTTGCGGCCCTCATCTCACTTTATTGGCCAAGGGAGCCGGCGTACAGCTTCCGGGTCATGTGGCCAGCATAACTAAGCCGCTTCTGGCACAACAAAACCAGAGCAGTGCACGGAAATGCCTTTTACCTTCCCGCCAGAGTGGTACTTATTTATCTACTTGCACTTTGACATGCGTTCAAACTCCTAAGTTGGCAGGAGCAGGGAGCGAGCAACGGGAGCTCACCCTGTCACGGGGATTCAAACTGCCAGCCTTCTGATCGGCAAGTCTTAGGCTCTCTGGTTTAACCCACAGCGCCACCCGCATCCCTTTGTATTGTATTGTACTGTATTTGGGAGTGGGGTCGTTTTATTTGTTTCATTATATTTGGTGGGGGTGTAGATGTAACCCTACCCCAAGACCTTACAGCAGAGGGTGAGTTGTTGATGTTCAGGTGACAATGGAGGGATGACAGTTTGAGATCTTTTATCCAAAGTTGTTGCCTGCCTGGGGCAAGATTGCACTTTAACTTACTTACCTTCAGCTCAAAGTACAACTGTTCCCTTATTTACAGTGCCAAAATGCTGTTTCAGTGTAAAATGGCTTTGTGGCTTAATTACCAAATGCAATGCCTGCAGAACAGGAAATATGACTCCAGTCAAAATAGAGGTCTAGGTGCCCCTAGGGAATGCTCAAATGCAAATGTCAGCAGCTTGGGTCTGAGCATGGACAGAAAGATAGCAAAATTTAGGAAATGGGGAGATGGAAATACAAGGAATGAAACACTAATGATTGCCCATTCCAAAGAGGAGAATGAAAGCAGCAGGTTTCCTGGGGTCAGGAGCAGCCCATCCTGTTTTGCCGCCTGAGGCAAAGCAGGAAGATATCACTCTACCCCAACACTGAAGCCTCACTTACCAGGGCTCTGCAGTGGCAGCTTCCAGCAAGAGCTTACGAGATTTCATGAGATCTTGCCAGAAGCTGCTACTGCAGCCATGCAACCCCAACAGCAATGGTCGGGTGGGGTGCTTGCAGGGTGCTGCCCTGCAGGATTCCACCATCCAGTGTGACTCCTTCAGTCCCCTTCATGAGTGGGCTGGTCTTGTTTTGGTTGTGGTTGAGTAGTAGAGTCCTCAAAGTGATGGAGCATAAGGTGTTAGTGTTAGGGGTGTGGTTGGTTTGTTTTTTAATATCTTGCACTGCAAAGGAAGTTTTATTGGACTTTGTGTAAAGCATGAATGCCTGAATGTAAGATTCTTCTGCATTGATGCTATCAGATTTCCAAATGTGAGAATTTCCTGTCACGCTGTGTGTAGGCTTCTAACTGTCATGGAAGCTCCAGGTGATCTCAGAAAGTATCTTCATAGAATCATAGAGTTGGAAGAGACCACAAAGTTCAACATCCTTGCAGACCATCCAAGTGTCCCTATTTTCCCAGGACAGTCCCAGATTTTCAGGATCCAAAAGGTCTAAAGTTGCTGAGAATACACTGGGGAAATGTCTCTGCCCAGTTCCTCTTGAATGTCTTTCTTTAATATTCTCATTTATGGCTTATGGTGGGGGGAGCAATAGTTCTTCTTGACACAAAGGATGCAATTTGCTGTGAATGCATCTCTCTAAATAGCCCTTTCCTATACATTTCCTCAGAGGGGCCACATTCTAAGCCAGTAGTTAAAATAAGCATCATTTAGCTCAGTTGCTTATATTTACTATTCCAGGGGCCACATTGCTGTGCTTTAAATAAGGGTCTGTTTGTAGCAAGTTGCTATTAATGGCAAGGTCGTGGCCGTCCAGGACAGCCTCTAACAGTTCACATATGATCAGTATATATAGATCTGTGTCTGATTTTCATGGTTAGCAAAGAAAGGATGTAAATTGATTTTATGAAGCCTTCCTTCCTACATGGAAAATGGATAAGTCTACCAGAAGTGCAAACTAGAAAAGGCTTGTAAGAGCAAATGCACCTCACACGCTCAAATTCTTCATGATTTCTGTAGTAAAGAGCAAAGAGACTGTCCCCTTAGCTTGTTGGAACAGCTCTGATGCCCTCATGTGGGAAGAAACATTTTAACACCTGCCAAGAGAACTGCAAAATCTGTACGTGAGATAAAAGACAAACAAAACATGGAAGCATCATTTTTAGAGCCTTTTCGTTATTGTAGCAAGACAACCACCAAACCAGGACATCCAAACAATAAAATAAAGCCCAACCAAAATGATTTATTTATTCATTTCATTTTTAAACCATTTCTTCGCCCAAAGGGGTCCCAGGGCAGTTTACGGAACATTCAAATGGAATAGAATAGCCAGCAAAAAAACAGCTGTAAAATACACATTGTGAATAATGTGTCAGTGGCTCTGGGTGAAGGATTTCAGTTTGCAACTATAGCAGGGAATCAAGGGCCATGTTTCTTCAGGGTAGTATTCCAAGGGCCATATACTAGGGGTGGATAGAAACAGGCAAAAGGGAGTAGAACAATTAATATATATATTGCCTTAGTACAACAGTGACGTGGGTGGCGCTGTGGTGCAAACCATAGGGCCTAGGGCTTGCCAATCAGAAGGTTGGCAGTTCGAATCCCCGCGACAGGGTGAGCTCCCGTTGCTCGGTCCCTGCTCCTGCCTACCTAGCAGTTCAAAAGCACGAAGTGCAAGTAGATAAATAGGTAGCGTTCTGGCGGGAAGGTAAACGGTGTTTCCGTGCGCTGCTCTGGTTCGTCAGAAGCAGCTTAGTCATGCTGGCCACATGACCCGGAAGCTGTCTGCGGACAAACGCCAGCTCCCTTGGCCTACAGAGCGAGATGAGTGTGCAACCCCAGAGTCGTCTGCAACTGGACCTAATGGTCAGGGATACCTTTACCTTTATCTTTACCTAAGTACAACAGGTTAGTTTCTACTCAGAGAGAATGAGAGAGCACCCCTTTCTGTCTTCCAGTCAGGGCAGAGAGTTATCAGAGTTCAAGGGCACATTCCAGCCAGGCAGATACATTTAAGGGTGTGAAATGGGGCCACCAAGCAATGTGGCCTGGGAAGAGTTTTGAAGGCCAGACAGGGAGATGTAGAGTGCTGCATTCACCTGCTGGCCTAAGGTTCACCACCAATGTTATAAAAGTAACTTGAGTTACTTGTGTTCACGGTCTTCAAAGGGTCTGTTCTGAGAATGAGGCAGTGGCGTAGCGTGGGGGGTGCAGGGGGGCCAGCCACACCGGGCGCAACATCTGGAGGGGCGCGCTCGCACTCGCAGCTCTCTTCCCCTACCTGGCTCACTCACTCTAGGGGGCGCAAATTACTTGCCTTGCCCCGGGTGCTGACAACCCACGCTACACCACTGGAATGAGGAGATGGCCATCCATGGCTACTAGCTGTGAGAAATGGATGCTGGACCAGATGGGCCATTGGCCTGATGCAGCACATTATTCTTATGTTCTTATCTAACGACTCACACAGGATATCTCTCATATTCTCTGTTTTACTTCCATTTTGATGTTGCAACTCACACGCTCTAAAACCTCGCTTAAGCTTTGTTTAGAAAGACTCTTCCTTTGCACCCTCAGCTTTTGAATCTGGCACTGTGCTGCTCATGTTGCCCTGTGTATCAGACATAGGACACTTGTCTCCGTCACTCAGTGAGTTTTTGTTTGAAAAACAGCACAGAACATAATTTCACACCATTGCCAGAAGGAAGAAGAAAGGAAGAAGGAGAAGCCAGTTTGTAAGGTTTGTAAAGATGGGCTCAGGTGTTTTTTATATACAGAAAGAAACCTGTAAAATAGTAAGTGGCTGAAAGGGGGCATTGTTTACTACTGCACAGGTGACAGGTAATTAGAGAGCATACATTACAGGTGTATTTCTGTGGAAATTTCTTCATTGAAAAGTGTACCCCAAAATTGCTCTCACCCATGGTTTTCATATGATCACACATATGCAGAAGCCCATTCTACTTTCTGAGACAGAGAAGAACCTTTGCAAGAAATGCCACTCTATTTGTAATACTGCTGAACATTACTTTGTGGACAAATACATTTTAGGAACAGGTAATTATGGACTTTGGTAATCTCACTAGTGACAGGACAAAAAGAGCAGACTGTGAAGAAACCGCACAGCCTCCTGCTATGTTGTTGACCTCTCCATTTTATTTGGGGAATAAAGGATTATATATTTCAGCAAAGAGTGTGGAAAATCAGACATGCACACAGTTATTAATGGGAGATATTAGCTACATGGCTGCGCACCACACTATAAATTAACTTCAGGGCTGACAAAATTTAGTGCTTTAGAGACTAGACCAAGGAGTCATTAGAATTGCCTTGTTCAGGCACCCCCCAAAAAGGAATGTCTGGTGAAATCACATCAATAAAACCTTCCTTCAGAATATCTAGTTGAAGTGGAAAATAATTTTGCTCATATTCCATTATGTTTAAGGCACTCATATATTTTTTAATTCTACTTTTCCTTTAAAAAAAACTACTTTTTGAAAGTCTGTATCTTCTGACCAAGAAGATCAGTATCAATCCCAAACAGGCATTTAGATCTGCCTTTTCATTTTCCTTACATTACCCTTCTCTCTTTTCAGTACTGGAACTAAATCAGGCAGGCAATAAATACTGAAGACTGCATAAACTGCCACTAGTTACAAATAAAACAAGCTCTTGGTGTTCTTTTGTGGGGGATGGAGATAGACATTTTAATTTATTTAAAATTATGAGTGTACTTTTGTCCTCACCGTAACACGTGCTGCACCAGCAAGGAACTGAGGACAAAGGTATATTGACCACTGTACATACTGGTGTGCTTGTTTACTTATTTACAACTGTGGTTTTAAATTGATGTTCTCAATGGACTACCTATTGGGTGCAGATCCGAATACAAGTTTCTATCAGCAGAGGATCCTGCTGGTGTACACCCCAAAGCTTATAAACTCTGATACATCAGTTCCATTTTTTGCAGGACATTGATGGTTCAGCTGGAGCCTGTGTACACTGGGGTGTTGTCACACAAGCCCCTCAGCCAACAGTGTCTTAGCAGCACAGCAAGCTGCCACTGTACACCTGCATCAACACAACTGGACACCTCCATCTGCCCCAGCTACAACAAAGCACGTCTCTCCCATATTGGTCTCTACAGCCACAGCAGGCGCTGTAACTCCCCAACAGTTTGACTTCAGCCCCAAAAGTGCAGCCTTCCATTGTCTCAGGAGACAGACAGATGCCAACCAATCAGACAGATTAAATGACTACAGAAGGCTTTAATTTCAGCAGTTTGCCAATCTGAATGCACACATAGAGACAAACACAAACGCACACAGGTGGAGTGAATTTCTCTATCCCTTTCTCATGGGCACAGTGAGATGAAATCACCCAGACTGAAATTTTTGATTTTATAAGGTTTTGCCATGGACATTTCAACAGGGTTTTATAGCTAAATAACTTAGATCTTAGAAGTTCTGAAGGTGTGGTGTTGTTCTGGCAACATGTGGCAAACGGTTCTGGGTTTGACGGAACATTATTTGTACAGCTTAGACTTAAAAATACAGAGCCTTGAGTGAGCCATTATTTAACTGCACTTCTGTTTTTACCATTTAATTTTTTATTCAGTTTCTTCACATGGCAACATATAGGAAATCATTTAACCCTCCCTGAAACTTCTAACTTGGACTATGCTATTTGTAGCCAAAAAAATATATACCTTCATATAAATAACTTCTGTTCGCAGGGTTTGCCATTATATTATTCAGATTAAACTATAGTCTTCATACCGTGGCAACAATAATAAGAGTTTAGGCTCCATGTAAGGTCAAATTTGTATTTTCAAATTATCTAGGGCATTAATTATTTCCTACAGTAAAACCTTCCGTTGATCCATTGGGTTCCTTTTGTTGACGATGCTCCCTGTTTTCTTTCCCAGTACTTCTATTCATAACCCATAATCTTTTACTAATAGCTCATATGGTTTTTGTTTGAATTAAAACATAATCACACTGCTGTTCAGTTAATTGCTCTGAGATCAGCAAAACTGTTGGGTCCGTGTGATATTCCCAGTAAGTAAAGATTCCACTCCTAAGCTTGAAATACTTTCATACAACAATGTCAAGCCTTTGAAAACTACATGCACAGAAACAAGCATCCGGACTGCATTGCCTGAGATCATTTTCCCAGACATTTTGGCATTCTGTCTACCTACCATCTGAAGACCTTCTTGGCTGGATGTCCTTAAAGCTCACAAACTCTCCTTAGCTTGTTGTTGTTTAGTCGTTTAGTCGTGTCCGACTCTTTGTGACCCCATGGACCAGAGCACGCCAGGCACTCCTGTCCTCCACTGCCTGCTGCAGTTTGGTCAAACTCATGTTCGTAGCTTCAAGAACACTGTCCAACCATCTCGTCCTCTGTCGTCTCCTTCTCCTTGTGCCCTCCATCTTTCCCAACATCAGGGTCTTTCCCAGGGAGTCTTCTCTTCTCATGAGGTGGCCAAAGTATTGGAGCCTCAGCTTCAGGGTCTGTCCTTCCAGTGAGCACTCAGGGCTGATTTCCTTAAGAATGGACATGTTTGATCTTCTTGCAGTCCATGGGACTCTCAAGAGTCTCCTCCAGCACCATAATTAGCTATCCTTAGCTATCCTGCACCAAAGGCTTATGCAACTCTTCATATATAGGGTTGGATCCTCTGAACAGCTGATAGAAGGGATTTTTCTCCCTCTCGCTGCAGCACCCAAAATAGGCACACACCCCACCACCCAAAAAAGCTCTTCCTGAAGATTGACAGTGCCTCTAGGAGAAGAGAAGACAGATTCCAGACTTGCAGGATCTGCTTCGCATTTGCACCATTCATGAACTGCACCCAGGAGCAAAAGACATGCTTTTTGTTGTATCACAATTAAGTGTTTTAAATTTGTTGTTAGCCACCCTAAGCCCGGTTTTCTGAACTGGGAAGGGCAGGGTATAAAGAAAAAAATATTATTATTATTATTATTATTATTATTATTATTATTATTATTATTTAGAACTAAAGAACATGTATCTGAGCAGCTGCTGACCACAGGGCTTTCCTGTATGTACTAGAACTGAGCTCACCGTCTTTCCATACTATTCCACCTATTGTGGCTCCCCAAGCTTTCTACATTTCGGCAATCAAATTGAGGGAGAAGGGGTTCATTTTGTTGTTGCTATTATAAAACAATTGGGAGTCAGAAATCCTTGCTGATCTACTGGCAGATCTATGTGTGATCTTCCAGTAGATCAGCAAGGATTTCTGACTCCCAATTGGAAGATCACCCATAGATCTGCCAGTAGATCCTGATCTATGTTCAGAGTTAAAGCTACATTTTCATTCAGTGTGCCTCCTCCATACTGTTGTCTTATTTCTGCGTGGGGTCCATGTGTGTTTGTGTGTGTGTAGTGCCTGTTGTTGCTGTTGTAGTCAAGAGTTTAATATTTCAGGTTGTTGTGATCAAATTTTAACTGAAAATTGTTCTGCCAAGGCATCCAAGGTGGGTTGTAGTTTTTAAACATTCTAAACCAAATAAATTTAAGTTGTTTCTCTTCTTCTTTCTCACAAGGTACATGGTTTCCATTGGCCTTGTGGGCAGAGGGAACAGTTTGACTGGATGAAGCCCTGACTGCTTCCATCGCCCTCTCTTCCCCTCCCCTCACTCATAATGTAAACTTATAAATTCATTCATAATTTAACTCAAGTAGCCCCATGTTGAAGTTGAAACTTTTTGATTGAGACAGAGGCTGCTTACACCCAATACATTTAAAACACATATTCACTCCTACTCCAAATCCTGGAAATTGTGTTTACCGCTCAGAAAGCTACAACTCCCAGCAAGCTTAAACTCCAATTCCCGGGGGAGGGGCACGAGGAATGAGCTTTCAATGTATGCAATCTGTGCAGCCCCCCTTCTGTTCAACGCCCTTCTGGTTCCTTGGCCCTGCGGTGTGTTTGCTACCCTGCCCAATTTCTTTTTCGCCCATCTAATTGGATTGCTACAACGCATACTTGGAAAGGGAATAAAGTCAGCCTCTTAGTCTACTCACTTTTCCTCAAAAGGATCAATTCTAATTGCTTCTAAGGCAACCCTGATATCCTTGCAGCAGCATCTCTGACCTGCAGTCCACTCAAAACATCTCTCGTTCCCACTGAAAAGGCACTTTTCTTAGAGCATACGTAGCTGATTCTAATGTCCTTCTGCAGCTTTCATTCCTCTTCCACCTCCCAAATTAAGCCTTTCCCATCACGATTTTAATGAAAAGAAGGTGTCTCTTTCGCATACACACAGCTGTAAGTGTTGATGTTGTGGTTAAATTTCCTCCAGACAACATATATTTAAATAATTTAATATTTATTTTGAATACCCCCCCCCCTCCTCATTGTATTGGATCAGCTTTCAGACTTCCTTTCTTGTGCTCGGAATAGATATCACAAAGTCAGCGCTAGGTCCAGTATCAACCAACCCTGATCCATCAGACATGAACCCTTGTTGGTGGAGCAACTACTGGAGCCACAGTTGACTGTGGTCCCATGACGGGACTTTTTCAGTGGCAGTTCCCCATTTATGGAAAGCCCTCCTGGTGAGGTATGTCTGTCTCCCTCTTTATTGACTTTCAGGAATTTGGAAACATTTCTGTTGCACCGATCCTGGCAACCCTGAGATCACTGGATGAGAGAATGTTTTTAACTATTATTGGAATTATTTTTTCAAATTGTGTGTTACTATGGATGTGTTTGCCATCTTGGGCTCCTTCAGGAGGAAGGGTAGAATATCAATTGAATTAATAAAGAATTTTATTAATGTGCATATTCTGCGTAAATTTGCGGAACGCCTGATTAAAGGTGAAATTATCAAAGACAGCAAAGAATAATCAAGGTGGCTTAAGCAAAAGATAAATCCTACCCAACTGGCTGTTTTAGAGTTCTTAGAGGGTGTCAACAAACATGTAGCTAGGGGTGGTTCAGTAGACACTGTGTTCTTGGACTTAGAGGAATTTTTGATAAGGTTTTTCACCAAGGACTCCTGAGTAAACATACCAGCAGTGTTCTCAGGGACACTGGGACAAAAGCAACATTGCTTCAGTTATTGGCACAGTTGTTGTGACCATGATGTAACAGCCTTCGGGCGTTGTATAGAACAGAAGTGGCCAACACACTTGAAGAAGGAACAAACCTTGTATCTATTTAAAACAGAAAAAAATTAAGGAAACTCTCCATGATTCCCAAATAAGTGCCTAGCTTTGCCCCCCCCCCTTTCCTCTTATTCCCCTTCCACTTTGTTTCATGTGTTTAGATCAGGCATAGGCAAACTCAGCCCTCCAGATGTTTTAGGACTACAACTTCCATCATCCCTGACCACTGGTCCTGTTAGCCAGGGATGATGGGAGTTGTAGTCCCAAAACATCTGGGAGGTCTAAGTTTGCCTATGCCTGGTTTAGATCATAAGCTTGAGGTCAAGGGCTATCTTCTACTTATTGGTCAAAAGCCAACTGTTTTGGGAGCCTTTTTCTTTGAAAGAGTGGGGTAAAAACTCTTTGAAATAAAAGAAAACACATACTTTCATATGTGTGCACATTTGCTTTTCCGACCACGACAAACAACAGCTTCAAAATAGTGCACGGGTAAAGATTTAAACTCCCTACACACACACACACACACACACACACATATTCATTCTGATTTGGATTCTCTCCCCCCCCCCAGCAGCTGCTGCTAAATGCACAAAACTTCAAAGTGTTGGAGAAGCATTCACTCATCTTTGTTGTTGGGTCTAGCTTGGCCCTCAGGGTCTGGATCAGACCATCTAAGTCTCTACAGTATAGAGCTTGCAGTTTTGATATTAGAAAACTATCTAATCAGCAGAGAAATGCTGAGAAGGAGAAAAAGACTTTTTAGTCTCTGTATACAAGGTCATCTATGCTTGATTGCATAGTTAAGGCAGGCTAATTAAAATGGTTTCCTCTCATTATCGCAAGTGAGAGGCCCTCTTAAAACTAGTATCTTGACTATTGAGCAGCCTGGTAATCAATTCCAAAGCATGAGCTCATCAGGATGAATTATTTTTACATTCACTGAATATATTTTGCCTCACAGATCCTTTTGGCTGCACATATTTACATACTATATTCAACCAGAGACACTTAGAAAAGTTATCACTTTAGATTGAATCTTTCCGCTGGCACTTTAGAAAACTAGTACTTTAGGGGAAGGCAACCCAGAAACGGAACAGCTCAGCAAGAATTTTTCTAAAGCACATGACTGGACTAAAGTTAAAAGGTCCCTAACACTTTCCCCCCAACATCCCAAAGAGACTTCCAGAGACTCTTAGTGACCTGGAGAGATGATGGATATATTTGTTTCCTAATCTAGGAAGGCTTAACAGCACTTGCAATTTAGTGACCTGGGGAAAATGCTATTTCAGCCCTGGCAAACATATAATTTCAAAGCCTTTCCAGAAACTGGACTTAAATGTTCTTTTTAAAACGGAATAATTGTAGTTCACCCAATACTCAATGAAGAAATTTTTTTGGTAACAATATTTTGAAAACTTCATGATTCCTGGCATGCAACCAGGAATGAGTCCAGCACTAGGCCAGCATACAGGCTTTCAATGTTGTTGAACCTGCCATAATGCAACTTAGACTCTGGCAAACATTTTACCTCTAACTATGTTTAATCCTTGAATCGAGATCTATTGGTACTTTATCTTCTTGGAATGGGCCACATGGAATCTCACAGGGATCCATTTTGTCAGTTTCCTTTTCGCTGGGCAGAAATGCACAGACAATTGAAGTACCTATACACTGATAATAATTTCTCCTCCCTCTCCTCTCTCTCTCCCTCACTCACACACAGTTCCTTTCATCCCAGATCTTCCAGTTTTATGGATCTTGGAACTGGAAATGTCAAGCAGATTTAAGATGAATTATGACAACGTTTAGATAATGGTGGCTGCCAAAAATGCTTAATCAGTGTGGTCTTTCCTCGCATACAAGTTGCGCGTGTAGGTCCCCAGGCCACCCCTCAAATAACTTCACACATAACACGTAATTTAGTTTTGGTTTTTTGGGCACTATTTTGGCCACAACTTTATTAAAATACAAAATCAGTGAGTGGTTGTTTAGACATTGGTTATGACTATCTGTCCCCCCGCCTGGGACAGAACTGGCATCCCGAGGTCCGATCGGTAGCCAGTAGAAGAGAAAGTCAAACTGGGGGGTCACCTGAGCTAAGCGTCGGACCCACGCCGCTCTCCCCAGCAGCTCCCCGAAAGCTTGCCTGCCCGGTCCTATAACAAGGATTCCCATAACAGGGATTGAGCGGCCCTGGTCCCATAACAGGGATTCCCATAACAGGGATTGGGCGGCCCTGGTCCCATAACAGGGATTCCCATAACAGGGATTGGGCGGCCCTGGTCCCATAACAGGGATTGGACGAAATCATGGCAAGCCCCAGGATTCCTTTAACAGAATTCCCTTCATCGCAATAGGAGGGGGCAGGCACCGCCTGTTCAGCCCCCTCCAACACCAGCATATTATAACCAATGCCTAACCGCAACCTTACAAGTTGTGACGAATTGCAGAGTAGTAGGCAAAAACCAAATGGCACAGCCAATCACCAAATGGCAAAATTCCTACTAGGCCCCTGCGCCAAGGCAGACGACCCCCATGACAGGCAAAGCAAGGTCAACCGGAAAAGAGGGCGGGTGGGCGGGTGATCCGATGCACTCTGCAAAGAGAAAGAGAAACCAGAGTGCACCAATATTTAAAGACTATGGTCCCACCCACTCAATTTGCAACATACAATTTGCCCCAGCAACCCGGTTATCCAATCACAGATGCCAGGCAATAACTATTAACCAGCCTGGCAACAAGAGGCCTGGCCTGGTGGCCCACACCGCAACACGTGCTCTCATTTATTGGAGAACACGCTTTGCGCGTGTAGGTCCCCAGGCCACCCCTCAAATAACTTCACACATAACACGTAATTTAGTTTTGGTTTTTTGGGCACTATTTTGGCCACAACTTTATTAAAATACAAAATCAGTGAGTGGTTGTTTAGACATTGGTTATGACTATCTGTCCCCCCGCCTGGGACAGAACTGGCATCCCGAGGTCCGATCGGTAGCCAGTAGAAGAGAAAGTCAAACTGGGGGGTCACCTGAGCTAAGCGTCGGACCCACGCCGCTCTCCCCAGCAGCTCCCCGAAAGCTTGCCTGCCCGGTCCTATAACAAGGATTCCCATAACAGGGATTGAGCGGCCCTGGTCCCATAACAGGGATTCCCATAACAGGGATTGGGCGGCCCTGGTCCCATAACAGGGATTCCCATAACAGGGATTGGGCGGCCCTGGTCCCATAACAGGGATTGGACGAAATCATGGCAAGCCCCAGGATTCCTTTAACAGAATTCCCTTCATCGCAATAGGAGGGGGCAGGCACCGCCTGTTCAGCCCCCTCCAACACCAGCATATTATAACCAATGCCTAACCGCCACAAGAGCTCTAACGCTCGCCGCCAACCACTCACAAACCCAACCAGGAACCCAATTTAGTAGCCACCACATCCAGCCAAACATCATTCCCCAAATCGGAGAGGTGCACTATATCTGCCCGGTAAAGGGCCTCAGCCTTAAAATTAATGTCTGGGTGCGAAATCACCAAACCACCCAGCTCCAATACCTTCACGCAAACAGCAGAGTTAATGCGCTTCCTGGCCCTTTCAGCGGCCTCCGGGCGGGAACACCGCGCCAGGTTTGCCTCTGCAACCAGTGAGACCAAATTATTCTCACTGAAGGTAATAAGGCTGCCAATGCCTCCAAATCCCTTTTGGATTGAGGTGCGCAAAGCAAGGCAATCAATAGTTGCCACATCATTTTTTCCCAGCTGCACCACTATGGCCATAGGGTGGGGAGGTCTGAGAGCAGCCGGTGACCAATCAGCGGCATAAACTCTCCCCATGACATTCCGCGTCTGGAAAACCATGACACTTGCACGTGCTGTGGGAGGCCGAGACACGCTCCCCTTGCAGACTGCCTCGCTCTGCTGCCAGCCCAATGAACGATGCTGTGTCCCACTATCCAGACGCGGACCAGCGTGGGATCTACAAGGGTTGAAACAACAAGCATTAGTACCAAACTCAGCATTTTGTTTCGCACATAACCCTTGAAAGCATACGATTTCCATCTCCCCAAATCCTTGATCCTGGTGGCTGAGAAGCCCCAATGGGCTGCCATAGTCGCTGCCCCTATGCGAAAGGAATGAGGAGCGAAACCAGAGGCCGAGATCCCACAAGCAGAGATGGCCTTACGTATGACTTATGTGAACTGGTGTCGCGCCAAAGGGTGCCCATTTTATTGCATGAGTAGGGGGCTGTCCTCAGGAGGTCTCAAGGCCAAGTACTTCCTTGCATCCTTGCATCCTTGACCGGGAACGGGCCCACCTCCCCAGTCACTGGGAGGCGGACAACCTCCCCCCGACCCAGCTGGTCAGTTTGTGGAGTTGCGCACTACAAGTCTCAACTCCAAAAGGGAAACACATATATCCCGAAGGAGCAACCCACGAGAACCAGCAACTTCTAGAATCGAGCCAGCCCCCAGGGGAACGAAAAGCCAAATATTTCAGTATACAATAACAGGGAAAGGGCCCACCTTATCTGTGACTGGAAGCCCGATGATGGCAACCCTGCCCACTAGGTCTGACTTAGAGCTCCAGACACTTATGACAAGCTCCAAAGCAGATAAGGAAAAATCCAGAGGCAATAAGCCTCCAAACTCTTAGCCCCGTGCTGGCTCCGACACAATTTCCCCAACCCTCAGTACACCAAAATTACAATGGAATACTGAAAGAAGTCTCGTCTGGAACTAGAACCAGGAGACAAATATTAACTTGTTGCGGATACTGCATAGGTCAAGATTGACCGGCTTCCTGCCTGCAGTCCTGTGAAGGCTGGAGCCTTTACCAACCTTCCGAGACCCTGCGCACGACACACTTTTAGGAGAGTCTCTGAAAAATTAAAGCTTTACTCCAGCAGACATTGCAGCGGACTGAATTCTGATAGTTTTAACAGTGCATCCGATCTGCAGCAGGTGGGCGAATTACTGCAGGTCCTGCTCAGAGAATGGAGGCAAGTTCCTCTGAATGGCCGAGGACTGCCAGCTAAACGCTAAGAAATCAGTCCAGGCCTCCTCATAAGACCTGAAAGCAGAAGGGGAAATGTAAGCTACTCCTCCTCTAAATTATCAATTGTTGCCAAAGCGCCACAGGAGCTCCAGAAAATCCGGCTATAGCTGGGCGTCCAGAGCCCAGGATCTGAAGCTCTCCAACTGAAAACGGGATATAGTGACAGTGAAAACAATAGATGATCCCGTAATAAAACGAGCAGAAACGCAATATTAAACCTTAAGCAGTGCAGCTGGAAAGCACATAAAAGGGGGGCGGAGACTGCCGAAGCATGAGGACCATTTTGCCAGGACCTTCACACTGCCTGGTTATCAGACCAAGACAGACCCGAAGGTCCCTGTACTCCTCAGTCCAGATGTGCGCTGACACTACAATGGGGAAAACTCAAGAAAAGTTAGGTCACATGTGATTGCCTTGCCCTGCCAGGCTCAAGGCCACTGTACAGGATGATGAAGAGACCACCTGGCCAAGCAGGAATGGAAGGGGCAGCCTGGAACAACCACCCTGCATGCCAATTTTATTTTATTTATTTATTTTTTAAACTGACCTAGCAATGATAGAATCTGACAAAGCAACATTTGCTATCAGAGGAAGTATTACAAGAATAACGTCCTTCACGGCAAACAGCTTTTCCACAGGCAAGCAGAGGTATGAGCAACGATATCCAGCTAGCCCCCAAATACGTTAAAGGGGCAGTGGAGCCACTGACCTATCCACTGGGAACACCCAGCTCCTCAGGGAATAAAAGGGGCGTACAGTAAGCCTTAGCAGAGGCTGATGTCACATGAACCAGCCAGTAAGATAATCCAAATAATGGTACCCCCAGTTAAACGAGTCTTGACTCGCAATGTTCAAACCAGAAAGGACTTGAGTGCTGCACAGCCTATAGCGCAACCCATTGGCATCGCCTTATATTGGCATCGCCTTATAAATGTAAGGACCATCCAATTAAAGCCCAACTACTTATAATCTAGAGGGTGAACTGGCAGCAGCCTAACAGCCAATTCAATATCGCATAATGTCAACCAGGCCCTCATCCAATTTGTTGGTAAACTCAACTGCCTGATCCAAAGATGCATATTTCACGGAACAATTCCAGAGAGTCATTCACTGAGGTGCCTATGGGATGCGATAAATTATAAGGGGGATTATATGGGGCTTTCTTAGGGACGATCCCTAAAGGGGATAAATGAAAATAGGAATAGCAGGAGAATCAAGGGGATACCTCCATGCGTCCCAATGAAAGCTGCTTCCTAACCTTCTTACTTGCTACCACAGGTAGCACTCTGACTGGCTTAGAGTTGCTGTGTTCTGAGCCACTGGCTGAAAAGCCAGAGGAATCCCAAACCTTGGGAAAACCCTTCCCACAAGCACAAAACCACTGACCCATCTAGATAACCTTTTAGCCAGGCTTTCAAGGAAGATATTTTTATGGAAATATGGGTGAGAGGTATCGAGTTATTGCTTGCTAGTCGCCAGCCCCCACTTGGGCAGAATGCCCTGCCTTGAGTTGCCACCATGACGTGTAGATTTACAGGGCCAACGCCGGCCAGAAACCCTAAAAAGTCCCAACAAAGCTGCTGCCAGGCCAGCTTCCTGCATACAGCTTAAGGTTCTATTGCTCAGGGAATTTCCATTTGAAATGTGGAGCTGCGCAAGTGGTCCACATGTCCCCGTCCCTGCGATCCTAGCAAGCTGAGGGGATAATGGCAGCCCTGCATCTAACGTTCCCATAGTGAATTGCAACTTAAAGAATAGTGGGGTGGAAGGGACCCTGAGGATGATCTAGTCCACTCTCCCACAAAATAATAATAATAATAATAATAATAATAATAATAATAATAATAATAATGGTGATGATGATGATCTATTTGTACCCCGCCCATCTGGCTGGGCTTGCTCAGCCACTCTGGGCAGCTTCCAACAAAAGATTAAAATACAGTAATGCAGCAAACATTAAAGGTTTCCCTAAACAGGGCTGCCTTAGATGTCTTCTAAAAGTCTGGTAGTAGACATCTGATGGATTACCGGCACCATACGCTGACCAGCTGAGCTATCCAGGATGGTCCCTAGAGACCCAGGTTTGACATACCTGCAAGGAGGTGTAAGCATCATCCCTGCTCCTCTTTTCCCTGCTCCTGGATCGCCACCTCTGAAGACGCTTCCTTCTGGAAGAAGGCACCTAGGGCATCAGCAAGTCAACCTCTGCAGGAGAAGCAATCTCTGGAGGCATCTGCAAAGGCTCTGTCATAGTCTGCAAAAAACTAAATGAGAGGAACTGGTGAAACCAATGCTTTGTGCACCACATTCAGGCCGGAAACGCTGCCAGAGTCCATCAAATTCTAGGGCCAAGCGGGCCAAGCCTTAAGATCACCTGCTAGGCCAGACATAAATGTTTCCAATGACTTAACAAACTCGAGGCAGCCCACCACCTGTCCAGGTACACCTGTTTGCCCTTTAGAGGGAAGCACGCCCTCAAGAAACCCAAAGTTCTTTTTAGGAGCAATATCACAAGTGGGCCGAACTACCAAGCCACAGAATAGTCCAAAAGGAGCAGCTTGTTTTGTTATGTGATAAGAATGGCTAAGTGGGGGATATGAACCCTGTCTCCCAGGTCCTAGTCCTGCGCTCTAGCCACTAAGCCACAATGGCTCGTCTCTAAAATGGCAGTTGCCACTATCAGGGCAAACAAACTTGAAGAAAATAAACTTGTTCAGAAACAGCATAGTTAAAGAGCATACACAGAGTGCTCACTGGAGGCACAGAGAGCCTCTGGTTCCACTCTGTCTGCCTAAGATATACATTAGCAAAAAGTGAGCCTGCAAACAGATAAATTCTTATAGAGAAAGTGAGTCACATGCCACAGAGACTTAACAATTGCTGTACTGCTAACTGTAGCAGGCTTAGGCTTGAATGATATGTGCAGGCCGAGAAGGCCGTGAAGGCCTCCATGCTTCTGCTCTCTGCCTTTTTTGTCTCATTGCAATATTAAAGGAACTCAATATAGTGCTCCTGCCCAAGGCTAAATTAAAACTCGGCCAACAGCACTGCATGCAAGCAAAATAAAGCCAACCTTTGGGGATACTATAAACAAAGTGATTCTAGCTAGGCTGAGAACAGCCCTGACTAGCCCCACAATTAAACAGGTAAAAATGGGGGAAACCTCTTTGCAAAAGAAAGCCCCTAATGGGGGCTCTCTCCCTATTGGGAAAGGCAAGCCCAGGAGGATTATGCACAGGCAGCGCTCACAGGTACAGGGAGAATCTTCCCACAGGGCAGGGAAAGGGGTGGGGTGGGAAATCAAACAGGAAAAAAGGGGAATTAAATTAATTAAGGGACTAGAGAGGGGAATTAAATTAATTAAGGGACTAGAGAGGATTAAAAAGAAGGGGGGAAATAAAGAAATGTAACCAGACAATGAGAAGATTGCTCCTGATCCGATGCACTCTGCAAAGAGAAAGAGAAACCAGAGTGCACCAATATTTAAAGACTATGGTCCCACCCACTCAATTTGCAACATACAATTTGCCCCAGCAACCCGGTTATCCAATCACAGATGCCAGGCAATAACTATTAACCAGCCTGGCAACAAGAGGCCTGGCCTGGTGGCCCACACCGCAACACGTGCTCTCATTTATTGGAGAACACGCTTTATCAAAGTTGGGTTCATCTAGATCCGGCATTGGGGAGCCCAGGTCCTTCAGGCCTCTCAGTCTGATTTTTGAGCTCCCTTCAGGGCCACATCCTTTTTCCCCAAGCCACACTTGTCAATGGTCCTGTTCCACACCCTCTTCAAATGGCTTTTTCCACTGGCTGATATGTGTTATGGAACAGTGTGAATGCCCCTTGCTTGCCTGCACAGAGAAGTGTGTAGAAACCTCTGATTTTTGCATGTCTGGAATGTGGCTGACTGTATGAAGGTTAGAGGTCCATCTTTAACTCCATCTGCTTTAAGCCTCTGGCCCCACCCACTACTGGCATGCAGCCTCCCCCCCCCTCAAAAAAAAAATTGCTCAGGAGGAAATATAGACCTTAAGCTGGAAAATGTTCCTGACTCCTGATCTAGGTTTGATCTGATTCTAGTCATCAGTGGCTAGAAGTGATTTTCAGCTACTATATTGGCTTAGAAAGTTTCATATCTTGATCCCAGAAGTGGTCTTTCATACACTGTCACAGACCCTTCAAGTGTCCTGGTTTGTGATTTGATCCTGGAATGTCCCACTTTTCCTTAGAATGTCCCTATTTTCATTGGAGAAATGTTGGAGGGTATGGAGTTATCTGACCCCTGAGCCATCTGAAGGCAATTTTGTATGGGGAATTTTTTTTAAAAAAATGTTTAATGTGTTATTATGTTTTTATATGGGATGCAGGTGGCGCTGTGGGAAAACCTCAGTGCCTAGGACTTGCTGATCATAAGGTCAGCGGTTCGAATTCCCGCGGCGGGGTGCGCTCCCGTCGTTCGGTCCCAGCTCCTGCCCACCTAGCAGTTCAAAAGCACCCTTAAGTGCAAGTAGATAAATAGGTACCGCTTTATAGCGGGAAGGTAAACGTGTGCAATGCTGGTGCTGGATCGCCAGCTGCAGCTTCGTCACGCTGGCCACGTGACCCGGAAGTGTCTTTGGACAGCGCTGGCTCCCGGCCTCTTAAGCGAGATGAGCACACAACCCTAGAGTCGGACACGATGGCCCGTACGGGCAGGGGTACCTTTACCTTTATGTTTTTATATATGGTGGAAGCGGCCCAGAGTGGATGAGGTGACCCAGTAAGATGTGTGGGGTATAAGTATTAAAATTATCATGATGGAATGGCACATCCATATTTTCATCAGAAAAATGTTAGAGGGTATGCTGTCACCTTGTGCCATGGCATTGTCTAGAGTGAGGAATTAACTATTTATTGTCAAAAGTACACTTACAAGTTAGGAAAAGGCATGTCCACCAATCCTATGTCTCTCAGCTACTCCTAGGTGTACACCCGAACAGGCCCCTTAGCTTATGCATCTCCCCACCTGAGTTGTGCACAAGCAGGTGAAGACTATACCTGCTCCTCCCTCTTCATTCCTTCCCTGGTCCTGGGAGACAGTGGTCCAGGAGAGGTGGGGGCAGGAGGAGGAGGAGGCATGGAAGCCCTTGACTCTACAATCTGACCTTTCTACCATCTCCTGCACCTGTTCTTCACTCACCAATCCTGCAGCTTCTTCTGCCTCTAACTCTTGTCTCCTGGCTGTTACAGGCTCTCCCAGACCTCCAATCTCTTCTTCCAAGTCAGTCTCAGACCCTCCAAAGTGTCCTGATTTTCCAGGGACAGTTCTGGATTTATAGAAGCCGTCCCAGTTTCTGAGCTGATCCTGGAATGTCCCACTTTTCATTTGCACACCCCTATTTTCATCAAATAAATGTTGGAGGGCATGGAGCTTTTGGGCCCCTGAGCTAAGGAGATAAGTAACTATACAATCTTTAGAAGACATCTGAAGGAAGCCCTGTATAGGGAAGTTTTTGAATGTTTAATGTTTTATTGTTTTTATATGTGTTGGAAGCCATTCTGAGTGGCTGGGGCAGCCTAGTCAGATGGACAGGGTATAAAGAATAAAATTGTTTTTGTTGTTGTTGAATAGGATGTCCCTATTTTCACCAGAGAAATGTTGGAGGCTATGCAGTCTCCAACCCTTTTTCTCCTGGTGTTACTCATCAGTATCCAGTCACTGCTTCTCAGTGTCCATCTAGTCCCTGACACCTTGAGACTTACATAATGAGTTCCATACAGTTCTGATATATAAAAGGATGTCACACAGAGGAGGGAGAAAGGTTGTTTTCTGCTGCTCCAGAGAAGTGGACACAGAGCAATGGATCCAAACTACAATAAAGAGGATTCCACCTAAACATTAGGAAGAACTTCCTGACAGTAAGAGCTGTTCGACAGTGGAATTTGCTGCCAAGGAGTGTGGTGGAGTCTCCTTCTTTGGAGGTCTTTAAGCAGAGGCTTGACAACCATATGTCAGGAGTGCTCTGATGGTGTTTCCTGCTTGGCAGGGGGTTGGACTCGATGGCCCTTGTGGTCTCTTCCAACTCTATGATTCTATGATTCTATGATGTTGACATGTATTTGGGGTCTCCTGTTGATGGAATGGTTACTATGGAAAATGCTTGCTACCTAAGGAGGCACCAAGCCAGAAAGATTCATATGTATGAAACTGTTTCTTTGGATATTATTTCCTATACCCAAACAAGAACAGAGAAGCAACCTTGATATTTTCCATACACCCTGGAATGCTGATATGACACAGTTAATAGGTTGAGCAGTGAGCCTCAGCAGTCTTAATTCACACGTCTGACCCATAACAGGCCATCCTCCCTGAACTCGGTGCTAGCATGCTTGCTACCAAGATGACGGATTGTGCATCGTGCTTCTTGCCTTGTGCAAAAGACCCCACCCAGCATCTGATCAGAGATGAACTGGCATTTGCTCTTCCCTGGCTCCACATCTGAAAGGTGCAGACAGGAGGCCTTGACATTGCCATCAGAACCTGAAGCAGGCCAGTTGGCGGGGTAAACCATGAAAAGTTGTTTGAGGTCATCCTTTTTGCATCATTCTGATGCCTCGGGGTGCAGTCCCCAATGTCCCTAATGTGTCTCCAACCCATATTGAACCTGCCAGTTATAATTCAGCCTAAGGCGTATGAAGCCAATTCTTGAGCCCAGCCAATGTGATAGTGTGGAAGAATCAAAAACAAAACAATCTCTTATTGTGACTAATTTAGGGTGTGAGCCAATCATTCCTGCTCGGCCCTGTCTGGCTAATCCCACCTCTGCAGAGATGGAAACAACAGTTGGAAGGCGGTACAGCCATCCCTCCCCTAATTGGTCAGGCTGCTGAAACAGTCTAGCCTCTTTCTCATATGCCATTCCTTCTAAGGGATGGAAGTAAAATTGCTCCCGCTGCATGAATTGACTGTAAATTGCAGACTTGGAATCTTTTTCTTCTCTCGCTCTCTCCTGCTCTTTCCCTCTCTCTTCTTTTGCTTCATTATCCTAGGTTTCCCCCTCCTTCTGCTCTGCAATGACTGCACCGCATGCGCCCAGGCGCGCCGCGCACACACACACACACACACTGACTTGGTCTCTCTGCTTTTAGCAATAATTTGCACATAATGGAACAGCCAGAGGGGGGTTTGATCAATGACCTCTGTCTCAGAGATGCTGTTCCAAGGGAAACACATCTGCCAACATAAAGTATTGGAGCAATCATAGCTCAGTGAGCGTCGTAATAAGCAACTGTTACACTAGAGCCATCAGTCACGTTCAGTTACAGACCTGAAAGGATACAGCACCTCAGGGAGCAATGTCCTTCTATAAATTTGGGCAGCAATGAAGAATGATTTGCAATCAAGTAATAAAAGGCCTAAAAAAGGTCCACCATGCATACTAACATCCAGTACAGCTGACAAAGGAAATAAAAAACCTTGGCATTGTTTGCTCGTTATGTAAACTACACAGCTGTCCAAGCAATTAAGATACGATTTTGGGAATTCTCTCGTAAAAATTTGCTAACAGAGCTTCCACTTGTGAAAGTGACATTCTTCTTTATCAGTAAAGTGCATTTCATTACGGTAATGCAATTTCATCTAGCTTAATAGTAGGAACTGCTTTAACCTTATGGCGAGAGTACATAAACATCATAAAATTAATGTCACCCCCATGCATTGTGGGAATAAATCTGCACCGTTTGACAGCAGTGATCAAGGGATGAAGAATCTGAACTGCACCTCCCACTTTGATATTTCAGAGATTGGGTCACAATCAGCTATGTGAGCATGTTGGCTTCCTAGTGGACTCACAGTTAAGATGTTAAAGGCAACAACAGCACAATTCAATTTTCCAACGTCATAGCCAATGGAAATATCGCTCCATTTTAAGCTGCGCTGGAAGTTAAGCATCAGACCAAAGAAATCTCCAAGGACGAATGAAGAAAGTGATGCAAACCCTTCCTGGTAGATGCTATTTTTATCTTGTGGATCATACAGAATCGCTGGGCATTTTCATAAATGCAATTGAAAACTTTGTTAGCTGAACTGAAGAAAGCCCAAGTTGTTGCTTGCTCCATCATAGCAGTCTATGAATATTCACTAGGATTTAACTAAGTACATAAGAAATGCCTGGTGAATTGGGTCAATGGCCCATCTAGTCCAGCATCCTTTTCTCAGCGGCCACCCAGATGCCTTTGGGAAACCCACAAGCTGACTAGAGCCCTCTCACTTCCTGTGGTTGCCAGCAACTGGTACTCAGAAATGTTACTGCCTCCAGCTGTGGAGATAGAACAACTGGAGGGGATTATTCAATTAGGTATTTACACTAGGTGGAACACTGGCAAACTGGCAGGACCAGGGCGAGGAAACTGTGGCACTCCAGAGGCTGCTGGACTACAAATACTATCCTCCTTTAGCACTGGCCATGCTGGCTGGGAATGATGGAAGTCAGAGTTTACGCAGCCCTATAGTACAATACCCTTACCCACTACAGCCACAATGTGGGCCTACAACCTCAATCATCTTGAATTAGATTATTTATAACGCCCACCTTTTATCAAGAGTTGGTTTTATTTCTTAAAACGTACACACTGCTTGAGTGCAAAAACATCAAAGCTGTTTACAAAAAAAGTTCCCAGTTGCAGGGATGATTCTAAGTGAACCACCACCTTCTCAAAGTCCCCTGTGCATTTGCCCTTAATGTCTGAAGAGGAATTTTTGCCTTCTGGAAAAGTCAGCCTCAGTACCGCCAGTTCATCTTCTTGAACTTCTCATAGTGATAGTCGTCGGTTGCCTTCTCATCTGGGGGGCGTTTGCAATTTGGTGGGAACCTCTCAGGTTCTGGTTTCTCAGTGTCTCCCACCCTGAGGGGATGGGCTTTGGGCTCTTCTTTGTTTCTCCGTACTGGTGCATTCAGCTCTTCGTGATAAAATCTGTTGTGCTGGGCGTAGCTGATGGCCATGTTCATTGGGACAAAGGAGGTTCTGCTGTCTTTCTTTTTGTTCTGCTGCTCAGCCAGCAATCGCACATTGGCCTCCTCAGTAGAAATGATGTTTTTGATCTTAGCTTCAATTCTGAGGTCCACTTCTGGGATGCTGCTCAGCATCTGATTGGACAGCATCTCCTCAGTCTTCTTAGCTGAAGAGGCCCGAATTGTTAAGTTGTGGGTGAACATATCAGATGACACAGCAATTCTTCAAACAGCTCTTGTTTATTCACAGACCAGGACAGAACTGAACTGAAGGGTTCAGTCAGCCTGCTTATATAGAGCTCCAGTACAACGTTACTGTAACAACTTTCTAAAACTATCCAATCACTGAACGTCACTTTCGATCCCTTATTTGCATAACTATCTACAGTATCCTCCTGCTGGCCCAGGGTGAGAACTTCAGTACATAACACGAATGTTCTCAGGCAGCTTATACAGACAGTCCCATGGGTTCTTCTGCTTCACTTTCTGTTCCTCGTTTTCCACAATTCCCTTCCTTCTCTTCAGCTCGGTTTCAATGTACTTCATCATATCAGCATCTTCATCCCTCCTGTTGGTCTCTGCAGCAAAAGAAGTCCCGAGGTTGAGGTCCTCTTCTTCACTGATCCTGGCCTTGCCCCTTCTTTCAGTTTCTTCATGTCCACCTTTCCACCGGTCTTTATTTTAAAGGGATCATCCACCAAAGTCGTTTCCTCTTGTAGTTTCTCCCCCATGAGCGGAGCAGCAGCACTCACTCCATTTGGCCTCCTCCTTAGACTCTGCACTTCTTTTGCTTCCTCTCGTTTTAGCCAGACCTCCTCAGTGACCTGTGCATCTTCATCATCATCCTCAGAGTCCACCTTCCTCTGACAGAAAGCCTTTCCCGCAGGCATGTCCCCGACTGCGTTGGCAGCGGACCCTTTTTTCCCCGTCGCTTGCGGGAGGAACAATAGAAGCAGAATCAAATTCCTTCCCCTGTTAGACAAAAGAGCAACAAAAGATTACCACCACTAGTCCACTAATAATATATTGTTTGCCATTCCCCAATTTTCTGGTGATTGCCTGAATGGGAAGATTTAGAAATTTCAGATTGAATCTGAAATTGGCCCAATTAACATTGTTAACTTATAGCAAACTATAGGTGATTTTAAGTGCATGACTGATTCATGCATGCATGCTTTTTCTTGATTAAATAGCAGCCAGTGGCAGCTTCTCTCCCAGGGCAAATCCAGCCACAGAGGCCCTGAGGCACAATGGGACCAGGGCAGGAGTTAAGGGTAAACACACCCTTTCTTCAATGCCCTAGTCTTGGTCCAGGTTGAGGTGGTGGCTGCTAGGAAAGGCTGTGCTTTAGTATAGAAAGAACAAGCATGCCAGGGCCAGTCGCTGGAATAACATCACATCTAGCTTGACCCTTTTCCGGCAGTTTTGTGCATGTTAGCAAGTATTGTGGTGGTTCAATGTGTGCCCAGACTGTGACACAATGAGACCAAAAATATGGGTTGAGCCAGGCTGTGCTGTACCATGGTCAGTCAAAGTACATGCATATCCATGCGAAGTGTCAACTCCTGTTGACTTCGTCCAGGTAAAACCAAATGGGATGTGAAATGGGATTCTTACTAAGGAACTGAGAGAGGAGCCCCTGTATTTTCAGTTTCTTCACCGCATGGTGGTCATGATGAGGGCTGTCCGAAAACATTTTGCTACCCGATATACGGAACCCCTTGTGTGTCCCCCAGAAGCCAGCTGGACTAGAAGTTAAGGTTTATTTCAATAGTGGCAATGGGCTTCCCCAACAGCACTAGGGGTCAGCAGGCTAGTCTAGTGGGTAGAGATGGCTGTGTGGCACACAGAGCTCTACCCTCCACCAAAGGGGAACAGCTAAGGGGCTCCAGATAAATGGAAGGGCAATGTCATCCCCCCCCCCATACACACCAGCATCTATTTTCTGATGTGGCTGACTCACTCTGTCCAAGTGTCAGTGCTGCCGCCGGTGATTACTAAATGCAACCAGTTCACATGCAAATATGGCTGCTGTGTGCTGAGATTAATGGTCATCTCAGAGTACGGTGATATCAGGAAAAAAATGGGGGGGTAGAGATGTTGCTGCCACACTATGAGATTGAAAGAAGCCGTGGTGTCCTTCTGTGATGTCTGAATCTTCCCTGGTCATCTGGTTTTCACACAGCACAGCAGAATTAAAATTGTGGGGCCTTTATTTTGAAGCAAGCCCTTCTGCATTCTGTGACTTATGGCCTCTTGTGACCAAAGAAAGCTGTGCTTTTGAGTTCACCTCTAAGAGAAATTTCTGCCATTTGCTTTCAGTCATAGCACACTGTCAAAGCTATATTTCAGCATCAACCAGTTATACAAGGTATCAGTCTGCCTCTTCTCCAATAAATCTACACAAAACATTTTTCTGTCATTAGAAGAAGAAATGAAGGACCACTTAATGTTTCGGGCTGACAAGATAGTGCCAGGAATTTTCCCAAAGGGTTTGACAATGCTCTGTTAAGTGTCATCTTAAAATTCACTGAGGAAATATTGTGCAATTTCCAATTCTCCACAGTAACATTTTCTTTATGCATTTTTCACAACTACTTTCCCAATGCATAAAAAAGATAAGTGTCCAAAATTACTCAATTTAAAGTCTTTACGCAGGTAGAAAACTGTCCTCAATAAATGTCCTATCCTGTTTATTGTTTTATTAAAAATGGAGGAAAGACGACTGTAAGAGTGGGAGGATACGAGAGAGAATTTCCCAAAATGGTTGGGCATTCCAGCTGGGAAGGCAGAGCCTTGGCAGTGGCTACCCCTTTACAGGGGTACCTCTGGTTACGAACTTAATTCATTCCGGAGGTCCGTTCTTAAGCTGAAACCGTTCTTATCCTGAGGCGCACTTTCGCTAATGGGGCCTCTCACTGCACGCGGAACTCTGGCACGCGATTTCCATTCAAATCCTGGGGCAAAGTTCACAACCAGGAGCAGCTACTTCCGGGTTAGCGGAGCTCTTAACCTGAAGCATTCGTAACCAGAAGCGTTCATAACCAGAGGTACCACTGTATAGTGTTTTGAGGGAGTGATACAAGTGTTCCCTTTTCTCCCCCTTTCCCCTTGAGTGGGGTTGGCAGGAGAGCATTCAGCCATAGGTGCCTGGGATACATCTCTCAGAGCATCAACATAGCATTCCAGATCACACCAGGTCTTATTTGCAGGAGGAAAAACCTGCTTTCGCCGGAACAAAACGTTGCTGAGTTCCCTGACAATCCCATTTCTCACAGCATCAGCACAGTCTCTAGGCCAGGGATCAGTAAACTTTTTCAGCAGGGGGCCGGTCTACTGTCCCTCAGACCTTGTTGGGGGCCGGACTATATTTTGGAGGAGGGGAAATCAACGAATTCCTATGCCCCACAAATAATCCAGAGAGGCATTTTAAATAAAAGCACACATTCTACTCATGTAAAAACACACTGATTCCTGGCCCGTCCATGGGCCGGATCTGGCCCCCGGGCCTTAGGTTGCCTACCCATGCTTTAGGCAAATAGATCTGAACCCTAACCCTTGCAACGACTTACTCGTCCCAACTATGCACCAGGTACTACACATTATGAGTAGATGAAACCAGTAGGTTTATTGTACCAGAAAACCTTTGTGCATTCCTGCTTGCATACTGCAAATTACAATTTTTAATACTTATTGCTGTTTATATTTATGCTGTTTAAAAAACCCTCAAAGTGACTTGCAAAACAAATCTTACTGCAAAGACATGATGATCAGCCAGCACAAACATCAAGCACAAACACCATGGGCTAGATCCAAAAATGGTTTTTGGTGATGGGACTGCAGTCCAGTAGAGGCTCCTGCTGGAGGAAAAGAGCGGATCCAACTTTTCCACCATCTTCCTGCAGCTTTCAACCCCACTTCCTGCACTCTTCTAGGTGGTTTACCAACACAGGAGCTGCAACAGAAAGTAAAATCAGCCAGTGCCATTTCCTCCCACTTCCTCCAGTTGGGATGTCCTATGACAGGCATAGGCAAACTCGGCCCTCCAGATGGTTTGAGACTACAATTCCCATCATCCCTGACCACTGGTCCTCTTAGCTAGGAATGATGGTAGATGTAGTCCCAAAACATCTGGAGGGCCAAGTTTGCCTATACCTGTCTTATGAGCTAACTCCACTCATGGGAACTCTAGATCCAAGCCCATGAAAGGCATTAGCTTAAGGATTTGGGGTGGGGCAGGTTCCACATAGGATTTGGGGTCATTAGACAATCAGGAGGCAGATGAGTGTGAAGAAATGCAGCAGAATATACCTGTAGCACCTGCCAAAATGGCCAATGTAAGTAAGCCAAGCCACATGCCAACTTATTTCCAACTGTCTATAATATAACTAAAGCACGGTATCACCCTTCTTTATAATACTGGTGCTCAGAAACAGTGTACTATCACCTGATCACCAGTTTTTTGGGCGACCTATGCTACATCACATCTTTACAATCTGCATTAAACCAGAATAATACGATCATTTTCAGAACCATTCAATGACTTTTTTTTTCTTCCTAGGATGGAAAAGCAAATGGTCACCACACCCCATCTCAGCCAAGGAATGCAAAGTTATTTTGGTACCTGGGCAACAAAATCCAGCAAGCACCTGCCCACTTCTCAGAGGCAAAAGAAGTACAACAACAACAACAACAACAACAACAACAACAATAATTTTTTAAAAAATTAATTGCTGCACTTTCCTGACACGCAAAGTCAGCTGCCTGAGGTGTCCAATTCACTCTGCCTACTGGAAGGACCGATCCTACCAGAACAGTTCATATACAAAATTATGAATAGATATTGGAATCTCCCATTCACCCAACAGCGGCAAGAGTCTTGATAGCACAAGGATGGAAGAATGAGGAAATCCCAACGAAAGGACAGTGGCAAGAAAAACTGATGAGTTATGCAGAGTTGGCTAAATTGACATATAAATTGCGAGACAAGGACAACTGTGACTTTAAGGAAGAATGGGAGCTTTTTACAACTTCTCTAAAAAGACAACAAAATGAACTGGACTCCTTGGCAGGTTTTGAATAAACACACACAAATTTATTGTTTGATAACATGTTAGATAGATAATGTAAGGATATGTACAATTTTATAACATGCAGAGAATAATATGTGCTGAGAAATCAGAGAGAGGCACTGAGGGAAGTCCTGGGGGGGGGGAGGGAAGGATGGAAGGGAGGGGGAGGGGGAATTAATGTAAGTGATTATATGGTTTCATAATTTGTTATGTTGAAACTGCTAATAAAAGTATTTCAAAAATAAATAAATCTCCAACTCACCCATTTGAACGTACCGTATTTTTTGCTCTATAAGACTCACTTTTTCCCTCCTAAAAAGTAAGCGGAAATGTGTGTGCGTCTTATGGAGCAAATGCAGGCTGTGCAGCTATCCCAGAAGCCAGAACAGCAAGAGGGATTGCTGCTTTCACTGCGCAGCGATCCCTCTTGCTGTTCTGGCTTCTGAGATTCAGAATATTTTTTTTCTTGTTTTCTTCCTCCAAAAACTAGGTGCGTCTTGTGGTCTGGTGCGTCTTATAGAGCAAAAAATACGGTATGAGGTTTTTAAATCCACACTTTTTATCATTCTACTTGGAAGTACCAGAAGGTTAATAGATAGCTTAGTTAAAACAAAAGCAAAAGCAAAAAAGGCCACGTGCTAACCTTTGTTTTAAAAAAGGCTTTGTGGTTGAGTTTCCTCAGACTTCCTCAACTAGTTCCTTTCTGGAAACACTTGTGATGAAAAACCTTAATTGTTTTCCTTTCCATACCTCAGAAGGTCACACACGGGCAAGAGCCAGGGACATGCCCCGGATTTCTATCAACTCCAGCATTTGAGTGCCGGGGAGAACCCCAGGTTGTTGCTTTCAACTCTCTAATGGAGCCACAGAAGGGAGGAGGCAGGGGGGGAAACAATTAATACATCAGAACTCTCTGCCAGGCTTTTATGGCATTACAGGCTTTTTCCGCTATAAAGGAACATATTGAATCTTTAGAGCACAGCCCATTCTTCACTGTTTCAGTTGTCTCCTTTTGTTTACATGTCCCTGCCATCCTTCTTTGTGAATTGAATGCTAAACTATCTCTAGGGAGATGTTAGATTGCTTACAGAATGCCTCAGCAGATGGTGGTTCCGGTTGCAACAGAAGGCTGTGATTACACCTGAACTCTGCAAGAACTCGAAACTTAAACAGAAAAACAAGATAAATGAGGAATCCTTAAAGTTCTCTTTTCTCTCCACGGCGTCTGCAGCAGGGGAGAAAAATAATCCACAGGGTTTAGAATAATAATTTTAAAAAGGGACAAGATCCCATCCTTCAGAGTTTCTTCATTACATTACAGGGCTCTCATTATAGAATTGTATTAGTGGTGCATTTCACCATTGGACCTTCTGTTATCAGCAATGTTGGGTAGCTCTTCAAGACAGTGAAACGGAGGTGGTGGACTCCCCTTCACTGGAGGTTTTTAAGTGAGATTCCTGCATTGCAGGGGGTTGGACTAGATGACCCTCAGGATCCCTTCCCATTGTACAATTCTACAATTCTATTATTTATTCAAGATCCAGGAGTATTTACTGCACAGAATGATTCCACCACCTCCAAATAAACGTTTTCTGGCTCTGTATGTTCTGGTTTTGTCAAGCACACTTCACCTGACACTACAGACACAAAAACATTCCTAGGGTCTGAAACCTCCCCAAATAGACATTAGAAATCTCACTGGAGTAGTACAACACACATAAAAACCTGTTAGTGTGATTTTTTTGGTTTGGATTGAATGGAGGTTAAAGTGCAACAACATTCTGTATTGTTTATGAATTTAATCATTCATAAACAATAATAGGAAAGACAAATTAAACTTCCTGTCCTGTCCCCTAAACACTTCTCTGTGTTCCTCTAAAGCATCTCTTGGGAGTTGTATCCTGTAACAACAACAAAATTCCTGGACACTTTGCCATTTGGGGAGGCATAAATCAAAGGCACAGACGCGCCCTCCCTATTCATACGTCAGCTGGCAGCAGATGTTTTATTGTACAGCCCGAGAGGGCTGAAAATAGGTAGATCCAATATGGATTTAACATTTCTTGCACTTTGCAGTAACTAGATCTATAAATTAAGAGGGGGGAAAGTGCAAGACAAAGCACTATAGCTGAACACACTCCATTACTCAACTTTGGTCGAAGCACTGAGCTCAGGTTGTTCTCAGCCTATCAAAAAGGAGCCTGTATTTGAAAAGAGAATTGTCCAGGATGACATCATGCGGCTGGTCCAGAAACAAGAGGAAACGTCTTTTCCCCTCTAGCTCTTAACACAATTTCATAGCAAAGAGTTATGGGCAGAGCATTACATCCGCTGCAACGTTTGTTGCTTCCCATGGCAAAAGTGCATGAAAAACAAGACTAATAAATGGCAAAGGAACAGAACTTCCTGAACTTCTTTAAAACAGATTATTATTATTATTTTCTTTGTCCATGTAGCCCCTTAAACCCAAGTTGCTGTAGTTAAAAGTGTGGGATGTAAAACTGCAGTCAAGTACAGTGGTACCTCGCAAGACGAATGCCTCGGAAGACGAAAAACTCGCAAGACGAAAGAGTTTTACGTTTTCTGAGTTGCTTCGCAAGACGGATTTCCCTATGGGCTTGCTTCGCAAGACGAAACGTCTTGCGCCTTTTTTTAAAAACCGCCAATGCATTCCTATGGGAAACCGTCAATATACAGTGGTGCTTCACAAGACGAAGAAACTCGTAGAATGAAAAAACTCGCAGAACAAATTAATTTCGTCTTGCGAGGCACCACTGTACAACATTTCTACAGTGGACATGTTAGGGGATGTTTTGTACCACTCAGGAGAAGACTTCCTGTTTCCCCCTAAGCTGGGACAGACTTCCACTACATGTGACTTGAAGAGGGGGTGGTCTGTTGTACTAGCATGGAGGAGCATATAGCTTCCATGTTCTGATCAGTGTGTGTTCTCCATTTTGTATGTTTGGAGAAGTGACTGCTTAGTTGCCGTCACTTGGGACTAACTTCTTTATGGAATAGTTCTAGTTGTTATGTAACCTAAGCCTACCTTCAGGGATATGTCTGTGAACCTGAATGAATCTGTGAGTGAACTACAGTGGTACCTCAGGTTACATACGCTTAAGGTTACATACGCTTCAGGTTACAGACTCCGCTAACCCAGAAATAGTGCTTCAGGTTAAGAACTTTGCTTCAGGATGAGAACAGAAATTGTGCTCCAGCGACGCGGCGGCAGCAGGAGGCCCCATTAGCTAAAGTGGTGCTTCAGGTTAAGAACAGTTTCGGGTTAAGTACGGACCTCCGGAACGAATTAAGTACTTAACCTGAGGTACCACTGTACTTTTATATTAACGCTAATCAGATTCTTGTGTTTTTAAAAGGGGTTAGAAGGGATTTTACCAGGAAGGAATCTTTAATACAGTGGTGCCTCGCAAGACGAAATTAATTCGTTCTGCGAGTTTTTTCGTCTTGTGAATTTTTTCGTCTTGCGAAGCACCACTGTGTATTGACGGTTTCCCATAGGAATGCATTGGCGGTTTTTTAAAAAAGGTGCAAGACGTTTTCGTCTTGCAAAGCAAGCCCATAGGAAAATCCGTCTTGCGAAGCAACTCAGAAAACGAAAAACTCTTTCGTCTTGCGAGTTTTTCGTCTTGAGAGGCATTCGTCTTGCGAGGTACCACTGTAGTAAGAGTCAGATGAGTCAACAACAAGCTGTTTGCTGTGTAATTTAAAAAGGGGGATGTTTGGAACTCTAGTAGAATATGGAACTCATTAAATACTATATCCTCGCCTGCCTCCCTAATCATCCCAACAAAGTGGCAAATTCATGAAGGATAAGACTATCTCTAGCTACTAAACATTGCTGTCAGAGGCAGTGCTGGAAACCCTGGAGGGAAGAGGGCTGTTGCTGTTGAGAAGGATGCTGGAAATGATGGGCCACTGGCCTGATATAAGAAACTTTTCTTATATTCTTAGAGTATCTGTGTTAATTTTTGTTTAAATATTGAGCCAGGTCTTATGACTTCATGCACAGAATCTTAGCATGAACACACATTTTTTTTTGCAGTACTTGAAGTACTGTGCAAACAAGCATATTTCAAATATTACTTGCATCAAAGCTGTACATATTTTGTTCTTATTTGCTTTAGATAATAACACATTTCAGGATTTTGAAAGGAAGAAAAAGCACAGGCAACACCAGACCACCTTTCAAGATATAAGACATTATTCCGGGAATCCTTGTCTTAAGTTCTTTCGTCTGATACCTGCAAACAGCAACTGCATACAACAACTATACTTTGCGAAGGCATATGTGGAACATTACAAAGAACAAGTTCATTTTCTGCAAATACTGCTTCTTAAGGTTGTTGCGTTTGTCACTTGTATTCGTAAAGACATACGTGGAACACAAAAAAGCTTCTATTTGGACATTACGTATATAAGAACTGATCTATTTATATTTCCTGTTCAAAAGGTTAGTCTTTAATTGCTTCTACTTAATTTGATAATGTGAAAAGAGTTATGTTTATAAAGAATTCATATAGTTAAACACATTGTGGGTGTTACTGTTAGTTGGATTTACATAACTAAAGGATTGATAGTGTTGTGCATGAGTTCTTCTAGCATATATTATGGTAAGAATCCTTCTGCGTGCTGTTGAGGGCCCATAGTTTGTGTGTAACTTTCTCATTTGCTAATATGCAATGAGAGGTCCTTTTCCATTTCTGGAGCTATCTGAAAAGAAGGACATGCAAGAATGCATGAAGAGCTCGCTGGATTAGGCCAATGGCCCATCTAGTTCAGCATCCCATTCTCACAGTAGCCAACCAGATGCCGGTGGAAAACCTGTAAGCAGGACCTAAGCACAAGCTTGATGCCATTAGGAGCATTCTTCCATGAGCATGCATGGCTTGTGGGTAAGACACATCCAGCATGCTCTGCTGGTGGCTTACAAATGGGCCAAGGCATGGAAAAACCAAGCAATCATGCTGTTTCGCTTCTGAGGATGCAATGACCAGCCCTTGTTCTCTTAAGATGGTTGCCTGCATCTCAGTTTGTATATTTATAAGCAAAGAAATTTCATTTGTCTCCAGTGCACTCTACCTCCCTCCCTACCCACAAGAAAATAGACTGTGCACTGTACTTACAGCTCAGGCAAAGGGCAGGTTCTGCCCACAAAGCCATTTATCCACTCTGTTGCAGATTGATCAGTCTGCAAACACCTACAACTACAACTTTGGAATAACTGCTTGCATCAGGATGATAACGAGTATAATTTTAAAATTTATGTCTCATTATTCTGTTCATAGGAGGGATGAACCATGGAGCCTGGAGCTTGCCGATCAGAAGGTCGGCGGTTCGAATCCCTGTGACGGGGTGAGCTTCTGTTGCTCGGTCCCAGCTCCTGCCCACCTAGCAGTTCGAAAGCATGTCAAAGTGCAAGTAGATAAATAGGTACCACTCCAGTGGGAAGGTAAATGGCGTTTCTGTGCACTGCTCTGGTTCGCCAGAAGTGGCTTAGTCATGCTGGCCACAAGACCTGGAAGCTGTACACCAGCTCCCTCAGCCAATAAAGCGAGATGAGTGCTGCAACTCCAGAGTCGTCCGTGACTGGACCTAAAGGTCAAGGGTCCCTTTACCTTTTATTCTGTTCATACAGCAACCAGAATAGCTTAACCACAAAAGAGAACTACTATCATGGTGCTAAGTCTATTGTTACATCAGCACAAGGATATGCACTTGTACCACAACATTGTCCCCTCATGCACTCCCTAAATCTGTTCCATGCACTCCCCTGACCCTCTGGAGCAGATCTGAGGAGGGCACAGGGGGCAGAGAAAGGGAGGTTCCATTACATACATGGAAATTCTTGTGCAAATGGGAGAAGATAGTTGAAGTCTGCCCTATTTTTTTGTATTGCAAAATTGCAAACAATTAAGAGCACCAATCACTTAGAAGTCAAATAAAAAACAGCAGCAGAGTGAAACTTTAAAAGGAGGGCCTGGACAAGACCTGCCAAGGAAAATAAAGAACTTATTTATGTATGCTACAACAGCGGCAAGAATCTTGATAGCACAAGGATGGAAGAATGAGAAAACCCCGACAAAAGAACAGTGGCAAGAGAAATTGATGAACTATGCAGAACTGGCGAAACTGACATGCAAATTGTGAGGTAAGGACAACTGTGACTTTAAAGAAGAATGGGAACCTTTTACAAACTATTTAAAAAGACAACAAAATGAACTGGACTCCTTGGCAGCTTTTGAATAAACACACACAAATTTATTGGGTTAATATAGTGGATAGATAATATAAGGATGTATACAATTTTACAATATGCAGAGAACAATATGAGTTGAGAAATCAGAGAGAGGAGCTGAGGGAAGTCTTGGGGGGGGAGGGTTTGTTGGGGAGGGGGAAAAGGGGGGAATAATGAATTTTATTTGTTTTGATAATTGGTTATGTTGAAATTGTTAATAATCAGTTTTTTAAAAAAAAAATCTTTAAAAGGAGGGCCAGCCCTACTATTAGACAGAATGAGGCAGCCGCCTCAGGTGGGAGATCCTGGGGGTGAGCAACAGCTATGAGCTGTTTGAGAACAGAGCTGTGTGCTTTACTGCCTACCCGGCACCATTAAGCTATGCTGCTGCCCAGAAGACGCTGTTCTGTCAGCAGTGCTGAAATAAGGTTTAGCTACCAGCCGAGTTGGCTCTCAAACACGGAGTCGAGAGGGTGTCATCTTGGCCTTTGTCAATGGAAGCAAAACTTCTTGGGCTGGCCCTGATGAAGAGCCTGAGGAAATAAAAGCATTCTCCATTTATTTCTAACAGATAGTAAAGAGCAAGGCTGATGAATCTCCACAGGGAGAGTATACCAGAACTTCAGTGCCTTCAGCAAAAACGCTTGGCAAATATTTCACTGCAGATTTCAGGATTGGAAAGGAACAAAGTATCTTTCAAGTGTTCAAATTCAAAATGACCTCAATGGATCAAGAAAGGAACTATATCTTGTTTTTAACTCCACATTTTAGGATATGTGAAAGAAGATTTTGTTTTTATAAATTCAGGAATCTATCTTAGGATATGATGTTGCATTAGTAGAAGCGATGTAACCTGATCCTGGTTATAATAAATTTATCGTACATTTAGTGCCACCCGCACACTGTGGCACTACACAATACTGCCTCCACCCAGTCACACTCCATGTTCACCTTTAAAGGACTAGCTGCAGAAAACAGAAAATGCTGGATTTCAGGACATTGGTAGAACAGCTGGACATGGCACAAATTAACCAGAAGAACCATGGGACATTCTTCCTGGAAGTCTGAATTTTCAAGCAGGAAGAGAAAGATTGTAAAACAGTTGTCAACACATAACAACTCATATTAAATCTGAGTACAGACAGAAAAGCAGAGCTGCAAAAGTAAAAATGCAGACATGAAGCTGTGTGTAAATAAAGGTATTGCTTAGTACCACCACATCCATTTTTCTGCTTAACCACATAGACTAGGGGTCAGCAACCTTCCGCCTTAGAGCCATATGCAGCCCTTGGCCTAATTAGATGCAGCTGGCATGGAAAGGGGAAAGAGGGATGGCACAGAAGGGAGAGGGAAGGGAGTGCCAGAAAGAGAAAAAAGGGTGACAGCCAGGAGAGAGAAGGGGGTGGTCCCTTTTGGTCTCAGCACCACCAATTTTGGGAGTCTAACACACACACACACACACTTTTGACTCCAGCCCTGCCTACTTTTGATTCCAGTCCCAGTATTCAGCCTCCAAGGTACTGCAGCGTTCAACTTTTTTTTTTTTTAAGGCTGCCCACCCCTGATATAAGCAATGCAGGTTTCAAATTCAGAATTGCCTGGGCTCATTAAAACTGTAGCAATATATTTCAGTGGGGATGGATTTCAATCTAGCCCGAGTAAATTTATTTTTGTGTATTCAAGAGAAGGTTGCATTCAAGCAGCAATTTGGTCTTCTCCCACTAAGTTAAAAAAATAATAATGGAAACTGTTAATTACGGAAATAGAAGAGATTTGAGAAGAAGACAGAAAAAAGCTCTCCTTGCTACACCTTGGAGCCTGCTAATAGCTCCTTTAGTGACACCTAGTGCAGTCAGTGGAGATGAGGCACTATTAAACGCTGTGGCTGAGACACACTGCCTTGTTAATGTTACTTTGATTTCCAATAAAATGAGCTAACTCAATAGTGCTGAAAGGCAACCATTTCTTTTAGGCTCCAATTTGCATGCATATTCTAATTCACATTTGAATCTTTGAAAGGAAAAAAAGGCAGCTAAGCTTATGGACCATACTGTCTGCTCAGTTCGTCACTTAACTGTTAGAACCACTGGGTCATTAATATCAATAATGAGAGAGAACTGCAATTAGGATCCAAATGAAATATGCCATGCCTCAGTTGATTTATTAGAATGTTTGTCAGTACAAAATGCCGCGGCACAGTAGACAAGGCTGCTGTGCTTGGATTGCTGCCTTCTCTCTAAATGGGAATCAAGAAAAATATTCACAGGGGCGATCATTCCATTACTGAATGGGAATTCAGAATATAAAGCTGAACTTTCTTTAAAAAAAAATAAAGCAGCAGTGCCTTGCTAACTCATATTAATGTTGGGCGGTGTATTACCAATTATCGAGTGTTGTCAATTAGCGAGTAATTATTTTCTTGCTGCTGATCTGACCCTTTCACTCTTTCCATTGAACACCTCCCATTGGCTCCTCTTTGCACGGTTAATCAAATCTAAACTACTTGCCATTATTTTCAAGGGCTGGTGGTACTCAATCTCTGACTTACATTTCAGATGGTTTCCCTAATCCCATTTCCTCAAGCAGACTCTCCGCCTGGCAGAACGGACTCACCCATCCATTTAGTTAGAAATTATAGCTAGTGGGTGGGGGAGTCAAAATGGCTGGCAGGAACAAATTTTATACCCAAGGTAATTGGAACAAACTACTGAGGGAAGTGGTGTGTTCTTCCCTGCATGCAGCTTTCATATCAAGGTCCACCCCCACCCCCACCCCCAGCAGATATGACACATCAGGCAGCCAAATCACTTTAAAGTCACATCCATTTCAGAAAGGAAGAGATAAACACATGCTTATCCAATCCAGTCTACTGTATGGTAGTGGAATATCTGATGCAAGATCTATTTATTTATTCATCTTTATTACGTTTTGCGTGGACAGGCGGAACCCCCCCGAACCCCAGGCAGAATAATGACACCCGACAATGTTTCCAAGCACAATTCAAAGTGCTGGTGCTGACATTTAAAGTCCTAAATGGCCTCGGCCCAGTATACCTGAAGGAGCATCTCCATCCCCATCGTTCTGCCCAGACACTGAGGTCCAGCGCCGAGGGCCTTCTGGCGGTTCCCTCGCTATGAGAAGCCAAGTTACAGGGAACCAGGCAGAGGGCCTTCTCGGTAGTGGCGCCCGCCTTGTGGAACGCCCTCCCACCAGATGTCAAAGAGAAAAACAACTACCAAACTTTTAGAAGACATCTGAAGGCAGCCCAGCTCAGGGAAGCTTTTAATGTTTAATTGATTATTGCATTTTAATGTTTTGTTGGAAGCCACCCAGAGTGGCTGGGGAAACCCAGCCAGATGGGTGGTGTATAAATAATAAATAATAATAATAAGTATTATTATTATTATTATTATTATTATTATTATTATTATTATTTATTAGATTAAAATTGGCCACAACTTTATTAAACATTCAGATGTAGGAATACCTTGGCTTAGACATTGGGCATTTATCCCTCCCAGTCCCCAGCCGGGGATCTGGGGAACATCAGGGTTATCCAAAGTGTGTGGGGATTGGGCTGACTCTGAAGAACGTCTGTTCAAGCAGAGAGCCCACCCCCCCATTTCGTCGCGTCGTAGGGGAGAACACTGACAACCCATTGGCATATGGCCAATGCCTCCCCTCAAAATACCCCTTTAACGGAGAACCCTGGGATCACCGCCACAGGGAGGGCGTGGTCACCGCTTCATGCCCCCTCCAATTGAAGGAAGATAAACTAAAGGATTCTGCCCAAGGCCTAAAAACCTCCAAAGTTGTGACATTTTGCTATGGGGAAGGCAAAACCTGCCAATGCAGGGCAATTCCTTCCTTGCCTCTCAACAGCATCCATCAAAGACCGCAGCAGTGCCCGCATAGCTGTAAAGAAGAAGGTTAAACTGCAAAAGTAAAAGGTTTAATATATAAAGACATTAAGGAGATTAAGAGATATCAGTATTAAGATATTAAGAATAAGATAAAGATTGGTTTAAGATAGAGGGAAGGGATTTGCTGATTAAATATAAGATTTGGAATACAGTGAGGGGAGGCGTGGGGAAGTCAGGGAAATAAGTAAATGCAAAGAATATTATGAAGTTGGAATTGTTTTTATTTGTCTTTTCTCTCTTTTTCTTTTTTGTATTGTCGTGTGTGTTTTTTGTCGCTTTATATTTTTGTATTTTTGTATTCTTTTGTTGTTGTTCTCTTATTTATGTAAAAACTCCAATAAAAAATATTATTAAAAAAAAAATAAACTGCAAAAGAAGGCATGAACTGAGGGAGGGCAGGGTGGGGGAAGTTCTGGAGCCGACTGAGGACTAACAGGTAAGTTACACCCCCTATTGTAAGTGTGGGGCAGTCCTGACTCTACTGATCTTAGTCTAACAACCTACTGGCTGTGAGTGCCACTCCCTGCAAGGCCCTTTCCATCTGGCCTGGGGGGCGGGGCCCAGGCTCACCCTGCCCTACTTTAGTGACTGCTTTTAAATGTTTTAAAACAGTTTTAATTTGTGGTGTTTTAGATTTTGGTTTATGGTTTGGTTTTTGTTCTGTTGGAGTGGGATTAACATTTAGTTGGGGCTGGGGATTAGTTTAATTTTTAATATAACTGAATTGCTTTTCGTTTTGCTTTTAATTAGTTTCTGTTGCTTTCTATAGTTTGTATTTGGCTTTTAAGGGGAGAGGGTCAGGGCTGCCTGGGAGTGGGCCCCAGCCAACAGAATGGCTGGGGCAGGTTCCACGGGGGGGGGGGGATGCACTGGGACGCCCAATCTCAGTGATCACAGGTAGAAGGAGGAGTTATGCTATGACCAGACCATGTCATTACCAAGGAGGCAGGTTTAGTCGTTGTTTGAAGACTATCCCTGCCTCCGAGTCTGGTCTGGACCGGATGGCTACTGGAATCAACAAGGGAGACTCACATGACCTGAAGGTGCTGCTGTGCAATGCCAGGTCAATGCTTCATAAGACCACTGCCATTCACGACTTGATCGTGGATGGAGGACTTGACCTGGCATGTGTGACAGAGACTTGGTTGGATGAAGCAGATGGGCCTGTCCTTGCCACTGCTTGCCCACCAGGTTTCTCGTATACATAGCAACCCAGGTCATATGGGTGGGGAGGGGGTGTTGCAGTGATTTTTAGGAAGTCACTAGCTTACACCGGGTGTCCTATTGGGAAGATCCAGTTTTCTGAGTGCATGTTCTGGAAGTTGGGCAATAGGGGCAGTACAGGATTCCTTTTGGTGTACCGACCTCCCCACTGCACCAAGGATTCCCTGCCCGAGCTGCTTCAGGTCATGGCAGATGTTCTCCTGGAGACACCTAGTTTGGTTTTCCTAGGGGATTTTAACATCCATGCCAACACAAGGGGCTGCTTGGGAGTTTGTGGAAAACATGGCCTCCATGGGGCTGTCCCTGAATAAGTTTGGCCCAACTCATAGTTGCGGACATGCCTTAAACCTGGTGTTCACCTCTATTGATGTGGGTGATCTGACACTAATTAAAAGCGAAACAAGAGAAGTGCCATGGTCAGATCACTTCCTAGTGCAACTGGACTTCTCCGCAACCCTTCCCCTCTGCAGGGAGGTGGGACTGATTCAGATGGTCCGCCCCCACCACTTAATGGATCCAAATGGTTTCCAGAGAGTGGTAGGGGATGTTTTATCCCATGTTGATGGCCTTTCAGCTGATTCCTTGGTGGCCCACTGGAATGCGGAGTTAACCAGGGCTATCAACTATCCACCACCCCACCAACTGCTATGTCATATTCGAAACTGCTTTCTCAATTCTCATCCAGAGGGGTTTGCCCAACTTGGAGCTGGTGTTTGCAAAATACAAGTCCAATTATCCCTTGGGAACTAGTTATACAGTTCCCATGGACCCTGGCCATGGATCTCTCAAGTTTTTGACAAGGCTGGGCAAAGAGGGGCTTTGTTGTTGTTGTTGTTGTTGTTTAGTCATTCAGTCATGTCCGACTTTTCGTGACCCCCTGGACCAGAGCACGCCAGGCACTCCTGTCTTCCACTGCCTCCCGCAGTTTGGTCAAACTCATGCTGGTAGCTTAAAGAACACTATCCAACCATCTCGTCCTCTGCCGTCCCCTTCTCTTTGTGCCCTCCATCTTTCCCAGCATTAGGGTCTTTTCCAGGGAGTCTTCTCTTCTCATGAGGTGGCCAAAGTATTGGAGCCTCAGCTTCACGATCTGTCCTTCCAGTGAGCACTCAGGGCTGATTTCATTAAGAATGGATGAGTTTGATCTTCTTGCAGTCCATGGGACTCTCAAGAGTCTCCTCCAGCACCATAATTCAAAAGCATCAATTCTTTGGCGATCAGCCTTCTTTATGGTACAGCTCTCACTTCCATACATCACTACTGGGAAAACCATAGCTTTTACTATACGGACCTTTGTTGGCAAGGTGATGTCTCTACTTTTTACTCTACTTACTCTGCCTATTTGCTGGTGATGAAGAAAGAGGTAATCACATATGGTTTTGATAACAAGCTATCTTTCTCTGATCTCTGGGTTCTGCAACTTTCTCTAAGGTAGATACAAGTCTGGGAACAAAGGTTTATGGAGGGATGCCTGGTCTACCTGGACTCCGATCACACCTACAAGGAGTCGGGCATTGCAGTGGCAGCAGCATAGCAACTGTTAACTCATTTAAGGTCAGAGCTTTATTGGCCAATTGCCACAGTTAATTAACCTCAATCTCCATGATGAATTTTCATAGCAAACCTAGCTAATTCCTCTATTTTTTGAAAAAAAAATGGGGTTATTTTATAATTAAAAAAGTAAATTTCTCAATACAGAAAATAACATCACCAGGGATTCCTCTTTATATATTTGTTTTCTATTCAAGGGTAAGACTAGGCATATCAATGAAGGTGAAAGTTTATGGAAAGTTGTGTGTATATTGTCCATTGTTTGTGTTGCAGTGTTAAGGTATTATTAACCTTTGTTCATCTACCAGAGAGATGTTGTGTATTCAGTCAGAGGACAGGGACAGCTGTTATTGGAGACAGGTTCACCTGCTTAATAATTTCTGCTTGTCATGCAGCTGTAAAAGGGTCAAGTTATATTGGGATGCTTTAGAGAAGGTTTTTGCTTTAAAGGTGGTCTTGAGGATAATTTTAGTGAAGAAGAGGGAAAACATGGTGAACAGGTAAAATACAGGAGAACTTCGGAACTGACTAAGAGGGGAGAAATAAAAAATGTAATTTCATTACTTTTGACTTTAATTTGTTGTTATTCCTTGTAATCTGCATAACAATCTAAATCCGAACTAGAGTTATACATAAATGGAGATTTTACATTACAAACTTTGAATTTGATCCTGGTGGGTTTTTTTAAAAAATAGATGTTCTTTAAATGTGTTGGCAGTTTCATATCTGTTTATTTATTGTTGTCAAGTGTAAATTACCAAATGCCTTAAACTCCCACTTATTAAATATTGTCAGAGTTCCAATAATGCTTGTCAAATACTAAATCCATTCAATGTCAGCTATAAAATGCCATACTGCATGTCAGCTATCAATTTCTGTCAGTTAGAGCTGCAAACTTAAATCATTTTAAGCAGCAGATTAATTATCTAAAACTTTAGCCTCTAATCCTACACACATTTATCAGGGAATTGCTGCTGAATTAAAGGGGATTTGCTTCTGAGTAGACATGGATGGAATTTCACTCTTAGTTGATTAATCAGGTGGGCCCGATGAAGGCCAATTTTAATTGAAAGGGCCAACAGCTTGAAGTGTGCTTGTTGTTTTTTTTGGCATTATTTTGACTGTGGTATGTTATTGTAACAGAGAATGGAAGACAAAATATTTAAAATGATGGTACCTTCTGACAATGCAAAACTGTGCAAAGAAATATATGGTTTACTGGTAGTAAGCTTTGTGTATTAAATAGCAAATTATCTCACTCTGCCATTAGTGTCTCAGAAAGGTGAATATACTGGGGTTATGGTAATAGGAATTTTTATTTAAGAGATTAATCAGGGGAAATATTCTATACATAACTGACAATTCTACAAATATTCAAGACTGGATTTCAACATCAAAAATCATTGGATTTCAAATACTGATGCGAAATAGAAGGTTGACTAATCAGACACATGAGTAAATCTTATCTTTCACGCCTTCTTTGGTACTCACAATAGTCCATCATTTGCAAATCCCCACGTATCATTTTTTTCATAAGACAGCCAACAAATAATAATAATAAAGAAACAATGCCATCAGCTACTTTTGCAATGCATTCCAAACAAGGAACAATTTTCAAACATTTCATCTAGACCCAATCCTTTGTATCGTAACCTATCAGTTAATTTGGCTGATTTAACAGGCAACACTGTTGAGGAATTATTGGGGTTGAAACCAAATCAGGGATATCGGTCCATAATATATATGTCATTCCTCTACTGCAAGGTATGCAGTGTGAAGAAAGAGTCGTCAGCTATGTTCTACATGAATGTCATGGTTTGCCTCTGGCTTCTTGCCATTTACCCTTAGTGATTTTCTACTCGGAAAGGTCAAAATATCTCAGGTGCTATTCTATGGCCACTGGATAATTCACATGGAGAGGGTGTTTTTATGCTTCGTCTTGTATATTCAGTGTTTATATTTAAAATCAACATTGCATAATGGCCTGCATCACTCGCTGTGTTAGAAGAACTATCAACGGTGGCCAGACAGATCTTAGCATTCTCTTCATGCAACCACCAGGAATGTTCTGCTGCATATCAAGTTATATTCATTTTTAAAAGTGGTAACCTAGGCTTTGTTTTAAAATCAATTTGGTTTATTTTAAGCATTTCTGCTCGGGACAGCCTTTGAGACATGTTGTAAAGGAGTAGAACAATTCAGTCAATAGTTACTTTAGCATCAGGAATATTGCAATGTCCTTAAAAAACTCAAAGCAGAGGCGCATGACAGGATTTTCCACAGAACTTCCATACACTATTATTGTTACTACTATTTGTTGTAATAATACATGATAAAATTTCAATATAAATTGAAAAAAATTAAAGGACATGAATTGGCTGAAAGTGCTCATACTGCAATGACATATAAAGGACAAATCCTACACCACTTCTGTGTGCTATTTTGGGGGTTCTCCTGTCCCCTCAGAGTAGATTTTGGGGGCACAGGAGAGGAGAGCAAAGAAATCGCCATTGCACTAGCAGGACTCATTGTGCTGGCTTCCACTAAAGCAACTCTTAAAATGAATAATGCCCATTATTTGGCTATATTTTATCACTTTGTTATCTAAAAATGGTATATTATGTTTTGTAATAATAATAGCAACTAATACCTAGTAAAGCACTGACTTAATATGAAAACAATTTATCACAAAGCTTAGCTCTATCAGCCATACTACAGTTGTGGGTAATCTTTAATAGGTGGGTATTAACAGATATTCTAAATTAATTAGGTACTAATGGATACTAATGAAGGGGTTTACATGCAATCTCAAGGCCCTTCCAGGAAAAGCAACATTGAAATTTATGGATATCAAAATCTTAGTAAAATCCTCTTCCCTAGTCATATTTTCTTCTAACTTTGGTAGAAAAATGTTATGAATGGAAAACCTCTGATATGTATTTGCTATCACAATAAATTATTGTGTTATTGCTATTGCTATGGTATTTATATGCTGTCTTTTTCCCTGACAGGGACTCAAGGCAGCTTACAGATAAAATAAATAGAACTAAAAAGGAGAACAACAATGCCATTAAGGATTACTTTGACATTTGAGGGCTTGTAAGTTTCAATAATGTATTGCTTATTTCCATTCAAAGCCATTTTATATAAAATCTGCAGGCAACATTACTGAGCAAAGGTGGTTGTTTTTGGTTGGTTGGTTGGTTTGCTTGTTTTTTTTAAAAAAACTGAACAATGTTTGAAATCCTAAACTGGGCAGGCGTAAGGTCTGATATGGGTAACAAATGTCTTCAACCTGGCTGTGGATGGCTTCTGAATATTTCAAGTATGCGATTAATTCTCTTAAAGACTAAGTCTTTAAAATGGGGGGGGGGCGTGTTTTCCTTTGTTCTTCCTAGTCGATAGCAGCTACACACCGTCTGTTAATGTGGGCCGCATGATGTTAACCAAGCAGAGAATTCTATTCTGGGGCTAAATCGAAAAATTGTAGCCATAGAAGGCCTTTTTGATCAGAGTTAGCAAAACATTGCGCCTTCTCCATTCCCCCACAGTCCCTCCCTCCCATTCTTTCTCAGAGACTCTGCCAAGCATGTCAGATCATTCATGTTAAATTATTCTTGATGGCATTGAGATGTGCAGTACTGTCGTCCAAAGACTGGCTTCTGCAGCTGTCACATCCGTTTTCTTCCCGAATCTTGTGCAAGAACCCAGCCATGTTCCAAGCTAGGCTTATCTGCTAATTTATCACGAAAACCCAAACAGACAGGCCTGACAAAGCAAAACAAAAAGAGTCAGAATCAAGGGTTGGAGAGGGAAGGATATTAACCCAAGCTTCCCATCGACAAATGTCTCAGTGCTGTCTAGTGACCTATTGGTGAACCTGTCCACTGAAATAATTTGCCCAGCTTTAGGTCCTTCCTGTGAACAGCCCCAGCCCCATTGGTATAATCTCCATTATTGCATGCATATTAGTGTCATGACCCCCTGGCCTCAGGCAGCCTGTAATGAGTCGGCTCAGGAAGAAGCTGCTTTGGGAACTCCCAGACCCTCCAAGCTCATTGAAACCAGTCAGACGGGGAATAGCCTACGCAGCTCCTGAAACAGAAGGCCTCTCTTTGACCCTGAGTGAAATGAGCTGGACCTCACTAACCCAGAGTCCGCACGCTCTTTTCATCTCAGTGCACAAACGCGCTTGGGTCCTTCCTTCCCCTGTTAGCCTCTGCTTGATTTGGCTTGCAGGAGCCACATGGTAGCATCAAAGTTCAAGGCTCCAAGTCAAGAGGTTGCCTCTTTAAGACCCTGTCAGCTGAAGTACTGGCTGGGCAGGCCTATATCAAGATTTATGGAAAGGCTGCAGAACTCCAACTCCCTTCACCCTGGACCATTAACTATGCTGGCCAGAGCTGATGGGAATTGGAGTCCAGCAACATACAGAGGCCAATTTGTTTTCTGTTCTATAGTCTGGCCACCCTCTGATACAATGCCTATGTGTTGCCAGCGCAGCACCTATGGGCACACAGAAGAAGAAGAAGAAGAAGAAGAAGAAGAAGAAGAAGAAGAAGAAGAAGGGGAGGAGTTTGGATTTGATATCCCGCCTTTCACTCCCTTTAAGGAGTCTCAAAGCGGCTAACATTCTCCTTTCCCTTCCTCCCCTACAACTAACACTCTGTGAGGTGAGTGGGGCTGAGAGACTTCAAGGAAGTGTGACTGGCCCAAGGTCACCCAGCAGCTGCAGGTGGAGGAGCGGAGACGCGAACCCGGTTCACCAGATTACGAGTCTACTGCTCTGAACCACTACACCACACTGGCTCTCCAAACAGCACACAGACACTGGGAGGGGCCCTCCCTGGTGCCTACAGGGTCTCAATCCCTGGATGATGAAATCAGGCTTAAAAAAATAGAACGACCACTATAATTGAGCACCTGGGGGGGGGAGGACACGTGAGTGTGGTTGCATGTGTGCATAACTGCAGTGTGCATGGTGCCCACAACAGTTTTTCCAGTTTCCAAATGGTCAATCCTTCTGAAGAGCTGTCCCAGGTGCTGAAGAGCATTTCTCTGGTTTCACTGCTAGACTGTCATGGGCTAATTACTACCGCGCTCAGCATTGCACAGGTCCAGATACCGCCTAAAACATGGGTGGCTAACCTTTTTTTGGCCTGAGGGTTGCCAATGCCCTTAGCCAATATGCCAGGTGTGTGTATGGCAAAAAGTAGGTGTGGTCACCCCATGCTTTCTCTCACACACTCTTGTACAGGCACAGGGCGCACACACATATGCAGTTGCACTGCCTCCTCAGCTGATTGGTGCACTTCACCTGAGGAAGAGGGTTATTGCCCTATCTGCTCATTAAATGATCAGTCTCATGACTAAGGAAGGAGCAATTTGCATGCTCATTACAGCACTAGACTCCACTCCTCCCAGTGTTGTGTCTTTCCTTTTCCCCCACCACTAGGGAACCTTTGGAGAGCCAGAAAAATGCTTGCAGTGAAGCAGATCAGGCCCCTGAACTAGGTTCGTGTGTGTGTGTGTTAGAACAAGGCAATTCTGCTTTGCCACACTTTTGGTACTTTTTAATTTATGTGTACAAGGAAATATGTTGACAATTGGCATTTGTTTCCGGCTGTTTTCAACTCTCTACATCATACTAAAAACAACCAAAAGTGAACCAGTCATTGATGCCTGCTCAGAAGTAATCCCATTGTTCTCAAAATGTGCATAGAACTGCAGCCTAACCCTTGTAATAAAGAGATAGTATTCATTTCAAGTTAATTAATCCCCTGCAATGCAGGACTTACTTGGATATCACCCATCTCTTTGTCTTTCTGGAAGAAATACATAAATACAAGCATACAAATGAATAGATATGCACACACACACAAACATTAAAAGCTTTATAGCTATTTGTGTAAATCCTTTCCTGAATCAGTGCTAACTCTTTTCCCTCCGACTTGCCACTCAGTCCAATCCGCACACAGATGGAACAGAATCATTTCCAGGTTTTCCCTTGCTCCCTTCCCCTACGCCCATCCTTTGACCGGCAGGCAAATGAAGCCATTCAAATATTTGCCTATCTTGTCATCTGTTCTCATCAGACCTTGCAATTCCTGTCATGCCCCACATGTCATTTTAAAGCATAACGTCATTAATACCTAGAGTGCACTAATGGATGCTTCACACATGAACGCATTAATGAAATGTGTTATTGTTTTCCCTCGCAGGACATTAACAATCTCACGCACGTCGAGCCCCCAAAGCCCCGCAGTGCTGCTGAAAACCACTAGCTATCAAATGAACCCTCAGTTACACCTCAGTAAGTTTAAGTTCAAGTTTATCACTGAAGCGTCACTCATGTGAAGAGAGGATACAAGCCTCTGAGGGCTTTGGGGTCCAGCTTCAATTACCATAAAGAGAAACAGGAGGCAATAGCCAGGGGTGGGAGGGAGAGAAGCAACACAGCAGAAACAAAATCCTGTCAAGATAAAATAGGAAAGATCTGGGTGTCACTGTAGTGATTTGTTTCTTTGTTTCTCCCTTTTGTCTATGGGCTGATGGTTTGAATAATGAAGAGAGGATTGGTTTTCTCTTGTAGTATACAAACATGGGTGGTCTCGTTTTCTGCTAGCATAGCTGACATATTAAGCAAGATTAAAGATTCTCCGGCAAGGCAGCATTTGAATTGGGTTTCTTAAACCTAAAGAAATGTATATGCACAGGCAGAATTGTAAAATGAACCCCCTGGCCAAATGTAATATAAAATTGCAGTCCTCTCAGGACAGGTACGGCTTTGATAAATTGGCAGCGCTTTGTATTTGGTGTTTCAGGATGCCGGTGGCTTGGCTGGAAAGGGAAATAGGATCCCAGGTTGTTGTTTTTTTTGTTTTTTTAAAAAAGCTTTCTTTAATGACTTGAACTGAAGTTACCTATACTGTATTGCAAAACAAAGATGCATCAAGGCTATTGCTAATTTGTGGGTGGGTTTCAATTGCATAGTGGCAAATTCAGGTTGTGTGATGAAGGTGAATTTAGAACTCATGCACAATAAAAATGCTTTTTAAAAAAAAACAAAGTGGTAAAAAAAGTTATGTGGAGCTGCACTGGGAAGTATACAATGGCAGTTGCTTGATGCAACATTATATTCTCTCCCCACAAACAAATATTCAAGAAACAGTGGACACTGCATAACACACACACACACCCCTGAAATGTTGTGCAGACAAATCCAGATGAATTTTGAGTAAACATGTAATCCTTCAGGAGTCGCCGTTTTGTCCTACGCTTTTTATTCCTGGTAATGCATCCACAGGTTACTTTCAGGACAAAAATCACACTCAAATGTGGGTTTAATTTACACGTAAGTCAGATACACCAAGATATCAGTTCAAAGTGTTGGTGCTGACCTTTAAAGCCCTAAATGGCCTCAGCCCAGTAGACCTGAAGGAGCGTCTCCACCCCCATCGTTCACTGAGCTCCAGCTCCAATGGTCTTCTGGCAGTTCCCTCACTGCAAGAAGTGAGATTACAGAGAACCAGGCAGGGGGCCTTCTCGGTGGAGGCGCCCGCCCTGTGGAACGCCCTCCCACCAGGTGTCAAGGAAATAAACAACTACCTGACTTTTAGGGAAGTTTTTAATGTTTGGAGTATTACTCTGTTTAATATTATGTTGGGAGCCACCTAGAGTGGCGGGGAAAACCCAGCCAGATGGGCGAGCTATAAATTAATTACTTAATAATAATAATAATAATAATAATAATCAGTGTCCACATGGCAGGGCAGAGTGAATGTGTGTTTGAAGCATGGCAGAGGCTGGCAGCCACTCCAAGCTTGCTTTACTGCAGAGTCAAATAACATCCCAGAAGGGTTATGCTTGGGGTTTATTTATAGATTCACCAAAGCTATCTTTATATCACCATTTTGTAGTAATATGACAACCACTCATTTGTGCAATAAATGTGCAGTATCACTTTTGTTGTAGATGAAACAAAATTTAAAAATTCCTTCCAGTAGCACCTTAGAGACCAACTAAGTTTGTTATTGGTATGAGCTTTCGTGTGCATGCACACTTCTTGTAGAGATATCAGTTTCCCCTACACCTGCAGAGCTACTGCCAGGTCCTGTTGGAAGAAGTGGTCCCTGGGCAGCCCTGGACCTCTGCTTTCTCCCTGGAATTGATTCACCTGTACCAGCACCACCAGTGACCTCGTGCACTCACACATTCGTAAATATGTGTCATGAAAGGCTACGCATTCCCCTGTAAGAATCCCCCCACAATAGCCCACACTTTTTCCATTCCCTGAAACATGGCAGTCCCCTCTGGAGTAAGGACGACCTTTCTTCCATTGCTTTGGAACTGGATGCTGGCACTGGAACTACTTGAACTGGATGCAAATGAAATTGCCTGTTTTTGTTACGGAAATGGCCACCATGGTTTAGTCTGGAGAACAGGAGGTTAAGGGGTGATATGATAGCCATGTTCAAATATATAAAAGGATGTCACATAGAGGAGGGAGAAAGTTGTTTTCTGCTGCTCCAGAGAAGCGGACACGGAGCAATGGATCCAAACTACAAGAAAGAAGATTCCATCTAAACATTAGGAAGAACTTCCTGACAGTAAGAGCTGTTCGACAGTGGAATTTGCTGCCAAGGAGTGTGGTGGAGTCTCCTTCTTTGGAGGTCTTTAAGCAGAGGCTTGACAACCATATGTCAGGAGTGCTCTGATGGTGTTTCCTGCTTGGCAGGGGTTTGGACTTGTGGTCTCTTCCAACTCTATGATTCTATGATTCTATGGTGCCTGAAATAGAGATCACAGCTCCAGATACAGAAAGTGTTAGGATCATGGCATGGTGGGAAAAAGTTAAACTATTCCTCCCTAGCCCACACCCCAGGGTTCCTAGGTTGCTATGTATATAACAACAAAGAAGAAGAAAAAGAAAAGGGCATGTGCATCAATTGTATTCACACATGTCTATTTTGGCCCTGAGTTCTTGCTAAGTTTTTTGTCATATGGAAAGGTCTGATGTTGAGACAGACTTTCTGTTTGCTGCAGAGCCACATAAGAGCATAAAAAGTAACCAAAGTCCCTTCGAGCCCAGCATCCTATTCTCACAGTGACCAATGAGACCAATAAGGGTAGTCCACCATACACAGGGCATGAATGCATTGTCCTTCTCAGAACTGGCATTCAGAGGTGCTGACACTTGAGGTAGTATGTGCCCATCATGGCTACTAGCCTTTGGTAGGTTTATTAATGTATTCAGATACATTAATGTATCTGAACCCATTTTAAAGTCATCCAAATTCATGACCATCAATACATCTCATAAATTGGTGCCAACACATAAATCCTTCCTTCCTCTTACAGGCTCAGTTGTTCTAGAACAGGCATAGGCAAACTCGGCCCTCCAGATGTTTTGGGACTACAACTCCCATCATCCCTGACCACTGGTCCTGTTAGCTAGGGACGATGGGAGTTGTAGTCCCAAAACATCTGGAGCACTGAGTTTGCCTATGCCTGTTCTAGAAACTGATCCTTCTCAAGAACTTGCAAATTGGCAGTGGAACACAATTCTTTCTGGTTCAGGTAGCCAACTCTTTTCTGCAACATCATGAACTTTGCCTTTCCTTGCTATTAGCTAATCAATACAGACCATAAACCTGTGACTATTACATGAGTTCCTCAACATAATTTCTTCATGTTTCCAGCCAAGAGTTTTTCATCACTTAGCCCCTTCTATCTTTTCTGAATTAATGGCAGTGTCAGCAGCATGGAGCTACATTTGCAAAAAAAAAATCACCTTAAATTGGCATGTCTTCTCCGTCTCTATTTCTTCCTAAGGACATGTTCATATAGACTTTTTAAGGGATTGTGTGGGCTTTGTCAGCACTCTGAATTTTCACATTATGAGAGTAAAGGAAGCTGCTATCATGCCACACACAAACACACCCCGTTCTATCAGGATCTGGCATGTTTGGGCAGCCGCAGTTGAAAGTGGAGGAAGTAGAAGAAGCTGGGAGGGCTGGGAAAACCATCTGCTTGTCTCCTTGGAGACCCACTGCCAGTCAGGGTGAACAACACCAGGTTTTGTGGACAAATTAACTGAGTTTGGGTCAGGCAGTTTCATTCATACGGTGAAATATGATGCATGAGGGACAATTTATGAGGTGCCGCTCATCCCAAACATAACCTATATAACATGCATACAGACCCACAGCTCTGTGGCCTATTGCATTGGGCTATGCCTTTTCTAATGTCTTCTACAAATGCTTCTTCTGTTCCACTGCCAAACAGGAACTGAAAAGCTCTTTTTTGTGTCTGTTACATTTTATATTTAATACCTGAAAATGACTACCAGCCCAAATTTAGGAACAGTTCTGAGATGTACACAACTGCTTCCAGCATTCCTGCTTGATTAGCAACTTCATGCCACAAAATACAGCTCTTGCGTTCCACCCCACCCCCCTCCCAATCTTCAAATTTATGAGCAACTTCACACTTTTACAATTCTCTTTTCCCTTTGGATGGGGAATGCCGTTCTTTTCTGCAGCAGTGGCCTGAAGCGATTCCATTCACAATGTCTTTAGCCAGAGCAGCAGCATCTAGCCAACGTTTTCATTGGAACAATGCCCAGTTGTGCCTCATTTATTCAGGAAACTATCTTTTGCTAGAGAGCATTTAGAGATTATTACCCATGAACCCTGCAGTGCAATATATATTGCTCAAAACGTACCACGTTTCGGCTGATTATGGCTTTACATCACTGACACTGGAGCTGTGAAGCCAGAATTCTTTTTACTAGCCAAGAGAGATTCAAGAGGGCAGGCACTTTTTGGTTTCCAAAGGGTATAACAACATCTAGTCATGCTCTTAAGACTTTCATTTGCAAATGTTTTAACTATGTTCAACAGATACAAAGATGGCAGGAGGACAAAGCAGGTGAATTGGGGACTGCTTCTTGCTCTGGAACTATTTAAGTTGTGCATCTGGGGGGGACCCACAACATCCCACACATGCACATGTACATAGGACCTCTCCTCACACATGCAAATCAGTTCACACAATACCCTAGGTGTACTTGTAGCAGAAAACAGCACTTGCATTCCACTTCAAATTCTATAGGCCCCATCTATAGCAAAGGCTTAAACTGTCTTGATAGGCCAATCTCGTTTATTATTATTAAATTTGTGAGGTCCATGCCTTTACACAAAATACCATAAAACATTGTTAAAAGATAACAATAAGATTATAAAAGTAAGCTAAAATTCATGCCATGCTATCCCAGCAAGGAGACTACCCAAAAACCCCCACCATTCAGGAAAGAAGATACAGCAACAGGTTAGGAAAACAATGGGAGGGACCTCACCGTTTCGTCCAGGAACCGTACCCTAGTTTTCATAGCCTTCACCACAAAGACCGCTACCACGTGAGAAATCCGTGGATCAGCGTCCACCAGTAAAAACTTTACTTGGTCCTCAGAGTTGACTATTGATTTGGGAATAGTTTGTAACATCGCATCCCTGAAGGCCGAATAGATGGGACAATACAACATGTAATGTGTGAGATCCTCTTGGGTTCTCATATGACAAAGACATATACGTTGCTCTGCTGGGATTTTTGCATATCTGCCTGTCAGGTAGGCCGTAGGAATGGTTTGAAAACGGGCCATGGTGAAAGCTCTCCGAAGGGTGGGATTGGTGATATTCGCCAAATAATTGGCACAGGTTTTGACTGTTTTCAGTCGGGGAAGCCAGTGGGAGGACCCTGGGTTCTGAATTTTTGTGATATCCAACAGAGCGTCTCTCTCCAGGATCCATTCCCGAACTTTGTCTGGGCTCCACAGTTTGAGGGTGTTAAACTCCGGTAGGGTGTATCTAACCAGGATCTCAGATAGGTTTTGACGCCAAGTGGTATTCTTTTGAAGAGATACAAAGGCTTGTTTGGCCAATAAGGTGTTTGTGGTATTTGCAAGTTTGATGTAAAATCGTAGGAATCTTAAGTGGGCCCTGGCAGACACAGAGGGTAATCCAACCTCCACCCTCAAGAGAGCTGCTGGGGTTCCTTGAGGAAGGCCTAGAATCCTCTTGAGATAATAATTTTGAAAAATTTCAAGCCGTTCTAGCAGCTTCTGATTCCATCCCCAGAGTTCTACTCCGTATAGCATCTGGGGAATCACTTTTCCTACAAAAGCTTTTAGTGCCGGGATCACCAATTGCCCTCCCCTCAAATAAAAAAAGCTGAGCAGAGCACCGATTGTCCTACGTGTTAGGAGGGCTACAGTCTTGAAGTGGGCAAGCCAGCTAGATGTAGCTTGGAAAGTGATACCAAGATATTTAAAAGAAAGTCTCTGTTCGATTACGTGTTCATCTAAAGACCATCTGAATGTCTGGCGAGCTCTAGTAAACACCACAATTTTTGTTTTGTCATAATTTATCTTTAGAGAGTTTTGGGCACAATAAGCTGCGAGCCCCTCCAGCATGCTGTGTAGGCCCCTTCGAGTAAGTGCCATGACAGCCATGTCATCAGCATATAGCAATATATTCAGATGTTTGCCTTCCAGGGCGGGAGCTGCTAACTTATACTTTGCCATATGTTGAACAATGTCATTTATATAGAAATTAAAGAGGAACGGCGCTAACAAACAACCCTGTTTTACCCCTTTCCCCAGTGGCAGTGGGTCAGTATAGTTGCCTGACATCCCGGTTCTGATTTTAACTGTGGTGTCTGAATGTAACTCTCTAAGTATATTAAGAAGTCGTCTATCAATATCCGTCTCATATAGTTTTTGCCATAATTTGTCCCTACAGATTGAGTCAAAAGCAGATGTAAGATCTACAAAAGCCACAAAAAGTTTGCTCTTGTGTCTTGATAGGCATTGCATCTTCTGAAAGAACACAGGGGCCAATAATATCTAAGGGAACCAGGCAGAGGGCCTTCTCGGTAGTGGCGCCCGCCCTGTGGAACGCCCTCCCACCAGTTGTCAAAGAGATGAACAACTACCTGACATTTAGAAGACATCTGAAGGCAGCCCTGCTTAGGGAAGTTTTTAATGTATTTTGATGTATTTTTAATCTTTGTTGGGAGCCGCCCAGAGTGGCTGGGGAAACCCAGACAGATGGGCGGGGTACAAATAAGTTGTTGTTGTTGTTGTTGTTGTTGTTGTTGTTGTTGTTGTTGTTGTTGTTGTTGTTATTATTATTATTATAAATAAATACTCAGCACTCTCAACAAATGACAGTTCTCAATATTAACTTCCAAGAGAGTGTTCTTATGTTATACCTTATTGGTTACATATGGTTTTATACCATAGATAAGGCCACAGAATAAACATTTCATCTATCTCATTTTATCTCCAGCCCAAGCTACACATTACACAGGAGATCCATGACTGGATCTCCCAGTGATTTAATTTTTACTTGAAAGATGGAAGTATACATCACGGTGGGATGAAGAGTCTTCATGTGCCCAAGGAAATGCAGACATACAAATAATCCAGAGTAGTGTGCTTTTATTTTTAAAACCTGAGGTACCAATACACATAAGAATCATAATAATAATCATTTATTATTTATACCCCACTCATCTGGCTCAGTTTCCCCAGCCACTCTGGGCGGCTTCCAACAAAATATTAAAATACAATAGTCCTTCAGATATTAAAAGCTTCCCTAAACAGGGCTGCCTTCAGATGTCCTCTAAAAGTCTGGTAGTTGTTTTTTCCTTTGATATCTGGTGGGAGGGCATTCCACAGGGCGGGTGCCACTACCGAGAAGGCTCTCTGCCTACTGTAATCTTGTGCAGAAAGAGAAAATCTGAAGTAAAACCTGGGCTGGAACCACATCAGACTCTGGTAAGTTGGAACCATTAGAAAAACCAGTGGCATTCCAAACATTTCAGGGGGCTTCAAAAATGAGGCCCTAGAGAATGGGGCATTTAACCCCTTTCCCCCTGTGCCACTTCCCTGATCTAAACTGCATCCTCAGATAGGAGGAAATACAGCTGAAGGGAAAGGGCTAAACACACCACGAGGTCTTCAACGTAATATATATTTAGGTTTTTGGAATTCAAAACAACCCATTACCTGTGCTGCGGCCCTTTTAGGCATTCTAACAACTTTACACCAGGGAGACAACTTCCGATCGCACATCTGAAATTCTCACAACATCCTTCTCCTATGCCAGGTTTAAGATGTGCAACCTGTATTACTCACTCCAATAATTCCTCTGCTGTTATCTGAGAAAGTACGAGTCTCCCTGGGATCAGGATCATAATTACAAATAGCTAGAAGGATCCGTTCTAAGAAAATGAGATATTTTCTTCAGGTAGGACAATCAAAAATCAATTAGGGCTTAAACACAAGGCAGCATTGCCAGGCCCTGGAGGTGTAATAAGTAGCACTTGGCTTGCCTCTTCATTACCAAGATAATCAAGAATGACACTGCTTAATTATTTGCAATGATCCTACATAATTTGTTTCTGAAGTGTTATGCTGAGTTAGGTCGCCTTGGTATGCAGCCACCAACACTTCCATTTCCACACTGTTCCTTCTAATAATAAACTAGAAGCATAAATCACATCTTTTGAAAGTTTCCAAACAATCCTGCCAAGAGGCAAAACGGACAATTCAAGGCACTGGGTGAGTGAAACTTTGCCAGGGCGCATTCTAGTACAGTGGTGCCTCGGGTTAAGAACTTAATTCGTTCCGGAGGTCCGTTCTTAACCTGAGGTACTACTTTAGCTAATGGGGCCTCCCGCTGCCACCACGTGATTTCTGTTCTCATCCTGAAGCAAAGTTCTTAACCCGAGGTACTATTTCTGGGTTAGCGGAATCTGTAACCTGAAGCGTATGTAACCCGAGGTACCACTGTATCTGCAGGAAGCCAAAGATCTCCAAGACTCTTAGAGACCAAGAACCGTAAGATTTGTAAGAATGCCTTATTCCATATTGACCAGCCCCTGCTTTAAGAACGGTAAGAAAAGCCTCCTTTCTGTGGTAGCTCCTCACATATTGAACCCACTCCCTCCTAAGGTGCATTTGGCCTCATTACAATTTTCTGGGAGGCTTTTCATTCAACATATATATGAGTTGCTGCTACAATTAGTAATTGCTCTTTAGTTATTTGTTATGAGTTGTTGTGCTGTTGTTATTAAGGATTGTACCTTTTATGGATTTTTATGTAGGCTTTTGGCTGCCCTTTGCAGTGTTCAGTGAGCTCTTTAGGTCCAGTGGATGCTGGCCAAGCCCCACAGGGAAAGGCTATCACATAATAATAATAATAATAATAATAATAATAATAATAATAATAATAATATTTATATCCCACCCTCCCCAGCCAAGACCAGGCTCAGGGCGGCTAACACCAGGTATAAAAACAATTGATTAAAATAAAACGTAAAAACAAGATGAAAATACAACATTAAAATGCAGGCTCATTTCAGTAGAAACTCGAATCAAAAACTTTTTGGGGGATGAAAACGTCAAGTCTTCACCAAGCCCAACTGTCCAGACTGGTCCTACATGGGCCAGAAAAAAGCCAGGGAAGTCCCCAAATAGGAGTTCCATCACAGAAGGAGAAAGGAAAGAGGGGGAGGGGATGAAGTTGATTCCAAGCCAAAGGCCAGGCGGAACAACTCTGTCTTACAGGCCCTGCAGAAAGAAATCAGATCCTGCAGGGCCCTGGTCTCATGAGGCAGAGCATTCCACCAGGCTGGGGCCAGTGTTGAAAAGGCCCTGGCTCTGGTTGAGGCTAATCTGACTTCCTTAGGGCCCGGGACCTCTAGGGTGTTGCTATTTATGGACCTTAAGGTCCTCCATGGGGCATACCAGGAGAGGCAGTCCCGTAGGTATAAGGGTCTTAGGCCGTGAAGGGCTTTAAAGGTCAAAAGCAGCACCTTAAATCTGACCCTGTACTCCACCGGGAGCCAGTGCAGCTGGAAAAGCACTGGGTGAATATGCTCCCATGGCAGGGACCCCATGAGGAGCCTCGCTGCAGCATTTTGCACCCGCTGCACCATCCCGGACTTGAACTGACCAACTGGCCACTAGCGTGAGGATGCAATACAAGAAAACCTCCATTTTATGTCCACAATGCTAAAGAGAGCGATGTTGTGCAAATGTTTTTAAGCCATCCCTAGTGAATAAGGCTGTGTACACAACTGGGTCGTTAAAGCACATTTGAAGCACTTTCTTTCCCTCAAATAATTTTGAGCACTGTACTTTACACCTCACCATTTCCAGCAACCCTTAATAAACTTCAGAATATCTTTTCTTATATCTATGCTCCTGGGACAGGTTCAAGGTTCTTGTGTTAATTCAAAAAGCCCCAAACGACTTGGGCCTAACGTACCTGATTCCTTATGCTGCACCTCAATCGCTGTGATCTTTTGATTGGCCCCTAAGGCTCAGTCAGCCCCCACTAGGGGTCAAGCCATTAGTGAAACAGGTCCTGCCCTGTGGAACTCCTTGCCAATTGAAGTCTGGCAGGAGTCATCCCTGCTTTCTTTTAGATGTCTTTTTAAAAGTGCACTTTTCAGACAGACTTGGGAATGTGATTTTTTTTATTAAAAAAAACCCTGTCTTTACCAATGCTTTTGTTGAGGTGATATATCACCTTGTTTTATTTTTGATGAATATGCAGTTTCTAAATAGTTAAATAAATAAAATAAATAACTCTATCTAGTTCCCCCTGTTGCAGGCAGGTAGTTGCTGATTGTCCAGCCATCAGGCCTACTCATGTCTAGCCCCAATATCTGGCCTTCCCATCCTGAATTGGGTTAATTCTATTCTTATTCAGTGATCTCAATTTAAAAAAAAAAACTCCATTTATGATGCAAGCAGTAAACTTTATGATAACGGTTTATTAATACTTGACTGCATACTCCCCCAATTACAAATTTTGGAGTTGTTTTTAACAGCGCTAAAGCCAGCATTATCTGTATAATGCATTTGTTTATTTACCATGAATATTTATACACAGTAAACTCTCAATAAATCGGCAGTGTTAACGCCAGCACCAACTGTAAATCGCTACATAGAAATTTACGGTTAATTTGCTAGAATCTGATGCACAGGCAAATGCAGTAAATTAAATGTTATATTCTAAACGAGGTTTATGACTTGCACTCTTCTAATAGATGTATTTTTAGAATGGAGATTCTTGTGAGGAGGCAGGCGAAGAACATGAAGTCCATAAATAAAAGCAAGGGACACAAAAGGGGGGGGGGAGAAAGAGAGAGGAAATCAAGAGGATTAAAATTAAACGAGGATTAAAATTAAACGAAGGCCAGTGGGGCTAATGGCAGGAACACAGTGCTAAGTTTGGAGGAGGAGATTGCAGTAATTAGTTAATTACTCTGAAGTGCTTTGAACATGAAAAGTGCCGTATAAATGCTAAGTGTCATTAATAATCAGTTTTATGATTTCCCTGCAGTGTCAACAATATTTTCAAACTCATTCACAATTCAAGATCTCTTCCCCTTTCTCGACTTCTGCGAAAGGAGGGTGTCTAATTGCCGTATCGAGTACATTTCTCAGATTCTGCGGTCTGTCATTATTTCATTCACTGTTTCCCTAACTGGCCTCCAGAAAGGGCAACAAAAACACTGCAATGCTTCAGTCTGCACTTGCCCTCAGAATTGCTGTTCTGACCCGGCTGGCCCAGGTCTATGTCTCCAACAGTGACTGGCCAGACGGCCCTGCTAGAGCACTTGCAAGCAGAGCAAGGGGGTGATTACCACCTCAGCTGGTTGCCCCAGGGCCTGACAAATAAATAGAAGCAAGCCAACTGACTACTGTATTAGGGCTGTGTCCCAGTAGTGATGTATGGAAGTGAGAGCTGGACCATAAAGAAGGCTGATCGCCAAAGAATTGATGCTTTTGAATTCTGGTGCTGGAGGAGACTCTTGAGAGTCCCATGGACTGCAAGAAGATCAAACCTCTCCATTCTGAAGGAAATCAGTCCTGAGTGCTCTCTGGAAGGACAGATCCTGAAGCTGAGGCTCCAATACTTTGGCCACCTCATGAAAAGAGAAGACTCCCTGGAAAAGACCCTGATGTTGGGAAACATTGAGCGCACAAGGAGTAGGGGACAACAGAGGATGAGATGTTTGGACAGTGTTCTCGAGGCTACCGGCATGCGTTTGACCAAACTGCAGGAGGCAGTGGAGGACAGGAGTGCCTGGCGTGCTCTGGTCCATGGGGTCACGAAGAGTCGGACACGACTGAGCGACTAAACAACAACAACAGGAGCCACCCCTCCCAATCCACCCTGAGCTGGCAGTCTCCAGTCAGGCTGACCCAAGCTAGGGCAACTCAGGGACCACCTACTGCACTCATGCTTGCAAAGAAGAGCTCTGCACCAGCCCTGCATCAATGCCTCCACTGAGAAGGCCATTGATCCTGATTGGTGATGCTTCAAGGATAGGCCTAAAGCAGGAAGAGAGAGCCAATAGCCAGCTCTTCTCAAGAAGATGCAGCCAGCAGTCATGGGAGATCTTGGCCTTTTGACAGGCTCTCCTGCTAGGTGTTTATCTCGCCAGAGTGGTGCATGCTCTAGTTATCTCTCACTTGGACTACTGCAATGCGCTCTATGTGGGGCTACCTTTGAAGTTGACCCGGAAACTACAACTAATCCAGAATGCGGCAGCTAGACTAGTGACTGGGAGCGGCCACCGAGACCACATAAAACTGGTCTTGAAAGACCTACACTGGCTCCCAGTACGTTTCCGAGCACAATTCAAAGTGTTGATGCTGACCTTTAAAGCCCTAAACGGCCTCGGTCCAGTATACCTGAAGGAGTGTCTCCACCCCCCTCGTTCTGCCTGGACACTAAGGTCCAGTGCCAAGGGCCTTCTGGCGGTTCCCTCGCTGTGAGAAGCAAAGCTACAGGGAACCAGGCAGAGGGCCTTCTCGGTAGTGGCACCCACCCTGTGGAACGCCCTCCCACCAGATGTCAAAGAGGAAAACAACTACATAACTTTTAGAAGACATCTGAAGGCAGCCCTGTTTAGGGAAGCTTTAAATGTTTAATAAACTATTGTATTTTAGTGTTCTGTTGGGGGCCGCCCAGAGTGGCTGGGGAGACCCGGCCAGATGGGTGGGGTATAAATGGTAGATGATGATGATCATCATCATCATCATCATTATGTTTGGCTCTTCCCCCACCCTGACAGCCATGGATTGCTCTTGGCCATCCAGCCCAACTTTGGATGGTTCATGGCTGTCTGTCCCTAACTCTGATTTCCAAGTCCCTCCAAAAAGGTCCAATTTATTAGAATTATTAGAATGACAGAACAAACTCTGAGTTTGTAGAAATGGCAGAATTGATGGCAATTATTAGAGGCCACTCAAATCAGAGAATAATTAGAGAGTGGGATGGAGTGAAGGAATACATGAAAAAACATGGTTCCGGAATTGAAATATTAATAGAGAATGTGTAAAACGTGAAGGGTATGCAAGAAAATAATAATAGAATCAATTGAATAATTATTAAATTATAACAACACAACAAAATGGAAGACGTAAAATATTGTGATCACACATGGGTGAAGGGGAGTGGGCGGTATATGGGAACCTATAATATCATTTATAATATAATTTGTTAATTGCATTGTATTTACATATAGCAAAGGGAAGCCTAGAGCAATTAGATATATTTTAATTTAGGTAATCTATGTAATAGGCTTATGTCAGAAAATGAATATGGATTTTGAATTTGATGTTTGTAATTTTATTTTTTATTTTTTGGTTTTGAAATAATATTTTTTTAAAATAAATAAATAAGGTCCAGACTCAGCTGAATCTGGAGCACCACTCTACTTACTGTGGACGCTCCAATCCTGAGTCACCATGTCTAGCATTAGGAAATCAGCTTGTGTTGAGCACAGGTGGGAACCCTGAGGCCATCGCACTATTACAGGACTCCCAGCTCCCATCAGCTCCAGCTACTACGGCCGATGGTCAGGAATGATGGGCGTTGGAGGCTAGCAACATCTCAAGGGCCACAGATTCCCGCAACCCTATGCCAGAGCCTTACTTTTTGCCCTCCGACAACTTCTGCCATCCAAATGTGAACAGTTACCCTTTGCCTGTTTGATCCAGCCCTGTGGAATCTTTTCAAGGTGCCAGCAAAGTTATGCATAGAATTAGCAACCCAGAGCCCAAATCTTGCCACTGAAATTAACACTCTTTTTGTGAACGCTTTCAAAGCAAAAAGGCATCATTATTGAATTTTTCTCCATATTTGTTTGCCAATAATTCGCGTTTCAAACCCATGACAACGTTTCCACGTAAACAAGATGGTTCAGACTCATATAATTTTATATATTAAAGTGAAAGCCTAATTAGCCTCCAAGTCAAGCCGATTATGTCTTGTTTGCTGTAATATTCATCCAGATACATAAAATATACTAAGCAGTGTTCCATCTGAATCCTATCAAGCAAAGTTACTGAAGCATGAGGCCTGTGCAGGCACTGAAGCAGAAGACCATGCTATTACATGGATAAATGCTCCAGAGTTACTGAAGCAATGCAAAAACAATCACAGAACATGGCTTTTTGAGGTCTCCCATGCAACTCATTTTTTAAAAATAGAGAAACAGGAAAAAGCCATTCACTACCCAGAGGCCTCTGACTGCCCCCACTGCTAAAGAGGAAAAAGCAATTTTCCTTCTTTAAAAATTAAAAAATAATAATCAAGAAGAAGAGCGACAATTAGAAACAAAAGATGCACAGGGATTTTTCTTTGGTCCAGACCAATCGTTCATGCCATACGGTAATAAACCAAGCCCAGACTATGTGCCGAAAAGCAAGCGCAAAACCCGAGGGCGTGCAAATGAAGCTGAAAAATGAATCATTAATTTCAGCTGACGTTTCCGCTTGCCAGAACATTCAGGCATTTTCGCAAACAATAGAACGGTCTATAGCCTCTCAACCACAATGTAGGAGATGTTAAATTCTATTGAGGGCTTGGCAGGAAGTGCCTAATCCCACAGGAGTCTTCCTGATGCTTTAGGCCCTGCTGAGTATAGCTCAGAGTTTGATGCAGGGTCTTCTTGGTGTCAGCACCAGTATTAAGTGTGTCACTGGCAGGGATCCACCAGCTACTTCCATAGGTATTTTAGTAGAGGCCTTCCCAACCACTCTTAAGTGAATTATTGGCAAGGCTGCTGATTCATTTTCAATAATTGCTGCTTGCCGTTTGGCTGTTCCATTTGTTGATTCAGCTGTTGCTTTTCAACCTATTGATCTTATTTTCAAGTTGCAGTCCATTTTGGGTCATATATATTAAAAATAATAATAACTGGTCTGTACTTTTTATCAGTCAACAAAGGTTAATATTTGCAATTAATGCAAACAATGTACGTTTGCAGTTAATGCTTGAGAGGTGCCTATGAATGAAAACCTTAGTCATCTTTTACTTAAAGACACCAAAAAACAAAGCACAACTGCTATACCAAGGTTGACCAAAAGATGAGTTCATCATACAACTGTTGTCTGATCATTATAAAAGATATACAAACACACACAACCCTCACACACTGCTATACACAGTGCAAAAATGATACTTGTAATCAGTGCTATTTTTCTAGAAACTCACCACGAACGCCTCCCTTAGTCTCTTAATACTGTAATGGCAAAGGCACCCACCTAAAGTTCCTGCTGAAAAAAAGCCCTGCTTTTAACAGAAAATAAGTGAGAATAGTGACCCCTGGTGGCAAGGCCTTGGGCTCTGCTTTGAGCAGCAAAATGCTTTGGCAGTGCAATCATCAAAACAGATGCAGAGAATTTGTGCAGATGACTTTCCAGTAATTCATGAAAATACCCTAAAGGTTGATCATTTCAGTTCTCAGTGCTCTACATGCAATTAAAATGAAAAGCAGCCGAGCAGCAGAGATTGGTCAGTTGCGCTACAGGTGACCAGATTTAATTAAAGCAACCTATCAACACTGCCACAACAAGGATTTTATTATCATTATTAACAGGAATGATTTAACTAAGAAGCCATTACCACATATTACCGACAAGCTACCGTTACTGGGCAATGTGCTTGCAATGTGGAGGCACAGTCAACCACAAGCTGGATCACAGTAGTATTTTTCCTCCAGGGTAGCTCCAGATTCATTGCACATTCGTCCTTGAGAGGCTAGGCAAGGTTGGTTGTTTAATGAGCATTCCTTCTGATTTGTCTGCAGGGAGGTTAGACGACGTGTCAAAACAAGGGAATTATTCCGCATTTTCCAGTGCACCTTCCTGCCACTTTACCTAAAGCAAAAAGTGTAATTGTTGAGCAAGGCCTGCCAATAAACTTTCACTTTGCAACCTGATTTTTGGGGGACGTGATTGAATACCACCCCAAAATAACGAAAGTCTGGAAGTGCCCCCAGCTTCATTAGCGATTCGTCTTCTCACCCCAATATTCAAATGGCTGAACAACAACCAGTATTTACAACTGTAGCAGTAAGTCTACAGTTTTTTTAAAGCAGTAAGTCTACAGTGTTTTTAAAGCAAAACATGAAAATGCACATTCGATATCTCTAATCACCCAAGCAACCTGATCAAACAATAACTACTCTAAGGTTAATATATTATGTGCCAGGCTTTGCATAGAGCAAAATATCATTTTTATTTTTATTGTCAAATGGTTAAACACAAATATCTTCCAGAAGGAGAGGGAGTGCCTGACAAGACTTTTAGCTTGAAACATTCCTCTGCAATAACCTAGTTGTTTTTTTAATAAAAAAAATATATTTTTAATGATTATTTTCCTTTATGCCTATCTGTCCTGAGGTATTATCTTTGTTGGAAAAGAAGGGGTTCAGTTGGGCAATGCTGCCCTCATGTGGTAACATTTTTATATACTATATTTAAAAATGCGTAAGCATTTATTCCATTGAAATTCCTTGGTTGTCATTTGCAAAATTCAGTTCTTTTGGACCACAGGACAACTTCTCTATATCTAAAATTTGAAGGGAGTTTTAAAGGAAGCAAAATCTGCAAATCTGACTAAAACCATGGCAGCAATGTGAAACCAGAGTAAGTGAGCAACGCTGCAAGTTGGTCTCTATTACACAGAATGATGCTAGGAGCTCCTTGTAGGAGCCAAAAGCATCTCTCTCTCTTTCTCTCTCTCTCTCTCTCTCTCTCTCTCTCTCTCTCTCTCTGCATGGCTATTTTCATTACAAGCCCTGCAAGGTGAGATTTGAAAGGTTTGATGTGCTGCCTGCATCGCAATGACAGAAAATCATTCTGAATTGATTGCTCTGAAAGGCTGAATTACTCCATGTGGTCTTATATTTGATTGTAAAAGGAGAAAAGAGTTTGTCGCAGGGTGGGGCGAGCAACACACCGCCCTGCACAGAAGAAATTGCGTGGCTGAAGACAGCTAGAGATTCGCAAAGCATCTGGGTCGAAAAGAAATTATTTAAGAAAGCGTGGAGGATTGCAAAGACAAAAGGGGAAGTGGGAGAATCCACAAATATCAGTGGCCTGGACCGGCCCATCCATGAGGCAACATGAGGCGGTCGCCTTGGGCGACAGGATTCACAACTGCAGCAGCTGGAGTGACAACACCACTCCATGGAGGCCAGACCTTCCACCTTCTCTGCAGTCCCCAGACCCAATTCTGCTTCTCCAGGGGCTTCTCAGTAAATAGGAGGTACTGCTGTTTTCCTCCCATCCCTAGAGAGGAAATGGTTGGGGCAGCCCTCTGGGGTCTCCTGGACTTTGCACCCACCCACTGTGATTCTGACAGCAGCCTTTGATTGTGAGCCGAGGCCCCACTCTATGCTCCATGATGAAATAAGTCACACGGACACAAGTATTTTAGGCTAATGGGCTAAAAAGGGCCACAACTTTATTGGTTACAGAATGTGAGTGGTATTGGCTTAGGCACTGGATCAGAACAGACTATACTTGACTCCTGTCTGCTCTGCAGGGAGTCACACGAGGGTTAACAACCTGCAGGGGGGAGCTTGTTGGTGCAAATCAACTGGAAGCTTTCCCCAGAGTCACCAGAGGGTCGTGCCAGGGCCCTAGCCACCACCTGGGCATCGGACAGGAACCATGACTGCTGGATTTCTTTAACAGAATACCCTTCAAGTGGAGGGGCAGGTGATGGCCACAACCTCTGACACACAATGCATTTTCCAATGCCTAACCGCCAAACCTTACAAAGTTGTGGCAATTTGCTATGAGGTAGGTGAAAAACCAAGTGGCTGGAGCCAATCTGCCAAGTGGAAAAAATTCCTACCAGGCCCCTTGGGCAACCAACCAAGGTCCATAGCACGGTCAGCCTAAAGGGCGGGCAGGCGGGTGATCTGAGGGAGCCAGGAACAAGGAGGAGCTTGTAGAGTCTGCGGCCATTTTAAATGGCTAAACCATGCCCACCAGCCTGCCAGATTGGCTGGCTGGAGTGCATGACGCAGGCCCAGGACTCCAATGAGCAGGGGGCCCGGCCACCACCACCCTGCAGACACGGGAAGCGATTCCCACTCACAACACCTCCCCTCTGGGAAGAGGAGAGGCTTTTCCCCCAAACCGTTGATTTGATCTTGCCCCCTTGTTCCCGGTGTAGGTCATCACCCACTTTTCCCTTCTTTCCTGGCCAGGTGGGGGTGCCATTTTGTGGTTCGCCTCAGCTGCCAAAATGTCTTGAGCAGGCCCTGGCAATGAACGAAGAGTCCATATTGGATTGGGCATTGAAAGATGAAAAAGAGCAAAGGATTGCAGGTTGGGCATCAGGGTAAAAACAGCTACTGCAGTACCTGGACTTTCTGTGAATATGCAAGTTGTTGGGCTGCAACTTATTTCACATCTGAATTTAGCATTGATGCAGCTGTATTTTGAAAGGAGTGGCACCTCTTTGCACAGTGTGTGTATTTGGGTAAGGAAAGAGACTTCATGAGGAAGGAAAAAGCCTGTCCATTTATTCCCCCCCCCAAAAAAAAAGTGCACTGCATAGTACTGGAGACGACAAAATGCAGTTAAAAAAGAAAATGAAGAAAAACTGCCATTTAAAAAACTTCTTTCTGCTCTGAAACATGAAGCCATTTAGATTCAAAATTATGCCTGCATTAATAATTTTAGCAGGGACAAAAAAAATTGCAAGAAAAAATTTGGGAACAGCCCTGCCTTTAGTTTCTTTGTTCACTCAGGTAAGATTGCCAACTGGTATTTTGTAGTGATTGCTATCTACCCTCTAATATGTTTTTTAAAGAACATACGCAAGAGGAGAGAGGGACAGGGCCACAGGCAAATTAAATCTGCATTCACTGTAGATCAAAATGCCAAACCTCACTCACACATTCAGGTGCACACCCCAACCCACCCAGAGTGTGTTTGTATGCGTGTGTATGTACATTATACATGGGATGAGACAGAGGAAAGATAATCACCCTCTTTCTCTCACACACACCTCTCCATCCATCCATCTGTGCGCACATTGTGAACGGATGAGCAGGACATGTGGAAATATGGTTTGTGGAGGGTGAACAGATTCACGGGGAGTCCTCCACCTCCAATCCATCCACACAGCTGAGCAGTGAGGAAACAGCTGAGCGTTGGGGAAGCAGGGCCATCACATATTCATGGTATGGCGCAGAGGGGTGGGGTGCTGTTGCCCTCAAGCGGGACTGCTGAGAGGAACCAAGCCACCTGCCAGGTGCTGGCAAAGCTTCTTCAGATGTGTAATGGAGGGAAACCCTCCGCCATCTTATACTTAAAGAAACAAACACCCTCCTAATTCTCTTGCCCATTCCTCTCAGAAGTCACTGAATATCCATACACAGAGATACAACTTTGTCGGGGGAGGAAATATACGGTTCTGTAAAAGTGAAATGAAACCTAATTCATTATTTAAATGAATGAATGAATAAGTGCAAAGACATACACTTAAAATGAAAGAATTTTTAGCTCAGGAATTTGTTCTGAGCACTAGAAGTAGACTGAACTCACAGTCCTATACCAAATAAATAAATCCACTCCTGATTAATATCCTCCAGCTGCTGCTGCTGCTGCTGCTGCTGCTGCTGCTTCTTCTTCTTCTTCTTCTTCTTCTTCTTCTTCTTCTTCTTCTTCTTCTTCTTCTTCTTCGGTTGTGAGGTCATCTGTTGTCATCATGGTTAAACAATTAGGAGCCAGAAATCAATGCCAATCTACTTCAAATCACCTAGAGGCCCACCAGGAAATCCTAGTTGAGATTCTGCTCACCTCTGACTTACAGAACAGAGTTTCACATGGTTTAATTAGGCATGCTTACTTAGATGGCAATCCTAGACTGGAGCAAGTCCCATTGAACGCTTAAGAGGACTTTGCTTCTGAGTGGGCAAAAAGATAGGATCGCAATGTTTGCAACTACCTAACAGAACCATATTAGAAAGACTTCAAAAACGACATTTTCAATAAACAGAGTGCTCATTCATGTTTTATAGAGCATTTTAATTCTAAGACATTTTGGTGCGGCATATTTTGGCTCATAAAAACTATTGGCATGTGTTTAAAGGCCAGCTACCAAAGCACTTTGCTAGCAGATCAATTATCTAAGGCGGCCAAAACACAAAGATCATTGGCTTTAAAAACAGCATGGTATGTGTTAACATTTCAGAAGCTAAAGACAGTAAGTGACAGACAATGGTATTTAAGTGCTAAATGCATAAAAATAAATCTTATGTACATAATTTATGAGAAACAAAATCATATAAAGATTTTCCATCGAAAATAAATATACATGTATATGGTAACATGGTCACTAAATAAATAAAGACTACTTTTGCAGTTAAGGCTACAAGTACTCAACAAATCAACAAGAAAATTAGCTGTACAAAGTGGCTGAGCTCTGCTAACCAAACATATGGGCACAAACATATTCAGGACTGACATGTCCCAGTCCAGTGTCCCACATTGTGCAATGAGTTGCTGCGAGTGGAGGAGAAAGGACAAGATCCCCTTGCACTCCAGCAGGGATGGGGGAACTCGCGGTCCTCTGGTGTTATTGGACTCCAACTCCCATCGGCCCCAGCCAGCAAGGGCAACAGTCAGGCATGGAAAGAGTCCAGCAACATCTGGAGGGACACAATCCTGTACTACATTTCATGGCATGAAGGGAACCGCTCTTTCCATTGAAATAGACAGGGACTTCTTGGCACGTGGCAGGATTCGTATTTGCACCGCTCCAATCTATAAAGGATGATTTGCTAGGAAGTTGGCAACTTCAGAAATAGAAACTGAAGTTGCAAAAGTGCAATCATGCTGGTTTAAACTGCTGGCTGTTGCCGAGGTAACAAAACCAGTACTTGGGTTTGGCGGCCCCTGCTACTGTAAAAGCATTTCAAAGACTTGTATAAGCCCTGATGCTGAGTAGTTTATACTTATTTTAACACTTCAATTTTTGTTTGCATACCTGGTTTGTAACCCATAACTGTGAATGCTTCAAGATTACTGCTACTGGTGCTTTAAAATAACACCTAGAAATCTTTAAAATAAATCAACCTGCGAAAACTGGAAATTCTGGGCTAGATTGTTAGGATTTGAGTATAAATGTATGTATAAAAGGAGAACATGCAAATCACTTACGGTGCCCTACTCAGCACAGATTTGCATCCGAGTTGGCTGAATTACAAACATTTGTATTTTCATTTCACCCCAATTTTAAACATTTCCACTGATACGTCTGCTTTGAAATATAAGAGTTTTGGTGGTATTTAAGTGTCCCCAATTCTCTGTTTACAGTTTTTTCCTTGGATACATTGCTTACACCAAGATGGCGCACCTGTAGGCCTCCAAAGGTTGCTGTCTTTGGCTACTGACTGTGCTGGCTTGTGGCTGAAGGGAACAGAAGTCCAACAGCATCCCAAGGGCCACAGATTAGCTACTCCTGAGCTACAAGTAAAGCACTGCACCCACCCACCCCTCACAACCCAGGCAGTTCTACTGAGACTTGCAGAATTTAGACTAGTTTTCTAGGTTGCTGTAAGTTTCACAGACATGAACAGCTAACAAATGCTTCAATCACTTTCCTCACTATGATAAAGCATGGGAAAGCAAAATAAAATCTATACATCTATAAAAATAGACTAGTTTTTATAAATTAGTTATAAGGAAAAAGATATGAACCTATAAATGCAGTAAAATATTTAACATGTATATAAAAGAGCCCAAGTTTCTTAGCTCAGTCAACAAACTTTTGCATGTACAAATCTCCACCAACTTCCCGTTCCACAGGTCAGAAAAAAGCCCTCTTTTCAGGTAGTAGTTATCAATAACAGAGGTCAGAATCAACCCTCTAATTTTGTATGTAAGAGTTTTTGTTCTCCATTGTTTTATCTGTTGGGGGCCTTTTCCTTTCTTTCCCTTTAGATTGTTTGAACTCAGGCCCACTGCAAACTTAACCATTTCCAGAAGAGATGCAGAGGCTTGGATCAGCTGTTTGCCTAAGCCAAGTACAGACTATTTAGGGTGCAGCCTGTGAAAGCTGCTGATCTAAATCAGTTAGCATTAGAGCTCATTATTTTGAAGGTGGGAAGAAAACACCCATATTTAACTCCACTGCATTATGAGAATACTGGCATGTGGGGAGCAGGTCTTTCAACAAAGGGCACATGACAGACAGTTCTCACCAGGGTCATGAGCCTGTGCTTGGGCTATACCTCTTGAGATGTGGAATGCACACAAATTAACTCTCTTCAATAACAAAAATTGGACTATATCCATTGTTAGTCCTCACAGTAGTCATTGAAACTGACAGGCATGACTAACTTCCACCCATGAATTTCAGTGGCTCCACTCTGAGTAGAACTTAGTTGGATTTTCTCCACCCAGAAAACAAGATGCCTGAGGGGAAAAGAGGTTTTAGCTTAGCCTTCCTCAAAACCTGCTTAATTTACATTTTACACACACGTCCCCTGCAACTGGGAGCACTCCAAAGCTGTACAGCCCAGACACGGGTTTATCACCACAGTGACAGCTAAGACACATTTCATTTTTCCTGGTCAACTGACATGTATGGCTTCTAAAAGGAGAATCAAGCTTGAATGGTGAATTCTTCCCCAAAGTTCCTAAATGACGTCAGGGATGCATGATTAGTTTAGCTTTCGACACAGCCACGTTTTCCTTTCCAATGCAGGTTCATTTGCCTAGAGGTTGACTGCTGCCATGTTTCCTTGAGAACCCGATGCAGCACAGAATGCAGGGGGAAGTTAAGAACTGCAGAACTCCACTCAAAATAGACATGGGGCAAGTTTCAGGTCGGGGATGAAATTGCACGAACAGCAGCAAGTGTCTCCCAAGAGGTCAGAGAATGGGCTTACTATTTACATGTATATTTCGAGTAAGGAGGATGCCTTGCTTCAACATTTCTTGGGCAGGTTGTCTTTAAAAGGCACAGGCGGTTTGCAGCTTGTTCTTGCACACAGCAAACGATGTCTCAGGAGTGTCTGGCTCTGCTTCTGGACTGAAGGTCCCAGACTCCCTGGCCTGGTTTTGCTCAACAGGGTTCCAAAGCACCTGAAGCTGCTGAATGGATGTGGCAACTCAAGAGTAATGGTTCTCAGGTTCTTCTCTACAGAACACTCTACGCCTAAATCCTTCATTACTCCTTTTCTGCCCCAGCCACAGGAATCTGTTTCTTTGGAGCAAAAAGAGGGCTGGGTTGTCTCTAAACACCACAGCAGTTTTTGGTGAGAGACGGCTTTTTTAATGATGTCCCAGTCAGGTTTGTCACAGACTTGTCCTCCTCTTTGTCACTCCTTTTTCGCACTTCTCTGAAAAATAATAGTTTGGTATGATTACTAGCAGACCTGACTACAACCCAAAACCTGCACATTCAACTGAGTTTGAGTCTGCTAGCTGCCTTTCACATGCCATGGATTCACTATCAGCCAGGATTTTCTCTTCCTCTCTCTCCCCTTGTTGTTTACTATCTAGCCTCATAAAAAGTTCTCCAACACTTGCACACTATTTTGTGACATTTTGGTTGGCCTAATACAAGGTACTGCTCTAACATGTAGTTGGGTTGCCTTTACTTTCTGCAGTCCTGTGAACGGCTTGCTATATTGGGTCTACTTGCTCTTGGTAATATAGGAAGCAGGCTTACACCAGGTCAGACTATTAATCCATCTAGCCTGGCAATGTTTGCTCCAGGGATAGGGAAGCCCTTTACCCCTGACCACTGGCCATGTCCACCAACATCTGGAGGAACCACAAATGCCCCATTCATGTTCCCCATTCATTCCCTGTTCAGCTCTCACGGTCTCAGAGAGAAATGAGCCTCTCTCAATACCTGCTACCTGAGATACTTTCAGCAAGAGAACTCAAAAGATTGAATCTGGGACATTAAATGCACAATGGCCCTTGCCACAGATCTATGGTCCTTCACCATGTAAAAGTAGAGAAATTAAAATGCAATGTTATAATCTACATGCTCAAGAGGCTGTGGCAGAGGTGACCAATGTTGTGCCTCACAGATCTTGCTGGTACAGTGGTACCTCGGGTTAAGTACTTAATTCGTTCTGGAGGTCCGTTCTTAACCTGAAACTGCTCTTAACCTGAAGCACCACTTTAGCTAATGGGGTCTCCTGCTGCCGCCGTGCCGCCGGAGCACAATTTCTGTTCTCATCCTGAAGCAAAGTTCTTAACCTGAAGCACTATTTCTGGGTTAGCAGAGTCTGTAACTTGAAGCGTATGTAACCTGAAGCATATGTAACCCAAGGTACCACTGTATTCCAATTCTAATCATGGCTGACATTGGCCATGCTGACGGGAGCCGATGGGAGTTGGTCCAACAATACCTGGAGGAGTCCTCCTCGGCTTCCCCTGGAAACATTATTGGAGCAAGCAAATGATTTTCTTCAGTCTGGAAGCAGTCAGGAAAGATCACCACTAAAGCACCTCTAGAGTTTTGGAGTATGTTTGTTCATGGTCCGCAACCACTCTCAAATATAACCCCCAGAAAACAGGTTTCCCACTCTAGGATGAACAAAATGGTTAAAATCTCCATTTTGTCATAAAGAGGAGAACATTTCAGGTCTCGGATAATTTAGTAGTCTGAAAATTAGAACTAAGAGGTCTGTTTTCCATCAACTGTTTGGGTTATATAATTGCTCTGTACTTGCTCCCTGGAAATCTCTAATGCACTGCGCTATTTAAAGGGTAGCGCCTGAAAATTCCTGGAAATGAATCATACCACAAGGCAACAATTAACTTTGAATTGATACTTCCAGATAAGTGGATTGTTACACCTCTGCTGCACCTGTTGCCATTGGAAGATAAGGGTTTTTCGCTGTGCTCCGAATGAACAAGCAGCTTTGCCTCTTTCCAGGAATCCCATACTTATTTTTATTAATTCAAGAAGGGCTTTTGAAAACAAAACAGCTTGCCATAAAATGTAGAAAAATGATTCCAGATATCCCCTAATTTTTTCGTATGAAAGGCCATATATTTCAAGCAGCATAGGGACAAATAATTTATGTTTGGGTACTGAAACAAACAGCATTTGTTACCATTTGGAAGACAATTATTAAGAGGCTTAGGGTACAGTGTGTTCCTTTGCTTAAGGTTTCAAAAGCCCTTTGAGGCTGCTTCCTAAGTTACAAAGTTGCTGCACAGAAAGCAATTCCACACAGGAATGCATGAGAAAACAGTGTATCGCTCAGCACATGAAACAAGAGCACACAGGTATTTCGCACTTGACGTCCTCCTGGGAAGCAGCTCTCCGGGAGACGCCATCGCATGCAATGCAAGGTTCATGTTCATTTTACACAGAAAGAACATCTGTGCAGATTTTTATGTTTTTAAGACGTGAAATGCCATTTAGCAGATCTGACTCCCCTCGCCCAAAAAGAGAAACAGTGCAAATGGGGTTAAGAAAAGAGTAATTCATATCTTTCAACCTACCGAGCAAGATGAAGTACGGCCTCCACAATATTAGATCCATCTTTAGCACTTGTTTCACAGAACAGTGCACTGTAGGTCTAGGTGGAAAAACAAAAGCAGAAGAGGCTTATGCACATATGCATGGAAGTTTTCCTTCCAACAAATTCATTAAAAGGCATCAGAACACCGGGGAAGAAGAGGAGGTTAAGGGGTGATATGATAGCCATGTTCAAATATATAAAAGGATGTCACATATAGAGGAGGGAGAAAGGTTGTTTTCTGCTGCTCCAGAGAAGCGGACACGGAGCAATGGATCCAAACTACAAGAAAGAGGATTCCACCTAAACATTAGGAAGAACTTCCTGACAGTAAGAGCTGTTCGACAGTGGAATTTGCTGCCAAGGAGTGTGGTGGAGTCTCCTTCTTTGGAGGTCTTTAAGCAGAGGCTTGACAACCATATGTCAGGAGTGCTCTGATGGTGTTTCCTGCTTGGCAGGGGGTTGGACTCGATGGCCCTTGTGGTCTCTTCCAACTCTACGATTCTATGATTCTATGAAGCTAAACTACAGGAGCTGCACAGTTGTTTCTGCGTGCTTTGAGGTACCTATCTGAATAAAGGCTGCCAAAACATCAGCCAGCGACAAACCATAAATTCTCAGCAAGTTTCAAACTAAGCACTTATTAAGTATCATCCAATACCAATGTTTTTAAGTGAATTACAATCTCAGTTCTTTATGACTTGACTCTCATAAATCCAAGATCTGACACTATCATTTTAATACATTCATCCAATCCTCCACTTCCTACTGCCAAGTCTTTCTTGATTGTGAGCGATGGGTTCTGTAGTTCTTACCATGGCCAGCTTCTCTCCATAGTTTATCGGCACACATTTCTGTCCTTGCTCAGCAAGCACCTGGCGAAGATCGGCTTTGTTTCCTACCATCATGATTGGAATGTTTTCATGAGTTGCATCCTGCAAGAACACAGTTTGTTTTTGGTTTTAGGGGTTGCTGGAGCTTGAGACACTAAGCTCCAATTAAACATTTAAGCTTCTGCTGTCAAAAAGTACAAGGTCAAATTTCAATGGACGTCCGTTAGATTATACAGGCACATTTATCAAGCTATACTGAATATGGTAACCACACTGAAACGGAATTATCTGATTATAACATTTAAAAACAAAGGGAGTTTCCATTTTAAAAAACAGAAAAGAACATCCCACCTTGAACCCTCCGTGTCAATGTTTTATTTAGCCTTTAGTAATGAAAGCAAGTGCTTGCCCTAGATTGGTCAAGTCAATACATGAATTGGCTGTTTATCCACGGAAGCGAAAGACATTTCCTGTGACTCACAGTGGCTCAGAGCAATGCTTGCAGTTACCTGTGTACCAAATCCCTCTTACAACCTAAACCAGTGGTGAGGAACCATGCCCACTTGTCCCACTTCTGATGTCAGGTGTGATTTGAGGTGGGAGCAGGTGTGGCCACAGCTGTGAAGGAACTGGTGGCACTGACAGGGATCCCCACTAGGGTCAGTTGAGCATGTTTGCTTTCTCCATTTAGGAGAAGCAGTTTGAATCCCAATCACTTGCTCTACAATGGAGCTTTTCCCCCCTCTGCAGACATCTACGGAGGAGAAAATGTTGCATCTGGAGAAAGTAGTTGGAATCATAGCTACTTCTTCCAGACTTCAAAGGGGCTCCCTGAAATTGCCAATCAGCTTATTGGCTGTTACAGTGACCTCCTTTGAATTTGGCCAGTCTCACAAATAAATACAGCACTCCAGAATAAGCTCACTGGATTTAAGTGGGAATCTTATGTACACTGAGTTGGAAGCATACTCCATAGGTTCCACATGGCCAAAATCCTTACCGCAATCATATCCACCCATTCTCGTACATTCAGGAAACTCTTCTCACAGGTAACGTCATATAGAAGAAGTACCCCATCTGCTCTTCTGAAGTACGATTTAGCAATACTTCGGAACCTTTTAAGAGAAAGGTACATTTAAAACCACACTAGGTTTTACCACACTAATAACAACTCTTCTGTTGCTATTTTTTCCAGACTGATCTGTACACAAGTTCAATGAACTCAGTAGACCAGACCCAGAGACCTGAATCCATTTGTCGTGCAGGCAGGAGAAATATTGGCTCTCAGGAGGAAGTGCAATATGTGGCCAAGTCTTCTAAGATAAGAACCTGCCTCCAAGGAAACAGAAAGCAAAGCATCCCAGTGTCTGGACCCCTGAATGCTGATGAGTAGCAAGAATTCAGTTTGGATACTATTAGCATCACCATTACTGACCTAGTGCAAGATGTACAAACTTTTGTGCTAACTTTTAAACTTAAGGAAGAATGATGTGAAATTATTTAGGTACGCAGTGACAGCAGCAAGAATTTTGATGGCCCAGAAATGGAAACAGGAAGAAATGCCGACGAGGGAAGAATGGAGAATGAAACTGATGGAATATGCAGAAATGGACAAATTAACGGGAAAAATTCGGAACCAACGCGATCAGAGATTCACCGAGGACTGGAATAAATTTGCAGAGTATATCAAAAATGTATGTGAGGAGCAATTAACGCTTGTGGGCTTTCAAGAAGCTCTGTGAAAATGATTGATAGAAATGTTGCTTAAAAGATATGATAAGATTAAGATTGTTAAAGCGCAATATAAATTGAAGAAATGTGAGTAATAGTGATAATATGGGAAATTGTCAGATAGGCTGAGGGAAGTCTAAAAGATGTATATGTTAGAAGTGGATGTTAAACATAGATGGAATGTATATTGGAAATTGAATAAAAATTAATTATTAAAAAAAATAAAAAAAATAAACTTAAGGAAGGTGGCACCTCATTTTTTTAAAAAATGCAGATTGTATTAGGCATTAAAAGTAATGGCACGATTCAAACATTGTTGATGGGGAGCCCAGGACCAGACTGGACTTCAAAGGCTAACATGCCAGAATTATCCTTAAATCGTACAGATAAAAAACCTGAATGGGAAATATATGTGCCCATTTATATTGTTCTATAGTTAAGGCTATACTGAAAGCTTCCTGAGTTGGTGCAGAGATGCATCCTGTCTAAAGATGACTTAGTTATTAATATACCTCCACAGAGTCGTATGTGTGATTAATTTGGGGGTTTCTTTCCCTCCCTGAAACATGCCACCACTCATGTTTTATGTATAAATGTATTGCATTGGATGAATATCCTGCGTTGTACGAAATAGTTTTAATATAATGGAAAAGGAAAATTGATGAAAACCACGGTATGTTGCCTCAAGGCATTCAACATCCAAGGCTGAAGGATTTCAATATAAATGTACTATGATGCACTAGGAAGCCTTTCTGTACATAACCTTCGAGAAATATGGTAGGAATGGCAAAAAAAGGAAAAAGGAAATTTGCAAAAAATATAATGAATTATACTGATCTTATTGGTTTCCCACCCCCAGATCCTCATAGTAATACACAAGTGGGAAAATGTTTATAGAAAAGTTGCAATCTCCCTGACCATACTGCTAAATTAATAACAATCCCAATTCATTACAGCTTACCTACTAATGCTGCACAGCAGCAAACTCAATTCACTTTTATGCAAGTACAGGTCAAGACTGAGGCTTGCATTTTCACAGATTTGAGCTTAATTATTGCTTCTCCCTTTGAAATTTGGTATGAGATCTAACCCCAAGGTACAAGCCCAGGTCATACTAACCTCTCTTGTCCTGCCGTGTCCCACAGCTGCAGCACTGTAGGCTCCCCATCAACAATGAGCCTCTTCATTTGAAAGTCAACACCTTAAAAAAAATACAGAATCTATTATATCCTTTAACAGAGTAGAAGTAAACGAAGGCAGAGGAATAACTTAGTGCAGCTTTCCCCAACCTCCAAATATTGCTGGACTTGGCGCAGGTATGACACCATTTCCATATATTGATGGTACTTATATTTAATAGAACTTTTAAGAGAAAGAAACATACAAAAAGCCACTGGCATTTTTAGATTGCATAGATCAGGCATGTCCAACTCCCAACAGACTGCGATCTACTCACAGTATAAAAAGACTGCAGTGATCTACCCATTATTTATTTGTTTGTTTGTTTGTTTTGCTCCAAAGATTGACCAGGGGCACCCCACGATCAACCAGTAGGCTGCGATCGACCAGTTGGACATGCCTAGCATAGATTAAAAACTGCATCACTGATGCAATTACAAGTGAATAATAGTAAGGTGGTTTTAGCAACGTCAATGTTAAGTGCCCCGCCCAGACACTTGCTGGTTGACAGGAATGCTGTTTTCCAACAGTGACTCAAATGAGATTCTCCATTAACAGACCGTAAGTGCATTTGATCATTGCACATTTTATCATCTTTACAAAATCCACATGCACAGAATACAGATAACAGAGTAAAAATGCACACCACTTGCAGCAGTTAAAGAAGGACTGGAGTACAGTGGGAACTCTGGTTAAGAACTTAATTCGTTCTGGAGGTCTGTTCTTAACCTGAAACTGTTTTTAACCTGAGGTACCACTTTAGCTAATGGGGACTCCTGCTGCCACACCGCCACCGCCCAATTTCTGTTCTCATCCTGAAGCAAAGTTCTTAACCCGAGGTACTAATTCTGGGTTATCGGAGTCTCTAACCAAGTGTCTGTAACCTGAAGCGTCTGTTAGCCGAGGTACCATATTTACCATATAAATGGTGCCTTTTGCCTTCACAATACAATTAGCCCACAGGGCTGAGAGTGCAGAAGCCTTTATTCATGCAGAAGATCCCACACAATACTTGGCTAATGGCAAGTTACTGGGAGCTTCATTCCCCATTCTAACCATGGTTTCTTCAAGTTTTTGTTGCCTCCTGGATGGCTGCCATTCTCCTCCTCTATCTCTGCTGTAGGACAAAGGGTCCAAACTGTGCCTCTTCCTGTCACAATACTGGCAGCCAGGTCAAATTAGACACCCTCACTGTATTATAGCAGGTGAAATAAAGATAAAAAAATTGTCCAGTAGCACCTTATAGACCAACTAAGTTTGTTCTGGTATAAGCTTTTGTGTGCATGCACAATTCTTCAGCTATACATAGCAGGCAGCTGTGTACATCAGAAATAGGCAAACTCGGCCCTCCAGATGTTTTGGGACTACAACTCCCATCATCCCTAGCTAATAGGACCAGTGGTCAGGGATGATGGGAGTTGTAGTCCCAAAACATCTGGAGGGCCGAGTTTGCCTATGCCTGGTGTACATTGTGCAGGAGAGCCTGATTCTTATTCCCTAACATATGTAGCAGGCAGTTACGTTGTACCTTGTTTTTTCTTAACTAACTGCAGGGACAGGGAGCCCAATTTTCACTATAAAGGCAGCATGTCAGGAAGAGAAATTATTTACTGAGTCGAACCCCCTGCCAGTGATTAGAACGGAGGTTGCCATTCTAAGATAGGGAGCCGCCTGCTACATATTACACACATATCTACTGTGTCCATTGGGAGCAGAACACACCCACTGCTGCTTATATTTTAAACCTAGGGTTTTGGCTCAAGCCTCCTTCAAAAGTGATACAATATCACTCCAATCTGTTGTGACCAGGCTGCTGACACCCCAGAAGGGGAAAGTCCGACGAACATACCTAGAGTTGCGCTGGTGTTCCCTCGAAATTCGTTTTTGCAAAGCCTCATAAGGAAGCTAGATTTCCCAACGGCTGCGTCCCCAGCAAGAACTATCTTGTAAGCTTTCTCTGAGCTTGGGTATCTGGAGCTGAAGTCTGGAGAGTCCGACTAAGGGTAAACAAACAGACGGAAGATTGACATTCATGAAGTGTACAAACCGCCTCTCGTCTACAGTCAACAATCTCATTCCTACGGCAGCTTGCATCCTCAATAGACAGAAGCACATGTCTATTCCAAACCATCCAATGGCGTGTCAGACTTGTCTTTCTTAAACAGCTGCCCTTCATGTCACCTGGCAAATGTCTTTAGAAACCGAGCGTGAGTTTTTAAATTTCGTGAGGTAGCAGCGTGACAGGAAGGAAACCTGCCATTTAAAGGAATACTAGTCAAATATTACACCGATCAAGCCCTTAGATATGTCTAAAGCTGAAAGGGGAGTCCTCGGGCTAAAAATTTCTCCACCCCAGGTGGAAAGTATCTGTTGGATCCTGGTCAATACAGCTTTCAGGTGAAACCTGTGGAGACATACCTGTGGAGACATGACAGGGAGACATTTCCTTATTGAAGCTCCAGAGCTGCTTCGACTGACTGGGTGGGTGGGCTTCCAGTCCAAGACGGTGCCGACGTCATCAGGACTATAGACCTCTTCATCTCGGATATCTGGGACCTGCAGAGACCAGCAAGTGTTACCAGCTTCCACAATGACCTCAAATTAGCCTTAGGAAGGACAGAAGTGGATCAAAGCATACAGCAGTGTCTCTTTTTTTGGAAATAACTTCACACTGCATTTTCAACAAAGACAGGATATAAACATTGCAGCATTTTGAAACCAGTGGAGCAAGCCGCACCAGGGGAAGCATAGCAAAATTTCAGGCAGGGGGTGGTGTGTGAGAGAGGGTTTCCCCCAAAATACGTACAATGGAAGTAGCAATAATTAAAAGTCACACTATTTCAATCATTTTGAAAATCCAAATGAAACCATTAGGGGAGCCAGGTTCTAAGGGGTCATGGAATTTTTGTCGGCTAAAAGGGGGCAAGGGTTAAAAAAAAGACTGAGAAACACTGACACAGAGGTAAAATATTAGCAGAGCAGGGAAGGCTATTTTCTCCCTGCCCTCTGATGTCCAGGGCTTGCAACTTATGCTTGGCCTTTTCTGCTTAAAATAAGAATAATAATAATAATAATAATAATAATAATAATAATAATAATTGTTATTGTTATTATTATTTATACCCCACCCTTCCTGGCCAGAGCCGGGCTCAGGGCAGCTAACACCAATAAAATTACAATAAAACAAAATAGGGGGGAAACAAACAAACAAAAACCAGTTTGTTAAAATACTTGTTAAAATACAATTAAAATGCAGCCTCATTTTAATAGCAGCCCATAGATCAAAACCATAAGGGGAGGGAAACATAAGGGTCAGACTGATTCCAAACCAAAGGCCAGGCAGAACAGCTCTGTCTTGCAGGCCCTGCGGAAAGATGTCAAGTCCCGCAGGGCCCTAGTCTCTTGTGACAGAGCATTCCACCAAGTCGGGGCCAGTACTGCAAAGTACTGGTCAAACAACCATACTCAATGAATGGAGATGAGGGGAGGGCAAGAGACACAGAGCCAAGGAGCTACATGATCTATGGGATGGGTTACAGTACAGCCCCCTTCCCTTTCCATATGGTGTATCCTTCAAACATATGAAGGCGGCTTGCATAATACCTAAGAAGTGGCTTCCACAATCTTGATTTTTGGAGGCTTGCGAATGACCATAGATGGTTATCATTCTCTCTGACATGCAGGCCTTGAGTAGATCACTGCCATATCAAACATGCTGTCCTTTGTGGATTAGCATACATTTCATTCATGAATTTCATTTTATTTTAATCAGGTCTCTACAAAAACCATTCTGTGTGCTCACAAATCAGACGTGTGTGAGCAAACATTCCACAAAATAAACCTCACAGCCACCTTATACATATGGATTCCCCCCCCCCTTTTGGTCTGTGCATACACAGTAATAACTCAGACCCAGTACTTTATTTCTTACTTATATGAAACTGTTGGGTTCGCTCAATAGATAGCAAGTAGTAATTTTGTCTCTTTCTAAAATGCAGCTAAGTCTGGAGCTTACATCTGTATCAGAAGCGTCACCCGTAAAGCTTTCACGCAGCCCCTGTGGCCTCTGAGAAATCCTTTGGTGTTTAGAGTCCACTTCTGAATCATAATCATTTGAATCTCTCAAGGTAGACAAGCCACTGTCAAAGCAGCTTTCGGGCAGGCTGTCAACCTCGCAGTTTGTCCTCTGCATAGGGTCACAAAGGGCCAGGGAATCGTAGTCTTCATCCATATAGGACGAATGGTATGACCTGAATGGAGAAACAACATTCCATAACGTTGGCTGACAAAGTTCCTTATCTACAGCCAGATAATACTGGTGTGCCCAAGAGCCACAAGACACACACTGCATGCCATTTTTCTGCCTTTCCGGAACAGCCCAACTGCAAGTCCTGCTTCCATTTCCCGCACTAATCCTACTCACACACACACACACATGATCACTCAAGGTGGGCCACTGTTTTGAGTTCTCACTCTACTACCTTGGAGTCTCTGCTGCCACCACCCTCTCATTTTCCTTTCCTCATCACCTCTTAGCTCAACTCTAATGCACATGGTTAATCGTCTCCTAATTTTGAATCACAGAATTGTAGAGTTGGAAGATCGTTTCCAAATTCCCTGAGATACACTTTGCTAAGGAAACATTAAAGAAAGCATAATGGTAAACCACTGGAGGACTGATTAATGTTTTGGCTTTCTGCAGCTATGAAAGAGTTATTCCAGTTCTTCACTGAACAGGGAACAATGCACGTTCAAGAAAAGAAGGTTTCAAGGACCTTGCTCTGAAGTTCAATGAACATTTACTGTCCTTGAAGCTACCGCATGATATTCTAGAAACGCTTGCAGTGCCAACACCAAGTTTGCAAAATTATTCATCCAGGGAGAAATGCCGAGAACAGTTAGTGTATGAGAAGTGCTAACTTTACTCTGGATGGAATCCAAACGGGTTGATCCTAATAGTCAGCTGGCAGAAGCATGTCCCTTGTTGCTTCCTGATCATTAACTCCACTAGAGAGCAGCATGGCGTAAGGCAGCCAATCAATGCGTCTGGATCTACCAGCAACTTTAATCACTTAAAACAGAAGATTAGGGATGTGAGTCTGTGCTCTTTACATGTCTCAGAAAGGCATTAAGCATTCCCAGTCCTCCTAGATTTAAATAGGGCAAGTTCCAATGAACAGTGGCTTCCCCCATCACACACAAACACAGAATTGATACAGAGGGAAGACGCTTAGCTCTAACTTTTTTCCAACTGTGATGCTTTGCTGGCATTGCAGGCCTCGAAACACAGTAGCTTAGAACCAAGTCTCATCAATTTCGGCGAAAAGTATTTTCAGAAAGTGCATGTGTTTAAAGGATCACTGCCTGAAAGGTCTCCTTTAAATTGCTAAGATCTGGGAAAAATAAAGTAACACCTCTATCAGTTCTACCTGTCATATCGTGGATTTTGGGGAGACTGGCCGCCGCTGCATTTGGGACTGCTTCTGGCGAGAGTATTCCCTGGAGAAGTGTTTGTCAGACGCTGAAAAACATAGGTAAAGAAAGCTTTTCAGAACACCTGGCTTTTAACATACAGTGGTACCTTAGTTTAAGAACAGCTTAGTTTATGAACAACTTGGATTAACGCTGCAAAGTAGGTGTTTTGGTTTGTAAACTTTGCCTTGGAATATGAACATGTTTCGCTTCCTGTTGAGTGTGTTCCATTTGTAAATTGAGTCCCCAGCTGCTGTGAGGAAGCACGCCTTGGTTTAAGAAGGCTTTGGTTTAAGAACAGACTTCTGGAACGGATTAAGTTTGTAAACCAAGGTACCACTGTATTCTTTAGCTAACAAATGGTAGTCCTCATTCTGGACATTTATTTTTTTTGTTATTTTGGAATGTTCAAAGCCAAAGAGTGGTATTCAACATTGGGCAGGTAGGGCAACAATCTCCCCCACCCCCGAAAATGATTTTGAGGCTGCACAGAGGGCTGTGGGGTGAAGAGAAGAAGATAACGTCCTGCTTTGCAAGCAGAAGTCTGGTTGACTTTGACACAGACAGCACTAGATAATACGCAAAGCAAGAGCTACACTAGCTGAACAGCATTCAGCCCCTTTTCTGTGGTCCAATCAGGGGCAAAATAGTGTAAATGAAGGATTTCCATGTGAGGGTTTTTTGTTTGTTTGTTGCCCACCTGTTTTTCCTTATGTGACTGAAACATAATTTAACCTATATAGAGAAAAGTTCCAGTAAATTAGCTTTGCAGAGGAGAAGAACATATACTCTCTGGTGGCAACCATAACCCCTAATTTACCAGGGAGTAAGCTTCATTAGGGACGCAGATGGCGCTGTAGGTTAAACCACAGAGACTAGGACTTGCCGATCAGAAGGTCAGCGGTTCGAATCCCCGCGACGGGGTTAGCTCCCATTGCTCAGTCCCTGCTCCTGCCAACCTAGCAGTTCGAAAGCACGTCAAAGTGCAAGTAGATAAATAGGTACCACTCCAGCGGGAAGGTAAATGGCGTTTCCGTGCACTGCTCTGGTTCGCGAGAAGTGGCTTAGTCATGCTGGCCAGCTGACCCGGAAGCTGTACGCTGGCTCCCTCGGCCAATAAAGTGAGATGAGCGCTGCAACCCCAGAGTCGGCCACGACTGGACCTAATGGACAGGGGTCCTTTTACCTTTACCTAAGCTTCATTTAACTTGATGGGACTTGCTTTTGAGTAAAAGTGCACAAGATCATGCTGTGAGTTACTTTGGCATCAAACCAGAATGACTACATTATTTCCATCACTATCTTACGGCTTATATTGGTATAACCAAGAGCAAATATTTATATTACTGCACAATTATTTAAACATATTGCTTATGCAAGGTTGCTGCCTACCAGCGATCTGTTGTACATGCTCCAGCTATTCTCTAATGCGCTTCTTAAGCCATCGTTGCTGTCGTGAAGTTTCCTGTTGGCTGACCTAAAAAACAAGCCAGGACAAACAAAATTATTCACATTCAGAAGGTATCAGAATTAGATTGTAGAGTTTCAATCATCTGGCATTTTGAAAGCCAACAGATAGCAGGGCGTTTAATAAGGTGACCTTGACTTTTGTGATAGTGGCACAATGGATCAGTATAAATCAAAGACAGCATAAGGAATCACATTAATGCCATTTAGACCCTTAAAGTAACCCTAAAGTAGGGGAGGAGATTCTCATCTATCACGTGATAGATGTTCCCTGAATGGTCCTACAATGGGGGTGGGGTTGACTGTTCTGTTATTTTTCTGGGTCTAGCTTGTTCTTTTTAACTTTGCAAGTTCCTTTGGCAGGTGATGCAGCATCTGATATAAAGGCATTAACCTGTCAGCAATTCGCTAAATTCAAAGCCAAAGCTGATTTCGAGTTGAAAGCAAATAGGCATAATTAAGATACTGCAGGTCTGAGAGACCCCATAAATGTAAAAAAAACCCAAACCACTAACTAACTAACTAATTCAATGATTTCTTGATATGTGAACAAACAGCCTTCAAAGAATGCAGTCCAAAGGGTTAAACGTCTGGCCATAATATTTAATATATCAAATGGGGGGGGCAGAAATGCAGGTTAGGGAACCAGCAAAACTTTTCATTACAGCCAAGTACATCTGCTTTTCTCTCATTTTATTATAGGTGCCCAAGTTTTAAGTATAAAAGTCCATAAATAAAAAGTGATTTATTGGCAGCTTACTGTAAAATGTCTATCTGCCTCTCCAGACTATCTCTGTCTTCCGTGTATTCTCTGATCATTTCTAGTTCTCTACAAAACAAAAATTTGCACAATTAGTTTTCTTTACTGACCAGAGTATACACAGGGAACTAAATAACCAATTTTCTACAAGTATGACTACTGAAGACTCTTACCTTTCTGAACTCAAGCTCTGATCTGCAAGATCGCTTTTCAAAGTATCTAACTCGCTCTGAAGGAAAGCGATATTTGTCTGTGCTTCCATAAGATCTTTCTTAAGTTTCTGGTTTTCCTGAAAATAAACCAGGGAAAAACAATATTACTGATTAAAAATCACTTGTTACATATGTAATGCATGTTCAAAAATACCTAAGAATAAAATATTCACTGCTACTAACTACGAAATGATAATATGAAAATGCTTGATGTGCAAACTCATAGCCCATTTAAAGTGAATAAATGCCTCAAGGCCAGTCTACATGTTACAGTCCTACATGGAGACTCCATCACAAACATCTGTAGAGAAGACATACCATATAACGCCACTAAGACATGAAAATGTCTTCGGTCACTGCTGTAAGTTCCCATGTCTGCTAATGGTGATGGCAGCATGGAAATTTCATGAAATGAAAAGTAAACACAACATGTACTTTCCAATTAGGTTTCCAATATGAAGAGGTGACTACACGGAAGTTATTCTAGCCGGCCCCAGATCAGTTAATATTAACCCAACCTCACCTAAAGAGCTTGAGGCGACATTTGTTAAGAAACTGGGTCCACAGAACAGAACTGGTCAGAAATATTTTCAGTGAGAAAGAAATGAGAAAGTTATTCTTACTTTGAAAAGCCAGAGTCCTGTAACACCTATACATTCTCCATTGCTAATGTGTGAAAATGACACCCAAGTATGATATACGCCGCTTAAACAGTATAATTTCTTCTCCCTCTGAAATGCCAGTCATCCTCCTTTACAACCTCAACAATTTTCAAGAAAATGCTATCGCCCAAGCTACTTAAATATGATGGGTGGTAAAGATACCGATCATATCGAAACGCGACAGGCGCAATGATCACCCCGAGTAGGAAAATTATAATGCAGCTCATACCAAGGTCAGATCATGTATCCTGTTCTTTAATGCCACCAAATCTTCTTTGTGATGAATGTTTTTAGATTGCTCTTCAAGCTGAAACAGTAAAGACAGTGTGATTGATGTAGCAAAATAACTTTGATGGACACATTAGAATGCATGAAGAGCAGTAGAAAGGGATCAAGCAGTACAGTGGGGGGGGGGGTAAAAAAACAAAAAGAGACAAACTACAAAGCATTTCAGTACAGCCTTGAAAATAAGACAAAAACGACAATCACAAAAACAGTTCCTTGCCAGCTTGCCTGCTCTTAGCAACTTTATCCCATTTGTGGAACATGGGAAGATGCCTTCTACTGAGTCAAACCACTGGCCTGCCTACCTCTTTAGTGTCTACACAGACTGGCAGCTGTTCCCCAAAGTTTCAGGACAGGGGACATTCCCAGAACTACCTGGAGATACTGGGGAATGAACCTGGAATCCTCTGCATGCGAAACTGATACTCTGCCTCTGAGTATTGGTGTGCCAATAACCTACAAAGGCAAGGAACTGACTGCTTTTCCATTTATGAAAGGAAGTTCTCCCCATCTGGTGAGCTAAAGAGGATTCACACCCATCACAAGCAATAGGTGGTTGGCTATTTAAAGTCTGCTTTAGTAACTGTGAACATTAATAATTTTATGTATTTATTTGGATACAACATTATTTGGATACTGTTGGATAAAACAGTAATTCTCAAACAGTTCTACACACACACACACACACACACACACACACAGGGTGCCACAGATGCAGTCTTGAGTGAAGTGAAACCCTTACTGAGACCTGACATCATCGTTTATGAAAGCACTCTGAAAGCAACTGGTTCCTTCCTTTCTCAGAAAGCATGGCTTTGCAGCCCTTCTTCTCCTTCAACTCACAGACTTCAATCTTACAAACAACCTTCCAGCAAGATGAAGGCCCAGGCTCATCCTCTGAAGTGTGATATGCCCTTAATTACTTCAAAGATAGCAGCAAACGTATCAGAGGATCGAGTCCCAACAAATTTGTCACAAACGCCAGACCACCGCAAAAGTCAGCGCAACTTACCATTTTAAGTTTTTTTATCGTCACTTGGAGCTCATCCACTTCAGCCTCGTATTGGCGCTTGAGGTCATTCAGAGCCTCTTCTGTTTTCCGCTTCTCCTACAGGCATGATATATTTGTTAAATTACAAATGGCAGGCTTAAGCAATGTACTTTTACACCATCACGTGTCTGGGAGGCATCTCTTCCCATTACAGTGCAACAAAAATATTTTGGGCTACCCTTAATGTTTCTACACGTGGCTATGCATGTGTGAGAGTTGGGCATATGCTTATGGAAACATGTTTGTGCAACCCACAATATGAAAAGAAGTGCAGGGAAATCCCAGGGCACCGACAAGCAAGCACACAAAATACAAGGTGACTGTGTCATAAGTCAGCCCTGGATCAGTAATAACTGTGTACATGGTTACCATTAAAATTTATAGTTCGGTACTAACCCACAAAGTAAATATCACCGAAGGAGTGCATTTACATTTGGGGTGTCATACTTCTTAAAATTGCGAGCAGCACTGAATGAAGGACAGAGTAAAGAATGATAAGTGAAATAAGTCATCACCAGGCCAGCCCTGCTATTTCTATCTAGGTGGTAAATTGACTGATACTTGGCAAGATGCTTATCAACTCAGACATTCCATTGTGTGTGTGCGCGCTTAGGGAAATACTGATACATTTATAAGGTGGGTTCAAAGTCCATGGTAAGGCCAGTGCTCAGAGATCTGTGGGATCAGCTGTGAATTACCAGCTGCGGTTTGGACTTCACAAAGAACATGTGGTCAGGTGTGCAGCCCTCCATTCCATCGCTGCACACATACAAGCTCTTAAGGCAGGCCTGCACAACTTGCGATGTCTTCTACACTACACACGTCACAAGAGAAAGGTAGTCTGCTACTCAGGTAGTGGGCCCTAACTAGATGCTTAACAAGCCCCCCATGTGAAGTTCCAGGAAGACAGCAAAAAGAGGAGGTTTATCAACACCTAGGTATGCATGACCAGTAGGGTCAATTGCCTAAGCAAGTCACAACTTGGGCCAGCTTGCCTTAGGCTTGGGGTAGAGAACCTGTGGCCCACCATATGTCGCTGGACTTCAACACCCCTCATCCCTGACTACTGGTCATGCAGATGGGAACTGGAGTCCAGCATTAACTGAAGAGCCCAATGTTCATCACCTGCGCCTTAGGTGCAACTGAGAAAGCCCTCTCAATTGTGGACACAACCTTTGACAACTCAGAGGCTCCTTCAATGAGTAACTAAGCAATCGAAAGGGGTGGGAGGAAGAGTCGCTTGCATGCAGTTTAAAGAACCTGTGCTCTGTTGAATGTGCAGTCTGGAGGTACCGTATTTTTCGCTCTATAAGATGCACTTTTCCCCTCCTAAAATGTAAGGGGAAATGTGTGTGTGTCTTATGGAGCGAATGCAGGCTGCGCAGCTATCCCAGAAGCCAGAACAGCAAGAGGGATCGCTGCTTTCGCTGCGCAGCGATCCCTCTTGCTGTTCTGGCTTCTGGGATAGCCACATGAAGCCTCCTCAGGGCAACGGGAGGAACGTTCCACCTGCCTGAAGAGGCTTTGCATTGCTTTCACAGAAGCCAGAACAGCAAGAGGGATCACTGCACAGCGAAAGCAGCGATCCCTCTTGCTGTTCTGGCTTCTGGGATTCAGAATATTTTTTTTCTTGTTTTCCTCCTCCAAAAACTAGGCGCGTCTTATGGTCTGGTGCATCTTATAGAGCGAAAAATATGGTACTTAGGAATGAAACACAGAAATGCAGCAGCTTAAAACTTCTATATTACTACTAGTCAGAAAACAACTAGTTCTAATTCTTCTATTACGGCCAGTTTTAGAGCCACCACGTTCAAGGGCTCTGTATGCTGACTGCTGCCACACAGCAGGCAAGTTGCTTGCCCATCATTTGGATCAGGCAATTTCTCAAAAAAGTCACACACAAAAAAGCAGAGCTAAAAGAAAACCCCTGGTATAGATACAACCAGTAGTTAAAAATGTACATTTAAGAAAAGAAAAAGTTCCAATTAAAATGCACATCGGCCTCTATCTGGCCTAAAAAAGGTTTCTCACAGGCACTGAAAACAGCACCATCCCAGCCGCCCTTTCCGTATTAATGCTCCCCACCCAAAAACTGAGGTGGAGAAAGCTCTGACCTTCATACCTTTCACATCCATGGCAATTGGGAGGAGAAAGAATGCAGAGAAAGGTTTCATGTATGAAGCCTCAGGCACAGAAGCCAGAATCTCTTCACTAATTTTCTTAAGCAGGGAAGCCAGTTCTAAAAGAAATATTAGGGCTATAAACATCAACTATTCACCTCCTTCTTGATTTTATGCTCTGCAGCCTGTATTCTCTGGTCCATCTCCTCTTCTAGTTCACCAAGCTGCATTGCTGCTTTATCTTGTGCTCTAAAATGTAAGCATTCACACAAGGCCATCTTTGAGAAACTTCAAAGAAAATTGAGAATACATGGTTTGTTCCATCCCTAACCTGAATCGGTGGCTCAAGATGTTCCAGGTCAGGCATCTGGGGAAAGGCGAACAAAGACCTTGGTCTCATCTGCAAAGCAGCATCATTCCACTTTAAATAATAACAGCTCCCCCCAATGAATTCTGGGGACTGTAGTTTGTAAAGAGTGCTTGAAGTATGAGATCCCTATGATCAGGCATGGGCAAACTTGGCCCTCCAGATGTTTTGGGACTACAACTCCCATCATCCCTATCTAACAGGACCAGTGGTCAGGGATGATGGGAATTGAAGTCCCAAAACATCTGGCGGGCCGAGTTTGCCTATGCCTGCCTATGGTAGTAACAGAGCGACAATCTACAGAATAGTTCATCAAACAGTCCCTCTTCCCGGGAAACTCTGGGAATCGCAGTACTTGGGGAGGAACAGAAGGTTTCCTAACAACTCCCAGCACCTCTTACGAATTGCAGTTCTCAGGCAGGAAGCCGTGGCTGTTTAAAGTGGTATGATACTGCTTTAAATGTATAGTGCAGATCGGCAACTCCCAATTAAAGTCACCTGATTCTCATTACTGACATTAAAAGCAACCAAATTCTCTTAGCATGGTACATGCTACATGGATATCCCAAGAATTGTAACTGCTTAGGGCATCCAATTACCAAGGCTGTGACTGCAAACGATGTGCAGAATTGTATGTGAACTGGTTTTCCACACACCATTCTGAACATCTTCTCATGGCAGCACAAAGAAGGCAGCTTCATTTTCCGCTTCTCTTTCTGCTGCCAACTTCCTATGATGTGTTACCACAAAAAGGTAGACCAGCTGGGACCTAAAACTGTTGCTTCTCATGGATATAAGCCATCAGCAACAAAAGCTTCAAACACATTTCACCAGTCCTATCGGCCTGGATGTCATACTGCTTGAACAGTCTATAACTGATAACTACAGTGGTGCCTCGCAAGACGAAAAGAATCCGTTCCGTGAGTCTCTTCGTCTAGCGGTTTTTTCGTCTTGCGAAGCAAGCCCATTAGCGGATTAGCGGATTAGCACTATTAGCGGTTTAGCAGCTATTAGCGGCTATTAAAGGCTTAAGGGATTAGTGGATTAGCTGCTAAAAGGCTATGAGCAGCTTAGTGCCTTAGAAAAAGGGGGTGGGGAGCGGAAAAAAAAACCCCAGGAATCGCAAGACATTTTTGTCTTGCAAAGCAAGCCCATAGAGAAATTCGTCCTGCGAAGCACCTCCAAAACGGAAAACCCTTTCGTCTAGCGGGTTTTCCGTCTTGCGAGGCATTCGTCTTGCGGGGCACCACTGTATTTCCTTTTTACATATGTGTGTTCAAAGGTATAACTTTAAAGTAAAACAGACTTCTGAGAGGACATTTTTTTTAAAGTTACAATCCTGATTCCATAAGGAAGGAATTTTGGTTGTGTCCAGCCACATTATACTCACTGAAATGAATGAACTTAAGTTGGTTGTGTCCATTAATTCCAGTGGGTCTACTCTGAGGATATAACCCCATGATGGCAAGGAAAAAACATAGCATGAAAAATGATGATATTAGGCTAATAGTTCTGCCTTTGGATCTTATGCATTTCATTCAGCTTCTCAGAGACTCCAGGACAACCAATGCTAATTTTGACTTCTCACACCCACCAGCCTCACCCAACTCACAGTGAAATTTTGGCAGTTGAATGCTGCCATTAACATTATCATGTGACTTTAAACAACACCATGTACTGCAGACAAAAATGGTAATTGTTTCACTGTGAAGTACAAAACATTTGACTCTTACCTTTTTACAGCTATGGCTAGGTTTTCCATCTCTGCACTCTGAAGCTTGATCTCTCGAATAAAGTTCTTAATAACATGCTCATAAGGTTGAATTAATCGTGGTTCCACAATATTGATGTTCTGATACAGAACACTGACCTGTTCTTGCCTGGAAGAGGGAAAAATTACTAATTAAAGCATATGAAGATTTTCTCACAAATAATCAGTTTATATCTCATGCAGAGATGGCTGTTGAAATGGCAAAGGAAAAAGCACTCCTATTCAGTTTTCGCGGCTTAGGCTTTTGTACCTTACAAGATTGTTAGCATTTTGTACCTTACAAAATTGTTAGCATTTCTTTGGTTAATGGCATCAACTCAAAAGAGATTTGGATATCTTCAAAACAATATTTCAAAATGTTTTGGAAACAGTGTAATTGCACAATAATTAATGCTTTTACTGTGGGGACAGAGGCAACTTCTGTACAACTTTCTGGGGGTCACATGCCAGTGGGAGGGTGAGGTCAGAAGCAAAAGTAGGTGGAGCAACAAATGTAATTCTTTGCCTTTGTACCGTAGGCTAGTTTCTACTCAGATGCATCTCTATCTTCCATCCAGACAAGCAAGAGGTATAATGGGAGTTCAAAGGCAAATTGTAGCCAGACAAACACTCTTTGGGGTGCACAGCAGGGCCAGTGAGTGGTGTGGCCTAGGGAGAGTTTGGAGGGCCAAACAGAAAGGCCTGGAGGGCCACATCTGGCTCCCGAGGCCCAAGGTTCCTCACCACTGGCTTATGTAAACTTGGTAGAAAATGGTTTGCTCCGTGTAAATGCCAACTATGATACTGGTTTTGTGCCCAGGCATGTGCTGGGATAGCTTAGTTCAGGGGTCAGCAAGGTTAACTCGCCTGGGCCGGTTCACTCCAGCAGAGATCCCTCCGTAGGCTGGATCATGTGCGCGCGCAATTGCCGGCATCTGCACATGCACAGGTGCGATTTCCGGCACTGCGGAAGTGAGTTCCTGCGCCACGCTGTGCCAATTTAGCACAGTGGGTGGGAACTCACCAAGTGGGCGGCTCAGTTCGGGGGCGGCTTGTGGGCCAGTTAAATGACCCCTGTGGGCCGCTTGTGGCCCATGGGCCTTAGGTTGCTGACCCCTCAGTTAGTTGGTAGAGCAGAAGACTCTTAATCTCAGGGTCATGGGTTTGAGCCCCACATTGGGCAAAATTCCTGCGCTGCAGGGGGCAGACTAGATGAAACTCGTGGACCCTTCCAACTCTAGAATTCTCCAATTCTCTGTTGATGGCTCCACCTCCTAGGCATCCATGCGTGGGACCAGATACCTGCCTTTATGAAGCCTTGGGGTGAGCAGCTGCTTGCTCATAGCCTTCCATGCAAGTGGGTCTCCTGATCACATGGGTGGCCTCCTTGTGTAGAAGACCACACACCCAACAGCTGCTCCAGCACAGGCTTTGCCAGTTCAGATGTGTGCCCCAATGCAAGGGCGCCTGGGGAGGGCCAGGGCCAAAGGGGCGAGCTCTGCTCCCCAATAATTGTGTGAAGAAAATATATAGTGCAAGTTTTTAGATGCAAGATAAACTTTAGAGAAGTGGACAGAAACCAGCAAGCACACGCCCATGCACGGTTAGTAAGAAAGGCAGCACGATAAAAGCTTTTCTAGGATGCTGTGACAAAAATTAACTTAACTCAACCGATAACCTACCATTGGAGGCCACTGGCGTTCCTGTTGGGATAATTAAAGATAGTCAATATATATGATCTAGGAACTGCAACCAAAATACTCATTGGAATTGGTGGTGGATGAATCAGGGCAAACTGACGTGGTTCTGGAGGCCAACTTTCATGGCAAAACTTAATAATAATAATAATAATAATAATAATAATAATAATAATAATAATACCGCGCACCTTCTGGCTGGGTTTCCCCAGCCACTCTGGGTAGCTTCCAACAAAATATTAAAATACAAGAGTCTGCTAAACATTAAAAGCTTCCCTAAACAGGGCTGCCTTCAGATGTCTTCTAAAAGTCTGGTAGTCGTTTTTTCTCTTTGACATCTGGTGGGAGGGCGTTCCATAGGGCGGGTGCCCAATTTTATTTTTACAGAAAGGTAAGCAAATTTTTCAGTGCACCTTCCGTAAAATTGTCCAGACATGTAGTTGTGTTAGTTGGCTGCCGCAAAAACAAAACAAAAACAGTCTTACGTCATCTTAAAAACTAACAGATTTATCATGGCATAAAATTCGGTGGACTAGGGCCAACCTTGTCAGGTACACGAACTGTTCTCCTCAGTTGGCAAGTATGCACAATGGGAACGGGGGGGGGGATATAAACAGTGGCGCAAAACAACAGCGAGAGGCCCAGTCGGAGACAATTGTATGCAACGTTCAAATGTATATAAGATAAGCAAAGTGGCAATTCACTATGGCAGTACGTTAACACACCCCTGTAGTGAGAGGGGATGCTATTGTCTCTATTCAAGGCTAAATAAATAGAATCAAATTCCCCGATAAATTCTAGTCCAACAACTTTACACTGTGGTCTCCCTTTGAAGTGCCTTTGTTTTAGACTGACAACTGCCAGGTCAGTGAGCAAAATGTCCTGGGAGCCTGAAATGTTCGCCCACTTGTTGCTTTGAATGTTGCCGTTTCTTTATGTCAGATCCGTTTCCCATTTGCTCCTTTGTGCAGAGACTGACTTGCTTGTCCTGCATTGACCACAGAAGAGCAATGCTGACAAGGACACACTGCGTTGGGGAATGACCCTGGATGGCATGGCTGATATTATGAAGGAGAACAGCAGTGTGGCCTGAGGAGATATGTGAAAAGAACTGGCACCTGGGCTGGATGCAACAGAGTCTGGCCAAGGCGTCTGGCTCAGTTATTGGGCCTGCTGATATCTTTCTGAATGCTCTGAATAATCAGAGAAAGCGTCTGAAGTCACACACTGGTGGACAGGCAATCTCCTGGGCACAGAATCTTTCTGGGGACACTGTCTTCCGGACTGGCCTTGTAAGGGGCATCAAATATCCTGACATATCATTTTCAACAAGCAGAGCAGGAAGGTAAAGGTAAAGGGACCCCTGACCACTAGGTCCAGCCGTGGCCGACTCTGGGGTTGCTGCGCTCATCTCGCTTTACTGGCCGAGGGAGCCGGTGTACAGCTTCCGGGTCATGTGGCCAGCATGACTAAGCCGCTTCTGGCGAACCAGAGCAGCGCACGGAAACGCTGTTTACCTTCCCGCCGGAGCGGTACCTATTTATCTACTTGCACTTTGACGTGTTTTCAAACTGCTAGGTTGGCGGGAGCAGGGACTGAGCAATGGGAGCTCACCCCATTGCGAGGATTCAAACCGCCGACCTTCTGACTGGCAAGTCCTAGGCTCTGTGGTTTAACCCACAGCACCACCCACGTCCCAAGCAGGAAGGTAGGTTGACTTTAATTCCACGCTTTCCTTTTGTTTTTAACAACCTACTTGCATAAAAATCACCACAGCCTTGATTCTGTCAAAGTTATTAGGTATGTAAGACTCAGGGGGAATAAGGGTCTGAATAAGGTCATTTAGGGGGTTCAGTGCCAAGCTGAGATTCAAAAAAGAGGCTTCCACTTCATAGCTCTGAAATGTTCAGCCTTCACCAACCTAGTTCCCGGAAGATGTTTTGAAATGCAATAGTGCGCTGTAGCCCAAAACACCTGGAAGGCACCAGGCCAATTTAATGATGATGGCATATAAAAGTTTTGTTTGTTTGTTTGTTTACCACCTGCTGTCAGGCATGTTTAAGCCGCTTTGTGGGTCAAATGCTTTTAAGGATTTTTCTCAGGGGGGAGCAACAGGTTTTGTTTCTGCATAATGGCCCATGGCATGCATGCATCAGAGCTTGTTACTTTATTTATTTATTCTACACCCCACCATCTCAACTTCACAATACACATCTCCCCACAGCCCTGCCCCCTCCCTTTCCATAGAGCCCTTGTAAACCTATCTTCGGGAGCTGAGAAGCCGGCTCCGTGGCCCTATTCTGACAGTGCTACCTTTTGTTCTGGTTCTCAAGCACGTCACAGCTGCTGTTCTTGGAGATTTTTCAGCTTCAAAGATTAAACAAACAAGAAGCCTGAAAGAAGGGAGGTTGAAAGCTTAAGGCTCAACCCCCCCCCCCCTCCAGCCATGCTGTTCAGTCTGCGCCTGCTGAGCTCGGCTAGGAAGAGCCGCTGCTGTCACAAACATATGGCGGCAATTGCGGGAGTTTGCTCAGCTTATTTGATCTCAAAAACCACAATATGGTTTCATTGTTCCTCACTGGCCCAATTACAACTGTCAAAAGAGCTTGATTCAGCAGACTCTGGCGGCCTACATTTATGCTGTGCCAGTCAGGTGCAAGGAGTGAGAAAACACACCACAGGGAAGCGCAACAGTGCAACCCTCTCCGGAAGCACCGGGAGTCACAAGGAGGCGATGGGGTCTTTTTAAATTAGAGGCGACAGCGGGCACTCACCTGAACGCTTATTATACAAAAAGGCTGAATGAGATTTGAAATTAAAAGCACGCGTTGGCAACTGCTACCACCAGCCCCAGAGCCATTTTGGAAACAGAGAAGTTTTTTAACTACGGTCAGCTGGGAAGACAAAGACATCCTTAATCTTCAGTAAATGGCAACGCCACCAGTTAAAGGCTTCTGTGGGGCGCAGGCATTGTATGGGCCATTCAACAGGAGCTCCACAGCACCTTCATAGAGGCCCAGGGTACCAGAAATAGAGATTTACAAAGCAATAGAGAAATATAGATTAACAAGCAGCCCAGTCTTCAACTGGGTTGGGTCCCACTTTCAGATTGTGGCCTGATCTAAGGTCGGTCACAACAGTAGCACCAGACAAATATATGAAAGAAAGGAAACGAGTTGGGTTCCCAAATGCATGTTTGGATTAAAGCAGGCATAGGCAAACTTGGCCCTCCAAATGTTTTGGAACTACAACTCCCATCATCCCTGACCACTGGTCCTGTTAGCTAGGGATGATGGGAGTTGTAGTCCCGAAACATCTGGAGGGCTGAGCTTGCCTATGCCTGGATTAAAGGCAGGTGCTCAAAAATACTGAAGACTACTGCTCTGCTAGCTAGTCCATGAAATTGCATGGGGCATCATTTAGAGGAAGGGGCATGTGGAAATCATTCTTCCCTACTGCAGTTTGTATCCAGAGTAGAACCATGGAAATTAATGGACTTAAGTTAATCATGTCCATTAACTTCAATGGGTCTACTGCTAGTATGACCAAGACAGGATATAACCCCATGTTTCAGATCACTTGAGATTATTGTTTCAGAGCAACCTCTACCCCTGATTATCATTACCTCTTACTGTAGCTCAACTGATTGGAAATGGCACATGGTAACTTAAAGGCTGCAATATTCCAGGAGAAATATGTGCAAGTTGGTTCATCAATGCTGCCGCCAAATATTGTGACCATTTGTTGAAAATGAATTATTAAGGAGCAAAATATTGTGTTCAAAATTCCCATTAACTTTGTCCTTTGCTTCTGCATCAGAGACGAGTCAGAAACAAAATCCAAATACCCCAGAATCACTTTAAGGAATTTCTGATCCACATACACTCAAATACATTTCCAGGTAATGAAATGATAATGAGAAATCTACATTCAGCAGTCCAACCTGAAGCTTGAGTCACCCAAGCTTGAAGAAGCGCATTAAAGATTTGGAGTTCCACTTGTGGCTGGAGGACAAAGTCATTTTAAAAGCTGCCCCAAGCAAAGTCCCCAGCCATCATGGCGGAGTGAGGAGTGGCACTGAGATGGTGAATGACAGAGCTGTGTGCCACGTGACCACTTCTGAGCTCAGTCACCTTCTGGACACAGAATGGGAGCTTGTCATCTTGTTCTTCACCTCAGGCTACAAGCGTCTTGGACTAGTCCTGCTGCACTTTAATACAGAAAAAGGACTCAAAACTATGACTAAGCATCAGTGCATCTGCCCCCATTATTACTGCTCTGTGCACAGCCCACACCCAAGGAAGTAGGAGGTGAGCATGATCTTTGGCTGGAGACAACAAGCAATCCTTTCCCCTCACGTGGGATAGTGAACCTGAGTCCAGATTAGACTGCTTTGCACCACCAACTACCTAACTTTGTCATGTGTCTCGATTCACCTCAGCTATCCCATTTTGACCATCACTCTGTCTGAAGTGATGCATGAGAATTGCCATTCAGTAGAATCAAATAGGTGGTGCTGTGGTGCAAACCGCAGAGCCTACAGCTTGCTAATCAGAAGATCGGTGGTTCGAATCCCCGCGATGGGGTGAGCTCCCATTGCTCGGTCCCAGCTCCTGTCCACCTAGCAGTTCGAAAGCACGTCAAAGTGCAAGTAGATAAATAGGTACCACTCCAGCGGGAAGGTAAATGGCGTTTCCGTGCGCTGCTCTGGTTCGCCAGAAGCGGCTTAATCATGCTGGCGACATGACCCGGAAGCTGTATGCCAGCTCCCTCGGCCAATAAAGTGAGATGAGCGCTGCAACCCCAGAGTCAGCCACGACTGGACCTAATGGACAGGGGGTCTTTTTACATTTACCTAAGCTTCATTTAACTTGATGGGACTTGCTTTTGAGTAAAAGTGCACAAGATCACGCTGTGAGTTACTTTGGCATCAAACCAGAATGACTACATTATTTCCATCACTATCTTACGGCTTATATTGGTATATTGGTATAAATGGCGTTTTCGTGCGCTGCTCTGGTTCACCAGAAGCGGCTTCGTCATGCTAGCCACATGACCCGGAAGCTGTACACCGGCTCCCTCAGCCAATAAAGCAAGATGACAGCCGCAACCCCAGAGTTGTCTGTGACTGGACCTAATGGTCAGGGGTCCCTTTACCTTTACCTTTAGAATCAAAACACACTCAGCACACTCACGCCGAACAAAGCTATGGCAATTCGCTCCACCACCCTATTAAGCAGCTGGATTGCATTCAAAGTGCTATGGCAAACATTGTATCCATGGCATTGCGATAAGGACTAGCTGCTGAAAGGGAAGCAGATGCTTACACAAACTCTCTTTGCACATGCCTCATTCCACCACCAACTCAGCAGTCTGCTATACCTGAGCAGCCTTTGTTTGGCAACCACCATCTTACAAAAATAAGCATAACTTTTCCTTTCAGAAAGCAGGACAAACCAAGGACTCCCTTCCAAGTTTAAAAAGCACCTATTCTGCAAACCTTTCTGGTTATGTTGTCTTAAAGATAACACACCCACATAATCTATATTTTTTTTAAAAAAACACACATATATATTTAAGTGAAGACTTTAGGGATTTCCAATCTTTTTTAAAAATAATGTTATAACAATTTTGTAAGATACTGAATAGATAAAGTTCTTGATCATCTGCATTATTCTACATAAGCCCAATATCTCAAATGGGCAGCTGCAATCTATATTCAGTTAATATTTTCAATACAGGAGTCTCTGATTCAATAAAACAGAAATATAAATTACGCAGCTCTTGAAAGTTCATATTAGAATCATTACAGGCTACAAGGAGGCCATGGCAACACTTCAGTGCTTATCTAACTAGAAGCAGTGCCTACAACCCTCTAGCCTTTTTATTCAGAAATATAAAGGAAAAGACAAGCTACAGTGTTCTAGCTGATTGGTCAGTAAGAATGAAATCTGAACCAATCTTCCAGTATCCTAACCAATGGTCACAAAGCTACTGAAATGACAGACAAGTGTAAGCAGCTTATTTTAAATATTTATATGGCAAATGCATACTAAGCCTAATTAGATTCTTGTTGTATCATGTGGATTCATTCCCAGTGTACTCTTGAGTCCCCTTCACTGCATTTCTAGCACTGAGCATTGCTTGGTGTACATTCACCACTAAGGGTTAGTGTTCTTTAGATGGAAGCATAACTTTCTTTGCATCCCCTTCAACAGTGGATAATTTGCACTCTCACACTTCATGCCAAAGGAGCATCTTGAACTAGGGGAAACGGTGCTCTAATGTGATTCTGTATGAAAGAGCCAGGGCCTTATTAAGCCCACTCAGAACACCATGGAAATCGATACATGGATCAAGTTACAGGCCTCAAGTGTCAAAGTGAACAACAGCAATGCAAAGATCACCTTTTCGTATGTTCCAGAAAATCAATGATATTTTTTACCTTTGCTTGAAAATCTGACATCTCAGTTCCTTTTCATAATCAACTGCCCCCTCAGCAGCCTCATATAACCAACATGCTTAAGTGTAATTAATGCATGAAGGGGTTAAAACCATAGAGTCAGCTGTCCTGCCAGGTTTAGCTAGGTCACACCCTCTCAGCTCTTCCACCATGTGAATCCAAGTAGTAAGGCTGTCTAAACTGGATTTTCCAAGCTTAGACAACATGGCTTTAGCAAGCCATCTTTATGTTTCTATACAAATAATTTAGAAACTCTTACCATTTTTAAGCTAAGTTTTAAGCTAAGTACTGCCTGCTTTTTCTTGCTGCTGTCTGGAAAAGCACATAAATCTGACCTTTGATGCCTGGAGATGCCAGGGATTGAACTCAGGACCCTCTGCATGCAGATAAGATGCTCTGTCACTGAGCTATGGCTCTTAAATAAAGGAGGCATCTGACTAACAACTACCCAAAGCAGGATGTTGGGCCACATCAGGACTGGCTAACCCTTTGGCCCTTTTGATCTTGCTGGACTCCCCAACCAGCGGCCATGATGGGAACTGGACTCCAATATGACAGGTTACCTGCCCATGGCCTAGATCAGCCTTTCTCAACCTGTGGGTCCCCAGATGTTGTTGAACTACAACTCCCATCACCTCTAGCTAGCAAGGCCAGAGCTCAGGGATGATGGGAGTTGTAGTCCAACAACATCTGAGGACCCACAGGTTGAGAACTGCTGGCCTAGATGGAGCCTTAATCGAAACCTAAACATCTCTTCCTATGTGGCTGATTAAAATTCTTTAATTGATTGTGTTTTATTTATCTATTAAGAACACTTCTAAGTCTGTCCTTTAGCCTAAGATCTCAGGGTACAGTACAATGATCAATAAATAATTCCAATATTATTAAAAAAGCAGGTAAAACAAATCCTTAAAATAACGGTCCATAAAACCACTTAGAGCCACTCACTGACTCCTTAACTGAAGCTCCATACTAGCTATAGTATCCTACAGAAGCCCAGGCAAACAGCTTTACCTGCTGCCAAAAAGGGGGAAAGCTTTTGGGAGATAGCGAAGGAAGTGCAGTATAAATTATTATATACAGTTGGAAAGAAAGCCCATCTTTGCTGTTCTCTGTCCTACAAAGCTCAATAGTACAGCAGAAGCAAAATGGCCTTTGAAATCTGACAGAAGAGACCTTACGCCACTCACAGCAAACAATCTACTCAGAACAGCAAGCCCAACTGTTAACATCGTAAGCAAAATGATGGTAACCAATTATTGCGGATGAAAGAAGCTTGCGATTCAGAAATGCACAGGGTGGCATTTCTTTAGCATGACCACTCCCTCCTCTGGCATCCCAGGGTGTCACCGTTACTATTTGGTCACTGCACCTTTCACGTCACAGCATGGTTGGGTGAAATGGCTATCATAGATCAGCTATCACAAACAGAGCCTTCTTACTGCGCAAACACTGGGCCCATCCATAAAGGCAAACACGGAATGTGATATGCTTGTCACAAGATAATTTATCACCTCACAGGATTACGAATGCTAAGCCTAAATCCTCGTTCTCGACAATATCTGTTGCAGGCCCAGATAGTCCACTTCCTATGCGTGTTTGTTACTCAGAAGGAGAGCCCACCAAGTTCAATGGGCCTGAGGATGCAATCCTGTACATAGTTACCTGGAAGTAAGCTCTGTTGAACTCTGCAGGACTCACTTGAGTTGACATGCGCAGGATTGCATTAATAGTCCCAGGTACATAGGATACACATGGGACACGGGTGGCGCTGTGGGTAAAACCTCAGTGCCTAGGACTTGCCGATCGTATGGTCGGCGGTTCAAATCCCCGCGGCGGGGTGAGCTCCTGTCTTTCAGTCCCAGCTCCTACCCACCTAGCAGTTCGAAAGCACCCCTGAGTGCAAGTAGATAAATAGGTACCGCTTTATAGCGGGAAGGTAAACGGCGTTTCCGTGTGCTGCGCTGGTGCAGGCTCGCCAGAGCAGCTGCGTCACACTGGCCACGTGACCTGGAAGTGTCTTCGGACAGCGCTGGCCCCCGGCCTCTTAAGTGAGATGGGCGCACAACCCTAGAGTCGGTCACGACTGGCCCGTACGGGCAGGGGTACCTTTACCTTTACATAGGCTACACAGGATTCCACAGGAGCATAAAAAGCTGCCTCATAGTGAGTCAGACCACTGGTCCATTTATCTCAATACTGTTTACACAGAGCGGCAGCGTCTCTCCCAGCCTTACCTGCCCCTGCCAGGGATTGAACTTGCAACCTTCTACATGAAAAGCAGGTGCTCTACCACGGAGCTATGCCCTTTCCCCAAACTGAATTGCAATTCAAGCTGAATGGAAACCTGTGTTATTGTCATACATACGGGGAGAGGGAGAGAACACAAACCTAAGAAGAGCCAGCTGGATCGCCAATGGCCCATGTAGATTGCATCCTGTTCTCACAGTAGCCAACCAAAAGTCTGCGGGAAACCGGATGTAGGACCCAAGAACAAAAGCAAATTTCCCTCCAGTGGCTTCTAGAAACTGGTATTCAGAAGCCCGACTGCCTCCAATTTAAACCATCCATGAGATAGGGAGGAACCTTTGGGTGCTTTGAGCATTTCACATACGGAAGTTATTTCTGGCCGATAACCTGTACATTAAAACAGTTACAAAAATCTGATTTCACTGCTCTGCAGAGTGAATGAATTTGCCTTTATACCAGTGTTAGCAACTTGAGATAGATATGAAAGCTAGGAGCTAAATGGCACCTTAAACCGAGCTTATGTGCGCAACAATGGAATGTCTAGGCACACTTTTTTATACAGCAAGAAAACAAAGCTGAAAATGAATGAACTACAGCTAAAATATTATGTTCATTTTTCAAATGGTCCAGTTCTTTCCCTGCCCACCCCCTAATATTCTTAAGAGGGTCTCTTCTCCAGACTTCAGAGAGTAGCTGGAAGTAGAGAGGCAGAAAAAGGTCCTCCTTTCCTTCCACTCTGCGATTTTGATCTGAAATCTTAGGCCATGGGTAGGCAAACTAAGGCCCGGGGGCCGGATCCAGCCGAATCGCCTTTTAAATCCGGCCCGCAGATGGTCCAGGAATCAGCGTGTTTTTACATGAGTAGAATAATAATAATAATAATAATAATAATAATAATAATTTATTATTTGTACCCCGCCCATCTGGCTGGGTTCTGGATTAGTTGTAGTTTCTGGGTCACCTTCAAAGGTAGCCCCACGTAGAGCGCATTGCAGTAGTCCAAGCGGGAGATAAATGTGTGCTTTTATTTAAAATGCATCTCTGGGTGATTTCTGGGGCATAGGAATTCGTTAATTCCCCCCCAAAAAATATAGTCCCCCCCCACAAGGTCTGAGGGACAGTGCAGTACTGCGCACAGAGTTCATAAACGTCTCACGCTAATGAAACTCTCTGTCACAAAATGTACCTAGAACAACAGGAGTTTCAAACACTTCTTTATACCAAATTCGACCCTTTCTTTCTGACTGCTTTTCAGCCTCTGCTTTGAAGTCGTAGGAAGTGCCATATCCAGTCTCAAAAAAAGACGCGGAGTGTGGCGTGAGAAGAGCCTGTTCCAAAACTGCTCCTACCCCAGTGCAGAGGGCTGCCATTTGGACAGGGCTGCTAAAGCCGATGGATCATCTACAGATGGGGAAGGGGCAGTATTTTCACAGGAGCCAAAGCAGCACAAGGGTGAACTTCCTGCCCTGCCTTAAATAGCCACACAACTACCCTTGCTATTCCAGCTGTAAATACAGCCCCAACACTAAACAGGAACAGATGCAATAAAAGATAACGATTTATTTGTTCATTTGTTTGTGTTCAATATTTTCCTTGTAAGCTGGGCAGCAACTGCCCACTCCAAAAATAGGGAGGGCGTGGCAAGGTACACTTTCTTCTTCTTTGCAATGTGTTCTGCAAACTTTTACAGAACTGGGATGCCTTCAGGTAAGCATTGCTGCTTGCTTTGGGGTTTCTAAAGCAGTAAGAGAAAAGACCTGAAACCCACAAAGAAAGGAGCACCGTCTGCCTGCAGTAATGGACAAAAAGGAGCCCAGAAGCGACGTGGCACCTTGCAGACTTGTAGCGCAGGATATTTCAAAGATATGGATTGCATCATAAAATATTCTCTTAAGGGCCTCTTAGCATTATTGGTTTCCCCCCTCTCCCATCCCAAAGTCCTATTGCAGCGTGACTGGATTGCCACTGCCTAATGTTTTATCTCAAACAATGGGGGGCAGAGAAAAGGCTGTGTGTGTGTGTGTTTTCTTTTCTTTTAAAAAACACACACATAAAAATGTTTATGTGGACAGAAAATGCATCTGGAGTGGGCCGTTGCCACCAGTTAATTTCTAAAATTGCAAGAGGATGCCTAGAAACTAAATGCTTTGACTTATAAGCTTTGTCTTTTTATCCCTTTATCTTAGAGACAGTGTTGTTCAGTGGCTAGTGCCAAATGAGGAATCCCAAGTTGAAAGGTCCACTAGAATAACTAACTTGGGTGAGTCACACTCTTTCTCCCCACTGAGCCACTGTAAGGATAAAATGGGGGGGGGGACTCTGACTGCTACCTTGAGCTCCTCAGAGGAAGTGAGGTGGGGGAGGACACACAAATAAAGAAGTAAGAAATGCCATACTTTTCTGTGTATAAGACTAGGGGTTGTTTTACTAAAAAATAATGTTAAAAGGGGGTAGCCTTATAAACGGGGGCAATCTCCCCCCATTTTCTTAATTTTGAGTCCCCAAAAATAGGAGGCGCCTTATACACGGGAGCGTCTTATACACAGGGGTGTGTTATACATGGAAAAATATGGTACCTCACAAGCTGATCCATGACAAAAGGTAAACTGCCTTTAGGGATGCTGCCTTGTTCCAAGCAGGATGTCCCTGTGCACATCTGTGCCCTCCAGATGTTGTTGGGCTACAGCCCTCTGTATCCCTGAGCACTAGCCCTGCTGACAGAGGCTGAGAGGCGTCGGGAGTCCAACAGTTTCTGGAGGACCACAGGCTCCCCATCACTCCATCATTCCTGAAAGGCGGACAAGTTTTCCAGGCGGAAAGGTGCATAGGAATTCCTACCGTTGTCTACTTGGTCGCTGGCAGAGAGGAAAAGGCCGGCAACGCTACTCGGCACATGCTCAGAAGCCCTTTTACCACTCATAACACCCTGCACACCCCAGATGTTCTGGCATTTCGGGCGCCGAGGCGGGTTGCGCCTGCCTGCCTGCCTGCCTGCCTGCCTTCCTCCCCGCGGTTTTCTCCTCGCTCGCCCCCCAGTCCGGCAGGGGACGACGGCGGGGGTTACCTGGGGATGAAGCCGGCCTCGTCCCCGAGCCGCTGCTCGAACTCCCGCCAAGCCTGGCTCGGCTCCATCGCCGCCGCCGCCGCCGCCGCCTGGCTCAAGACGTCGCGGGCATCTGCCAGCCCCGGCTCGTCCGCCCCGTCCTCGGAAGCCTCCTGCGCGCTGTCCCGCCGCCGCTGATGCTGCTGCCGCCTCCGGCGCTGCGTGGCGCCGCGGAAGCCGCGGAAACCGCGGGCGAACTCGGCGAAGGTGATGGCGCCGTCGCGGTCGGTGTCGAGGCGCTGGAAGATGGCCTCGGCCTCGGCCGGCCGGACCCGCAGCTCGGCGCACAGCGCGCCGAAGTCGTCGCGCTCGATCCGGCCCGAGCCGTTCACGTCGCAGGCCACGAAGAGCGAGCGGAGCCAGGACCCGTCGTCCAGGGGCGCCTGCTCTCCCCCGGGGGAGCCCATCGGGCACCCGGAGGCTGGATCCGGCTCGGAAGGGCGATCGCAAGCGGGACGAGCAGCACCCGCCACCGAGCCCAGCCACCCTGCCCGCGCCCAGTCGCCGCGGGGGCCGGCTCCCTTCGGCGCCGCCCCTTCGGCGCTCCACCCCCTCGGCCAAGAAAGTTTCTTCCGAGAGCCCAGCGCCATTCGGCGCGCCCGCCCCGTCCCGCCCGGCGGCCACCTGGAGCGCTGCGCTTGGCCGTGGAGAGGCGGCCGCGCCGTCGACGCCTCCCGAGAGCAGCGCGGGGCCGGGAGGAGGGAGCGGCGCGCCCGAGGCTATTCCGTCGGAGCGCACGCCTCCGACTCTCTCGTTTCCCTTTCCTCTCGATTTTAGGGCTAGTCAAGGGTGCAGAGCACACGGCGGGGACTAGACGCCAAGGCGTGGGTTTCAGGGTTTGCTGAAACCGCTTAATCCGGATTAGGCAGCCTGCGGCCCCCAGCCAGTGGCCGTAGGGAGTATAAGAAGTAGCCCGCCTAATAGCACAACCACGTTTGGTCTCTTAAAGCACCGCTACCTCGTTCCTCTTAGCCCGGGGTCAGGAAACTTTTTCTGCAGGGGGCCGGTCCACTGCCCCTAAGACCTTGTAGGGGGCCGGACTATATTTTGGAGGGGGGAAATGAACGAATTCCTATGCCGCACAAATAACCCAGAGATGCATTTGAAATAAAAGGACACGTTTTACTCATGTGAAAACACCAGGCAGGCCCCACAAATAACCCAGAGATGCATTTGAAATAAAAACACACATTCTACTCATGCAAAAACACGCTGATTCCCGGACCGTCTGCAGGCCAGATTTAGAAGGTAATTGGGCCAGATCTGGCCCCCAGGCCTTAGGTTGCCTACCCCTGCATGTTCTTAGCTGAAAGCACCAGGAGTTAAACGTGGGACCTTGAGCTTTATCGCTGAGCAATGGTCTTATAACACTCCAACTTAATTTATAAGGATTCTCTCCGAAACTTTTCTTGCCCAGGGAGGTTTTTCTGCCTATATAGAGATGGTTGCTTTGAGAATCTCTTTATCTTGGCCCAAAATCACTAACCTGTTCACTGCTTCCTATAAAGCCACCCGTGGAAAACCCCTTCAATGGCGCAAATACACAATGGGCGTTATTTCTCTTGCATCCCTGAGGCTGCCGTTCTGCGCTCACTTACCCAGGAGTAAGTCCAACTGCATATGAGACTCGCTTCCAAATAAACTCCCATAGGGATGTGCTGTAAGTTATTTCAGTTGCTTAGCTAAGGCAGCAGACATGTTTTTGTTTGCAGCAATCCTAAGCAAGTTGAACTTACTTCTGAGTAAACACATTTAGGATTATATTGCAAGTGTGGCTTGCTCATACCCAGATACATAGGACTGCAGCCTACTCAGGCTTCTTCTACTTAAAATCACTTACTCAGAACTAAGTCCCATTAAACATACTGGGAGTGTGTTAAAATTACATGGAATTTTCACCATGAGGCATCTTTTCCACGGAGACATTATTTTTCCTCCCTAATCTCACTTGCATTTCAGCATTTTGTATTTGTTAAGAGACAGTTTCCTTATGTATGTGGAGAGGCTATCTACGGTAAATAGGTTTATGTGAAATAGAATTACCTTCTTATAAAAAAAAGGACCTGTGGTCCTGCTGCTGCTACTGGACTACAACTCCCATAATTCCTGACTGGGTTCTGCTGCTGGGAGTTTCTGCGTACACCATACATTTAAAGCACATGTCTTCCCCAAAGAATCCAGGGCACTGTAATTTACCCCCTCCAGAGCTACAGTTCCCAGCACCCTTAACAAACTACAGCTCCCAGGAGTCTTTGGGGGAAGTCATGTGTTTTAAAATGGATGTGTGCATCCTGGGGACCAAAAACACATGGAAGCAAAATGCTCAAGGAGCTGCCTTTTAATTCTGTGGCTGACCATTGGTCTAAGTAGCCACAGTTTGTAAGTTCTCATATATACAGCATTTTTTGCTCTATAACACGCACCAGACCATAATACGCACATAATTTTTAGAGGAGGAAAACAAGAAAAAAAAATATTCTAAACGAAATAGTGGACATATGATTTTTGTGGTTCATGCTGTGGCCACAGACAGTGAGTTTGGAGTAGTCCAATGCAAAAATCCTGAGGATCCATGTGGATCCATGCTTTGTAACCACGGAAGAGGGAAGGAAGGGGAACCATGGATCCTCTGCTCACGACTGCAGCAGATCCCCCCCCCCGCCACCCGCAGGCATTCGCTCCATAACACGCACAGACATTTCCCCTTACTTTCTAGGAGGAAAAAAGTGAGTGTTATGGTGCAAAAAATACGGTATTTCCCTGTGCTCCTGTAGTCTTGAAATCTTTTAGTTGCATTGGTCAAAAACTTGGTCAAAGGACCTAGTAGACCTTTCCATGTGTTGTGCCACTAAACTCTGATCTTGTGTGGATTATCGCTGAATATAAGGGAAAAACTGAAAGGAACACAATCTCTTTTCCTTACTATATGGGGTCCTTTCAAAGAGTAACAAGTCTAGACTTTACAAGTGTGTGGCTTCTAAACATTAAACACACTGACCTTTCTGCTTGCAGAACAGTGTGCTCAAAATAGATTACCTGAGAACCAGAGAAAGGAAGTGGCATAGAGTTGCAACACTGGTTTTGCGAGGTTGGGATTCGCGAAGAAAGGGCTCACTTGCTGAGCAGGTTTCTTTGCTCTAACTACAGTTAACAGATATCACTTAGATTGTATTGCCTGCATATATTACAAGGACAGAAACAGACTAGCTGCCTGTTGAAACAGAAAGTGTGCCAATATATTTCCTGGAGTATGAGTCCTTAATCAAAATAGATTCATAATTGACTATTATCTTCACATAATGCTGCTGCTCCCTGTGATTTTGGTTTCTATTCACCTATAGAACAATTGTAATTTTTTTGCTTCAAGGAACAGGCAAAATAAAGGTCTTAAACCCGCAGACCTACATCAACACTAGATGGGCTGGTGAGGGCAGCTGTCCATGCCCTCTAAGAGTGAGTCTTGGATTCAAAAATGGAACTTGAGAGACATGGGGAGGTGTGTTCAATAGCTAGATGAACAGTCCCCCAACCACCCAACATACTGCATGTGCAAAATGTGAGGTGGTGTAGTGACATACAGGGCAGTCTTAAGCATATCTGGCGCCCTTGTGCAAAGCTCCCTCCGGCGCCTGCCCACCCCACCCCACCCCCCGCCCCATTTTCCAGAATTTTTTAGGGAGGACGGCACTGCTGGTGGGGCTGGAAGAGGTGGGCAGCAGCTGGAGGGCGGCTCCTCTGGCAGGGAAGAGGCGGAGGCCTTCCGGCTCAGCTGGCCGCTTTGTGCCACGGTGGCCATGGCAGAGAGGCTCTGGGCGTGGCGCTGCATGGTGGAGGTGGGCGAGGGCAGCTAGCTGATGCCAGGAGGTGCCGGGTTCAGCTTCCGCCTCTTCCCTGGCACCCTCCAGAACTTGGCGGCCTGGCGCCCCGTGCCACTAGCCTCTATGGGTAAGACGCCCCTGTTGACACATCTTTTGGCACACTCCAACCAAGTTTCAGGAATGGGCTGAAAGAGAGTTACAAACAGGTTGAATACATTCTGTCCCAACCATTCAGGCCCTTCCCCATGGCTCTCTTCTTAAGATCAAATATGACGTCATTGAGCACTGTCACAGGGATGTAACCTATAAAATGGATGGCACTGGTTGTATTTATTCAGGCTGCCAATTTCCACCTATGAAGGCTTGGCACCACCCAGCCTATTCAAGCAACTGGCAGAAAAACCACCCAACAAAAGATGATTTATTTTTATGAGCAGTAAGAGTGGGCGTTGGGAGACGCAGCTCTCAGCACAAAACCAGAAAACAAAGCTTTATTCCGATATGTCTTATACATTTGCGGGGAGGGGGGAGGACAAGAGATAGCAGTTTGAATGCAACCCCAATTTAAATTAAATGTTAAAAATGTGTCAGATTTGGTCTCTAGTCTACATAGTGCCCTCTTTGAATTCAATGACTGAGTAATTCTGGTAGGTAGATGTTATAAGAATTTTTAGGTCTTATAAATATATAATAAATGTTCACAAATGTACCAAGCAAACACATATATAAATATATAAACCACATGTCCGAAACCCACAGGAAAAGTCCTAAATCCATTTTGACTCTATCGGTCACTTCAAATATTTCTCTACAAAGTCGAAGGAAATGCAGAAACCTCCCCATTGTCTCTGTCCTCACAAATCCTGCCTTAAGGTATGAAAAGGGTGAGCCTGTGACCTGGCTCAGAAATTACCGTAGGTATTATCATTACAAAAGGATAGCCAGGCTTCCCGGGTAATCCAGTCAAGTGACCATTAACAGGTAATCTGTCAGACAGGGTAAAAACAATGCACTCAGATTTCTGTTGTAGACTGCCTTTTCTGTGATGTAGAAATGGTGTATCTGGGGGGTGGTGTTGGGCTACACCCCTTCTGTGATGTATGTATGATGTTTCGGGGGGTGGTCTTGGACTCCAGGGCGGGCAATTTAAAATGTCTATATAAGGGCAGGCACACCTTTGTTCTGGGTCCTCCTCTCCCCTGCGTGTGGGGGAGCACCCTGCTGCAACAGTTAATAAAGATCAGACTTACTAGCTGCTTTGCTTCTCAATATTCTCTGGTTGGTCTCTGTTATTTTCTCCTACCGATAGAGAACCTACAAAAGGACTCTATATGGGCTCTTGGGTACCCCATAAGGGGAAAGGATCAGCTTAATTACTTATAACATAGATATCAAAGCAACCATTCATTGAGGTAAGATGTTTTTCTATCCTATTTCACTGTAAAATAAAATTCCAGTTTCAAAACTCTTTTTTTTTAAAAAAAAGATATTTATTAAAGGTTTTTTAGTTACAGAAAAAAAAGTGTATAAGAAAACAGAAACAATGAAAAATTTAACAAACAATACATCAAAAATAAGAAAAAAAGAAAAAGAAAAAAGAACAATACATCAAAACAGCATAATAAAAAGAAAAAAGAAAACACACCCAAATTCCATATCATTATCTTTCAATTACTTGTTTCCTCGACTTCCTCACACCTCCCTTTTTTGTATTCTAGTTCAAATTAGCTAATTCAGCAAATCCCTTCCCTCTTTCTCAATTTTTTGTTCTATAATTTGTCTTAACCTAATCTAACTTTAAATTTTCCACTTTAGCCCATTAACAATCAGTTTTTGCTTAATTCTTTATGACATTTCTGCTAAAACCATATAACTTCATTCCAGCATTCTTCTAACATTCATTAATTTTGCAATATTTCTGTAAATATACTTTGAATTTTTCCAATCTTCTTCCATCGACTCTTCTCCCTGGTCTCGGATTCTGCCAGTCATCCAGTTTCAAAACTGAACTAGCTTTAGAACCTAAAAGCAGTGCTTTTTTCGGGGGGGACGCATACCCCTAAACATTTTGTGAATCTTTGTACTTTTGTCCATTTACTGTATTTATTTTTCCCAATTTGAACTATAAAATGGTGATTTCCGTGGGTCAAAATGAGAGTACCCCTAAACATTTTTAAAAGGAAAAAAAGCACTGCCTAAAAGAATAATGAAGCTTTCAGAAATCTCCCAGAGTGTTTCATGTAGGCAATCATGGCACCAATTTTGTGATGTCAAATAAGACATGTAACCATTAGCACACTTCCTATGGACTCATTGTCATTTTTACTCCATATTTACTATATTTAGGCACCCCAATGCTCAACATTAGAATTTCCAAGTACAGTGGTGCCTCGCAAGACGAAAAGAATCCGTTCCGTGAGTCTCTTCGTCTAGCGGTTTTTTCGTCTTGCGAAGCAAGCTCATTAGCGGATTAGCGCTATTAGCGGTTTAGCGGCTATTAGCGGCTATTAAAGGCTTAAGGGATTAGCGGATTAGCTGCTAAAAGGCTATTAGCAGCTTAGTGCCTTAGAAAAAGGGGGTGGGGAGCGAAAAAAACCCCAAGGAATCGCAAGACATTTTCGTCTTGCGAAGCAAGCCCATAGCAAATTCGTTTTGCGAAGCACCTCCAAAACGGAAAACCCTTTCGTCTAGCGGGTTTTCCGTCTTGCGAGGCATTCGTCTTGCGGGGCACCACTGTACTGGATGATTCTAGCACCAGTTTTGTGAGGTTGGAAATTATGATCAGTAAGCCCAATCCAGAAAAAGTCGATAAATAAATAAATAACTCTTAACATATATATTAAAGTTCTTATTTTATCCTCTCTTGCCTCACTCATTGCAATCATCAGGACTTAAATGTGGTCCACTACTTGTGATTCACAATTCAAAAATATGTGTTTCTGGCTATATTCACCATGTTTTCCTGCACACATCTTAAGCACATACAAAAAAGTAGATTCACTTCAGCTCCTTAGCTGAGTTTTACCTACGTAACTGGATTGGCCTGTTTGTGTATGTATGTATGTATGTATGTATGTATGTATGTATTTAAAATTGCCAACAAAGGTCCGTATAGTTAAAGCCATAGTTAAAGCCATGGTTTTCCCAGTAGTGATGTATGGAAGTGAGAGCTGGACCATAAAGAAGGCTGATCGCCGAAGAATTGATGCTTTTGAATTCTAGTGCTGGAGGAGACTCTTGAGAGTCCCATGGACTGCAAGAAGATCAAACCTATCCATTCTGAAGGAAATCAGCCCTGAGTGCTCACTGGAAGGACAGGTCCTGAAGCTGAGGCTCCCACACTTTGGCCACCTCATGAGAAGAGAAGACTCCCTGGAAAAGACCCTGATGTTGGGAAAGATGGAGGGCCCAAGGAGAAGGGGACGACAGAGGACAAGATGGTCGGACAGTGTTCTCGAAGCTAAAAACATGAGTCTGACCAAACTGCGGGAGGCAGTGGAAGACAGATGTGCCTGGCGTGCTCTGGTCCATGGGGTCACGAAGAGTCGGACACGACTAAACGACTAAACAACAACAATTTAAAATAGTTCTATCACACATTTCTTTGCACAGAAAGAAATGCAGCTAACGTGAAAATCATTATTTATTTTTTGAAAAATTAACCAGGGTAAGTCAGAGGGTGTGTGTGTGTAAATATTATAATTAATATAATATAATATAATATAATATAATATAATATAATATAATATAATATAATATAAATTAAATCTGAGTGCATCAACAGAGAAAGCCTTTTCCTTTGTTGAAGCCAAATGTTGGTTTGGAAGAAAGTAGGACCTCTGTAGTATGTGGCAGGCTCATATGTGTCTAGATAGCTTTTCCATTCCTCATTTTTCTTCTACACATACTTTTAAATAAAGAATAAAATATGAATTAAGTCAAACACTTTAAGCACAATTTATGTTTATTGTACTTTTTCAAATTATGTTAAACTGTATCTCTTGCAACACGTTTCTCCTCTCTGAGAGCCAGTGTGGTGTAGTGGTTAAGAGCGGTAGACTCGTAATCTGGGGAACCGGGTTCGCGTCTCCGCTCCTCCACCTGCAGCTGCTGGGTGACCTTGGGCCAGTCACACTTCTCTGAAGTCTCTCAGCCCCACTCACCTCACAGAGTGTTTGTTGTGGGCGAGGAAGGGAAAGGAGAATGTTAGCCGCTTTGAGACTCCTTAAAGGGAGTGAAAGGCGGGATATCAAATCCAAACTCTTCTTCTTATTTCACGGATATTAAAGATACAGTAGCAGCAGAGATTGTATCTGGATTAAAGCTAAATTAGAGGTAGATTCTATACCTTGCCCAAGTATAAATTTGTACGTCTTCTTAATAGAACTCTGAGCAGGAAAAACTAATGTAACATCTCTTTGCTGAATCAAAATTGTTTTTTTGTGAAGTTCCTCATTCAGATGACAATTTAGTAGCTGCCAGGTCATGCAGCACTTCAACGTTTTTATTGATTCTTTTAATGGAGTCCAAATCAGGCACAAAGTGGCAACCATATAAATGAAGTATCTTCAGTCTGGGGGGGAAAAAACAACATTTGTAGATAGTTCATTAATTTATTTTACTAGTCATCTGGCAGCCACAGAATAAGTCCCTGAAAATATGTTGCTTCCTTTTAAAAAATGCCAGAGGGCCTTTCCTGTAAGATGCTCCGCAGATAGTAGGATGAATGTGCATTACGTGCGCCACTGAAGCCTCTACCAAGTAGCTGTTGACTTTCTGGGAGTTTATAGAGTTTTATCATCTGTTAATGGGGTTATTTTAGTTGGGGTGGTGACAGAATGAGTAGACCACAGGCGTTTCATGCCAAAGGTCCAGGTTCAATCCTCAGCATCTCTAGGTACAGCTGAAAAAGACCCATGAAAAGCTGCGGCCGGTCAGTGTACATGTCCTTTCTCCAACCTGATGCCCTCTAGATGTTTTGTACTACAACTCCCATCATCCCTGATCACTGGCTACACTGGCTGGAGCTGATGGAGCTTGTACCCAAAACATCTAGAGAGCACGATCTGATTTGATATAAGGCAGCATTCTTTTTTCTTTCTTTTTAATAGCTTTTATTTTGCTGAAACAGGTACATATAAATATAAACAACCAAAAATTACAAAGGAAAATTCCTTAATAGTAATAAAAAAAACTACAAAAACTACAAAAAATATCAAAGTACATGGCACAGAACATAAGCAACTATGGGAAATATAAAAGAAAAGGGAAAGAAAGGAAAGAAAGAAAAAAGAAAAAGGGGGGGAAAGGAAGATGAGCCAAAGCAGGAAAGCTCATCAACTGTACACTTCCGTCAAGCTCACAACAGATCATGATTCTTATCAATTAGCTCTATCTGCATTCCAAAGGAATCCCTCATCTTGGTATCAGGGAGCATTTCTCTATGCGGCATCATTCTAAACATAGCCAGATCTTTCTTGCTGAGCCCTTGTCCCCTAAATAATTATTTAAACATTCCCATTCTTCTTTCACCAACTTTTTAGGTTTATCTCTTATTGCATCTGTCAGCTTTGCGAGCTCCAAGTACTCACACAATTTGACTACCCATTCCTCTTTAGTGGGTATATTTTTATCTTTCCAGTGTTTTGCCACTATAACCCTTGCTGCTGACGTTGCATACATAAATAGCCTAGTTTTGTTTTTGGGAATATTATCTGAAACCATTCCTAGTAAAAATTCTTCCGGTTTCTTGCTAAATGTAGTTTTTATCAATCTCTTTATCTCTTCATAAATCATATTCCAAAATCTTTGTATCTCTAGACAGGACCACCACATATGGTAGTATGTTCCTATCTGTTCCTTACATTGCCAGCACTTGTTATTGTTTGATTTATTTATTTTTGCAAGTTTTACAGGGGTCAGGTACCACCTATAGTACATTTTCATAAGATTTTCCCTTATAAGGAAACAAGCCGTGAATTTTATATTTTTAGTCCATAATTCGTTCCAAATATTGGGTTTGATCGTATGTCCCAAGTCCCTCTCCCATTTTACTGTAATTTCTTTTATGCCTTCCTCCTTTCTTTGCCAATTCAAAAGTAGTTTGTACATTTTAGAAAGTGTCTTTTGATTATTATATAAAATATCCTTCTCCAGATAGGATTTTTTTTGTCAAATCCTTTGGTTCTTTTATCCTTTTCAAGGGCGGCTTTTAATTGATAATACTCCAGCCAGGTTATTCCCTTCTGTTTCAATTCACTTAGGTCCTTTATTTTCGGATCACTACTTGTTTCCTCTACTAAATCCTTATATGTTAGCCAATCGCTGTTCATATTCATCCTGTGAACCGACATAGATTCCATTGGTGACAGCCACCATGGTGTTTTGGTTACTACTGATTTCTTACTCCTCTCTCATACTTCATATAATGCCCTTCTCACAATATGATTTAAAAATCCTTTGTGGGATTTAACCTTGTCATAGCCTATGTAGCCATGCCACCCGTACACAATATCCCATCCCTCCAGATCTAGGACTTCCATGTTTTTAATTAATATCCAGTCCAATTAATATCCACCTACATTGTCCTGATCCCCAGCCAGCCAGCAAATAGCCAAACAACAGCAACAAGTGAAAAATAAAAAGGCAGGATAGCGTTACAGTATCTCTAAAGAATTTGTTAAATGAGGAAATGTTTAATGGAGGTTTCACCATCCATTTACCTCAAAGGAGACTAAGGTTACTCACACTGCAAAATAAAACAAACAATAAAGGTCTGGAATGCAAATTGCTCTGGAATGCAATATGACACCACACTCACTGCCTTTAATCTTAACTACAGCGCATTAAAATCTGCACACACACACACACACACATGAATTCTTCCTAATGCAGCTTTGAATAAACTGAACATTGTTTTGGATCCTTGCCTCTCCCTCAGCAACTTCACATTCCTTTGAATGCAAGAAATGGGCCCCTACATACGGCCATACACAGCCTGGGAAGTCCAATTGTATGGAGTTCCTGCTTACATGAACATCAAGGGGCACGAAGCCCTAGGGCTGGATTACACCTTCACCGCCTGCTCATGTTGTCATTGAAAATGACAGCTAAAGATGGATCAAAAGATCATCAAATCTACCATTCTGTTTCTGACAGCAATTTCTGGCGACCAGTGGGGCATGAATCTGATAGCACTACTGCTACCCCACAACTACTGGTATTCATTCTGGCCTCTGCACAGGGAGGCGCCATTTAGCCATTATGGCAAACAAGTGGAAACAGTGCAATGGTTTTCTGCTCCAGTCAAGCCATGCCCTCCTCCAGGATACTCCATCCTACTCTCCAAATACCTTTCCTCGTAATTTAGTTCCAGCAGGGTCCTATTGTTGATCCCTTTACTATTAGGTCAATGAAATCATCAATATCTGGATTGCATTAGAGGAAGTCACACTCACCTTTTGCAATTTTTGCATAATTTCACAACTGCATCCAGGGAGATATTCTTGCAGAAACTCAGCTTCACACATTCCAAAGTCCTGAAGCAGAAGCTAGCCAACAGGCAAACCCTGAAGCCCATAAACAAGACACAAGCTACAAGTTAAGTTCTGCTTTTGAAGTAAGATTTGAAAAGCAATTTTGCTCTATGAAGTCATTTCTCGGATTAGGCACACAGCACATTCTAAACCATCAAACGTCACCTATTCCCGATAGACACAGCACCAGGTGAAAAGCTATTTCATGCTTTAAAGACCAGCTACTTATTTGCAAGATGATTCAGACATTTTTAGGGTATATGTATTCTACAGGATATGGTGCATTTGAACTCCTTAAATCAGCAATGAAAGGCTTTGCTGTAGGAGAAGCCACATTTCAGATTTTCTTAACTTTGTTTCATGTTTCTCCATAAAGTATCGCATTTTTTGCTCTATAAGACTCAATTTTTCCCTCCTAAAAAGTAAGGGGAAATGTGTGTGCGTCTTATGGAGCGAATGCAGGCTGCGCAGCTATCCCAGAAGCCAGAACAGCAAGAGGGATTGCTGCTTTCACTGCGCAGCGATCCCTCTTGCTGTTCTGGCTTTTGAGATTCAGAATATTTTTTTTCTTGTTTTCCTCCTCCAAAAACTAGGTGCGGATTGTGGTCTGGTGTGCCTTATAGAGCGAATAATACAGTATTTATTTTGTCGTTCACTTCTGAAGGTCACATACAGGGTTACCAACTTTTATGGACCAGTTGGTACATTTTGAATTCTGGGAGAGTGTTGTGGGTGCCAGTCACAAAATAGTAGGCATGGGGGGCATGGTATAACACAGAATTAGAGAGCATAGTCATTACCACCTCAAGGACCTCATGTTTATCATAGGAGGTCAGTTATATCCTGCTGGTCCTGATTGTAGACATACATTTGTTAAAGTCACAAGTGCTCTGCTTTCCCTAATGCCAATCCTAAACCAAAAGCTCAGCTGCCCTCCTATGCCCAGTTACCAGGGACTATTCCCCATTAAACCTAAGGAGATTTATTTCTGAAGTAAACAATGTATACCATTGTACCGTAACTTACAGTGATTTCTTAAGGAGTGCAGGGACATCATTTCATGTACGGTAGGAGATATCCCTGAGTCTTGTTGCAAAGTTTTCACATTTTGCACTTGCCATTTGGGGAAAGTCCTCCTTTAACACCCGCCCATACTTACTGTGTACTAGTATTTGCAAAAAACCCAAAAACTTCCACAGAGTACCTGATCTCAGTCAAAACCACCACAGGAAAAGTACATCCTGGTTGCCAGGAAAAAGGGAAGGGAAATCATGGAGATTCCAAGGTCTGCTAAAAAAATAAGATGGAAGCAGGGAAAGCATACTAATGGGGAGCAGAAAATAGAAGTCCAGGGATTTCTACTGTCTGGTATCCAAACAACTCACTTAGCTCTGACTCCACTCATTTGCTTAAAAACACTGACAGACGGGAACAGCCAGACCAGCTCATTTTACCTAAATTGCTTAGAAATTGTTTAGAAGGGCACCTGCACATTTCACCTCATATCTTTCTTTCCAGGAGGGCTAGTTTAGAGTCTGAGAGCCTTAGCCTAGAGGCCCCAATGAAGGCCTTGATGGGTGTCATGGCACCCAGAGGTGCCAGGTTGGCAATCTCTGGATTAAATGTCCAAAACATTCATTAACCATCAGCTTCAATATACTTAACAAGGATGAAGCTGGGGGGGGGTATTGGTTTATTTTTGTTCTTTTTTCTTATGCATTTTGTGTGGTTTTGTATCCTGAGATTTACAGATGAGATTTAGTAAATTAATAAAAATAATATTATTCAAGTATTTCAGAGCCTTCAAGATACTGATCTGCTTGCAGACAGTGGGAGTGGAGGGCAATGCAATCAAGAAAGTCCGTCAATATTATTACAGCAATTTAGCTGAATGTGCTGCAGTCTGAATAACTGCAAGGAGGACATGTTCCAGTGCTGTGACATTTAAATCCACTTAGTTCATAGAAGAAAAATAGCTATATGAGAAGCAGCTGGAAACATTTATGAAAATAATGGAATCAAAAAGTTAAACAGAGCAGACCAATCGGACGAAGCTTAGATAGTCCAGCAGTGCTAGAATGCATCTAAAGAACATAACGCACTTACAATTATATAGCTGTTGCCATAGCTACCTAGGAAACAGTCCTAATGCTCTGCAAATCAGAATGGCAAATTGAAGGGTTCGGGGAAAAGCTCTTAGGTTATTTTGTCTACTCTCCACTCTGGATCTTAATTAGCAGATCCTCAGCTTCAGGGGGTGAAAATCCAGTCATGACGAAAAGGGAGATTACAAATTATACCTACTGGTAACAACTGGAGCTTAGTAGCCGCTGATGCACACCAGGTTACTTTAGCAACAACAAAAACCACTCTCCTTTTTAAATGTAGATAATAAACTAATCAGAAATAGTCTTTATGCTCTACTGATGTGTCAGTTACACAAGGTACATAGCCTGAAAGGGAGATAGTGAAACTCCAAATTTTGCCTGAAAATAAATCCGTTCAAACCACAAATTTGGAGCTGAACTGTTCCGCCCTGCCTCATTCCCCAGGCAGGCTGCAGAAACATGGGTGTCAGGAGGGCAGCTCCACCGTACCAATTACTGGCTGCTACTGTTTGAAGGTCAGATTACATTTTTATTGCATATTTCCTTGAACACGTCACTTGCAAAACGTCCTCAAACACCCTACCCTCTTTTGCTGGTTGCAGTGGAACTTAAATCAAGGAAAGAAAGCTTCCGGCATCTCCCCGCCAAAGCTTGAACTCCAATGTCAGTGACCTCTTTACAGCCACTAACATCCAGGTACCTGCAGCAATTTTAAAGAAAGAAAGAAAAAACCAGCATCCATATATAGCAATCAGCTGATTATGTAGATCAGAGTTAAGTGTTTAAAGTAGTTACGGCAGCTCCATTTAGTACATGGTTGGTTTTTATGATCCAACCCCATAGCAGACTAAACTAGCAAGAATGCACATAAGGACGGGTGCACCTTACCGGTTGTGTCATGACATTGTTTCAGGGCAGTTCCTGACAATATTTATACGTGGTTACAGAGGAAGAACTTGAGCTTCCCCTTTTAACACTTCCCAGGTAAGATGAGAAGCAGGAATTTGCACAGATGTGCACAGAGCTCACACATTTCACCAAAGAGGAGATTCACAAGTTCATGTTTCCTGTGTCACCACTTGTAACACTGAAAATTTTTTTATAGTACGAAACTCTCATTTCTTGCAAAAAGGAAATGGGAAAAAAGAGAAAGTTAAATTAAAGTACATTTGTTTCATTTGTGGTCATTAAACAAGCAAATCTCCAAACTTGGCTTTTGATTCTCTTGTCTGCAGTATTAATTTAAACAATTTCATACCACAAGGTAAAATTATAAAGCTGTAATAAAACACTCTGCTGTGAAGCATCTTGTAAATAATCCATAATGATTTTATAAAAGCTTTCTACTTTATCTCTGCCACATGGTTTGTTGGACAACTAATTAACCAATTAGGAGATGATGCATAAAAAAGTTATGATGGTGTGTCTTCAGTCCAAATAAATACAGTGGTACCTCGGGTTACAGACGCTTCAGGTTACATATGCTTCAGATTACAGACTCCGCTAACTCAGAAATAGTGCTTCAGGTTAAGAACTTTGCTTCAGGATGAGAACAGAAATCGTGCTCCAGCGGTGCGGCAGCAGCAGGAGGCCCCATTAGCTAAAGTGGTGCTTCAGGTTAAGAACAGTTTCAGGTTAAGTACAGACCTCCGGAACGAATTAGGTACTTAAACCGAGGTACCACTGTATATTGAATGAGTTATCAAGTAAGAGCACTGTATAAAATAAAACAATGAGTACAAGCCAGTTTTATCCACCCTTCAAACTTGTCACCATGAACTCAAAAAATCAAAGGCAATCTAAGAATACAACTGGTCGTCAGCCAGGAAAAAGCTAATCTTTCAAGGATTAAGTGGTAATAATGCTGACAAAATTCCATGCTACTCAAATAACTGACTAACTCTGTTTTAGAACCAAGATAAATGCTTCCTTAAAAAGTCATTCTACACACACCAATTGCTGTCTTTGGGCTTTCCAAAGACTGCCATTATTGGGGAATCCCTTTCACCAAAGTCAGTCAAGGAATGGTGTAATGCCCCCACTGAGAATGGGTTTTGTTATTATATGCTCCATCCCAATCCCTCACACAAATTTCCCTTGTATGCAGTATTATAAAAGGGTTATTCATTACACTATTAAGTCTGGTGTGTTGGTGGCCTGTAAGACCTTTAAGTCCAGAGTTGAAAGATTGCTCACGCCATTGAATAACAAATGCATTTACAATAGCTAGTCTTCAAACATACCTGATTGCTGGTAAGCCAATGCTGATTTCTAAAAGGCTTAGATCAGTTACTTGGGAGCATGAATTGAGAACCAAACTTTCCAGTTTAGGACATTTCTTCACAATTAAATGTACAACACAATCCCTCACCTGCAGCCCAACAGGAGAGAGAAAAAGGAAACACAACTCTTCATCCTTATTGCCACTGTCATGCAGGCCTCTCTATTGCAGTTTCAACCAATTGAAAAGGAAGGAATGCATCAATATATAATACAGTGGTGCCTCGCAAGACAAAAAGAATCCGTTCCATGAGTCTCTTCGTCTAGCGGTTTTTCCGTCTTGCGAAGCAACCCTATTAGCGGATTAGCGCTATTAGCGGTTTAGCGGCTATTAGCAGCTATTAAAGGCTTAAGGGATTAGCGGATTAGCTGCTAAAAGGCTATTAGCAGCTTAGTGCCTTAGAAAAAGGGGGTGGGGAGCGAAAAAAAATCGCAAGAATCGCAAGACATTTTCGTCTTGCGAAGCAAGCCCATAGAGAAATTCGTCCTGCGAAGCGCATTGAAAAACGGAAAACCCTTTCGTCTAGCGGGTTTTCCGTCTTGCGAGGCATTCGTCTTGCGGGGCACCACTGTAGTCACAGGCCAGCAGACTGGCCAGTTGGCTATGCTAGTTGTGACAGTCTTATCAACCACAGCAGTCCTACGCAAAACAAGAGGCACTTTTCCTGAGTCTCTTCAAGATTTGTTCTGCTGTGAAATAAAAACCACCTACTCAAAAAACGTACTCGCATAAGATGGCAAAATAGCAGCTGTTAAGAAAACAAATACTGAGAATGCACAGTCATATGGCAATAAACTTTTATATAGCTCACTGCTGTTTTTCTCCTCCGCAGTTCTGACACAATCGCAGACAACATGAAATATATATATATATCAACATGACTTTTGCATTATAGTAATAATTATAATAAACCACCACATCTATCTTCCCTCTGAAGTTGCTTCAACAGACGGAGTCCTCATGCTGAAAATACTTCATCCGTCAGCAGGCAAGTTAAATGCAATTAGCCTAATTTGCACTCCATGCGCATGAACATGGTTGATGCTGTATCACAGTTGGACAATATGCTGTATTTAATAATAAATCAGCGTTGTGCTGGAATTAACTCAACTTGTGGTGGCAAACTTTGATTTAAACCATTCACAGTTTGCCACAAGCAAATTTTAGTCACTGCTGAATATAGCCACAAGCGTAATTCCAATGAAAACTGTTCTATCCCATTTGTGGCCCCCTTTTTTTTAACTCACCCTCTGATTTAGAAGTCTCCGCCCACCTTGCTATCACCATTTTCTAACCTAACTTCACAACACTGAACACTAGAACTTTTTAAAAAGTGCTAAGTGGGATTTCAGATTTCCAGTAAGAACTTTTAACCTGTACACGTGAGCCTTGAATTCATGAATACCCGTGATTCAGATCTTTCTTTTGCCCACGTTCAGCACATACACAGCAATTTATTCCACACAAATGAAGACAGGGGAACAAGGGGGGTGGGGACTACCTGCTTACCATATTGAGCCCCGTAAGGTTAACACTAGTTAGCTTTTTCATAGAGCTTATGACTTTCGCCAAGCACTCCTCAGAAACCTTGTGAATTCTGCCAATGTTCAGCACCTCTAGATCTGGACACTTCACAGCCACGGATCTCAAGCATTCGTCAGTAAGAGAATGGCACCCAAATATTTCCAGCTTCTTAAGGCTAGAAAAGACAAGATAGAGAAAAGTAACATGGTTTTCTAATACTATCAGTTCAATGATCATTAAACCACCACTGTTTAATATACTTGTCCAGAATATGTGTGTGTGTGTGTGTGTGTGTGTGTGTATATATATATTCTTGTTTTACAGAAGTAAGTGTAATGTCTCTCGTATTTTTCCATGTAACATTTTTTCAAATCCATTTCATTTGTTGAGACATTAGGGAGAGAGAGAAAAGGGGGTGGAGGGAGGGAAGATGCGCAGGGGTGGGGTTGGGTGGCGATGTTTCTATTATGCTTAATGTATGTAGGGTTTGGTGTCAATATATTTTAACTGTATCATAACTGTACTGATTCCACAACTCCAACATGAAACAGCTTAAGGAAGTAGTTGATAAAACTATTGAGTTAATGAAATTGTATCTCAAATGCTCTAAATAGGTTCATTTGTGCAATTTCACAAATTGGAAATGCTATAAAAAGAATAACCCAGTGTTCACACCAAGATCAGCAACAACCAGCTATTACTTTTTTGATGTCATAAAAGTATTAGGCATCTTATGCTATTAAATATACAATATAGAAGGCTTATGTTATATGTTTAGTATATTTTTCCTCCATTTATTATTAATAAAAACAATGGTCATAATTACACTTCCAGAATATGGGGGGAAATAAGATATTTAAACAGAATATCTGCAGAATTGCAATTACAAAATATCTGTGAAATTGAATACAATACTGAATTCTATTTCAAAAGGAATTAACCAAGATGAAAAAGGAGGGAGTGAGAGAATCTGTGTCATAACCCTTTTAATAAGAGTCAGTGTGATGTAGTGGTTAAGAGCAGTAGTCTCGTAATCTGGGGAACCAGGTTCGCGTCTCTGCTCCTCCACGTGCAGCTGCTGGGCCAGTCACACTTCTCTGAAGTCTCTCAGCCCCACTCACCCCCACAGAGTGTTTGTTGTGGGGGAGGAAGGGAAAGGAGAATGTTAGCCGCTTTGAGACTCCTGAAGAGGAGTGAAAGGCGGGATATCAAATCCAAACTCTTTTTCTTAATAACAGAATAAATCTTAACCAGCCTCACCAAACCTGACTTCAAAACAGGGTAAAACCGCAATATATTTTCATTAACCCCAAATCCTTGCTAAAGTCAATAAATGGCTGCCCATTTGATTAACGTGATCAGGATTTGAAGCAGCTTAGAATGTTAACTGGTGGCAGACCCAAGTATTGGGGTACAGATTGACTGCGGTATTTCAATACCACAAAAATACTCTGCAAAGATTAAACTTCAAGGGGGAGACATTTTAAAACACTAGGGTGGAATGGAATGACGTGCAATGATGTAAAGGGTGTGTTTGGTTTAACCAGGAAAAAAATATATTTGCTTCCAACTAAAAACAGCAGGTTGGCAGGTAAATAGTTAGCATAAATAGAGGGAAGGAGGTGAGGGCTAACTCGGGGTGTGGACAGCTGGCTTAGGCGCCTAGGCAGCAAGAGTTATGAGATGGCACAACAGGATCAGGAGGTTCCAGAGACTGGGTGAAAGCCCAGGCAGGTGCCCAAAGATGCTGTATACCCAACGCCAGCCCTGCTCAAGGACACGGTTAGTGGGAAAGCAACCTTTCACCTTTAACTATGCCAATGGTTCCCAAACTGTGATCCACAAGCTTCACTCAGGTGGCCCACAGCATGTCTGTGAAGAACGGCAGGAGTTGCCACTGCGAATCCTGGGTGTGGTTGTTGCTCCTTTGCTCAAGGAACTTGGCAGCCCACCCACAAGGTGAGCAGGATGGCGTAGAAGTGAAAGGAGGAGGGGGGAATCAACTGGAAAGGAGCAGAGGGGATTAGGAGCACGAAAAACAGAGCAAGAGGAAGGGAATAAAGAAAAACAAATAAAAGACGCAATAAAAACACAATTGAAATCATACAGCATCTTAGCGCAATTGCTGCAGCAGGTGGACAAGCCATCAAGTGGTCTGCCAAGGCCCTCAGCAGATGTCAAGTGGTCCATGAGGGAGAAAGTCTGGGAGCCACTGGATTTATTGAACCAAGCGTGGGAAATGACTGTACATTATAGTCATGTGGCTTAGTATCCAAGTTCTGATGTTACAACGTAAACATTTTGGTCAAAGCAAGAGCAGGGAGGCAAACAGAAATATTATATCTTTTAACCAAGGGACTCTGAATGAACTCTGGCTATGTTAATTTGTAAAAAGGCACAACAGTTCACAGTTCATTACTTGAAGGGAGCATCACTTTAGGACTAGAATTAGGAGGCAGCAATAAATGAAAATCATAGCTGCAAACTATAGCTTCAAAACTTCAGATCTCACAACTTTCTGTGCTTGTGGCCTGTCCCCATATCAGTAAACATATCTGATCAGTGAAAGCTCAGCTGGGCATTTCCCCTCCAGACTTCAGTGAATATGTGCATTTGCAGTAGAAAACTGGTCAAGGCAGTCCAAATTTCAAGTTTTGTTCTTCCAACCCGCAGTTCAGAATTTCCTCTGGTAAAAATGATCTTGATGTGGGTGAAGACATATAACATGGTGGATAACTAACACTGTTTGCATATCTTCATGAAATTCCAATTATAATACGCTTTGGTAACTTGGACCTTTATCAACAAGAATACTGATTAACAGAGCAATCAGCTTCATATTTACTTAGAAGTCTCACCATTTTCAATAAGGTTTGCACCTTAATGAATATTACAACTGTGACACCTTTTTCCCCAAGCTGAGGCGTCACAATAACTGGACCAACAAAGAGACAATAATTTTTTGCAAGGAAGATTTTCACCAGAATTCATTGACTTGCCAAACACCATTATATAGAAAACCCTGAAAATCTCCTTATTTGGTATAAGCTGGGCAGAACTGAGACAGTTAGGTTCCCTAACAGTAAATAGCTTGTGTGACATATTTGTTACGTGTGCAGCGCCATGAACTTCAGAACAGATATATTAAATCATGGAGCACATGGGGAAAACTGCATCTTATTCAACATCCTACGAAGTGCCAATGGCAGCTTCTCTCTCTGGCTGAATAACAACTTTGGGAGGGGACCATTTCGACCAAAATCAACAAGCACAGGTAAAGGACTAACCTACCCCTCCCAACACATCATAGTGCTAATTCTGAGTAGTTGCTGTTTATTTACTTTAAAAACCAGATACATAAAATGCATTCACACATTTTACATATTGTCTAACTTGGCCCTCAGGTGACAGACTGTGGGTTCTGTTAAAAGTGGTAGATTAATGTGAAAACATGTGCAGTTAAGCAATTCAGATATGCTGAAATAACGCTTCCAGATGGGGCTTAATTTGCAAACTGAAATATTGCAAGTGATTGGTTGTCAACAGGTTTTTTTTATATTTTTATTAGATTTACCTCAGAGAGGTTAAATCCAGATTAAATGGGTGGGGGGAGAATACAGCCTGACATTTTGACGCCAACAACACTGGGTGGCTACTTTAAAAAAAAAAATCTATCTGTGGTAGATCCTGCAATAAACAACTTCCTGAAAAGGCCCAAAGTAGCTTTTCACCAGAGAGAAATCCATGTAGGCTGTACCCACAAAGGAAGTTAAAAATATTTTTCATAAAGTGAAAACCTAAGGAAACTCTGGGAAAACAATAAGAAAAACAAATGTGCGACAGCAAATCAGGCAGGCGACATTCTGATTTATTTATCAGTAGCTCCTGGCTGTGTTGTTCCTGCCATGTCTTAAGCGGCTTTGTTATATTTTCCTGCATTATCGCAGATGTCTTCGCAGTCATACTTGCACTCTGTGCTGAAACACAAATTCATCGTATGCTTTTATTGCACTCAGCTGGAGTATTCCATGTCATTAAAGTGCATCTGCCATGTGTAAACACATCAGCAAGAAGAATCATCGCACTATGCCACGCTCTGAAATTTTGCAATAAAAAGAACAGTCAAATTATGATGGGGAAAGAAGCCCTTGTTGGAATCAGTCATCATATGAGAGCATCTTTTTAGCAATCAAGGCAAGGAGCCAATACTGATTAAGCCACTTAAAATAAGGTATTTTGTGTCTTGTTCTGTTCTAATTTTACAGCCATGACAATCAAAAAGTAACTTCTCAGCAGATTATATTCATGTAAATCTGACGCCGGAGATATCAAGGAAAACTCGTTTTGGCTCTATGTCACTTCACATAGCTGCTGATGCCATGTTAGGTCGGAAGTCAGGTGCTACAGTATTAGAAGGGAACAGTGTCTTCCCTAACATTGGGCCCTGGAGTTCTGCTGCCTGACCCTAATACTACTGGCATAGTGGCTTAAATGGCAAAGTCAGTGCTATTTTTCTAGAAAAAGAGGTGCCGGAACTCACCATGAACGCCTACCTCGTTCTCTTATAATGGAAATGGCGCCCACCAGAGAGGTGCTGGAACTGAGTTCCAGTGAGTTCCTGTTGGGGGGGAAAGCCCTGTGCAAAGTAATGATTGAACAGAGGCGAAACTAGGCTTTATTTCACATAGGTCAAAGACCTCCCTTGCACATCTGTGTACACACATACACAGGCTGGGAGCCTTAATGGCACCCCTCTGGAGGCTTTACCTGGGGCAAAAAACCTGGCTAGTCCTGTCCCCCGTCGCTACAGCTTGAACTAGACATAACATATTCAAAACATCTTTACATTTAATGTGCATTTTAAAAATGAATATAGTAGCTGCTGGGGGGGGGGGGGGTTATAATTATCAAGATTGTAGCAGGCATTGATGGAGCATTTAATCTTTCCCTCCCCTGCTGTGGTCCTGATGAAAATCACTCTTCTAGAGCTGCTATTTGCATTGGGATGAAAGCTCCCATTCCTCAGTTTTGAAATACCTTCTTCTTTAATTTAAAAAGATAAACCTCCTGTATTTTGTTTTGTTGTTGTCTTTGCAATGAGTAGGCTTTTAAAAATAGGAACTGTTACTCACAGGAATTAATAAAATACAATTCTTTAAGCATAAATGATCCAAAATGGAAAGAAGAGCCAGCATTCTGAAAATATTGAAGGAATTAGAGCAAATCAATACAGATTAGACAGAGCAGTACAAAAAGCAATTCCCAGACAGTCCTGTACAGAGTCTCAAATAAACAGCCTGGAACATCAAGTCCAAAGGCTCAACAACAAAAGAACCTCTTGAATTCAGATACTTCATACATATTAAGCAGAATGAACCACCTAAGTAGAATGACCCATCTAAATTAAGATGCCTCTTAATGGAAAGGAATGGAGTTTTGGTTTTTTATAATGCAGAAGTATATGTGGGCATGATCTCATACAACAAATAATTGGAGAAGCCAGATCTTTACAGACTGTGTATACTGATGGTTTTGTTTCTAACCACTATGAAAAAACTACTATGTACCTAAGATATAATGAAATACAAACAAGCTAGAATTACGTGGAGCAGGAGGGATGGGCCCACAACTCATATTTCTTTATTTATGCACATATATACAATAGCCTAATAGTCCAGCCTTGGCATGTCTTACCTTCCAGATTTCACGGTATAGCATGGGTTTAGTTCTCATTGATTTGTTACTGAACCTGCTGGGAGTTGCACCTTCATGCAAATACTAAATGTTTCTATTTTTGGATGCCATAGACGATAACATAAATCCTGTAATCCATGGACCCAATTACACGTGACTTTGCCAACATGATTTTGAAGAACACCTGAATAGGGCTCTGTAATGGTTCTAGGGGTTGCTCGTGCGTAAGTTGCCGTTACTCCTGGCTAGGTTGCCTGGTTGAACCCTTGCTGTCTGGACAGCTTCAAGTTCCGTGGCTGCCTCAGTCACTGGCCGAATCTGTCAGTGGGCGTTTCTTAAACCTCTTCCAGCATAGAAGCTGTTTGACGCCCAGTCTCCTCCCCCTTTGCCTGCGCGGAAGTTTTCTGCGCAAAGTGGGTGTGGGCAACGGAGTACTCGTGCCCTCTCCGCTGGTCTCCTGTGAAGAGTCCTGGAGCCACCTCTCCAATTCCCCCATCTGCCCCCCTTCTCCACTGGTGTTACGCTGATTTCCTTCCCCAGCGGATGGGCTACCTCTCCCCTTACTGGGACCCTCTCCACCATCGTCCTGGAGCCTCCTCTCCGCCTCCCGCTCCGATGGCAGTTCCCTGACAGGCTCATATGATGACGAATATAGGCGTAGGTATGATTTGAAGGCCAGAGGTTAATACTAAGGGAAATATTTATTGCACATTCTCTTTAAAGTTCCAAGGCAGCACTGGGTGAGGCATAAAGTAAAGGGGATTGTAAGAAAATTGTAATTACAGAATATAGATCCTGACAGGCTTAAAACTGGCAAAATGAACCGAGGTTGAAGAGAGAAAGAAATAAGCAAAGCTTTGACAGACAGTGGCTACCATCTGTTAACAATGGTTTTGCATTGTATTCATTTCCCATGATATTACATGCCTTTTAATAAGTTTATTGTCTTCATTTGTCTTGTTAGCACACCTTGGATAAAATGCATCATAGGGGTAAAATTAATTTTAAAACATTAACCACTAAACTTTTTGTTGCCCTGGGCAGGCACCTGCTGTATATGAGTCGTAGCCAGCCTGAGACAGACAGTATTTTTTGACTAAAACGTTCTAGGCAACAACCAAATGAAATTGTACCTGAGAAGTTAGTGTGAATTCTAAAAAAAGAGAAATCCTGTCCTTTTCATTTTTATAACTAAATATAGGTTCCGAACCCCAAAGCCTTGTACATACTTTCAGCTTTAATAATTTGGCATTGAATTGGCCAAATGACTATTTCCAAGGAATAGCTCAAAGCAAAATGTAAAAAGCGGTTACTTTTGCAACTGAAAGTTTGTGCTAATTTAAGGCACCAGGCCTCAATAATGCAACATTGTTCTGAGGGCAATTAGCAAAAGGGTATGAGGGAATGTGATGCTAACACCCAACACCAAGATGAAGGTCTACCAGGCTGTGTGCGTTGAGCACTCTGTTTTATGGAAGTGAGTCATGGGCAACTTACAACCGTCAGGGGTGATGCCTCAGCTGTGCTGTGTCAGTAAAAATTTGGGCATCACATGGCAGGACAGAGTTTCAAACAAAGATGTGTTCTCCCAAGCCCACTGTTGGCTTGGTCGTGTCCAAAGAATGGAAGATGGCAGAATCCTCAAGGATGTGTTCTATGAGGAGCTGGCTTCAGGCATGAGCCTAATTGGCAGACCAAGTATGCTTCACAAACATGACATGAAAGCTGGCAACACGAACCTTGCCATGTTGTAATCCCTTGCAGATGACCTTTATGCCTGAAGACAGACAGCCCAGTCATGCATCCATAGCAGTGACCAGAGGAGGAAGGAGTGCTGGAAGGAGTGCAGAAAGAAGAAACACCATAGTGTATCCGCATCAGCACAACCAGAAGCCTTTACCTGTCCCAGCTGAAACAAAGCATGTCTCTACAAAATCAGCTGCTTCTTTGATGACGATTTGTGAATTATGGCATGCTTTTGCACTCATGCCTGTTGTCTTTGTCCACTGAGTTTTCTTGGCAGGGATACTGGAGTGGCTTGCCGGTTCCTACTCCAGGTGGATCACGTTTGGTGAAAACTCTCCACTATGACCTGTTCATCTTGGGTGGCCCTGCACGGCATAACTCATAGCTTCTCTGAGTTATTGAAGCCCCTTCGCCAAGGCAAGGCAGTGATCCATGAAGGCTCCAATACTTCATGAGAAGAGAAGACTCCCTGGAAAAGACCCTGATGTTGGGAAAGACTGCGGGCACAAGGAGAAGGGGATGACAGAGGACGAGATGGTTGGACAGTGTTCTCGAAGCTATGAACATGAGTTTGACCAAACTGCGGGAGGCTGTGGAAGACAGGAGTGCCTGGCGTGCTCTGGTCCATGGGGTCACGAAGAGTCGGACACGACTAAATGACTAAACAACAACAACATTGCACTCATATTCTACTTTGAGCCATCAACATCTGGTTGGCTACTGCAGGAACAATATGCTGGACTAGATAGGCCTTGGTCTGATCCATTTATGTTCTTATCTATGCCAACAACAGCAAATAAATAAAATGCAGTGTTTTCAGAGAGAAAACGCACAACCTTGTGAACCATATATAGCTATGGTGATGCAACAAGCGCTAAATACTCGTATTGTGGTGCAGTTACTGCTGGTATGTGAATTACCTTTTCCCATGCTTTTTAATCAAGGCAGTTACTGCATCATCTGTAATCCGGCATCCATTAGTAGAAAGGCACTGCAATCTAAAACAGAGAGCAACAACAATTATCTTCTTTTATTTGAGCAATTAAGCAATATGCAGCCCAGATTTGAGCTTATGTTATGATTCCTCTACACAGATATTCTACCTACATAGGAGGAAACCTGAAAGCATGAAAGGTAGTATAGATCAGGGGCAAATGGTAGACTAGTAGATTTCTCAAAGACTTGAAATAGATAGACAGGGCTTCTGACACCCAACAGTTTAACAACAGCAAGTAGCAACAACAACGCATTTAGTTAACTAATTATTTGCTATGGCTGGTCATGTATTTCTCAGCCTCCTTGTTCCATCCTCACCTGTTAAATGCAAAATATGTTGCAATATACACCCTCAAAAAAAACAACACCTAGTCTGGAGGACCTCTTAATCTCCTTGTTTCTACAGATCCATTCTACAAAATGGTACCCAACTGTGCACAACAGTATGAAGAACAATAAATGTTTGGGTTTTTAATCGTACCTTATAGATGATGCTACTAAGGCAATGAGTCCTGAATCAGTAGCTCCTGTCCAGCTAACATCTACAGTTGTCAGGTTATGGCAAAAGGTGCTTGCATGAAGCAGAACTTTGTCCCCTCTAAATCCAGGACCACTGCAGCTTTTTATATTCAGTTCCTATGTGCAAAAGAAAATTCCAAGTGGAGGTTCATTAAAATGACTTTTCTTCTTTGATATTATTATTATTATTATTATTATTATTATTATCATAACATTTTCAAGCAACCTCATTTAGGGGTTAAAAAAAAGAGGGGATGGTATTCAGTGTCCTCTTACTGACAGAGGGGAGGAAGGGAAAGGAGAATGTTAGCCGCTTTGAGACTCCTTCGGGTAGTGATAAAGCGGGATATCAAATCCAAACTCTTCTTCTATCAGCAGACCAGGGAGGCAAGCCATTTTACTTTATCCCCTTCTTCCCACTGTACCTCCCACATTGTTCCAAAGGGCCTCAATTCTCTGAAGCAGATTTGTGAGAGATGCGGTTGAGCTACAGGGGTGAAGGGGAAACTGGCACACGCATACACACAAATCCCCAACCCAACACGGGCCTCCAAGTCCGACTGATGGAAGCCTTCATTGGATCAAAGTGCCATCCATCAGTATAGGGACATACTGGATGCAACCCAACATATTTTATACAGCACATTTTCCTTTTAAATAGACCATAGGCAAAGCTTTTATGAAATCAGGCTTTATTTATTTATATAATGCTACCAAGGTAGCATACATAGGGTTCCTAGTTTGTCGCCACTGACCAGCTCTATACCTGCTAGGCTCCAGAAAGGTAGCTGTATCATGTGCCTTCAGACCGTGGCCTTATCATAAATGAGATGTCTGCAAGGTCAATTAATATTATTGAGATTCCTACTGCACTAATTTCAGCCTCAACTGTGAGTTGCAGCAAATATTCAGCACTTTCATGGCTCTTCAGATTTCACAGAAAACAAAGTAATCTTGTTGGCTTGTATCAATAGGAGTATAGCATCTAGATCAAGGGAAGTAATAGTGCCACTGTATTCTGCTCTGGTCAGACCTCACCTGGAGTACTGTGTCCAGTTCTGGGCACCACAGTTCAAGAAGGACACTGACAAACTGGAACGTGTCCAGAGGAGGGCAACCAAAATGGTCAAAGGCCTGGAAACGATGCCTTACGAGGAACGGCTAAGGGAGCTGGGCATGCTTAGCCTGGAGAAGAGGAGGTTAAGGGGTGATATGATAGCCATGTTCAAATATATAAAAGGATGTCACATAGAGGAGGGAGAAAGGTTGTTTTCTGCTGCTCCAGAGAAGCGGACACGGAGCAATGGATCCAAACTACAAGAAAGAAGATTTCACCTAAACATTAGGAAGAGCTTGCTGACAGTAAGAGCTGTTCGACAGTGGAATTTGCTGCCAAGGAGTGTGGTGGAGTCTCCTTCTTTGGAGGTCTTTAAGCAGAGGCTTGACAACCATATGTCAGGAGTGCTCTGATGGTGTTTCCTGCTTGGCAGGGGGTTGGACTCGATGGCCCTTGTGGTCTCTTCCAACTCTATGATTCTATGATTCTATATCAAATTGTTATCTCCTGCTCTGCTTTAGTCATGGTTCATTTAGATGTTTCCACTGCAGACGCATGCAAACATACTCCTTGCCCTCATTTGAGCTAACAATAAATAATTCTTATGTCATGGATCAGCAAAATACTATATTGTAAAAAGGATAAGAAAATACAAAACTGGGATCTTTCCAAGAAGTAAAACATCGTTTCCTTTGGTTTGCTTTTATGCTAGCTGGAAATTCACTTATTTCTTAGCAGGCAGCTGTAGATCCAGTGACTTCACTGTCAGTAGGGATGGATGAATCTGTCTACTTTGGTTTTTCTCCTTTTCCCATTCTCAAGTTCAGTTTTCCATATTTCTTTATCAGTTTGCAATATTTTTTTAAAGTCCTTATGGAAATTAATCAGCACAAATTTATCCCAGTACTGTATACACATTTTTGCAAAGCATATTTTTTCTAATATTTCTAAAATGAATTTTTGTATGTGATTTTCACTAATAAATGCAGTTGTCTGCACACTTTACCTTAGTCACATGGGTTCTTTTGTAAGAAAGGGGAGGATACAAATCTAATAAATAATATAAATAGCATATGCATTTTCTACACATTTTCTTGGCTGCAAAACTATACCGCCAAATTCAGATAACTGCAAATTTTGAAGGATATATTTTGGTTAGTTTATTGTTCTGGGAATTAAGTAAATTTGCCTTTAAATGGAAACTTAACCAAATTTCTCCTCTAGTGTTAGCTAATAGTAAGGTTTCCTTAATGAAGGCTATTAGGCTCTAACTTTTAATTGCTAAACCAATATTCATAAAACTTCAGAGTGCTAATGGTGGAAATCTGTGTGGCTACAAATGGGTCAACTTTAAAACTTTTAAAATTTACAAGTAAACATCTATGGTATGACCAGTATAAAATCTACAACTTTAAAAATATATGATAGAAAATATCCACATTGAGCTTTGCATTCAGAAAAAACAAAAAGTGTGTTATGAAATAGTGCCATTTATTTTTTATAATCCCTCAGGTGTCCCTAAGTCAGTTTTGACATACCACCAGCCTAGCAAGTTACAGAACTCCCTTATTTGAATGAAGGGAACTTGTGATCATGCTAAAACGTAGTCAACATCAAGGTGTTTTTGCCACAATTTGTTTCTATTTCCAACTATTGTTTTAATGCAGATGTAAATTCATGCAGATTTAATAAATTAACTAAACTCCTTTTGTTACTCAGCTACACTTTTTAAGCAGGTGAGGCGCCCGATTACTAATATTCTTATCTATGGTTTAAGACCAACAGGGCAACATCTAACAATGATTTTAAGTGGTATATATTGTGGGGAGTGAGGAGCTATTTCTGGAATCTACATTTTCAGTGATTTCTTCATTTACAATAAGGGGTGTGGGGTCAGAGACAAAATGAGGCCAGGTTCAAAGGCACAACGAAGTAGGCTAAGCATGTGATTCTTACATTTGTACAGTAGGCTATATTCTAGCTGTAAAAGTCATAGGTTAGGGTTTAAAAATACATTTTTTTTAAAAAAAACCCACATTATTTACTTAGAACAGCAACAACAACCAGACCCCCACACAGCACAAAGTTGTAAGTAAAATAGACATTACTCAATTCTATGAATTGCTCAGCTGTATGTAGAGTGTACATATTTTGCTAAATTAATATGAAGAGTTTATGTGCAGTATTATATATCATTTGGCATTATGAGCTCCCTCTTGTGGGCCCTTTTCATTCTCTTTCTCAATTTCTCTCTTAAAGTATTCAAATGAGAATTGAATCCATTCAGTAAAAAACAGAATTAATCATTTTGATTTTTCAAAAACTGAACAATATATTAATTGTTCGTTAATCTGTAGATATAAGCAGTCCACACATCTCATTATAATGCATTTGCTTAAAATCTACACCCCCTATCCTCCCTCTGGGATGCCACTTCTAAGCTCAGTAGGAGATGGCCTGCTCCTGCAGTTCCTCTTTTGTCTAATCCCACCTCCCAATTTCGAGTCTGCTTTAATTGCCTGTCCAGTGCACCTGCTTCTGTGCTTATTTCCACAGATATCACAGAGTCCTTGGATTCAGCTTGTATCAAGATTTGCTCAACTAAACCTTTATTTTATTCACTACTGTAGGAATACAGGACACGGGTGGTGCTGTGGGTTAAACCACAGAGTCTACGGCTTGCCGATCAGAAGGTCGGTGGTTCGAATCCCCGCAATGGGGTGAGCTCCCGTTGCTCAGTCCCAGCTCCTGCCAACCTAGCAGTTCAAAAGCACGTCAAAGTGCAAGTAGATAAATGGGTACCGCTCCGGCGGGAAGGTAAATGGCGTTTCCGTGCGCTGCTCTGGTTCGCCAGAAGCGGCTTAGTCGTGCTGGGCACATGACCTGGAAGCTGTACGCCGGCTCCCTCGGCCGATAAAGCGAGATGAGCACCGCAACCCCAGAGTCGGCCACGACTAGACCTAATGTTCAGGGGTCCCTTTACCTTTATCTAATGTAGCATAAAGTATGGCTTCTCCGATTATTTGCCTTGTCAAGTGAGGATCCAGAATGTGGCTTTGTTTTTCTAAACTGAACCAGTAAATATTTTACAGGAACTAAACTTCAGAGCTGTGGAATATTTTGTCCTCTCTCATATAACTCCCAAATATGCTGGAATATCCGAAGTGCCTGGAGTGATATCCTTTGTCCTACTGCCAAATATTTGTAAACTGTAACTGCTTATTGAATGTAAGGATGCCCCTTGAATGTAAGGGTGCAACTGTGTATATTCAACAGGGAATATTATGTATTCCCTTACTATGTAAGATGCCGTCACACTCTGCTGTTAGTGTCACCACCAACATGCAGCCACGCCAGCTACAGCCTGAGGGACAGCAGGCAGGACCAGACAAGCTTTTTAATGGAGGGTGGAGAGACCTTGCATACAGCATTTCAGCAAACCACTGTGTGGAGGACCTCTTGCCCCTCCGGGAAAACATGCCTTTAAAATGTGGTGGGGCTTCCATTAGCCCCGCCAGCCTGACTAATCATCAGGGATGGTGGCAGCTGTAGTGCAGCAACATCTGGGGAGGGGCTCTGGTACCCCACTTTTGATGTACATAGTATAGGTTATTATTTCTAAAGGTTTTTAAAATTAAGTTCACATAGAAGTCCACAGTCCAAGCTCTTAGTAAAATGCTAATAATAATAAAATGTTATTCATTATTAAAGTTTTTGGAAATTGCAGAGACCAAATGGCGTTTCTCCAAAAGCACAGTGCTACCTTAAGAGATTCTCCACAGTGCTGGAAGAACTGTTTTAACCCCACTTCAGTAATTCTCTGGGCTTCATCGTGGCAATGATCAAGAGTGAAACATTGGGGGTGGCGACTCCCCAAACTGATCAACCACTCATCATTCAAGCAGTGGCAGTTCGTCAGGTGGATCTCCTTCCCTGGGGATAGAGAAGCCAGGTTTTTTAATCTGCAGACTGATACTTATAGCATTTTATTATTATTATTATTACTTTTTAAATAAACAACAGAAATAATATTTAGGCAAACAAAGGCTTTGCCCCAAAAGTCAAAATTAAAGACAAGTCAAGAGTTAAGTATGTCTAGAAGAATAATGTGTTCCTGGAATATGCTATCAACAGTACTTAGTATTTGGCCTCCAATGCCAAATCTTATTACACCTAAGGATTTATTGACATCAGTGGCAAATGCGCAATCACATCATACGTTCAGAAGCATAGCCACAACAGCTTGATTTTTAACTCTACTTTGCTCCAGCACATAGATTCAAGCTAGTTTGAAAACCTTAAGAGGGCTACACACTGGTGTGCTGATTTAAATCCAAACAGAGGTTCTCACAATGCTAAAGTTTATGCCAAAGGCCTTTGTTTGTGGTGGTAGTGAAGATGAGCAGAGGATACAGAACTGTGGAAAGCACTCCTGGAATTGTGGAGTATCATAGGGAATCATCCCTACGGATAACCTGCCCCTTTGCATGGGATACACTACAGCAACAAGGCGAGGTAAAGGTAAAGGGACCCTTGACCATTAGGTCCAGTCGTAACCAACTCTGGGGTTGCGGCGCTCATCTCGCTTTATTGGCCGAGGGAGCCGGCGTACAGCTTCCGGGTCATGTGTACCTTCCCGCTGGAGCGGTACCTATTTATCTACTTGCACCTTGATGTGCTTTCGAACTGCTAGGTTGGCAGGAGCTGGGACCGAGCAACGGGAGCTCACCCCGTCGCGGGGATTTGAACCGCCAATCTTAACAAGGTGGGGAGGGGAGAATAAAAAAGGGACAGAAGGTATGAAAGGAGACATACGCCATCCTATGTGATCCATCATTCATTCATTCATTCATTCATTCATTCATTCATTCATTCATAAGATGTTTGAGACACTTTTTGTACATAAAAATGGATAAACCAATGAAAATAGTTTTTGAAAAGCACAACATCTAGCACAGAGAGAGCAGACAACCCGTACCTATCGTATAAACTTAACAAAAAGCACGTGGGGGAAACAAAAGTCTTGGGCGAGGAGGAAAGTCTAGTGAACGCATTTTAAATATAATAGGCAGCAAAGTAAGAATGCAACAATATAAATTTTGTCATAATAAAGAGAGATGCTCTACTCCAGATAAAATGCCATAAGCAAAACAAAGTAGCATATGAGGACCAATGACTCCAGGATATAGGATAATATGAAATATAAATAGCAAACATACAGAGCCTACCTGGTCTCAAACCCAGGAATTAGGAAATGAATTTCCAACCTTAGTACCTCATGTTATTAGGGAAGGGGGAGAAATTACCTAATTCTTAATTCCCATAACAATCTGCTACCTGAGATGCAGCTATTCTTCAAAATTCACATTTATCTGAATTTTGTGATGCAGTTCTCAGACAAAATGTGTACAGAAATTCATATACTAGGGGGAAATATCCATAGCAATAACAAGCACACAAAATATATTACATTGGGGAATTATTTGAAGAAATGTGCTTATTAAGAAAAAGTGCCAAAAAAAGTTTATTTGAACAATTGTGCACTAAAATGCTAGTGAAGTTTTGTGAAGGCTTAAAAAAAAAGTTGATATGGAAATGCAGCAATATGAAGTTAACACTGGAAAAATAAGAAACAAAAACTGATGAATTCTTACTTTGTACATACTGATGGTCTTTCACCTATGCCATCACTGTTTTCACATGAGGACCAATACATCTTAAGAGCAGTGAAACATTTTCTTTATTACATTTTACTGCTGCTTTAAAAATTCTTCTGTTTTTGCATGTTGTGGCTTACATTGTTTTATTGTAAACTAGTCTGGAATCTGTTTGATGAAGGCTGGTGTATAAGTTTGTCAATGAAGTAGATAAATAAAAAAAGGAGAAGTGTCCAATTAGTACAATAGCTACCTTTGTTTCCAGCCTAACAGACTAATCAGATTTGAGGAACTTGAGGACCGCTGCTCACAACTAGGTCCAGCCTTGCATGAAGAATAGCTGAGCCGTCGGTCATGCCCGGTTTCATTCCCAGAATCAGATTGTGCAGTTCAGCTCCCTTGTATCAACTTCCTCCAGCAGAACAGCGCTGATGATGTCAGCTAATTAGTTCTGCACTGCTTGACTCTGTGCGCAAGACCCAGCTTATTAGCCCCAGCATTAAAAAACCCATTAACATCCCCCAAAAAAGAAAAGAATAACCACCTGAAATTATATGCACATATTCACGTAGCCGCAGGCTTGTTAAAAGCCCAGCATTCCTGCCAAATACAATCCTGGCAGTACCCAAAAGTGTTTGTCTCCAAGCCTTCCCCTGCCCACCACCCTTCTCAGGGGGAAACAGCTTTTAATCCTCAGCTAGTGAAAATGATTTGTTCCCTGTGGTTCACTCCCAGCTGATACCTCCTTTGTTATTTCCCTGGTCTCTTTCTTGTGTTTAAGAACCCAGCTCCTTCCGTCAGGATATGTTAAGCTACAGGTGACTGACTGGCAGCCCCCGCATGTGCTGTGGCCAAGGAAAGAGAGATAAAAGTCCCAGGCCTTAGCATCCCTAGGATGAAGCGGAAAGAGCTAAACACTTTGTTTTAATGGAACTGCTTTAATGTGTGTGGGGCAGGGAGACATTTGATTCCTGTTGTCAGCAGTACTGTGGGAAGAGGTTCTCAAGAACTGAGTAAGTCATCCAGACGTATTTGCAAGCAAAGGGCTCTTTGAAGGGTTCGACTCTCCTCCTGTGTGTCCTGTTATCGTCACTCACTAGTGTACATAGCAACGGAATTAGCATTCAGCTGTTGGGTAAACTGTTGAAGAGACTTGGCCAAGAAACAGTGCAAGGAGGTAGCAAAAGTTTGATGAAAATCGCTACGTGCCCTAGACATTTAAAAACTCATAGATCGGTTTCCAACATGGATGTAGCTAAGGGGGGGGACCGGGGGGGAGCTGCCTTCCCTAGAGCAAGAAAAACAATAGAAATACTTAACTAACTGACCAATCACGTCAGTTCTGTCCCCCCCCCCCAACAAAAGTCCTGGCTACACCCATGCTTCCCAACAGTGACTAATCACCCGGCACAGCATTTGACCCTGTCTATTTCAAAAAAGGAAAAAAGGTAGATGTTTTATATATTCATAAATAAATTGAATATGAATCCCAGGGTTAATGGTATGGATTGGTACAAATAATAATATTTATTATTATTATTATTATTATTATTATTATTATTATTATTATTAATTATTATTATTAATTATTATTATTATTAATTATTATTATTTGTACCCTGCCCATCTGGCTGGGTTTCCCCAGCCACTCTGGGCTGCTTCCAACAAAGACCAAAAATACACTAAGATATCACACATTAAAAACTTCCCTGAACAGGGCTGCCTTCAGATGTCTTCTGAATGTCAGGTAGTTGTTTATCTCTTTGACATCTGATGGGAGGGCGTTCCACAGGGCAGGTGCCACTACCGAGAAGGCCCTCTGCCTGGTTCCCTGTAGCTTTGCTTCTTGCAATGAGGGAACCGCTAGAAGGCCCTCGGCGCTGAACCTCAGTGTCTGGGCAGAACGATGGGGATGGAGACGCTCCTTCAGGTATACTGGGCCGAGGCCGTTTAGGGCTTTAAAGATAAAATGGTTTGGAAATATGCAGTTTGAGATTAAACCATTTTCTGTATATTTTTATGTTCAGGAACCCAGTTTGGAGCCTTGAAACTGGCTCTTTTCAAGAGCTGGGACAGAGCCATGTTATTTTGGCAATGGTCTCCCATATATCATGTATCTTATTGGCTCCCCCTCAAAGCCTCAACAGCTCTTAATTTATCCATCTTCACCCTTCCTGGTGTGTGGCTGATCACACTACCATATAAACACCCCAGGAGCAGCTGTGGCTCTACAAAGGAATGTGGACCCTCCACTGAAGTTAGGATGTTTTAATATCACCCTTCATCCAAGCTCAGAGACAGCATTCATAGTCTTTCACTGTCCTTATTTCATCCTCTTAACAATCCTGTGAGGTGGGTGAGGCTGGAGTGACCATCTCAAGTTTACCCAGTGAGCTTCACAGCAGAGTGGGGATTCGAATACAGGTCTTCCTCTTCCCAGTTCAACACTTTAACTACTCCATCACACCGGCTCATAAAGCCTGGTTCAGCTTGACCTCTAGGATGGTCATGCATCCTCAGTACTCTATTTCAATGGCTATCTGGTCTTAGTCCAGTCTAAAGATAAATAACTATAAGAAGGAAGAGCAGGGGCCTTGAAGTTGTCCATAAATAATGAACAGTTTGACAAGTGCATTAGCACATACAACATTTGTAAACATTTATGTCCTCATTCTGATGTTGCATTTCCTCTCTCTTTTTTTCTTTATTGTGCGATATTTATAAACTGGCTCTCCAAATGACTTTCCACGTGTCCCTAGAGGAGTGAGAGGCAATTTAGAGCAATAGTGAAATGCTGGTGTTTCTCGAGAACAGATGTGTTTAACCTGCAGCTTGCAGCTGTTGTTGGGCAACAACTCCCATCATCCCCGGCCATTGGCCATATTGGCTAGGAGCAGGAAGTCCACTAACATATGGAGGACCACAGGTTAGTCAACTCTCCTCTACAGGAAGCAAAGATAAATACAGCAGTCTAAATAAGGATAATACCACCACCACTGCCAATGAACACAGAGAAATTTCAAATACTCACTGCACGAATGAACATTATTCTATGAGAATCAGTACCATTTTTAGGGCTGCAAATCATGCATCTTCCTGTGTTCAAGAGTGTTTTATTTAGGGGTGAAGTTTTGCTTGGCACAAACAGCTCACAGATCAAGTGCTCTTTCAAAGCAGAGTCATCTGTTATAAGCTGTGCAAACAAACTGTTACCGATTTATTAGTTTAGCTTTTCCAAAACAAGAAAAGATGAGGGAGGGAAGGTATTCAGTCCAGTCTTAGTGTGGAAGGTGGAATCAGGGGCCATTTTTTGTACACTAGCACCCTCTGAACACCCATGTATGACAGTTTGGGGATCCTTCAGGTTTTTTATATGGTCTTCAACTCATAGTAGCCTCCTCCTTTTCCTGTCCCATCTATGGCTGTTTCCAGCACTGCTTTTTTCCATGGTAAAGTGCTCCCAAAAGCTTCTCTTTGGCCCCACTCCTAGCCCATGAAAGCACAAGCAACCCTCTGTAGACTGTCCATTGCCTTGGCTGTTACTGCTAACATTTTATGCTCTGTGAAAACATTCAGAATCTGTTAAGCAAGATTCAGTTGTTAGAAAGAAGAGTGCTGTTTTAGGTACAATTTAGGCCACATGTGCAAGGGACACAGGTGGCGCTGTGGGTTAAACCACAGAGCCTAGGACCTGCTGATCAGAATGTTAGCGGTTTGAATCCCCGCGACGGGGTGAGCTCCCGTTGCTTGGTCCCAGCTCCTGCCAACCTAGCAGTTCTAAAGCACGTCAAAGTGCAAGTAGATAAATAGGTACCACTCTGGCGGGAAGCTAAACAGCGTTTCCGTGCACTGCTCTGGTTCACCAGAAGCGGCTTAGTCATGCTGGCCACATGACCCGGAAATTGTACGCCAGCTCCCTTGGCCAATAAAGCGAGACGAGTGTCGCAACCCCAGAGTCGGTCACAACTGGACCTAATGGTCAGGGGTCCCTTTACCTTTACCTTTAGGCCACATCATCTGCACCACACCTATCAAACAGTATTACACTACTTTAACAATCATGGCTTCCCTATTCCCCTCACAGAGCTACCATTTCCAGATTGGTTTAAAAACTGATCCCTCTTCCCATGGAACTCTGGGAATTGTAGCTCTGTGAGAGTAATACAGGTCCACTATCAACTCTCAGCATCCTCAACAAACTACAGTTCTCAGGATTCTTCGCGGAAAGCTGTAACGATTGGAGTAGTATAATAGCGTTTTAAATGCATGGTGCGGCTTTGGCCTCAATCTGAATGCCCCACCAAAAGTGGTGAGTGTTCAGAAGGTAAGGCTCAGCGTGTATTCGTCAGCCTCTTTGGATCCTGGTAATCATATTGCTTGAAAGTTATTTCCTTGTTTCCTCCTGCTCAATCATTATTTCCTTCAATTTTCTTCCCATAAAGTTTAAACCTTGTTTGCAACACCAACCATGCAGAAAGCATTCACTTCAGAAAATCAAAAGAAATAAAGGATATGTCGGGCAATCCTGGCTGCATCCAAGTCACCGGAAAGTTCACCACAAAGGTCACGACAAAGAACTCTGCATTACCTCCAGGAAATCAAACTTATTTTACTGTTTGGCTTATTTACTGAAGTTCATACATAAGTTCACCCATTCCCTCCCCTTACTGAAACTTTTGCCATAAATTTGCTCTTTTCTCTCTTGTTTGCAAGCTGCTTCTACCACAAAACAAATCAGAAGTTTTCTGTAAAGATTCAAAGATCAGGCATAACGCTAACCTTGGTTATTAAAAACAAAGCACAAAACTCAAAGAGGCATTCACTTCTACAACATTTATGCAGCATTAGTGAATTGCAGCACTTGGCTTTGTCTAATTGCCCACCTTTGTTTGCCCAAGGTGTTCAGTGTTTGCTTTGGAATTCAGTGTGGGAATGTGACACAAGCGCAGGTGTACCTGCTACAGCAGTTGACCTTCAGTTTGTTTTCCTCCCTAGCCACAGCCCTGAGCACGCTCCTTTTCTCAGAAATTTGCCAGCAGGAGCTGGCCCACTTTCATACAACGGGATCTGGCACTTTAAACAAATATCGTTTTGTTTCTGTTTTTCCTTTTTAAGGAAGGAAGTACAGTGGTGCCCCGCAAGACGGAAAACCCGCTAGACGAAAGGGTTTTCCGTTTTGGAGGTGCTTTGCAAAACGAATTTGCTATGGGCTTGCTTCGCAAGACGAAAATGTCTTGCGATTCCTGGGTTTTTTTTCCCGCTCCTCACCCCCTTTTTCTAAGGCACTAAGCTGCTAATAGCCTTTTAGCAGCTAATCCGCTAATCCCTTAAGCCTTTAATAGCCGCTAATAGCCGCTAAACCGCTAATAGCGCTAATCCGCTAATGGGCTTGCTTCGCAAGACGAAAAAACCGCTAGACGAAGAGACTCACGGAACGGATTCTTTTCGTCTTGCGAGGCACCACTGTAGTAAAATGAGAAGCTTAATTTCTCTGTATAAAAATTACAAGGCCCCTTCATTATCCAAAGATAAGAAGCCATGGCTCTGTAGCCAGAAATGGCTCATACAGTGGGACGGAGCTGCTCTTTCCTAGCTTCTCAGAAGGAAAGTTGCTCTTGCCTACCAGTAGGAGCAAGGGGGTAAAGTGACAGGAAGACTGGCACAGTGCAAACACACCAGCAGGAGTGCTGGATTGGCTTCATCAGTGCATTTGCACCCCTCCAACCTCACCCCCTGCCTCCTTGGATGCAGTAGCAACCCACCTGTCTAGAAGGTAGTATAGCAGCTCTGCCCCACGTGGCAGGTTTGATCCAGACCTTCTGTAAGCAGAAGGCCTCCTTCTGTTCATAGAAGTGACTTGGATCCATCAAAGGATTCTGCTGGATTCTTTGATGATAGGTAGACGATAGATAGACGTGGATTTACTATTTTGTGAGGCAGGAAAACATACACAATAAGTATAACTGGCTGTATCACAGTGCTAATTCTTTTCAGAGTAAACCCACTGAAATTAATAGACCTAAGCTAATCATGTCAATTCATTTCAGTGGGCCTACTCTGAGTATGACTGACAATAGATGCAATGCAACAGGTTCCAGCAGGTATCACAGGCATTGCTCTACTAATGCGATGCCTGTTCACACCATTACAGTATGTTTTCCAAATCGGCAGAGAGCAAGCACCAGGAAGAGCGGTGAGTGGGGGGCAATGGGGTGAGGGGGGCCACAGAGCTGTGTGCATCATGTAGGCTGCCTGGCACCCTGAAAGCAAGCCTTCTGCCCTCAGATGTCTCATCACCACCACTGAAGTAATTTTCATCTGCCCATACAGTCAGTTTCTGTGTGTAGAATTGGGGGGGGGGGGGGCGTGTTTCTGGACCAACAGGCATATATCAAATTTTGAGGGTGTGGAGGCGCCAGTCAAAAAATAGCTGCTATGTGGGGATGTGACATAACAAAATGGCTGCCAGGGAGTGTGTGGTGTAAGAGAAAATTAGACAAGACAGTCTCCCTGACAATCTTTTGCTTACCGTACTAAGTCAGCTATGTCCTCCTGGTCCTGATCATTGACTGGTCCTGAATATTGATTTACACAAACATACACTGATGCTGTTGCTACCTAATAGCAGCAATTCCTCAGAACCAGTACAAGATGCCCATACATGATCTCATTTCACAGAAATTGCTTAGAAGGTGCTTTCACATTTTGCTCAATAACTTTCTTTTTAGGAGGCCTAGGGACTCCCCGCTCCCCATGAGACCTCAGAACCTGGGTCACCCACCCAGGGCACCAGTGAAAGCCTTTGCAGGCACCATGGTGCCTGAATTTGCCAGGCTGGTTACCTTACTGTTTATCCATTCCCAAAGGTACTTACAGAAGGACTCATCTCCTGCAAGCCGATGAAAACGTTGACAAACTTGGGAAACCCGAGTAATATCTTTATGAGTCAGCAGCGAGAAGATGCAAAGCCACAATTCATCAGGAAGAAGGAGCCATGGTAAGAGCTTGCTGTCACTATGCCATTCCTAAAAATCAAAAAGATTCCTGTGTGTTGTGCCAAATAATGGGGGTGGGGCAGGGGGCGGAATGCAGCCAGTCAACTACAAAGCAATGGCACACGCCTGAGCAAGACAGGAAGGAAATAAAACTCAGTTGATCCAATTTCAAAACTGTATTTTCTTTGCCTCACTAGTAACTGTGAGGAGCCTATTCTTGATGGGACAGAAACACGTCAGTCTCCCATCTTAAAAAATTGTTTCCAAAGCTTCTAACTTCTATGTTATTCAGCACACAAAATATACAAAATATACTTACCATAAAATATACTTACTGTATTTATTTCATCATATTCTCTAACAGCAGTTTCGTGTTCCTGTCTGAGTTCTGTCCCTGTGGAAGCAAAAAGATTTGATCCCCTAAAGTTGCACTAATTCAGCAAACCTTTCAGAATCCTTGCATATTGCATAACTTGACCTTTTCTGAATTGCACTGTGTCTCAAAAAATCTGTAGCCTGAATATTTTTTAATACCAGCCTATAACAGACATAAGCCTGTAAGAATTACTGCACAGCAATGGGTTCCGCTTTAACTGCAAATAGTAAAGCTTTCTTAGAAAAACCCAGTTTTCAAATGGGATCATGTCAATTTTTGCATCATGACTATATATAGTTCATCTATTGAATTACCCTGTGAAAAATTGTTTAAAAAATGTAAGTCTTTTTAAAGAGAGGTTTGGGTGTTGTTGTTTTTCACATGACACCTTCTGCTTGCTTCAGGAGCTCATTGGCAGATCAACTCGGCTCTGGAAAGCAAGGAGGAGGAGGAGGAGGAGGAGGAACTGACAAGCTCCAAATTAATAAATAAATAATCGATTAATCAATGGAAGTGCTGGATGCAAAAACACCCTCGTGCTCCACATTTATCTCCATTTAATTCTCCATGCAGAATTGAGGATCACAGAATAATATTCTGCAAAAGTCACCCACTTCCACAAAATGCTCAGCGGTAGAGCACTTACTGTATCTTGCATACCCAGGTTCAAACCATGGCATCTCCAGGTAAGATGGAGAAAGGAAGATTCGTGTTCAAATTCCTGGGCAGCTGCTGACTGTCAACAGACCATACTGAGCTAGATAGACCCTTCATCTTGCTATAAGATGGCTTCTTATGTTCCTGTCACCAGAGTGCAGCTTCTCAGCCTCATCCTGAAATCTTTGTACATGTATGCCCAGTGCTTTTTTCCTAAAAGAAATTTTTAGGAGTACTCTCATTTTCCAACATCTACCTCAATACACAAAAAAGGAAATTGTGATGCCACAATTCAGGTATTTCTTATGGGCACAGAAGCTGAGATGTGCATACCAAGTTTTCCTATCTAATTAATTGGAAATAAGTAAAATTCCACATTGAAATAAATGGAGGAGCTTGCACAAGCAAGAGAGCTGTGAGGGCAGGGACGTGTTTTTTGTTTGGACTGTAGATTTTCTGAACGCAGTTACTCTTCCAGAGAAATTAGAAAATACACACTCATCATATTTCCAACGGATCAAAAGGCACATTACTTGTCCAACTGATTCACACATATACATCTTCCTCTTCACTAAAGTGGACAGTGGTGATTGCCCAATGATGGATATCATGCTAAATGCATTAGGACCAAAATCTACTGAGTTGCTTTAGGTGAGGCCCAGAAGATTATGCATACCCAATTGGGGTTTGGGTTTTTCCCCCCTGTATACAATTGGTTTCACTTCTATGAAAAAACAAGAGATATGCCCCCCCCCCCACAAAAGAAACCCATAGAATGATTGACAGCTGTATCTCAGTTCACAACATATATACAGGCATTACATGCATTTGCATTTTTAAGAAAACTTTTCCTTGTGTTCTGATTATTAGATGTTTTCTTCTGAACTTTACATGGTACAGTTGTTTCAGAGACAGAATGCATACTGGTCTGTTTACAAGGGTTGCAGCCTATATTAAAGCAGAAAAGTGTAACTGGGGGGGGGGGGAAGCTTATTGGCGCAATATAGCCTATTCTACAAACATTTAGGTACAAGATCAAGAAAAATATTCTGAGCCAAATCATCCAGGATGTCTGACATCATCTGCAGAAATTACAGCAGACACATCTCTTCCTGCCACTCATTCTGAAGCCTCCCACAATGCAAAGCATGAGGAAACAGGGTGGGGGCAGCTCTCATTTCCTGCAAGGACAGTGCCAACTGCCACAATCCTGCACCCCTTTCACATGCAATGCATAGAAACAAATATAAGAACACAGGCTTTGACACCAAGTAGGTCACTCCAGTTTTCACACACCTGAAGATGGATGGCTCTGAGACTTATAACTTCCTTTCCTTGTTCTTTCACTGGTCTTTGCTGGTCTTTGAGTATGTTGTGATCTATTGAAAGAAAAACAAACAAAATTAAAGGGGGGGGAGCCGATACGGATGGATGGAGTGTTTGACTTAGAAAAGTATTCCCCTGCCTGGGGCCCTCTAAATATTTTCCACTTCAACTCTCACAAACCACAGCCAGCATAGCCAGTAGTCAGGATGATGGGAGATGTAGTACAAAATGAATATGGAGGGCACCAGGTTGGGGAAAGATGACATCTATGTTGGATATATGGCTTCAATTCCTTTCTCATTCTTGGTTAATACAGTGACACAGTTCAGACATAAACCATGCCTTATCATTTGCTATCAGTCAAAGAATGAGATATATCATCACATTCCCCTTCCTTGTTCCTTCCTTTATGAGTCTATTATTGCTTCTCACATCCAAATCAAGAAACCATGGTTTAATTGGGACTTACAATCCAGAAGTTAAAACTAGGTTCAGAAGTCACAGGAGACTGTAATCAAGAGATAGACGTGCCAAAGCAAAGTACTGTTTTATTAATAATAATAATAATAATAATAATAATAACAATAATAATAATAATAATAATAATAATAATAATAATAATAATAATAATTTATTATTTGTACCCCGCCCATCTGGCTGGGTTTCCCCAGCCACTCTGGGCGGCTTCCATAGAAACAAAAAATACAGTAAAATATCACAGATTAACTTTTTGTTAAAATGGTGGTTGTTTTTTAATTGTGTGTGTAGGTCACCCGGACACATTCAAATAAGGCAACAATGAATAAATAAATATGCAGGAGAGGATGGAACACACAAGCACATAGCCAATAAATCAAGGTTTAATCAGCTCAAAATTATCATACCTAAACTGAGCCACTGTCCCCTCTAAACTATCTAAAAGGAAAGAATAATAGTGACCTTTCTCACAATATTTTTGTGGAGAAGGACTTTCAATTGGGCAAACTACAGATTAAGAACATACATGTTTATCTTTGAGGGGTTATTAAATTTTATAAGAAAAGAACAAAATATTAAAAATAGCTTTGTATAGTAACAGGGATTAGATTCTAAGTAGATACTTTACACATCGTTAATGATTGCAAAAGACACCCAATATTGCTGTTTTGGTAAAACACAAACTTATTTAAATTATAATTAATCAGTTAAAAGGCAAATAATGTATTTTAATTGCTTAAATTAATTCACACAAAAGATCTTCCAGAAGAAAAAAAATGATCAGGTAATTTCTGCCTATGTAAGCACAAAACATGATGAATATATTCATCACTGATGAAACCCATACATTTTGATAACACATAATTATGATGCTGAAAAAATGTACACATAGGTGTAGAAAGTGATTACAACTATTATTAGGGTTTCTTGTATCAGTTCTAATGAAACTCATTCCCAAGTAGCCTTTTAAATTAAATGAGAAGAGGCCTGCAGGGAAAACCACAATAAATCAAAGTTCTCTTTAAGACATAAACCATTGTTTTTAAAGGGATGGTCTATTCGTTTCTTTGTAAAACTTTAATCTTGACATCATGGGAAATTAACACAGACATTTCACTTAGGCTACCTGCAGGGAATTAGGGGAAACCCATCCTTCTTTCAAAAGCCAAGAAAATACATTCAATAACACATCACTGGATGGTAAATATAAAAGGGCAAACCTTGGCTTCAGCTCTCTCTGTGTGAAAGATGCACATACAGCACTGGATCTCTCAGAACACCTCTTAAGACCAACCGCATCTGTGCTGATTTTCATGGCCCCCAAAAGCTTCTTGCCTACAAAAGACAATGCAGTCACAGGTAGTTCCATAGTTATAACAATAAAAGCAGACTCAAGGGTTATGACATAATCATCTACAAACATGGATGCGTATTTCCATATGAAGGACCCATGGATGGTTATGCCCAGTCAAAGGTGACTATGGAGTGCGGCGCCCATCTCGCTTCAGGCCGAGGGAGCTGCTGTTTGTCCGGACAGCTTTCAGAGTCATGACCAGCATGACTAAACCACTTCTGGTGCAACAGAAATGCCGTTTACCTTCCCACTGCAGCAGTACCTACCATATTTATCTGGGACAGAGCAACAGGACCTCACCCCATTGCATGGACTCAAACTGCCAACTTTCTGATTGGCAAGCCCAAGAGACGCAGTGGTTTAGACCACAGCGCCAATATTTACATAGGAATTCATTCCCAAACATACATTCAGAGCATCTTCTCTTTTAATTCACTGCCAAGCGTAAGGCATGGATGGTACAAAAGGCAACTTAAAATGGCCAGAACAGATATGGTCTGTGAGATCCACAGTCAGTTCTCCCAATATTTTCATTAAACAAATTAGAAAGTAAAGCTCAAAAACAGCTGTGGATGCTCTGATTTTGACAGCAGAGGTGGTGCTAGAGAGATAATGTTTAACTCTTCTCCCCTACTTCCACAATCAATCTCCCCTCTCCAAACTGCTATTAGCTCTGCTTGGGAGCTGAAAACAGGCATGATAAAGGGAGTTGAAGGGAGATTCACTCACAAAATCAGCACAGAAAGGGAAAGGGTTAACTCTACTCCCTTAGAGCTCACCTTCTGTTCCAATCGAAATTAGAGCTCTGATCCAGCTGCTTTTTGATTATGATGAAGTGTTGGGAGAACAGACCACAGAGTTCCCACATCACACTTGTTTTGGTCCAGAAAATGTAGAGCAGTGTCACATGCTCAGCTTCTCCTTACATGAGTGACCAGAAGAGGACTTCCACCCCTACTCTGTTATCAAGAGTGGTGTCATAGCAATTAGACCAAGCAATAACCCATCTGGCTTGAAACCAGCCTTCCTAAGCTTTATGTTGAGCAATGGCCATGTTGTTTTGGCCATGTACTCCTGCTTGTGTTCTTTGCCTTTTTTTTTCTGCCCATGCATTATTGCAGAAGCATAGGAGCCATATCCATGATGTGACACAACTTCAAATGAACCCAGAGCTGGCAGTGCCACCTGGTTCACCCCACCCAATATTGGTTCGGCGCTATAAACATTACTAGAGTAGCATGGGACCAGGTCACTCAGAATTCTTCTAATGTTATTAAGTAGAATCATAACAAATAAATAATATATTGGGAAAGATATTCATTCATAATTCCCGGCATTTCCTAGCCTTTTGCTAGGAATGGATGGATGTCTATTTACAGTGTGTCTCGGTTCTGCATGTGGCCAGTTCCAGGTATGTTCTGTCCCATATTATTGGTTGTTTCTGAAAATCCACATAAAAATGTTGATTTTTAAATATTCTTCCATTATTACGAGGTGGTCAAAGGGCTGCCTTTTTTAATGTTCTCCATCTTTTTGTGAAGGTCCAAGCCACTCCAAGTGGCTAGAAAGCCTGGGGGCTGGTGAGTACATTAACAGGAGGCACGCCATCATTAGAGCAATTTTCAAACTCATTTTGCACATAGTAGCCTCTGGGTGCTACAGAAGCTTAACCGAAGGCACTTAAAAGTTTGATGTGCAACATATGGAAAGTGCAATCCTATATACATCTTCTCAGAAGTGTCACTGTCTTCAGTGGTGTGTGCACTCAGTTAAGTAAGTGCAGCCTAGGTTTTTAGAAAAAGCCTTTGCGTACGCTACAAGTTTTAAAACAATCATATTTTGTGTGTTTATGGGTTTACAAACGGCTTGAAGGCTATGTTCATAACACAGAAAACTGAGACCCCACAGCCTGTATAGAAATAAAGCCATTTCCATGAAATTTGGCAGAAACCTACTTATATTCCATGTTCACAACAATGTAGCTATTTTGACACATTATTTTATGCAAAAGTGTAAAAAATCATATATATATATACATCACAATCTTGCTAGACAACATCAGTCTATTTTTACCTTTCAAAATGTGTCCATTCTCCAATTGTTTCTTTTCCGTCAATAATAGATTAGAAAAATGTTCAGGGCTGTTACATGAAAAAGAAGACTTTGATTCCTGTTTTTCAGGAAGGCTTTGCTGTTTTATAACCTCAGAACTTTTATCCTCACAGTAGCTTACGTCATTGTTCATATATTCAGTAGCCTTATGCTCATACATATTACCACCCTTATGGTAGTTGAGTGTGGATATTTTTTCTTCTTTAGAAATTCCAAAATGTTGTTGATAAGAAAGAAGATTGCCATCAACCTCTTGCTGAAGCCTTTTGGACTTATTGAGATAACTCAAATAGAAGTAATATTTTGCCAAAACACTATCACTGTGGTTGGAATCAAACTGGGATTTGTCATTCCAAAATAGCTTCTCATCACCATCAGCTTTTATTCTGGGGACAAGAAATTCTTCTGTATTCTTTTTAGAACCTACTACTGATTTTGCAACACCCTCAGAAACATTTTCATGTATATCACCGTGCACATATATTGGAACTGTATTGGACTTAGGTTCTACACTATCAGTAAACTGGAGAAGCATGTCTAACAAAACGCAGTCACTACTACTGCCCAAGCAAGTGCTTTTATAACTGTGATTCAGACAGACTGAAGTACTGTTTTCTGTGTTCCCACAGAAACTCTTAATTTGCATGGCTGGATCTTTCATCAGGAATTTAAATTCTGTTTCCCTTTCTTCTCTGTTACAGTGCTTTCCATTAGATGTACTATTTGCTTGTTCTTCTGTGATATTCTTCCTTTCTAGAGTTTTAACCATCCCTAGCATATGCTCAGATTTAAATGCATTTCTCTGATCGATGCCTTTCTTTAGAGGCTGAAAGTCTGAACTCCCATCCCTTAATGCATCTTTTTTTACTTTGAGATGAAAAGGGATGTTTCTGTCTGTAGTCTCTCCAACATCATTGGTCCCACTGGAAGCTTTAGGTTTGAGAGTCCACATGAAATCTTTGCATTTGTTTTCTTTGATCTCCAAGAGCTTTTCTGTTCCTGGATTCCATTTTTCACAGATGTCAGAACTTTTTGTGAAGGAGTGTCTGCCTTCCAGCACAGATAAATTGATGAGTTTAATATTTTCTGCCTCAACATCACTGTTAAGAAGGCTTGTGTGTTCTTTGCTCTCTGGTAGTTTTAGACAATCAATCTTCACATCTGCAAATTCCTCATCTGAACTATCACTGAGAGGAGGCCAAAAAAAAGTTTCATTTTTGTGCTGGTCCATTGTAATTGTACATGAATCATCTAGCATGCACACATTATGAGCATTTAAAGAACTGGCTTCTCTAGTGCTACTATGCATGTCATCCTCAACTTCACATTCTTCTGAAATGTTGGTGGAAAGCATAATATCCCTTCCTTCTTTCTCAGGCTTAGTTGCTTGAGCAGAACTCTTGCAAGGATGAGGTGATGTATTACAACATAAAAAAACAGGAGGAGTACATCTTTCAGCACGCGCCGAGCTATTTTCAGAGGCTATGAAAGGATTTAAAACATGTGCATGTAATAACTTCATTTCCAAATTGTCAGCATTTTTATTTATGGCATCTTCACCACTGCTGTTTTGAACCACTGTATCATAATCCAAGGTAGATTTTCCAGCTTCCTGCAGGTTGTCCCAAACAACAGATGTATCATGAAACAATTCTGCCCAGCTTGCAACCATTCTCAGTTTCTGTGTCTCAGGAATGCTTGCATCCTCAAGTAGTTGATTATCCAATTTTGATATGTAGGTACTGCTTAAACATTTTCTGTGTGGTGGTTCATTTGTGTTACTTGTTTCTTGTTCCGTTCTTGGATAGCTCACACTAGAGAGTCTCTGAATTGAATGATTTCCTCTGCTTAGCGACTTGTTGGGCTGCTGAAAGCCCATGCTAGCACCAGCTACAGAATGTAATGGGATACTTTTGGCCTTGACTGAATTTGGGCTATTAGCATCACCAACAGTGCCAGACATTGTCCTTCCATAGAAAGTTAGCCGCTTAAGTCGTGAGAATGTCAGATTCTGTGTACATGCCGTATCAATTTCACTTCCAGCAGAGTGATTCTACCTTAGGAGACAGATGCTCAATCTGTTGAAACAAACAGAGTTATACATGAAAGCTATTCTAATTATTTATTGGCAGTGCAAACAGGATAGTCCACATGACTAAAATGTCTATTCTGTCATAAATTTTACATTCAGGGCCACCTTCTTAACCTTTGCATTTGTCTAACAGGTAGGGATCACCAACAAGATTGTAGCAAAAACCAGCCCACTGAAGTGTCAAGCAAAATCAGGTTAATAGAAGAACAAAAATTCGTTGTTTATGCATTTCAAATGGTTTTAATATCTTGTAGTGAGATGTCTTAAAAACATAGTTATAAGATGGCTTATCAATACCATGCATGAAAAAACAAACAATATGGTGGGAAAGGGCCTAATAAATTATTTGTACAAATGTTGCGGTTTTGCTGAAGCTAAGCAGATCTAGTCCTAATTCTTACCTCTATAGCCTCAACTGCTATCTATATTGCTGGAACCCCATGGGTCTTTATTGGACTGCGCTGTCTGTGGCTGTTTGTGTGTGTGTGTGTATTTGTTGGGAGACTCCTTAGATATGCAGAATTCTCTGCTACTGAGTTTCACTGCTAAATGTATAGGCACTCAGCCACCAAAGATTGTTATTAGAAGGAGCAAGTAGGCATGAAACAAAATGTTTCACTGAGTCACCTATTGAATAGTATAAACTAAGAGGAACTAGGACATTCCACTATTGTCTCTCCCCTCCCCACATTTTCTTTTCTAGCTGACAGTCACATTCTGGGGCAAGTGAGCATGACCAGTTCTCAGTGGTGGGTTTGGTTTTTGTCTAAGGGAGGCTTTTGGGGGGGCTTCAGGGGTTTCCCCAAAAATATTTCTGTCCTTTTCCAAGAATCAGGAATTCCCAAACCACTCTGTACCTCCCTCTTGATTCCTAGTAGTCCCAATTCTGTTACAGTCTTGTCAGCAATCAGCACCTGAGCTCACTACCAGAAAGGTAATGATAAAAACACGGTATAGGCTGGCTGCAACATGAAAGCTTCATATCTGAACACACCTTTTTCAGGACTGAGGGCCCGACATTATTTTAAAAGAAAACTAAGCTACTTCAACCACATAATCAAGAAGAGAAAGACATCAGTATGGTGCAGTGGCAATTTGAGCTATGTGGAAGCTAAGTTCAGTTATGCACTTGGCCACAAAGCCAACTGGGTCGTCTTGGGCAGGTCATTATCTCCCAGTTTAACTGACTAAGTAAGGCTGGTTGCTTTGACCTAAAGCACAGGTCTCCTTTTCTTGAATAAAGAAAAGGTGGGCTGTAACAAATCAAAACTGGACACATGTCTCTCATGTCAAATATACCGTAGTAATTACAGATGAACAAAACTGTGCATTCATTTTCAAAATAAAATATAGTCTCAAACTGCCACCTAAAGGTGTAACTTGATTGTACTCTTGTTTTAATATAATATTGTAGACAGGATATTAATTCAGTTCACTTTCAATATTGCTTCAATATTGAGAAGGGCAGCCCATATGGGAAATAAATGTTAAGTCTAGGAGGAAGAGACAAAGATGAGGAAACAAAGGCATCAAGGGGTGATTTGGAGAAGACAGGCAAAAAAGAAATAATGCCTACAGCTTGTTTTTTCATTTCCCAGAAGGCACCAGTGACTTTTCAAAAAGAGGGTTAGATGAACTCATGTTGTCGTGATTGCCTTACGCTAATTAACAACCGAAGGCAATGAGTCCACTGTTACATGGATCTTAAGACAGAGGGGGAAACATGTCTCACAGCATCAAAATTCCCTGGCAATGAGGCCATTGAGTGCTGTGTAAACCCTTTCCATATGCCAACATGCTGCTGTGTGAGGTTATATATAAATACAATATGCTGCAACTCCGTAACATATAAACAGGGCTTTTTTTTAGAGCCGGAGCTCACTGGAGCTCAGCTCCGCCATTCAAAGAGAACAAGGGAGAAGTTAATGGCCAAATCCGGCACCTCTTTTTCTAGAAAAAGAGCACTGTGCTGCACAGATATATCAAAGTTCAGTGAATGCACTCAGGCAGGGCCGGATTTTGGTTTGATGAGGCCCTAAACTACTGAAGGTAATGGGGCCCTTTATATGTCCAGCTGTCCTTCGTCAACAACAAATTGTCACTGCTTTTTGTGTTGAATATATGTTATATGGCAGGCATGTCCTAAATTCGTTTTGGGGGCCTAATCCGGCCCGCTGGTCGTTTTAATCCGGCCCCTGTGGCAGTTTATTTCCTGGGGTAAAATCCTAAAAAAAAACCTCAACAACTTCAATCCTAAGAAAAGCTCAACAACTTTGGGGTAAAATTATAAAAAAGCGCAACAACTTCACGGCCCTTCACTTCATCCAATCTGGCCCTCTTTGAAAAAAGTTTGGACACCACTGCATATGATAATTTATGGACCTAATAGGTTATCTAAAGCCATTTGCACATAACAAAATATGTATTTTATCAAAGTAATTGTTGAACTGAAATAAAAATAAAGTAGTTGTTTTTTATCTTATATTTTGGAAAGGTACATCCAGCTTCCCCCCCCCCCCCCGTTAAATTTTATACGTAAATCCGGCACTGCTCTTCAGGTGCTGGATACTGCCCAGAAGCTGTAATGTGCTTTTTTTGTTGTTGAAAGACAGCGTTTCTAGGTCTCAGGCGAGGAGGTTTCAAAGCGCTCTCCCTCCCTCCAACTCGGCAGGCCCAGAAGATCCGATCTGGCCCCGCGCGCGCGTCCCTCGCCAAGTTCGCACCTTCACAAAACCCGCGAATTTCTGGTGAGGCGTGAGCGATTCGCGCCCAGAAAATGCACGGGGCTTATGTGAGGTTTATTTCTCTCTTTACACGAAAGGGTAGAGAGCAGCGGAAGGAAAGGCCCGCTCGCCTCAGCAAGTGCCCGAGAGGGGGGCGAACTAAGGGCCCGAAAGCGGGACGGCGCCAGGGCTGCACCCGGGGCTTCTCCTCTGAGGAGAAAACCTCGAGCCAGCCGCGTCCCCGACGGGGGGCTACGAGTGGAAAGAAACGCACCTCCTCACCAAGCGGCAGAGGCCAGACTGCCGGGGCCGAGCCTGGGAAGAGCGGGATGCTCCTCGTCGGCGCCCCGGTTCGCCAGGGAGCCCCGTCCCGCGCGGCGCCTCTCCAGCCCGCGACCCGCAGGAGCAGCCAGGCAGGGAGGCTGCGGGCGGCGCCTCAGCCGCCTCCTTCTTCTGCCTCCGGCGCGGGGCTCTTGTCCCCGTGGAAACCGGCCGCTGGGGGTGGAGTCGGCAAAGCGGGCGGGGAGGCGGCTTAGCCTCCAAAGAGGGACGTCGGTTTTCCCCTCAGCGCTTCTCTTTTCAGGGGCGCCGAGCGGCTCTCCTCGTGACTCCCCGCGCCGGTTTCGCGCGGTCCCTTTGCGCGAAGCGGTCGCCAGCTCGAGCCCGCTCCGGAAAGGGGGAGCTGCCTTGGCATATGCTGCCTTGGCATATGGCGCAGGGGAGCCGCCGGGCGTCCTGCCGCTTCCCTGTCGGGGCGCCGCCAAATTCCCTGGGAAGACATTGGACTTTCTTGCGAGTTCGACGCGCTGAGGAGATGGAGGCTCGAGGGGCTTCAAGGAAAGGGAATAAAAACCGGCACAGGCCTGCTGGCTCCACTAGGAGGCGCCATGACCCTGACGAAGAAAATGAGCTTTCTTCTTCCACTTTGTTATCGGTCATAGCAGTTGGGTGAGAGAGTTACGATACGGTAATCTTTATTGTCATTGTCCCATACAGAACAACGAAATTGAAAAAAATCTACATCAGACATTCAAAAACCCACAAGCCTGCTATCCCAGCCTGGTCAGCCCGTAAAAACTCTGATACCCCATAATTGAATACAATATACTCACATAAAGACTACCTTAGGTAAAGGGACCCCTGACCATTAGGTCCAGTCGTGACCGACTCTGGGGTTGCAGCGCTCATCTCGCTTTACTGGCCGAGGGAGCCAGCGTGACTAAGCCGCTTCTGGCGAACCAGAGCAGCACACAGAAACACCGTTTACCTTCCTGCCAGAGTGGTACCTATTTATCTACTTGCACTTTGATGTGCTTTTGAACTGCTAGGTTGGCAGGAGCAGGGACCAAGCAACAGGAGCTCACCCCGTCACAGGGATTCGAACCTCCAACCTTCTGATCGGCAAGTCCTAGGCTCTGTGGTTTAACCCACAGCACCACCCGTGTCCCAAGACTACCTTACACTGTGTTTAAAACCAAAATCGCATTTGGATAGAAACTGTTTCTCAGGCGGCTAGTCCTAGTCTTAATAACCCTGTACCTTCTTCCAGAAGGCAGAAGCTGAAAGAGATCATTTCCGGGGTGCGCACTATCCTGCGCTATCTCTGCAGCTTTCTTATGGCCCCTGGAAGCATAGATTTGATCCAAGGTGGGAAGAGTGCCCCCAATTATTCTCTCCGCAGTCTTTACAACCCTGGACAGCATTGTTTTTTCCCTGACCGTGCAGCTCCCAAACCACACACACAGACCATAAGTTAATACACTCTGCACAGTACAATGGTAAAATGCCGTTAACAGGTCCTTTGAGAGATTGTTTTTCCGCAGGATTCTCAGAAAATATAACCTCTGCTGTGCTCTCATCTTTTACGCCTTGCATAACTTGTCTACACCTGTAACACGCACACACACACCCCAACTAAAAAGCCCCCAATGCCTCAATCCTTCCTCCAACCCCTTGAGTATTTTGCTTACCCTGTTTAGAACCTTTTCCAGCTCTCAAAAGGTATTTAAATATACCTTTCTGAAGAAACCAGAGGCCTTTCTCCTGGGCATGGTCGGCCAATTGGTGCCAAAGAAGGATAGAACTTTTTTTATGTATGCAACAACAGCAGCAAGAATACTCATCGCGAAGTATTGGAAGACACAAGATCTACCCACCCGGGAAGAATGGCAGATGAAGTTGATGGACTATATGGAACTGGCAGAAATGACTGGCAGAATCCGAGACCAGGGAGAGGAGTCGGTGGAAGAAGACTGGAAAAAGTTTAAAGATTATTTACAGAAATACTGCAAAATTAATGAATGTTAAAATGCTGGAAAGAAGTTATATGGCTTTAGTAGAAATGTTATAAGGATTTAAGTATAAATAGATTAATGGAATTTTTAAAGTAAAATAAGGTTAGAATGTGTTAAGATAATTATACGACAGATAACAGAGGAAGATGGAAAGGAACTGCTGAAACATTTGATAGAAGTGGAATACAAAAAGGGAGGTGTGAGGAGGTCGGTGAAAGAAGTGAATGAAAGATATGATATTGAAATTGATTGAGTGTTTTCAATTGTTTTGTTTGGCTTTGTTTAGTTTAATGTGTTTAGTGTTATGTAGTGTCTTTATATTGTATTGTATTGTATTTTATTTTTCTGTTTATGTTTGGTTTTGTAATGTTTAAATTGTTCAAAAAGTAATAAATATTATTTTTTTAAAAAGAACCTTTTCCAGCTCTCTGGGCGCAGCAACCAGAGTTGGACATGGTTTTGTTGCACCATTGACTTGCATATTGGCAGTATGAGATGGACAGATTTCCTTTTTGGTCTTACCCCTGTAAGACTTCGTCTAATATCTCCAAATTATTAGGAAGCATGAATGGGAGAGGTGCTCAGAGTGGCTCAGGTTTTTTTTACCTTTGATTGCCATTACTGTCAGAAATGCCTCCATAGATGGCTGTGCTTCCTCATTTTGAACCCAAGGGCCCTGGAGTCCTGCATAAAGACTGGCTGCAGTAGTGCACAAATACTTAAATTAATGAACAGAAGTAAGTTAAATCTGTTAATTTCACGGGGTCTCTTCTGAACAAGCCTTAGTTGAACACCCCTCCCCAGTTTCTGTTTATTTCTTATGTGGGAGTTCAAGCTTCAGCTCAAATTCCAAAACAAGTATTTTTCTCTGACTTTATATAGTCTACTATAGACTAAGTAATCTGTGTATCCAATATTTCCACAGTAAGATTATCCTTTGCAATTTAAGCCATTGTTGCTAGTAGTCCCAGCGTCAAGCTATTTTATTTTAGTTGTTCCACAGGCATTTCAGTGATTTACCAAAGACAGTAGTGTATTTCTTTTACAATCCTGGAGTGGTCTCTCTGCATTTTTAAAAGCTTGTTTCAAAATAATGTTGGGGCGGGTAGCTTTGTGTTTCTCTTACTTTCCTAAGTGGGGAGGACCCATCACTCAGGTGTTCAGCCCATGCTTTGCATATAGGTTTCCCAGTCAACCCCTGCATTTCCAGTTAAAAGGATCACAGGCTGTAGGCCTGGAGAGATTTCTGCTTGGGTCCCTGTGAAAGCCTCCTTGAGCCACAGGAGGCAAGGCTGGAGTTTCATGTTCCGTACTATCACTGGACAATGTTTTAAGTGTGTTAAAAGTGTGGCGCTTACTATAACTTTACTATAACTCTTTTGAAAAAGCACTGATGGTCAGTAGCAAATTCCATATGTGCTGCAGCTTTTGTGACAATGCCAATCGCTGCTGACCAACTGCAGTCGCCCAGTTCATGCATTACACTTGTTCATATCAGCCATTTTCCTACTCATATTGAAGTACTGCCCCTCAATGAGGTCAAACTTAGATTCACAAAATGTTTAGGAGTATGCGTACCCCTGTGTCCCCCCCCCCCCCGAAAAAGCACAGATATCAGCACATATCTATGCATGCTTAGAGCCGATCCTGCAGAGAAAAATGTGTTGAACGATTTAACTCCAAAATGTCAAAATTGTATGTGTACCAAATGACTAAACAGAGGGAGACCAAACTCCAGTTCAGAGACATTAAGGCTACAAAACTATACCCACTTGGGAATAATTGATCTCAATGGGACTTTCCTTTAATATAGACATGAATAGGATTGCAGTTAGCTTATTATGGTTGCCTAGTACTCGGTGATCTGGACTGCCTCTGTTCCATCCCTTGCCTTATCCCTATCACCTAGGAGAAGTTGAGAGAAGGGTCACAGCTTAGTGGTGGAGCATCTGTTTGCATGCAGAAGGTCCCGGGTTCAATCCCTGACATCTCCATCAAAAATCATCCAAATCCTAATTTTCAAATTAGCTATTGTTTTTATTAAGGGTTTCTAATTGCCTTATATATTAATCCAGGATGGTTCTTGGTACTGTATTCATAATGGATGTTATGTTGGTCCTGTGACTGCCCTGGAACCTGCTGGTGAAGGCTGGGTAATAAATGTAATCAGCATCCATTAGACAAGGATTATGCTAAAAGGTCAGAAGATGGCACTGACTCATCATTGTTTGGTTTCACTTACCATCTGTGTGATGCTTTCATGAAACAAAATTCCTGAAGTGGAACCATCCCCATTTTACAAAGACATATTCTCTTGATTCTTCTCTAAACATTTTAAGTATGATAAGTAAAACCATGAGTGGTTCACTGTCAGGATGCCATTGCCAAGTATACCTAACTCTCAAATACTGATACATATTACTTTTAGCATATTTTCTCCTAAGGCATCAAAGATCGATGGGAGGATAGAATGGATGGGGACCTATGCATGCTATTTAGAAGAAAGTCTGGATGTAATAAATATAAATAGGTATCTACTATATATTTTGGAAAGTGTTGTTTCTCTGCCTGTTCCCGGTGGATTTTCACACCTCTTAAGCTATCAAGCAAGTTTTGCATGATAGTTCCTGAGATCAAGGAGCAGGATTTGTCATTGTTTGGGTGCCATTTTGAATCAAGATGATGCACTGAACCTTTCAGAGCTGCACAGATTTTAACCACTGGTTTCAAAATTGCACTGATTTTCTTTCTTGTTAGAATTCCCAAGCAATGGTGGCCACTGTCTATTAGTTATAAATAAAGAAGGTACCAAAGCGAGTTCCTCTTGCATGCTATACATAAGGCCAGCCCCATCATCAGAAGCTCTGTGCAAAGATTTCCATTTGCGCAATTGAGTTTTCCTTCCTCTGCTCCCCCCATGAGCCCCTCACAGCCCCCCAAATTGGTTAGGGGTGTGTGTCAGAGGAACCCCCAAAGGAACACAGGGGAAGGAGAGGGGAAATCATTCTACCTGGAAAGCGCAGATGGAATGATTCGAAGAAGTTGGGTGGCCGTTTATGAAATATAGTAAACATAATTGCCGTGAATAATATGGTGTGAGTTTAATTTCATTTAGGTATAGATTTATTACAGTCTCACTCTAAATACTGCTGTTGTATCTTCCAGTAGTGACATCATTACATGGGCTGTTACAACTGTCAGCACACCTAATCCTATGCCCCAAGCTAGCATCAAGTCTGAGGACTGTGCATTAATATGTTTTCCCCTCTAAATGTGATGATTATGATGCAAGCCATAATAACGCAGCGACACTCCTTCTGCAAAGAACTTTATTGCACAATAAGGAGCATAACATTGAAGAATGGCTTTTTCAACATACTTTTATTAGGGAGTCCTGTCATTATAGTAACATATAAAACAATCAAGATGTTGACATAGAAATGTGAACTTTACAAAGATAAGGCCCAAGTTTACAGGTACATTTCCCCCTAGATTTTTGTGTGTGTTTGCATTTAACGAAATAAACCCTATTTAATTCTTCCCAGAGTTGTGTTTATAAATATTAGACAAATCACAAAATAGATTTCAAGTACATAACGTTTTACAATATATTCCAAGCACAGACAGAAATACACAATACTGTACCTATGGACTCTTCATATGCCAGTCATTTCCAGTACTGGAGACAAGACTTTGCTTCAGTCTATGCAGTACATGCTGTTGATGACATATACACACACTCTCCCAGTTTCTCGGTTCTCTCTGTTATGTAGAAAGGGTGTGTCCATAATTCCGTAGAATTCACCTTAGGAAAGCTCTACAGGATCAAGGATGTGTATATACATCTAAACATTCATGTACATGCATTTGCATCTAACCCTACATGTAACCTTATTGCACAGTCCATTCTCTGAGGTAATCTGTTCCTCATGCAACCCAAACCTTCCCTAATCAAATCATACAAACAAATGTTTCTAATGTTCCTGGAGCTCTATGACATCAACAAGACTACATTTTAGAAGCCAGGAACCTAAGTGATTATAATTAAGGGGCTCAGTAAATTTATATATCTGTAGGACTCAGAATAGAACTTGGTTTTATTTTAGTACACTATATGCAAAGTCTGTATTGCCTAATTCTATCACCATGGTGCCTAAAATGCAGGTGTCTGTTATCTTTGTTTTGGGAACCAAAAGCAGATGTGTCCTAAATGGATTTATGTTTCAATAGAAAGGATTCAGCTAGGAGTTGTTAAAGAATTAAATATGCAATAAAAACTATTGATCTGCAACTGTTGGCAAGGTTTAAGAGAGGCAGAGAACAGCAGATAGTTACTGTTGAGAAAAGGTTATTCTAAAAAGATATCTGGTACCTTTTAAAGGGATAGGGGGCAAGGAAATGTAAATCCCCCCCCCCAATTCTAAAGTAGCCAACTGCTCAAAAAGAGGAAACAAATTGCAGTTTTACCTCCTGATCCAACAGCTACTTACATTCTCTAGAGCTAGAGAATATACATGAAGCTTCACCAGAGTGCCTGATGTTTCCCCAGGAAAGAATTGTTAAGCCTTCATTGGGCAAATTACAGACACAATCTGATGTGCAGTTGAGCACCTATGGGTTGCAGATGAATAAGAAGGGCTTAATCACGTTCAGTTGTGACTTAGATTGTGCTGCTTTCACATGTTAAACATGATTCACACTCCTCATGGATGAAACATTATGAAGGCTCAACTGGTTAAATGATACACAACAACATTATAACCTTACCACAATAGGTTGTTGTGAGGGGGAATGGTTTTTTTTAAAAAATTGAGTACTTTATACACTGATAAATTCCATATAAATCATAAATAGCAGCAATTCTTACAGCAATAATGGAACTAATGTTGTGTTTTTCATACTGGCAGAAAATCAGTCTATTGGCTTTAAGAGTCCTGCAGTTGAGACAGTTAGATACAGGGGGAGAATAATCCTGTGTCAGGAGATCCAAACTGGAGAATACAAAATATTTTTGTTTTGGTTTTTCCAAAGTTGGGCGGGCACTGGGACTTACTGATCTTTTCTACACACGTGAGGTTTTATGCATTTATAGCCTCTTAGAAGTACTTGGAGCTACACAGGCACAAAACCTCCAGCACATCAAGACAACAAAGATAACCACACACCACTGTCATAGGGACACATTTATGAGCGAACTATGTGCATCCATTGTCACTTATATTAGGTAAGAGAGTTAGCATGCACAAGAAATAATAACATAAAACGGTGACTCAGGATTTATCATGATGAAACAGTAATGAGTGGAATCAAGAACTAAGAAACTCTGGGATACATCATGATGAAACAGTAATAAAAGGAATCAAGAACTAAGAAAATCATATTTAGATGCTTGGGATTCAGGGGGTAGGATGCATTTCATAAAGTCTGTCTCTGTTTTCAGAGACCAGTGTATTTTTAAGTTCTATATATTTAAGTAGGCCTACCTAGACTTTTTGTTTTTTATATCTGCACGTTTCTATGTTATGTACAACAATCTACAGTTAATCCCTAAACCTCTTACAGAACTGTACTTCCACTGCCCTGCAAAGACCTTTCATTACCATTGAGTCAAGTGGTGAACCACAGGAATAGCTGAATAGCTGAATCTTGTGAAAAGTACTCACCTCTCTTCAGCTTTAGAACTGCCAGGACAGAACTACACATTATATGTCATGCATCTGGAAAGCCAATATATCTGGCAGTTGACGTGATTGCAGGGGTGATAGAGATTTGCTGGGCAGGATCAAAGAACAGAAAGAAGAGCTTAATTCAAGATTCTCTCCTGGATATTTCCCCTCTAGGCTGTTTTCCCATACAGCTGGGCATCTCCAAGTCTTGGAGCCTAACCAAGGTGGGAGAGCATAGGAAAATGACCATGGTAAAAGAGAGAACAATTGGGCACAAGAAGGCTTAAGCACTTCTTTCTGCCAGTTAATTCAACCCTGCAAGAAACCCCTACATCACCATTATAAGGGAATCCCATGTTTGCTTTGCAATGTGCAATGTGGACCTTAGAAACATGGTGTTGTCATTTCAACTCTATCTAGCAGACCCTGCCTACTTTCCCCCTCATCTACTCACCATCTTGTGCAGATGTCTGAGAACCCCATTCTTCAATCTTTAAAAAAAAAACTTTGCTAAAACATTTTAAAAAACCAAGACATGCCTTTGTGCATTTATTTTAGTAATCTGTACACTTAAATATCTTCAGAAGTTGACTTTGCTAAAAATTTACCAAAATTTTGTAAACACATAAAAATATTATTTTTTAATGAAAATTCAAACCAAGAAAGAAAACCTCAGCAATCAACATTGCTTGTATAGGCATTGGTTAGTGGAGATTGTTTCACTAAGGAGTATATTCAAACGCATCACCCTCTTTTTGTCACTAATTAAATTTAGTACTGGTACATCATGGCTTGTAATGGTAGAGATGATAAATTTCTGTTCTATTCAGTCATTGATAAAAACAAGCAAGCAAGAAAAAATAACTGCTTTTTGGTTACTGAAAGGCCACCATGTAGCTAAATCAATAATTCAATTATGAAAAGGAAACTTAAGAACTTCATAGGTCCATTATGGATTAAAAATGAAGAACTACTTGCTGATGGCCTTAAATATGTTTATGAGCACCTAGCACTGACTGAAATTCACTAGTTTTGAATATAGCCCTTAGTCATGTCGCATATTCTTAATTTTTTAGGAGCTGCCAAGCAAATGGCTAACAAAGTCTACTTTGCAGGCCACCCACTGCCTAAGAGGACAGTAATATTCAATGTGAAACTGCCGAAACTCTGGAGTCTGGCGGATTTCATGGAGGAAGGAGATATCAAGATCTGATTCCAAGAGCACAAGTAGAAGAGGGAAAACAACCAGGATTATTCCAAGCCCAACAAGAAGAAGTCTGGAAAAACTCTTCAGGACAGCATTTGTCTTCAAGTTGCCCATCAATAAGTTATAGCTCCACCTAAGTGCTTTCCGGGCTTCTTTCAGCTCCTCCTCTTCTGCAACCAAAAAGGCATTTTCATCTGCCTCCAGTTCCTCAAATGAATCTGTATCTTCTTTTTCATGATCTGCTCTTGGGGAGGTTTGGAAAAGCAGATCAATCTCCTCATCATTAACAGGAGTGGGGAGCAAGCTACTGCTTGGATTGTACATCAATTCTGATATTGTTAAAGGCTCTTCCTTGATTTTCTCATCCTCCTCGATAGAGAGATCTGAACTATCATCTGCCTCCTTAGCAGGAGAGTTAGATATCATAGGTATTGATACATCATCTTCTTTGGGCAGCTGGATACCTATAAAATAGATTTAAAATAGACTATTTAAGCTCTCAGTGAAACATTTCAAAGAGATGTTAACAAAATAGTACAAGAAAGGTTCCAGAAACAAGTGTTCATAAAATGAAAAATTACTGAACTCAAAATTCAAACTTACATGAATGAAACTTCTTAACTTTTCAACTCAGTCTATTGTGATATATGTATATATTAGAATATTAAAAAAATAAAAATGCAAATCTACATTCTGCAAACTTTGAAGGTAATGTTAAGTTACTGCACAGTTGGCAGCAACCATAGTTTTTAAATCAAGCAGTTCTTTGTATTGTCAGATACATTCAACATGTATCTGCTGAAAAATGTGTAATAATATCCAGCATTAGTTTAGCATCTGTTGGTTACAATATATACATATAAAAGTAGATATTCTCCCAACTTTATGATACTGTTTCTAAGGACAGAATAATAAATCACTGTTCCATGTGACAAGATACTGCATAATACAGTGTTGTGTGCAATAAAACATTGAAGTCATACGTCTGTCTTTTAACTTCAAACCTGACTGAAAAGAATTCTATGAGTAAGGGATCTGATAAAAAGGCTATTAAAAAAAATTTCCCCTCTTATAAGATTACATCTCTGTGTAGAGACTATTGTTAGGGGAGTATCTTAAACATGAAAAAAGATGAATCAAAATATGACATATATTTTTCTTTAAAAACACATGTATGAATGAATGTGAACCTGAACTCCGACTGAACTTTGAAGGAGCAAACACTGTTTTCTGTATTTGGCCATCGAAGAAGACCAAGAAGTTGAAATGTGTCTGCCAATCTGTTTTAATCCACAGTGCTTACATTTCAGTGTGACATGTAATACTGCTAGCAATATGTTTAAAATGCAGCAATACACCTCTGCTGTAAGCGTTTTAGGGCAAATTATTTGTTTATATATAAGTAAATATTTCAGTAATTGTTTATTTAAATAAATCTTTATAGAACTATTTGATATCAACACATTTTGGTTATTTTTCACCTTGACTTTTACATTCCCCACTTCAACATTGTGTCTGCATCATGTCTTACCTATTTTCATTAGTAACATGAAAACGGTACTCATCCCATATACCTTCCCACCCCCATCATGCCATTTTGCAAATTAGGTTAGACAATAGAAAAGAAGGAGAGCGCTCAAAGGCAAAGTTCAAGAAATCAAAATTCATTGAAAGCTCTGTTTTTGGTATCAAACTTCATAACACTGCTCCATTTGAATTCATTATGTAAGAGAAACGTTAAACTCAGATAAGCAGTAATAGAAAGCACACCCAAAGCAATTAAAAATCTCAGCTTGTATTATCTACATACATTCACTAGTCGTGAACTGCAGAAACACTGTCCCAATCTCAGCTTCTGCAAAAGAAGTATTTAGACTCCAACTGTGGAGAACAGGATTTTTTTTCAGATGGAACTGAAGTGAAGCAACTGCATGTTGTGCATAAATCTGGCAGAATTCCTAGATCCTATCATCAGTTACCATTCCTGAATGATTAACATGAGATTAAGGTTACAAATGTGCCCCCACATAAACATGATGAATTATTGTTCTTCCAAATCAGTTATCTGAATATGCATAGCACAATGCGGGGGGGGGGGGGAATAATTATTTTCTGTTTTGTTAGGCTCAGAATGCTACTTATACAAATTGCAGCTATTTAGATGGCAAAAAAGGAGAATAGATAGTGAAACAAATAAACTTTATGCGAGACGTTGCAGCTCCTAAGTCAAAATCACGCATTCATTTTCAAGTACTTAATGGTCACTTGAGAACGTTTTTCCCAATGTACAAAAGCTATGCTTTTCAACTGTTTCTACACTTCCTTCAGCTGTAAGAAGAGAAAGCACTCTCACACTTGTCTCCCGTATTGCCCTGTGACCAGAACAAATCATGAAACTTTGGTTAAGAAGAAGAAGAAAAAGAGTTTGGATTTGATATCCCGCCTTTCACTCCCTTTAAGGAGTCTCAAAGCGGCTAACATTCTCCTTTCCCTTCCTCCCCCACAACAAACACTCTGTGAGGTGAGTGGGGCTGAGAGACTTCAGAGAAGTGTGACTGGCCCAAGGTCACCCAGCAGCTGCAGGTGGAGGAGCGGAGACGCGAACCCGGTTCCCCAGATTACGAGACTACCGCTCTTAACCACTACACCACACTGGCTCTCACTGGTTACAGCTCATGGTTTGTCTGGATTGAGATAAACCACAAGCCAGGGTTCCGTGAGTGCACTATGCCAAACCATGGCTTAAAGCACAGCACCAAACACATTGCAAAGTGACCGCACTCTTCTCCCTGGAAGCCTACACATTCATGCTAAATCATGGCTTGGTTTAGTGTTATGTGCAAACTGGTTCAGTGTGTATCACCCTTTCTATACTACCTGCCCACTCCCCTCCTCACCATTTCCCTCACTGTCCTTCCACTCTAGTCTCTGGGGTGGAGACAATTGTCAATTTCATTCATGTTCTTCTCTGGCCTGTGGGTGAAACTGACAAACTCCAAAGAAAGCCTCATCAGCGTTTTCTCCCCAAAAGGATAGAAATATGTATACCAGTGTGAATATATAGGCCCACATGTCCATTTCAAGGGCAAAAACACACTGCTGAAAATGATAATAATTTTTTTCAACCACATCGGTTTCAGGAGACCAGAGCAAGGGAGAGTGAAGGAAATAACTGATGTATTTAAAGCATATAACTGATGCTTTCCGTTGATGTGTCAAATTTACAGAGCCACAGCTTACCCCAAATGTATACAGTTCTATATGGAGAAAGAAGCAGAAAACTAATAAAGCATTTCAGGCAGAATGCATCTGTTCAAAGGTAAAACTGCAGTAGGAAGATTGAAGTGGAACCGTACATGCATTTTTCTACCTGCAATACCATAAATTAAAATATTGTGCAGAGTCAATGAAAATTGCATTTCTGTCTTACACACACTACAGATTCATCAATCATTTAAATGGCACATGTGGAACTGAACTTATAAATTATCTCAGAATGGCTGCTGACCTAGATGTAAATTCTCCTACTATCGTTACATCTTCTCATTGTCTAAAACATTTTCTGTAGTCACACTGGTACTTTGTGCAGCAACAGTTTCATTTGGCTTTCATCTTGAGATTTCAATCTTTTCTGTATCTGATAAAGGCATCTATGCATTCTCAGCTGTTTCAGCTGTGCAGCGAACCACCAATTCTTAATTCCCTGCATAGTGACATAGTTGATGAAGTATTAATAACCACCATGAAGTGCATTCTACCACCAACACTGCTTTTCTGTAGATGAATTAGCAGAATCGTGCTTCTCCAAACACCATTTCCTATCACTTGAATCCAGACTTAGCATCCATGATAGTCCACCTCCTTATGGGGATGAGATACTGGCGCTGAGTGGACAACGTTCTCCATCAGCAACCAGCAGTAGTGTAGCATCAGAATTCGCCATCTTTGTTACAATGACCTTATCTAAGGTGTGAGTGGGAAGCAATTTACTGCTGGCAGTATATGTGAACGGGACCTTAGCTAGAGATCTTTTCTAAAGAGATACTGACAGCTGCGATAGGGTGCCATGTGTGCTTGCCTGACTCATGCAACCCCAGTAACTGTATATGCTTTGATGGGGCCAGTTATCAGATACTGGAAATACCTGTGTGATTTTTAGTCAACAGCAATGGATGGATAGAGGATTCTAGACACAGAAATTGAAGAAGAGGCTAGCTCCATCTGACACCCCAGACATCTTCCCATCAGAGCAGCTCTGCCCAACTTCCACTCATTGAGTCCTTTCTGTCTGGGATCTTCTCACAGAACCTGATGCTGGCCTCTCTAAAACAGGCATAGGCAAACTCAGCCCTCCAGTTATTTTGGGACTACAATTCCCATCAGCCCTGACCACTGGTCCTGTTAGCTAGGGATGGGGGGAGTTGTAGTCACAAAACAGCTGGAGGGCCAAGTTTGGCCATGACTGCTCTAAAAGGAGTAGGAGTTCTGGGACTGAATTGCCCTCCCTAAAGTGGCTTTCAGAGCTTCAGCACTGAATACGTTTAGGCACTGTTAAAAGCTCTGCTTACATGGTAGCCTTTGGAGAGAGTTGAGGATTGCTTGGTTGTGCCTTCTCTTTTGATATTATTGTTGTTATTATTATTATTATTATTATTATTATTATTATTCCCCTCCCACTTTGATCAGATGTTGCTTCCTTCACTTGGAGTGCTGCTGCTGTTGTTTTTATTATTTGAAATATGCTTTTATTGTTGTAATATGGTTCTGTGTTACTGTAAACTAATCTGGGTTCTGTCTTAAGAAGAAGCAGGTGGATTTTATTTAGTTCACAATAAATATTTACAACCCTGATATTTTAGGCTGCAATTCAAACCTCCCCTGCCTGGGTTTATAGGATGGCGCCCTGCCACTCATGGAAACAGAGGCAGATGGCGGGGGCAGTAAGACTGCTAAGACAGCCTAGAGCTGGTGCAGCAATCGGATCCAGACTAGGCTTAATGCTGTCATGTGATGGCAGTGAGACTAGTTTAGCTCCTCCCCACCTTCAAAATGTGCCGTTTCAAGATCTTCTGGTGATAAATCTCTAGTGGGCATCTCACTGACGGCACTCCTGCCTGCATGTTTTGTGGGCCAAAGGGGGAGTGCCACTTTGACAGAGTGATATAGGGGATTGTGTGGGGAGGGCGGTCCGAGCCAGAAGAACTGGAGGAACACCTCCAACCAACTAATATCAACACCCCTAGACTGCTGCAAAGGAGGCTGAATTGCTCTGTTACATAATGACAAGAAACAGCACCAGTGCTTTAATTTGACCTGCAAATTTGTTGGGTTGGGGTTTTTTTAAAAAAAATAAAAATGTTACAATTAATTAATACTTTCTTTTTTAAATATCTACTAGCTTTGGTGAACTACATTTGACAATATCTGAATTTTGACTAAGATCATGAGCTTTTTTTCTTTTTTACAAAAAAGTAAAACATCACAGTGATTTTAATATTATTCCACAGAGAATAAAACACCCTAGATTCATCACAGAGTGCTGTATTTTTTTCACACAGAGACTGTAATGTTTTTGAAAATATTTCTCAACTCAAAACTGTCTTCTCAATGTCATGCAGTTTTAAGAAAAGTTAGTATTAATTAATGCTTTCTGGGAGAGTTTTGTTTTCAGCACAAAATTAAAGTTTGTAGCTCTTTGTGCTTGGTTGCATGGAATTCCAAGGCTAAACATTAAATGCCGTGGGAGTGAACCATCTATAGTTCATAGTTTGTTGAATTCAGTTTCTTAGATTCATAGTTCTGTATGTAAATTTCAGAAATAACTTTTTTTTTAAAGAACCCAAAACTTTATACCTATAGTTTCTTTTTCTTTGTCAACTCAAGTAGTTGGATGGAATGATGATTCCATTTACTCCTGAATCGCCTCATTGAGAAGCGATTACTTCTGAAACTTTTGGGTGATATTTTAAGTCAACTGATTTCAATGTGTCTACTCTGAGTATGACTTTTATATCACCCTTCCCCACCCCCTACTTCTCCTATCCTATTCTGTGTCAGGGTTTTTTGGGGGGTGAGGGGGTGACTGTTCAGATATTAATACTATAGCTTACTGCACACAAAATGTGGACCTTTATTAGTATGACAAACTGAAAGCAGACCTTTCTGTCCATAAAACAACTAAGCAAAATTGCACTTCCACTTACCAGCACTTGTAGCTGTGATCCTAGACCCATGTCTCAGCAGGCGAATGCACACATCTTTGCTACAATGGTTAACCATTCGCAAATGAATACTTCTCCTGGTTTGGATTTTGACTAGGCATTTCACCATATTGAATAATTGCTGTTATTTTCTGTGGCAGCCTTATGAACTAGTCACCCATACTGGCTGTGACCTTTGCTAAGTTTCCACTGCGTTCAGCCTGGGAGAGTCCTGCTGAATGAATCAAATAACAGGCTTCGAACACAGCCAATAGAAATAGCCCACCAGAGAACAGAGTAGAAGGCTATTTTTAGAGCTTTCCAACTGTCTTATAATACACAATACAATTAACTTCAAATACCAACCATTTCCTTAGCAGTTGCTAGTAAACAGCTGCACCGCACATACCGGGCTAAAGCCTTTAAACTAGTTTACTGCGCAATCATGCAAAGTAGTGGATCAACAAGCAGAAGAAGTTCACAACTCTCATATTTAAGTAAAAGCAAATTGTATTTACCTCTCAAGCATTCTAACTAAGCAGCAGGCTCTTCCTTTTCTTTAATTGTTACTTCAAGCTTCTAGTGGTAAAGTATAACGAACGAAGAAATTAAAAGTTTGCATTTAATCACTAAAATGTCAGAGCAACAACTTTGACTTGAATATTTGCAGGTTTTCCGTTGTCGTGATTTTCGGCACAGTAACCATATTTAAGGGTTTAGAGTGGGGTATGCAGTGTTGACGGTTTACTAGCAACTGCTAAAGAAAAGGCTGGCATCCGAAGTTTATTATATTGTGCAGAAAAAAATGACCTGTGCAAAGCGAAGAGTGATAGCAAAGCACCCGGGACATGGCTGCAACATCCGCTACATTTCCTAGAGCAAGCCCATTTGGCATTGTAGAGAAAGAACTAATCTGCAACAGACAGAAATTCTGATCTAGTTCTTGTTGCCAGGCTAAACTATTGACCACAAAGGGTAGGATATGTAAAAGTAAATTAAACGTAAAGGACCTGTGGATGGTTAAATCCAGTCAAACTTGGCAATGTGCTTGTCCACAGACAGCTTTCTGGATCATGGGGCCAGCAGGACTAAGCTGCTTCTGGCGCAACGGGACACCATGACGAGTGCCAGAGCACATGGAAACCCTGTTTACTGATATGGACATCTCTTCAGCACGTGACACTCTATATGTGAAACTAACACACAAGGAGTGACAAGCACACCAAATTCCAAACTGCACAAGTTGGAGGGCGAGGTTCTGAAGGTAATCATTACCAGAGGACCTCTGGTAATCATGGATGTTCCCTGTGTGATTAAGAACCCTGGGCTCCAAATCTCTATGGGCAAGGGGTCTTCAACCCTCCCAATAAAATATTTGAGCCGCGGCCCCCAAGTTGATGGGCCTTGCCATTCAAATACTGTGTGTGCACCGCTTCATGTGATTGATTATGGGGAAAGGGCTTACCTGCCCCCCCCCTAATATTTTATTCAAGTTGGCACCCCTGGTTGTGAGGATGAGGGAGAACCGCATGTGCCATCTTAAGTTCCCATGAAGAAAAGTGGAACATATAAGCAAATAATAAAATAATAAATAAAGAATGTTTGGCAAAAGATAAGAGTTGATGCTTCTTGAATAGCTGAAGGCAAAAATCTGGCCGGGGTAAAATACAGCAGAATCTGGGGCCATCTGTGTGTCCCATCTGTCAGTTGTTATGCTGAGTCCTTGAGAGTTTTGGGGAAATGCAACTAAGAGTGCAAAAAGAACAGAATGAGTTTCCTGGAGAGGATTACAGCCCCATGATAGGATACAGGTGTTGTGCGTAGGGATGGGGGAGGAATTTGAACCTACCTAATTTACACTTTCCAAAACAATATGCAAACCGAAATGCAGCCATCCTTCAAGATTCACACTTTTTTGAATTTTGCAGTGTGGATTTCCAGCGTGCAAAAAATGCATGTACTAGGGTAAACAGTAGATAAAAATGCATATATTAGTAATATTTAAAATTTGTTACATTAGGAGATATTGCCTGGTAAAAAAATGCAGAGCAGGCAGAATGCTCTGAAAAAATGTGTGTTAGGAGGAATTTGCTGAAGTGTTTTCACAAGGACTTTAAAAGAAACTGCAACCTTACATGGAAATGTGAAGAGCCAAACTTAAGGTTCTAAAAATGAAAATCTTGCCCATCTCTAGCTTCATGCAGAAAGTCTGGGGTGTAATCACCAGAATCTCCTGGAGAGACTAGAGATAAAACCTAGAGAGCCGCTCCCAAATAATTTAATAGGACAATGCTAGCTTGGAATGTGGCAGCTTTGTATGTTCTTATGAATGGTTCTATCTCAAAGGAAAAGTTAATAAGGGTCAGGTTAGATGTAGAATGAGGAGAGGTGGTTAATGTTTGACTCAAAATTATCATGCTGTCCACAATGCATCAGACAGAACCAATGACATTTTTGCAAGTCAGCAAAAGACATGTTGATTCCCACAAATGGCAATTTTGTTTACTATGCATACCATGTTCCATGGGAACCTCTGTTTCTACTAGGCAACCTTATATATAAAGGCACAAACAAATTTCAGAGTGTACATGAGCAATTATGTTGATTTCATTTCCCACTCGAGTATTTCAGTGGATTCTCCATTAACTGTCTCTTTCTGGGGGAGAGGAACAACTGCGTTGGACTGTTGTGTCATATTTTCAGACGCAGCATCCCTGTGTCATCCTCTGATGCAAAATACACCCCTTGGAGCAGTTTCTAGGATATAAAAAGCAAGCTTCTAACTGCCAACAAGTGGTGCTGAGGTGCTATTTTTATAATGCATAAAATCATAAGGGCCTCACCAAGTTATTAACATGTTCCCTAATTCACAGACAAGCCTCCCGAGGTGAGCAAATGGATCAATGAAGGTGGTGAATTATGTTCAGGGTCAACAGATACACTTGCGTAAAATAAATAAATAAATCGTATCATATTACATGGAAAAACCCACATATGGAGGGCTGAAGAATTTGTGCTGAAACGTATAGCCTGAACTCATACAGCTGAGTCAGCCACACACATTCATAGCCATTAAATCAAACTGTCTACAAGCAAGAAACAGATCCTTTCTCTTCACAAATGCACTCCTCGTGTTGAAAATCATTACTGCGGTCAGGTGTCAAAGACATTTCTAATGCCTGAATTCCAGCCGTCATCTGTGTTCAGGCCTGGTTGCTTCAGTGACCCCAAACATACAGAAAACAATCCTCGCTGAAGCAACAGAGCTAAAATAACCTTAGCTCTCATTCAGAAACAACAGCCAACAAATCTGTTGTTTTAGCCTGTCTCTTTGGAAGATGCGGCCCTCTGTTTTTAGGTAATGCTTGCTAATGATTTCTCCCACTTTCTCTCTCTCTCTCTTTTTGGAAAATTCTTATTTTTGAAAATTCACTTCTATTGGCACATGCATGTGTCTGCATGCACACACCTATAATTTTGCTCCCTTCAGCAACTCATATTCAGAGGCATATTGCTTTGGAACATTTCTGCTCCATTTAGCTATTGAAAGGCTTGCCTTAGTATCTTGCTGGTTAAATGTGGCTTCTTTGCAGCGGAAGTGCTAGCTATGCTGAATACATATAGAGCTCTCCATAATGCAAGCTCTATTTTTGTGAATGTCATCTAGATCCTTAACAACAACTGCATTACACCAAGGCTACACGAGCACCAACTTGCAGCAATGCCTACTATTTCAAGAACATTTCCTTATGTGTATTAATGGTTGGGGGGTGTCCATTGAAATACGCACTTTGCTCCCACTCTCCAGAATTAGAAGTGCACATCTTTGCATTTTAAAACAGGCAAAGGCTATTCCTATTGCTGCAAGGCATCCCAAGGCATCTGTACAATTACGGTAACTATCACCTATTGTTGCAGGACTGGGGCTAACCCACCATATAACTGAGAAGGGGTGGGGGTACTGCATATCTATACTATGGACCAGCAGCAAAGTCCCTGTCATCAGGACAGCAACCTTTTATAAGGAACATGAGATCACAGAGATACAAGGTGATTCCAGCAGCTTCATGTTGGACTGTATTAATAGTTCATGACTCACAGAATCCTCTTGGACAGAGATTTCAAAAGCACCAAGCCCTTCACGAATCTAATGACTAAGGGAGAATGTACTGCCAATTTATTCATGGCAGTCTGCAGGAGTAGATATGGGAACATAGGAAGTTCTGAGTTAAAGACTGAGTCAAAGCATTGGTCCAGCCAGCTCAGCAATGACTGGCAGCAGGTCTTCAGGGTTTCAGACAGGTTTCTCTCCCAGCCTTAACAGGAGAATGAACCTGGGGGGTCTTCTGCATACAAGGCAGATGCTTTACTACTGAGTTATAGCCCTCCCCTCTGGACCAAACTGGAATAAGCGTGATAGCAAGGCCAGAATGCAGTATGTTGAAAATCCTGTGCTACTCTTATTCCCCAAATGACCAGTGTTTAAACCCAAGGAGCAATCTTCAGAGAAAGGTTCAAGGTTCTGGAAAATACCACTGTGAGTAATCCATAAACTCAGTCCCCAAATACATTAAATAATAATAGGTAAAGGTAAAGGGACCCCTGACCATTAGGTCCAGTCGTGGCCGACTCTGGGGTTGCGGCGCTCATCTCACTTTATCGGCCGAGGGAGCCGGCATACAGCTTCCGGGTCATGTGGCCAGCATGACTAAGCCGCTTCTGGCGAACCAGAGCAGCTCACGGAAACACCGTTTACCTTCCTGCCGGAGCAGTACCTATTTATCTACTTGCACTTTGACGTGCTTTCAAAATGCTAGCTTGGCAGGAGCAGGGACCGAACAACGGGAGCTCACCCCATCGTGGGGATTCGAACCGCCGACCTTCTGATCAGCAAGTCCTAGGCTCTGTGGTTTAACCCACAGCGCCTAATAATAATTTATACCCTGCCCATCTAGCTGGGCTTCCCCAGCCACTCTGGATGGCTTCCAACAAAATATTAAAATACAGTAATGCATCAAACATTAAAAGATTCCCCAAACAGGGCTGCCTTCAGATGTCTTCTAAAAGTCTCGTAGTTGTTTTTCCCTTTGACATCTAATGGGAGGGCGTTCCACAGGGCGGGTGCCACTACCGAGAAGGCCCTCTGCCTGGTTCCCTGTAACTTGGCTTTTTGTAGTGAGGGAACCACCAGAAGGCCCTCGGCACTGGACCTCAGTGTCCAGGCAGAACGATGGGGGTGGAGACGCTCCTTCAGGTATACAGGACTGAGGCCGTTTAGGGCTTTAAAGGTCAGCACCAACACTTTGAATTGTGCTTGGAAATGTGACCATGTCTCAATGAGGAAGACAGTGTACACTATGTCTGCCTGATTCTTCATCTATCACACAAACAAATGCATTTTTTAACCCAGTAGTCACACACATATATATACACCTGCAATATATATATACAGTAGTTATTTAGCCAGCCCTCCTCTAGCCACCAAATGCCCAAGACACCCCAAAGCATCACTCACCGAGACACCTGGGGGCACGAACACAGGAGGAAGAATCATGCGGTACAGAGAAGGAGCCAGATTCCCAAGCTGCCAGGCTTCCAGGGAGGAACACAGGGATGGGGTCATGCTGGACCAGGTGAGGGCTGACGGCAGGGTCTTCCCCTGCCAGAGTATAAAAGGAGCAGCAGCAGTGAGAGCAAGATCCCCGCAGCAGAAGCTTCTCAGCCACCCAGCTAAAGAAGCTGAAGACTTTTTAAAGTTTAGGAAGGTCTATGGAACCAGTAAAAGAAAAAAGCCAAGGAGGCTTTCAGGATAGGAATGATATCAGCTGCATGCTCTGAAGGAGCACATTAAAAAGAAAACCTAAGCTTTCATTAATCTGTGCATTTCATGTAGGGACAAAGGTAGGAGATCGGGGAGAAAGGAGGGAGGACTGGAGATGGGGAAATTCAGTCACATACATCCACATCGTGAAAGCTGGAAATAGGGGGTGTTGCCCAGGAATAACAAAATAATGGGAGAATTGTGAAGTTAGCACAATAATATCACCGCCTATACCACCCTGTGAAACAAATAAGTTCAGATGTTGCAGCTCCCCATTAAAGCTGGTGAGAAAGAGATTGAACAGCACGGTTCCACTCTGATGGTGCTTAGTATCAGTTCACATACAAACCTTCCTCCCCAACCATCTTCAGCAGACTCTGCAAACGCCTATTGCTGCTTCTTTCACATGCTTACTAAAATAGCCCTAACTCTTTCTTCCTTTGATACTGCAAACAAAAGAATTTAAGAAGAGCCTGCTGAATCAGGCCAGTGGCGCATCTAGCCAGCATCTGGTTTTCACAGGAGCAAACAATATGCCCGTGGAAGCAGACAGGACCCCAACACAAGAGCACTCTTCCCACCTGTGGTTCCCAGCATCTCGTACTCAGAACTAGACTGCCTCCAACGAAAGGAAGACAGTCTCGTGCCACCTCATATTCTAATGGACTTTCCCAATTCCACCTGGGCCTATTAGGTTTCTCAACAGAATCCACTTGAAAGTACACAAAATCCAGCCTATTTGTGCCCATGTGAGTAAATGTGGTTATACTGCACCCTCACCACGAGGCGTTCAACAAGAAAAGCCAATGCGTCCACTGGACAATGGAAGTCTCAGATTCTGGGTTCAAATCCCAGTTCAGTCATGAGACTCAATGGGAAGCCTTGTACAATTTGTAATCCCTCAACCTAAGTGCTGCATCTGTAAAATGAGGGTTCTACTTCACAAGATTATGATACAAATGAAGGCATCCCAGTTCCTACTCTTCATGTTAGGCCTGCAGAAGCCTCTAATATAAGCAAAAATAGCTGAAATGTTCCATTTTCAAACACAGAATACCGTATTTTTTGCTCTATAAGACTCACCTTTTCCCTCCTAAAAAGTAAGGGGAAATGTTTGTGCGTCTTATGGAGCAAATGCAGGCTGCGCAGCTATCCCAGAAGCCCGAACAGCAAGAGGGATCACTGCGCCCGAACAGCAAGAGGGATCACTGCTTTCACTGCGCAGCGATCCCTCTTGTTGTTCTGGCTTCTGAGATTCAGAATATTTTTTTTTCTTTTTTTCCTCCTCCAAAAACTAGGTGCGTCTTGTGGTCTGGTGCGTCTTATAGAGCGAAAAATACGGTACTTATTTTAAAAGTGGTGCTGATGTTTCCTCTTACTCCAAATGAAAAGGATCGTTCAGTATTGCTGTACATCTCTCAAAAGTTAAATTAGAATTCTATGCACAAAATCTGCTTGGTTTGGACTATTCTTTGTTTACTCTGTGTGTGTGAGAGAGAGAGAGAGAGAGAGAGAGAGAGAACAAACAAACAAACAAACAAACAAACAAGAAGCTGCATCAGGAACAGACTTGCCTTCGTCAGAGAGGACATCTTCCTGATCATTTGAGGCTGGAAGGAGAGGCTGCAAAGGCTCCATGTTAATTATGAGCTGTTTGTTCAAAGAGTGAGAGCTGCGACTCTGAGTAATGTTGGTTCTGAGAAGAAGCGGGAAATGAGACCTTATTCACCAATAAACACTTGACAATAAATAAAACCCCAATATTTCAAAGCATATAGCAGGGCCAGCTGGTGCCAGTCTATTCTCTTCATAGCGTTTCTTTGTTCAGAAACACTTTAAGAGCATTTTGTAAAGGTCTACCTTTCCGTATTTTACACAGTCCCTAGAATATTATTGTGTGATATTTGGTCAGCAGGAAAATGAGGTATGTAAAATGTGAAATAATGAAAAGCAAGGAAATAGCAATTGGGGGGGGGGGAGGATTCAATGGTGAGCCCAGTCTTCACTGTATAGATTGTAGTGAGATCAACTATGCTCACCTTATTTTTACACCTTCTGAGCCCAGGCAGTAAAGAGGTTTATGTCTAGATTCATTTCACCACCTTCTGGCCAATGCAGTGTTTATAGTGGCCAATGATTGTGGCTCTGCTCAATTATTATTTTCTTGTTTGGGGAGCCTTGGGATTTTCTGAAATAGAAGCTGGGCTTCCAAGTTACAACCTTATAGTTGCTTTCTGCTTTCCTTGCAACTTCCTACCCAATGAGTCAGCAAACTTGCAAGAAGCCAAGTTACAGGGAACCAAGCAGAGGGCCTTCTCGGTAGTGGCACCCACCCTGTGGAACGCCCTCCCATCAGATGTCAAGGAAATAACTACCAGACATCTGAAGGCAGCCCTGTTTAGCGAAGCTTTTAATGTTTAATAGATTATTGTATTTTAATATTCTGTTGGAGACCGCCCAGAGTGGCTGGGGAAACCCAGCCACATGGGCGGGGTATAAATAATAAATTATTATTATTATTATTATCATGATCATCATCATCAAATATACACTGTGTGACTTCTTCATTTGGGAATACATGTCAATTTTACTTTAGTTCTTTGGTCTAGAAGGTATAGGTGACATTGGCAATGCTGACATGAATTAGGAGGATGACCAATTTGGCAGCCAAGAGCAAGAGCTCTAAGGGCTTCTCTGGACATTCACAGTCATTTTTTGCTAGCGGAATTTAGATGACAAAGTACCTGTTCACTTCCGGTGGCTCCCTCCGAATTTTAGAACTTGCTTCAACAACCTCTTTTGCAACTTTCCCACTATAACAAAACACAAAGTTTAACATATGAGCTATTTGAAAGACTGAGATGTTATGTGCAGTAAGGTAACTGAATACTTCAACCAATCAATATCTATATTTAAAGGATATTAGCCTATACAGTGGTACCTCGGGTTAAATGCGCTTCAGGTTACATACGCTTCAGGTTATAGACTCCACTAACCCAGAAATAGTACCTCGGGTTAAGAACTTTGCTTCAGGATGAGAACAGAAATCACGCCGCCGCGGCGCAGCAGCAGCAAAAGGCCCCATTAGCTAAAGTGGTGCTTCAGGTTAAGAACAGTTTCAGGTTAAGAATGGACCTCCGGAATGAATTAAGTACGTAACCAGAGGTACCACTGTATAATGGTGATCTATATTTAAAAATTAATTCAACTCATTGGAAAGAATTGCAGCTAAAATCCCAGCTTTATTTACAAGAAGAATATGGAAACTTCAGCCTTCCAAATGCTGTTGGACTCCCCACTTTGATCACCCCCAGTGAGAGTGGCCAGTGGTTCAGGGAGTTGCTGACCAGGAAGATTTGGAAGACCACAGCTTACCGATTTCTGATTTACAGCAGAGGTTCTATCTGTGGTTGGTTCCAATATGGCCCTTGCCCACTAAACACAATGTGCCTTCATCTTCTCAAACATTTCATATGAATAATTGGTGAAGGAATGTTTCCTCAGAAACAAGTCTCTCTGAGTCCAGCAGAACTTAAAGTAAAAGGTAAAGGGACCCCTGACCGTTAGGTCCAGTTGTGGCCGACTCTGGGGTTGCGGCGCTCATCTCACTTTATTGGCCGAGGGAGCCTGCCTACAGCTTCCAGGTCCTGTGGCTAGCATGACTAAGCCACTTCTGGCAAACCAGAGCAGCGCACGGAAGCGTCGTTTACCTTCCCGCCGGAGCGGTACCTATTTATCTACTTGCACTTTGACGTGCTTTCGAACTGCTAGGTTGGCAGGAGCTGGGACCAAACAACGGGAGCTCACCCCGTCGCGGGGATTCGAACTGCCGACCTTCTGATCGGCAAGTCCTAGGCTCTGTGGTTTAACCCACAGCGCCACCCACGTCCCGCCAACAGAACTTACTCCCAAGTAAATGTGTGTAGAATTACAGTCTTGGTCTCCAAGTTCACTTCCCCCTTCCAATATTTATATCATCCTTCAATCATCTCCTTAAGGCAGTTTACAAAAAGGAATAAAGCAATTAAAATGTAAATGCCCCCAAAGCATAGGTAAGGTAAGTTAGGGTAACTTACCCTAACTAAGGTAAGGAAGATCACAGATGGAAAGTCTCCCATCATATCGTTGGCAGCTCCCATTGCCCCATCCCAGACATTGCCACAAGGATAAGAAAACACTTACTTGTATCGAAATCTGCTGCCTTTAAAAAATATTTTGCTGCTTGACACTGTCTTGATTTGGCTTGATTTTGCATACCTTCAGGGGAGGAAAAGCAAAGCAGAGGCAGTTATATTTCCAGGAAGATGGGGGGAAAGGGATGTGTTAATACACAAATGTTAGCACTATCACTTGCAAACTCCTTGCTATGTTGTTTCAATTTCCAGAGAGGTAAGAAAATCAAAGCAACCTTTACAGAGTACATGTGCTTTGAATGATGTTTAATAATATGTTTCATTATAAACATGCAAGTTGCCACCTCCCTGCCCCCCATTATTAGAGGGAGGGGTATATAAAAGCCAGCATGCAGACAGTGCTAGTTCCAGTGCAATTCCTGTTCTGCCTTTCAAAATTGGGTTCAGTCCTCTGTCAACCAAATCCACTCCATGCACTCAAACATTCCAGTTTCAGAGTCATTACATGCATTTCCGAAGTGGAAGGTCTTTAGAAAGAACAGCCTTGTCTCTTGGTGGTTAATAGTGACTTCTTGCTCAGGTACGTTGCTCAGTTACTTCTTGCAAAGATACACATGCATTTACAGTCAGGACATATGTAATTCCATGTAGGTATGATGTCCGCAAGCCTGGGGAGCCCGGCGGGAGTTCCTGCGGGCTCCCAAGGCTTGCGGATAGCAGCCTCCAAACCCGAGCTGGTTTGGAGGCTGGCAGTGGGGAAAGCAGCGCTTCTCCCCACCGCTAGCCCCATAAGCTCGGGGGACAGTGGCCGCCTTCCCACTTTCCCCCGACCTTTCCCCCCCCTGTTCTCCCTCTTCTATGGTCCGGTGCGTCCAATAGAGCGAAAAATAATAAGGAACTGAGTTTACACAAACCAGAAGGTATGGTTTGCATCCCAGAAACTTGAAATGGCCAGTGCCCCACTGGTTTCCCAGGCTGCACCACATTTGAGGAGAAAACCATGTCTCTGCTTTGCTCATTTCAACTGCATGACTTACAACAGTATATCTCATAACTGTCAGACTTCCTTGCACTGACTTCATTTATAGGCACAATGGAGCTTTAGGCAGAGACTGGTGGTGCTTTGAGGCAATGTACAAATGCCAAGCCTAGTATTTCTTGTATTTTGTGTAAATACTGCTTGGCCGCCTCCTGTCTCCAATGATTTCCTTGCTTTGATTATCTCCTTTTTACCCTTTGCCATGCTAATGTGTGCTATAAATCCAGGTTTTTTTTTCAGAGTTTCAGAGACAGAACAGCACTGTGACAGCTCTGGGTGGCAAATGCTAAATTGTTGCATGTGTGAGGTGATCCTTTAAAAATATCACTTAAAGAAACACGAAAACTTATTCTGCTTTGTGTCTAAAGAACATGGACTGAATATACCTAATCAAACTTTAGGTTATTTGAAAGGAATTTCTTCACTTCCAACATCAAAGCCACCGTACCAATTGATGTAGATATCACCTTAGGCTGGACCATCACTAAGCTGATGTGCAAAACAGTCAAAGTGCTTTTTTGCTATTATAGATGGTCACTGAACATGAAAGGAATCTCTCACTCTTCTCTGCTCATCTACACATTCTGCATTATAACCTGGGATTACATAGATTTGCTTACTTGTAAAAAGCCTGGTTCTCCACTCCACACTTCCAGAGATGTTTGCAGGCTGCTGGTGTAGAGGTATGGAATGACAACATAGCCTTTTTCTATGTGTTCAAAGAAAAATTAAACAAAAGTAGATAAACAGTTGACTTCTTCAAGCTGGGGGGGGGACTACAACTTAGAAAATGTTAAATGTGGGCTCTCTGATCCACTAGGTCTCCCCCCCCCCCAAGGTCTCCAAATCTAAGAGTTCCATGATCTACCACCCACAGACTACTGATTCCTTTCCATCTTGCCTCCATGTTTACCCAACATGGAGCCTGGTTGCCTTCTGCTTTTTCTAGACCCCCTTCCTAGAGCAGGTCTAGGGTGTATCTTGGTAAGCCCCTGGCCTCCTGCTGTGTCACTTTGTATGGATTTCGCAGCTGGGATTATTGAAAAACATAAAAAGTCCAGATACAGAAACTTTGAATCAGCTAATTTGTAATAGTGCTGACATGGTTTCATTTCTGAAGATTTGCTACTAAAAAGATTATTGTCCCAACTCTTCTTACATAAAATGTAAGTTAAATAATGAATATGCATAAAAATAAACAATAAAGAAGAATCCTTTGCAACAGGCTATATAGATTTCCTAAGTTTTTTTCAGTTGCATTTTTCTCTGTCTAAAAGTAGGCTACATTTTATAAAAGGAAATTCTGTATTTAATTAAAAGCATAAGTTGACTGTTTCACATATGCAAGGTAAAAGCTTATTTTGTAAGATCAACATTCTTGCTATCCATTAGAAATGCACAAGTGTTAAATTACAATATTTTAGTACGTAGGGAACTGAAAATATCCAACCTCCTTCTGAATTCCAATCACATAGAAGGTCTTTCCTTCAAACTTTAATTTGCAGACATCACACCTATAAAAAGAAAGTGCTTTAAATAAGGAAAATACATTACTTTTTTTTTTTTTACAATTGGCAGTTTCATTAAAAATAGCCAATTTATAAACATTCAGAATAAGCTGCTGTGAAATGAATTATTTCCAGTGCGAAGAGTAAGGACAGCTTATTAAAACCCATAGCATAAGACAAACTGAACAGTTCAATATATTTTTTAATGCTGTGCATTCAATAAATTGGATTGAAAACTTGTGGGTAGGGGCATTATTTTAAATTTTTGAATGGTCCCAAGGAGAATAATATCTATGGTGGCTTATATCTAACCCTGCACAGAGTTCTGCTTGCATAACTAAACTTCCCCGTATGCCCCCAAAATCTGCTCCCTCAACCACCTAAAACAGATGTTTAAGGTGTGCAGTGGGCTGTGGGGAAGAGAAGGGGGGAATTTTCATTGTAGAAGCAGAACAGCAGCAGCACTGGCTACAACTCAAAAAGAAATAATACGTGGGAGAAATGAAACCAAAACAAGCAAGCAGGGTTGGGGAACCTTTTAATGGGACATATTCTGGGGATGGCCAGGGCCAAAGGTAAAAGTGGGTGGAACAATAGATGTGGCTCTTAACCTTTGTACATTAGGCTAAAATCCAGCCATGCAATCCAACCCACCGCTCTATCCTCCCACCAGGCAAGGAAGAAGCATTGTCACAATCAAGCACTCTAGGAGGAAGCGCAGGGCGTTGCCGGTGGAGAGTCCAAAGGGCCGTATGAAGAGGCCTGGAGGGCCACATTTGGTCTCTTCCGGTTTTGAAGAGATTAATTTGGGGTACAGCAAAATATGTTAATAAGGTGCTCTTCCCACATCAGGATATTTTTAATTCTTGGGAGGTAGATAGTTGGAAAACGAGAAGTAATGTATTATTTGGAAACAGATGATGCACAGACAGGTATAATACCCTTAAAACATTCAATTATAGATCTCTTCTATTGGTTAACACTTTATACTTAAAAATGGGTAGAAGAGCATGCCTGTGTTGGGTTTGGTATTTGCAGTCCAAATGTGGACAAGTCATCAGAAATTTCATGGACTTACTAATAAGCCTGACCTGCTGAGTTCACTGAGACTTAATCAGAGGTACAATGGAAGCCTCATTACTTAATTAAATGTATATCCAGATTTCATTTGCTGTATATCCACATTTCAAACAGAAGATTGAAATCAACCAGAGATAAGGGAAAGTTAGAGAATTTCCACCTAATTAATAAATTGCCCTGTTGCCCTTGTTTACAAACTTTCACACAAATGCATCGTATTTATTTGTACAAATCATGAAGTCATAACTAAGTTATATATTTTTATTAGCACACTTCAGCTTTAATAGCTCGTGCTTCAGGACCCTTAAATGCATGGAATAAAGCATTAAAATAATAATATTAATTAAAAATTATTATTTATACCCTGCCCAAACTGACTGAGTTTCCCCAGCCACCATGGGTGGCCTACAGTACACATAAAAACATATGCAATTAGTGCATTTTAACAAAGAAGGTGTGGTACAGGATATTTGAAACAGGGTTGAATCATTAGTGATGCAATCTTTTAGTTCCAAATGCTTCAATCTTCAATGAGGGTTCTATATACATATGCACAGAGGTAGCATGTGTAATTGCAGGCAAGGAATGCATTTGGATCAAAGTTGTGTCTAACTACAATATCGTTGGAAAAACCAGGTTTGCAGTCATAAAAGTGAACCTGCCACCCTTTAGGGTTGCAGAGAGGGTGCAACCAGATTGATGTTGTGTTGCATTTGTTGCTGGATTGATGCTGTAGATCTGTCATGGGGTGCGACTGGTAAAGTACTGTATGTGTTATGATTTGGTTTGGCATCAGTGGCGTAGCGTGGGGGGTGCAGGGGGGCCGGCCGCACCGGGCGCAACATCTGGGGTGGGGCGCGCTCGCACTCGCAGCTCTCTGCCCCTACCTGGCTCACTCACTCTCTCTCACTGCAGTGCTGGCTGTGCGAATCCAATCCGAGCCGCCGGGTCGCCGCCCACTGTGGAGGGGAGGGTGCCAGGCGTGCGGTGCGGAGAGAGAGCGAGGGACTATCTGGGGGAGGGACAGTGCAGCGGGGGGGGGGGGCGCAAATTACTTGCCTTGCCCCAGGTTAGGGGGCGCAAATTACTTGCCTTGCCCCGGGTGCTGACAACCCACGCTACACCACTGTTTGGCATTATTGGGAAGAATGTAGCTTTATATACACGCACAACAAAGAAGAAAAATAAATATCTGGGGATGAACCAGGAGGCTAAGGAGCAATTGCGTAGGTTGTAGAACCTGGAACTGATGCTACTTGCACTATCCCCTGGGGTTAGAGGCTGCACGGCTACAGGACTGTGTCCCCCACCCTGCCAGCTGAGAGGCAGAAAGAGAACACCTGTCAGTTTTGTGGGAGTGGACTAGATTTACTGACATTGTTGATGTGGAGAGTTTGATTATTATTGAGTTTTGGCCGCTTTATAATTGTTATTATGGCTGATGTGTTATGTTGTTGTTGTTGTTTAGTCATTTAGTTGTGTCCGACTCTTCGTGACCCCATGGACCAGAGCACGCCAGGCACTCCTGTCTTCCACTGCCTCCCGCAGTTTAGTCAAACTCATGCTGGTAGCTTTGAGAACACTATCCAACCATCTCGTCCTCTGTCATCCCCTTCCCCTTGTGCCCTCCATCTTTCCCAATATCAGGGTCTTTTCCAGGGAGTCTTCTCTTCTCATGAAGTGGCCAAAGTATTGGAGTCTCAGCTTCAGGATCTGTCCTTCCAATGTGTTATAAAACATTGAAATAAAGCCCTCGTAATGGTTCTGTATGTGGGTGAAAGTGTTTGATGAAAATGAGAGGTTGTGACAGCCATGATGTGAGTAGGATGTTTTTGAAAGCTAGATTATACACATTTTCTCTTTTTTAGAATTTATATTATTGTTAAATATATGTTAGATCTATTGACTTGAATTTTCTCTTTTCTTAAACAGTTGCGCATATATTTACTGCATACTCGTGTACCAGGATGTATTTATTTTTTATGTAAACCACTTTGATTGTAAGTGGCCTATAAAGCATTCAAATAAATAAAAGGAAATCACTGAAATATTGTTCAGAATACAACTTCCATGTACTTCAGTCCTGTGCCGTGGCTCCATTTGTACAGCAAGGTCACTTTCACAAGCAGAAATGAAGACGAGGCCACTTCAGTGCTTCATCTGAGACTGGATTTGCCAGGGCAGTAAATTGGAATCAGCTTCAAAAGCTAGCATAATGTTACACTCAATCTAGTATGAGTCTTGGGCATGTTCTTCCCCTCCCTATGGGTAAGGAGTAATGCCTGATCCATATTTGAGTCACATTTTTAAAATAAAGGATTTCCTTGTTTTAGAGAAACCCATTCTTTCTGGGGATGAGACTGGAAGTCAGGGATAAATTATGTTTGTATATGTAGTACTACTTCTCAGTGTAAGAGATATGAAAGATCTTAAGACTTGTGCCATGTTGATACTTAAAAGTACCCTGAATCTCACCTGATACACCAGGCATGTCCAACTCCCAAGAGACTGCAATCTAGTCCCACTATAAAAAAAACTGGCAGTGATCTACACATTGGACTGACCAAAGTTGTTGACCTTTTTTGGAGGAGAATTCACCAAAGCTCTTGAGGGTTTTTTTGGGGGGGGGATCAAACAGGATCACGCGATCAACAAGGATCAAGCAGGGATGCCCCGCGATCGACTGGTAGATCACGATCGACTGGTTGGACATGACTGCTATACATGCATGAAGTTTGGAGGTGTAAGTGCTTCTCTGAATGTATGGAAAGTGTCCATTTCTCTTTGCTTAGCTCCCACAACATGGATGACCTCCTTCTATCTCACCTGGTGCTGAGTTTTGGGAAGACTCTTGCAGGGTCCTAGAGAACTCCCACCTCCTTCCCAAAGCTGGGAAAGTGCTGACTAGGCTTTGGGAAGGAGGCCAGAGGATTCTAGAACCCAGTCAGAGCCCTCACATCTCCTTCCCAAAGCCCATCGCCTCACTAGCTGGCTTTGGGAAGGCAGGATGAAAGTCAAATGTTGCCAAGAGCCACCAAAAACTGGCTCACGGTGGATCACCTTGATCCAGACTTTCCCCACCATCAGCTGTCCTGACTTCACAAGGGTGAATGGACATGGTGGTTGGTAGCAAGCTAAATCTGGACTTTACTCATACGTTAATCTCAGTCTCTCAAACATCTAGATGAGGAAGCATGGCTTAGAAGGCAGGAGACACGGCCTCCAGTAAGGTTCAAGCACGTCACCTTTCTTTTTATCAAGTCACCACTGGAAGTTTCTCTACCACACAATCCGTGGACCCCCATCAGCTAAACTGAAATGCATGTTTTAAATGTGGACTAATAATCCTGTTTCACTAAAAACGCTTTACAATGAATATCTATATCTATATCTATATCTATATCTATAATCTGTATACACACACACACACACACACACACATATATAGCAAGACTTTCCAACATAAGTTTTTGGAAGGGAAGAAACCAAGACATGTTATAACATTAAAAATCATATTCAGTTAACCATTTTTCAGCTCACCATTTTAGCAAATGTATCCTTTTATTTCCCTGGAAAACAACAAAACCTGTGGCTGTGAATCCTAAAAATGTTGTGGTCCCTGTTGAATCCTTGAAAGAAAGGGGGAAAAAGATAAAACAAATTAGAAACTGGAGGGGGTGTGTTCAAACATGCATAAAATTCCATAATTGGCTACATATATTTCCTCGTATAGTAGAAGATCCTATGAATTTGCTTTTAAGCTGGGGTTCCAGCTGTTTAAGAAAGCCAGCTTGTTTGCAGTTTGCCAGAATATAATCAGGTTTAGCGGGCAGCGCAGGAGGGTTAACATAATGGTCATATATAATTGTTAGCATAAAAATGTAATGCAAGTACATTTATATGATAGTCTCTCTTGCTAAGTTTTATAGTTTATACCAGTGCAAGACACTTTTGTAGCAATGGAGAGACACATAATAGTGAAGAATGTTTCAAATTTTACAGAGGCACTACGCTATTATGCAAAAATAACAGAGTGATTTCTCCCCTCTGTTCAAACCCAAGCATGGGTGTAGCCAGAATTTATGTTAGGGGGGCAGGATGTATGTTGGGGGTCAGAATTGAGCTACTGTATCTATGTTGTGATTTGTCAGTTAGTTTTTTTTATTTCTTTACTTGATGGGGGGCAGCTGCCCTGCTGCCCCCTCTTCGCTACGCCCATGACCCCAAAGTAGTACTGTATTATATTCCTAATCAGCTCCACTTGGTCTATTCAGGAACCTGTTTTTGAACCTTTCCTGTCATTTTCCATGTTGACATCCAGCTTACATCAATTTGGACTCCAGCTGAGGTGGGTTTTAGATGCACTGGGAGATGCTTTTAAGTGATGCACTCCTCACTTACCTGAGGGTCATCTCAGTTGTTTCATGCTGATGTCATTTCACTCAGTCAAATATTGGCCCAGAATGCTGATTTGCTGATTCTGGCTTTTGAATGAGTGCTAGGTCTTCTTATTAGGAAATAAGAAGGGACCCCTGACTGTTAGGTCCAGTTGCAGACGACTCTGGGGTTGCGGCACTCATCTCGCTTTACAGGCTGAGGGAGCCGGCATACAGCTTCCAGGTCATGTGGCCAGCATGACTAAGCCGCTTCTGGCAAACCAGAGCAGCGCACGAAAACGCCATTTACCTTCCCGCCAGAAAGATACCTATTTATCTACTTGCACTTTGACGTGCTTTTGAACTGCTAGGTTGGCAGGAGCTGGGACTGAGCAACGGGAGCTCACCCCGTTGCGGGAATTCGAACCGCCGACCTTCTGATTGGCAAGCCCTAGGCTCTGTGGTTTAACCCACAGTGCCACCCATGTCCCTGGTCTTCTTATTAGACCTACATCAATGTCACTAGTTTTCTCTGATGAAATGGGCTCAGTACCAATTTTATAGCCTAGTTGGGAGGGCTACTCGCAAGAGGGCATTTGCAGGAGAGTAGAGGAGGACTTATGCACATTGCTCCTACCCACAGATTTCCCCCTGCAAATTTCTACCCAGCCCCCAAATTAGCATGGCAAGGGAAATGTCTGTGTTAGCCATTAGACTGCAATATGTATGTATGTATGTATGTATGTATGTATCATGACTGGTACTATGTAATTTTTGTGGGATAAACAAACCACTTAAACTAGCACTCTAACACTCAAACTGGCTTAGTAACATTGAAACTGATAGGCCCAAACTGGCCTTTGTTGTCTGACACCAAGTATGCATTTTTAATGCCTTCATAAGGTTTGCCTTAAAAAGCAGTTTGGAAATATATGAAGCAAAACACAGTAAGATAAATGCTACAATTTCTTTTCCAGTCCTTCTGTCCGGTAGAAGACACCTTATAGTTACAATGAAAGATACCGGTAAGTTTGAGTGTACTCTGTTATCATACTACAGAAAGAGAGAATACTTAATGTACTGCATTGCACAATGTATTGCATACATTTGTTTATTTGTCAAATTGTTTGTCACAGGGTGGTTCACCACATAAAAACACATGATAATGCAAATTACACCACAACAACAACACCACCAACACCCAAAAGTAAACCAGTGCCCTCCTCTCACAAATACATTTAAAAGGCAATACATGGCTTTTTATTTACTATTATAATGATGATCAGGCTCCCAAATTGTGCTTGACTTCACGTGGAGGTACCTACCAATGACGACTGGCATTTTTAATGTATATATAGAGCTCCACCCATGGTAAAAAAGGTAAAGGTAAAAGACCCCTGACAGTTAAGTCCAGTCGCGAACGACTCTGGGGTTGCGGTGCTCATCTCGCTCTATAGGCCAAGGGAGCCGGCAGTTTGTCTGCAGACAGTTTTTCTGGGTCATGTGGCCAGCATGACTGAGCCACTTCTGGCAAAACCAGAGCAGCGCATGGAAATGCCATTTACCTTCCTGCCGGAGCTGCACCTATTTATTTACTTGCATTTTGACATGCTTTTGAACTGTTAGGTTGGCAGGAGCTGCGACAGAGCAATGGGGGCTCACCCCGTTGCGGGGATTCGAACCGCCGACCTTCCGATCGGCAAGCCCTAGGCTCAGTGGTTTACACCACAGGGCCACCCGCATCCTATGGTAGGGGACCCACCCATGGTAGGCCAGTACATATTTAATGGCATAGATAGGGGAGGTATTGAACAGGCACTAAATATGGAAAATACTAATTGTGCTTAAAAAAATTAAAATAAATACATTACCTTGCAAGGGTGGGGATCAACACCATAAGTTTCTAAAGAATGTGCTTTCAATAATAAATTAAACTCAGCAACAGCTGGACTCTGACCCCTAAAAAAAAGCACAATGAAAAAATTTTAAAAATACAAAAAAATTCAGCCAATGATATCTATCATGAGAGGGGAAATAGGAGATCTTTCGTATGATTCTGCTTGTACTCTCTCACAGCACCTAATCCCTTTGGATTAAGCCTAGATGCTCTTGACTCCAGTGAGCTGTGCAGTTAATCAGGGGCTATCAAGTATCCTCCAAATATTTGCTCTCTCCTGCTGCACACGGGGCAGTTGGAGCTTAGTGAGAAATAAGCTGCAGTCTTGGTTTCCAATGACCTATTTCCTAAATTCATTTTAAAGAAGCACTCCTATTAAGATGTGTTTCTTTCCTGCTCTGGAAATAAACAAGCAAATAAACAAGGGTATTTCGGTCATGGCTGCCTCTCCAGGCCTAGACTTGAATCTGTCAGCATTCTTGTGGAACACTCCACTTTACGATCCGCGCATCCAAATCGCGAACATGATCCAAATGGTAAACCATGTCGTGCATACCTGCTGGTCTGGCACCAAGGTAGTGTGTTCTTCCAAACAGCAAGGATTGACATACATACTTCAGATAAATCTACCGCACAGAGTGTCTGTATAAATGCTTTGTGGCGGTGTGAATATTATCCAAAGCCGTTCGCATTAGCCATAATTAAGGCTATGCTGTGCAGTAATCCATGCACAGAAAGCAGAGGTGTTTGTAACCTCCAGCCTCCTGACAAACCCGCTGGGAAGGAATCGCCTAATATGCCCCATCAGAGGAAGTCCTCCACAAGGACTCACCCTGCCCCATCTTTTCCTCCCATGCCCTGAGTGTATGGGGTGGGATCATGGGGAGGGGTGGGGATCATTCCACCTGGGAAGCTCCCCTCCACATCCCATGTGACCCAGCAGTGTGGCGAGGTCATTAAACTTAATGGTAGAAATGAGTTTGATCCTGCAGAACCCTCTTCTCTGGTTTCCTTTCCTGTGCCACCTTCAGCCTTTTGCCCTGGGGCAGGTGGAAGTCAATCTGTGAGATGGACGTTTTCTCCTTTATTTTGCTCTCAGTGACAGAATGGTCGTCCTAATTGATTTGATCACTTTAGATGCGACTTCTTGGTGCACACTTGCACAGCCGTGCTTAATTTTAAAGTTATTTTTCCTTTTGCTCTTCTTCTCCCTGGGACAGAGTGACCTCTTTATGGATTTGCATTGGGGAATAGGATATGGGGGAAAGAATGGTTCCTTATCCTTCCATGCTAAACTATCCACAGTAAGCAAAAAACTACTTGTGATATATTCAACCCCCTCTGCTTCCCACCTACAGTTTAACTGAATTGCAAATCAGAACAAAGGTAAGTCTTCCCAATTCCCATCAGCCTCAGTCGGCAGGCTCAACCGTCAGGGATGATGGGAGCTGTTGTCCAGCAACATCTGGAGGGGACCATACAGATCACTCCTGGCTTTGCAGAATGATTCACTAATATGCAGCATTTGTGCAGAGTTCTGCTGCAGAGCAACTGCAGGCAGATGGGCCCACGGATCCACATGGATCCTCGGGATTTTTGCATTGGGTTACCCCAAATTCACCATCAGATCACATTGCATTTCCATGGCTACAGCCTGTACCAAAAAAACCACGCATCCACTGTTTCGTGGGGCCGCAATGGTGCAAAAATGTGGTTACAGAGCACAGATCCACATGGATTCTCAGGGTTTTTGCATTGGGCTACCCCAAACTCATCGTCAAATCACATGTCTGTGGCCACAGCATGAACCACAAAAATCATACATCCACTGTTTTGTTCCGAATATTTTTTTTCTTGTTTTCCTCCTCTAAAAACTACGTGCGTCTTATTGAGTGAAAAATGTGGCAATTGCAGGATATGCAACTGAGAAAAAAATTGTGCCCCCAAACTAAGAAATGTCCTCTGAACCTCTGGAGAGTCACAGCCAGTCAGAATGATCTGTATGTTTCAATAGAAGGTATTTCTATATTATTAATGTTAAATTGTTTTTAATAATAGCTTTTTTTTCTATGTTTGTAGCTGCTTCTCTTTTATCTGTAAGCCCCCTAAGTCCCTGTCAGGGGGAAAGGGTGGGATATAAATACTACTACTAGACTAGTTGAGCCAATGGTCTAACTCAATATTAAGTAGCAGTCAAATATAGAATAATCAGTTTAACAGTAGTAGATAGAATTTATGTTATGCATTTGCACTGTTTTAAAGTAGTAATGCCTCCCAGATTTGGAAATGGAATGGGTAGAAAGCCAAGAAAATGAAAATATATTAGTAATTATCAGTTTTGGATTTAGAACAACTAAAACATTTTAACCAAGGCAAACTGTAAAGAAATTGGCCACTTCACAAGCAATGTCACATGTTCATGTCACAAATGAGAAAAGGAGTGAGGACAGTAATAGACAAAGAAATTAAATAAAGGAAGGAGTCATTTCTGAAATTCTCAGAGCGAAAAATACAAATCTGCTTTTGTACCAGGGAGGGCTGAACTAACAACGTGGATGAAAGAGAAGAAAAGTAAATCTGCAAAGTCCACTGACTCTCAAGGCAAAAAACCCCCACCTAATTCAAAAAATGCAGTAAAACATAAAACTGAATGCGGGTGGAGAAAGAATTCTGATGCTGGTTTACATCAAGCAGTGCTTTTTTCTGGGGTTACTCAAGGGCAGCACGTTAAATTGGGTTATTAGATTGTATTCTTGTCAAACTAAGCAAAACAAAAACCAACAAAAGCACCTATTAGACTAATTGATTTTCATCTAATAGCCCAATTGAACAAGCTACATCATTAAAGCACTGACTTATGGGATCAGTCATGCAGATGCCTGTCCTGGTGTGTGTGTGTGTGGCGGGGGTTAATTTACTCACATGCGCGGAACCTAAATCCAGTAAAATTACTCTTTCAGTGGGACTCTTAGCATACCTTCCAACATCCCTCAGATGAAAATAGGGGCATATCTCACTCCCCACCCAACTGATCCTCCTCAAGGTTAGACACGGGTGCACAAAGCATTTTTATTTATTTTTACAAGACTCCTTGCTCTCTGCTCCGCTCTTGCTTTCTTCGCATCCGGGGGGCGCTGCTCTCTGCCTGCACCTCTGAGAGGGTGCGTCCCACAAGGCTGGGCTCGGCAGCGACAGCCTCTCCTCCTCTTCACCTGCTCCATGCAGCCACTTCGAGTTGCCCAAGCTCGGTGGCGGTGGCACTGGCAGGGAGAAATGGGCACATTCTAGGATCAAATCAGAAGCTGGGATGCGTTTCGTAATTCCAAGACTGTCCCCGGAAAAGAGGGACCCCTGGAGGGTATTTCATGGATGCTGCGGAAATAGAAGTACCATTGCACAATACTACAATGAACTTTGGGTGACCCTGTGGCGATCACACAGGGTCCCCGGACGTTTCACCGTCTATTGATCCCTGTGCCACCACTTTATTTCTCGCTGCCACCACCCAGGCCCTACCTGGTACAATACTGAGTCCAGTCAGGGTTAAATTGGAACATAAACTTCTGTTTATTTAATGCAGTTTAACAAGCGTGTGGTTTCATAAACAGTATCGGTCAATTACAATCATGGGGTGCCTATCCAGACCTATAACTTCCGCTACCTGCTCTCACTCACTAAACCACCTGTCAGATATTTACTTGTCTTCCTAGCCCCTAACTGTTCCTGACTCAACTTATTTCGCTACACTAACTCAACCTACCCACAGACTCTATCCCAATTCAATCCCACTCCAACCAACCACCCAACTCCCAACAAACTCCTCCCTCCGCCCCTCCCAGAGCTGGTTTTATAGTCCCTCTGACTCCACCCCCTGGGTTCTGATTGGGTAACCTGTTTAACTATTTCACCTCCAGCACTCCCATATGTTAACATCACAGACGCCTTCAAGACAGCTCAACATCTAAAGGTAGTTTTAAAGGCCCAAAGATGGAAACAGCTAAACAGCCTTGCAGTATTGTTGCTGGAAGCAAAGGAATTTGCAGGTAAGTCTGGAAGAACAGAATGCCTTTGTCCACTTAATAATAATAATAATAATAATAATAAATTATTTATACCCCGCCCTCCCCAGCCAGGGCCGGGCTCAGGGAGGCTAACACTGAATATCAATTACAATAAAATGTAATAGGAAAAAAGAAAAGAACAGTTAATTAAAATACAGCTTAAAATGCAGCCTCATTTTAGTAGTAGCCCATAAATCAAGACCATAAAGAGAAGAAATATTCACCCGAGCTAGCTATCCATGCTGGTCCTACATGGCCCAGCAAAATAGCCAAAGGAAAATTTATACACCAAATCCCATACAGTATAAGGGTTCAGAGTGGGTCCAAGCAGAAGACCAGGCGGAACAGCTCCATCTTGCAGGTCCTGCGGAAAGACGTCAAATCCTGCAGGGCCCTAGTCTCTTGGGACAGAGCATTCCACCAAGCTGTAGACAGTGCTGAAAAGACCCTGGCCCTAGTTGAGACCAAGCTAACCTCCTTGAGGTTCGGGACCTCCAAAGTGTTGTTATTTATGGACCTTAAGGTCTTCCGCGGGACATACCAGGAGAGGCGGACCCATAGTTCCTTGCAGGGGTTAAGGCATAATTTTACTTACTGCAGTGTCAAGTAGTTATGGGACTGGAACAACTATTGCCCGTGCATCTCCTTTGTACAGCTTGATGCCAGCAGCATGATTTGCCAGCAGCATACGGGCTACCTGTGTATTGGGAGCCAACTTGCCTAGCAAGCAAGAGCAACATGGCACAGTAGGTGGTGGAACTACTATAAGAAGGTGCCACCACAGAGACACACAAGCAGCCATGAGAAATATGCCCCAGCCCCTCATTTCTAGGGGAATATCCCTAGGAAACCATTCAAGTAACGTGAAAAGGACAGAAAGTTATTATCTTGTCAGCGCGAGTCATTGTTAAGCCAGACCTCGATTCAAATGATTTCAAACTAATACAATGAAAAAGATTTCCCCTAGGCCATGGGAGGGTCTAAGCAATTCAGTCCAAAAGCTAGATTTAATATCATGCTTGCTTATAGCTCCACTGAGGGGCCAGCGGCTGAGCGATGATCTTAAGTGTGTCATAATAGTGTGAGAGGGGAAATTCTGTACAGTCTTTGCTGACGGGCTTGGAATCTGGGACAGCTGCTGGTCTCACACTTGAATTAAAAACAAATGTAGAAGTTGCAAGGATCAAAGCAGAAGAGCTGCAATCAAAACCGGCTAAGTGGAATTTAGAGGAGCGGTTGTAGCTACTATGGACTGCTCAAATAGCCCACCATCCCGAAAGGTACTCTTCACATTAAGTACATCTTGCTGAGAGTATGAACTTTGCAGAGATCTTTTTCGAGAAGGATAAGCAGAATTTCAACAAGCTGAAATTACAGAACCTCCACGTTGATCAGTAAAAAAGAAACGCCATTTTACAATCTGTACAGCAAGCTACTGCAGAAGAGGGAGGAGGACTAATTTCTCACAACCAGAGTTACAAATAGGGTCATTATCTGTAGAGAGACATTCTAGACTTAACACTGCTGTTTTTCAAATGGCATTTGTAAATTTATCAGACCTTAAAACAGAGAATACAGCAGGACTCTAAACAACTTAGGAACAAAAATCCTTTTCAGATTTATTGACACTTTCAAATTTAACACCCTCCTTCACATCTCCTCAGCAGGAGAGAGACATTATAAACCAATAGCTGGATCACAGATCTAGAAAGGAAGCCCACATTATTTAAAATGTGCGCCTTTAATACTGAATGGCTCTAATGTTCTAATGTGTATCCAGAAAATAAAATCAGGATTTTCAAAGCACTTACTGTACACTTGGTGACTAGTAGCCACTAGTGTGTGAGTTTACTATATTGGAAAGCATTGTGTGAAGTGAAATTAAAGTTCTGCCTGAAGTTGGATATGTGATGACCCAATTACAATTACTAGTACAATTGTAAGGATTTCTATCTGTCTCTTCTTATGAGTCAGATGATGCTCTGTGAAGAATCCCAGAAGTGGTTGAAACCATCCCATGCAATAGTAGATATATGTGTTAGTCTTCCATATGACACCTATTTTTGTTGAACAGACAGTGATGGACTAGGCCTTCCCTCACTCAGCCATGAAGCTCGCCAGATGCCTTTGAGCCGCTCACTCTTTCTCAGTCTAACCAATTTCATAGGGCTGCTGTAGGGTTAAAATGGGAGGGAAGAATGGGTTGTACCTCAAGATTGCCTAAGTTAGAATTTTCTCCTCTCATCCCCCTGGTAACACAACCCAGCAATGACCCCAGATCTTCTGGGAAATATTGAAAGGAAGCTGCTGGGTGAGAAAAGGAAACATTGTTGTAGGATCGAACCCCCTATGTCTGCCTTGAGCTTCTTGGAGGTAAAAATGAATGAAATATATATGAAGGTCCATCCCTATGAGCAAAACTACATTAGAACCAGCATTTAGCCACTATGGTTTGTATATAGGTATGTATGTATGCATTAAAAACAAAAATAATAAACTCCATAAAATTGTTGTTGAATAAATGTGAATTGAACTTTCTTTATGATAAAAGCGTAAGGTGGTGCATTTAGAACAACGACAAGAAGCACCTCTAGAAAGTACAGCTAGAAATCTGACATCTGCTTCAGACAGAACAGCCTTCAGACACCAATTCTGTTTGCTTTTCACAAAGACTATGCTCCACATTTTGATAGATCTTCATGAGGAAGAAAATGGCACCTGAAAAAGATGCTTCTTCCCCACTTTGGCACCTGTCACTGTGAGTCACCATTTCCCTAGCAGCTCATGCATGTGATACGAAGTTTGTTGACTGATAATTTGTTTGGCTCTGCTGTATCCATGGGCCCCATGACAAATTGTTATCCTGCTACTGCCACAGAAGGTTTCTACAGTATGTTCAATTAGCAGAAAGAAATTTAGTACCTGGGAATTTTTTGACCGCCAGAATTAAATACTACATTATATTCTATCATTCTACTGAGTCTTAATTTACAGCACTCGACTATTTATTTCAACATCTGGTTACTGATTTGCTCTTTTCACTTTGTCACAGATATGTCATACTTCTTAAGGCAACATGAAAACTAGTAATGCTGAATATCTGCTTAAAACTTCCCTCATCGCACAGAAATTTAGCACCTGATAGTTTCTAAGTCAATTAGAGTAGCATCTTCTTTGTTCACTATGGTGGACAAACTGATGAAAAGCTTACAAGGTCTAATTAATCACAGTCCTCTAAAGCTACTATGCCTTCTGCCAGCACCTTCTTAGGAGATTCAGCTGCAGTCAGGCTCAGAGATCAACATTTCCATAGAACTCAACCATTGCAATTATGGTAAAGGTAAAGGACCCCTGACAGTTAAGTCCAGTCGTGAACGACTCTGGGGTTGTGGCGCTCATGTCGCTTTACTGGCCGAGGGAGCCGGCGTACAGCATGACTAAGCCAGCATGACTAAGCCGCTTCTGGCGAACCAGAGCAGCGCACGGAAATGCCTTTTACCTTCCCGCTGGAGCGGTACCTATTTATCTACTTGTACTTTGATGTGCTTTCGAACTGCTAGGTTGGCAGGAGCTGGGACCGAACAACAGGAGCTCACCCCATTGCAGGGATTCGAACTGCTGACCTTCCGATTGGCAAGTCCTAGGCTCAGTGGTTTAGACCACAGCGCCACCTGCGTCCCTTGCAATGATGGTATTCAGGGCTAATTATTTTTAAAATGCATTGAGTATCATCACTGAATTGTTAGAATGCTGCCATAAACAAGCACTGAAATGTGCATAACACAATTTTTACTCATTCATTAGCCACCTGAAACATGTTACCAACACTTTTTCAAAGCATTGTAAGAGTAATTAATATACAGTACATGAAAGGATATTGAAACTGCACTCTGTAGTGTGGACTGATAATTCTAATTTGTGATAGGGATTTTGAACAGAGAGAAAGATAGGATGTCAGTATTTACTAATGTGTATTAACTAATGTGGAATAAAAAGAGTGAGATCTTGCAAATGTTCTCAGAGATACTTTATGCTAATTTAATATGGCACAGTGCGCTATATGAACAAACAAAAATCACCAGCAGTGAAATAACATCTGAAAAATGTTTTGAGCTGGCAAGACCCCATGACAGTCTTTCAAAACTCATAGATAATAGAGGATGGAAGCAATATTTTATCTGCCAGTAATGAGTATTTGGCAATATTACAAATACTGAACATTTAATTCAGGCTTTCAAGTGTAGAATATGTGATAGTTATACTAAGCATCAGTGGATCCCCTGCGGAACTAGAATTAAGCATCCTGCATCAAGTAAAAATGTTTCTATGCCCCTTCTACCAATCACAGGTCCCATGATTTAATTTTGGACTACCTGCAGTCTGATGTGACTTCAATTGCTGTTTTGTGCAGCTTGTTTTCTTTTTCATTTACTATTTCCTGAAATATATGCTTATCTACTACACAGATTGTCTTGCTTTCATCTGCCTATCAGTCAGTCTTGCAATGAGACAAATATCAGCTTCCATTCCAGGGGTAGAATCAGCTTTGAGGACGGCTGCATTTTCAACAGGACTATGACACAGAGGGAAAGGATTACCCCTACTGGCATAACCACAATCCTGATCCTAATTCCCAACCCCAGGCAGTCAGCTGTTTTTTAAAAAATAAAAACACGTTAAACACACTCAAACATTTATTTTATCAACTTGTCTGGCTCCATAGTTCTTTTTTTAAAATTCACTTTTTCCACTTGCTCAATTTTAGGTAAAAGTAAAGGGACCCCTGACCATTAGGTCCAGTTGTGGCCGACTCTGGGGTTGCGGCACTCATCTCGCTTTATTGGCCGAGGGAGCCGGCGTACAGCTTCCGGGTCATGTGGCCAGCATGACCAAGCCACTTCTGGCGAACCAGAGCAGCGCACGGAAACGCCGTTTACCTTCCCGCCGGAGCGGTACCTATTTATCTACTTGCACTTTGACGTCCTTTCGAACTGCTAGGTTTTACCCAGACATTATTTGTGTGGGGGGGGGGGTCCCCTGAAGTAGTACCTGAGGAGATCATAAGCAACCTATTTACACTTGACAGAAGCTGACAAATTTGTGTGCATATGTTCCCTAGGAAGCTGCCTTACACTGAAACTTACCACTGGCCTGTTTGACTCAATACTTGTCTATACGGACTGGCGGTGGCTTAGGCTGGTGACTTCCAAGCCCTACCTGCAGAGGCCCAGGATTGAAAACCTGGGATCTTCTGCATGCAAAGCAAGATGCACAACCACGGAGGCAGTGTATGGGGTTGCCCTACGTCCCAAATTTCCTGCCGGAAATACCGTCTAGGGGGGATTTTTGGCAAAATGCCTGGAATTTTGAAACAAAGCTCAACTTGGTTTTTCCTTTAAAAAAGCTCATCAACTGTGGCTACCCTAGTTGTGTACCATATATCATGGAGACCAAGCTTGTCATATTGTGCAAAGCCCATCCTGCAAAAATGCACACATTAACAGGCGCTTTCTCATGATGCAGATACTGTTCCCTGCATGGTCTTGGGCTGGCCCTTTGCCTTCGGATACTGCATTCTGCTAGGACAGTTTATCTCTCCCTAAATGAACTTCTGGCTACTTGTAGGTCTTGGAATCTGCTGGTAATTGCAAGTGTTACATAAACAAAGCCAATGGTTTTCTCGCAACATTCCATGACACTTTTCACATCTACTGCAGGATAATTTAAATTATGCTCTTCATTCTTCAATTAAAAAGTATGCCTGAAGGGGGCAGCCTTTCCCAAAACAACGTTTATCTCCAGTAATAATAAGAGGCCGCAAATGTCTATAGAAAGAGAGAAACGGTTTGTCCTCTCTATTCTGTTTTGTTATCAAATACTATGTCAAAAGAAAGAAATGTTCTACATATATATGATGATGATGATAAACTATTAATATTCATTACATTTATGAGTTGCTTTACATCGGAACAGTCTCAAAGCAACTAGAACAGAAATTCAAACTAATAAAAACCAAACAACAATGTTTAAAAACTGTAATGTCCATTCAAAGTGCTCATCCAACAGCAATAAGAAAATATCCTTCAAAGGATAATTACCACAAAATCAACAGAATGGCAATTAAAATGAAAGCAGTAAGGAAACCTCTCATATGATTTTCTTCTAGAAAAAGAACTATAATCAAAGTAGACTTTTTAAAATAGAATGGGGGGAAATTATTGACTATTTGAAAACATACTGTAAACAAATTAAAACATTAGCGGGACTGATATAAACATGTGCAGTAAGAGACAATTAAGAGGAAGATTCGGGAAAATTTGTTAATATATTTGAATTGGATATGCCATAATAAAAATATATGAAATAAGTAACCGCAGAAAGGAGCAGAGGAAGTCAAGGGGAATGTAATTTAGATTTGGAAAGATTTTGTTTTTCTTGTCAATACATTTGTAAAAGCTGAAAATGAAAAATACAATTATTATTTTTGAAAAAACAAAGAGGTAGACTCTTGCCTGTGAATATGTTGCAGTAATAGACAAGTTAAGCCTTTACTGGAAGGCACCGCAAACTAACATAGCTGCTCTTCAGGAAATGGTAAAATGTTTAACCAGAAAGTAACTGAACATCAAAGTATGTTCTAAACCTTTAGATAGCAACCATGTTCTCTTCTTTAAAATTCACCAGCAAAACCAAAATTACCACCTGTCAGTAGCAGTGACATTCGTATATGCTAGCTCAGTATTTGCTACATCCAGGTAAAAAATAGAGAAATAGAAAACAATATGTATGATGTGATTATATGTTACTTGTTGATCTTTTGAGAGTTTATACAGTGGTACCTTGGTTTACGAACTTACTCCGTTCTGGAAGTCCATTCTTAAACCAAAGTGTCTATAAACCAATCAAATATGGAGTTGCATCTGTGTTAGCTCACTGAAATCAATGAGATTAATTGTGGCCTTACCATAGTATCGGCTCAGTTTTGGATCATAACATATTGAGCAGATCTGCTGACTTGCAAAATTGTATACTGCATTGTCATCTACTGACCTCTTTAAAAAACATATTTTTATTTTCTACCTGTGTAGGTTACAACCTGCAGAAAGCACTAACAAACAATAGTTCAATAATCCTCTTTTAATACATATTTTAATCAGCTTTCAAAATTACCTGAATTCGTTTTTATGTATATCAAGTATTTTCCTCTCCAGCTTTTGGGATTGTTTGGGGAAAATCTTAAACTCACTGACATAATTGTCCAAGTGTTCATCAGGATCATAGTCACCAAACTCAGCTGCGCAGATAAAAATGCAAAGAAAGATTAGGGAAGAAGTACCAAATATGTGAGCAGTTAGCTAAACTGAATCCCTAGTCCCAAAAAATAAACTGGCAGTGAATTATTTGTTATTAATATATGAATAGACCTCCGCACATAGTATTGAGACACTGGTGCTTACCTTTAAAGCCCTATAGATTTGTGACTCAGGTATCTGAATTGTTCTTTCTGCTGTGCAAAGTTAATGTCTTTCAGAAAGCCTTTCTCTGGCAGTTTCAAATCTTAAGCAGATGGCTACTGAAGGGACGGCCTTTTTGGTTGTGGTGCCTTTAGAACCCTCTCCCCAAAGAGAAACAGAAAAAGCTACACACAGCCTGTTATTTCAGCTGCATATATAATTTGGATGGCTCCAGACTAAGCCTGTCAGGCCTAAATCCCACCGAAATTAATGGGACAAGTTAGTCCGCATGAGTTTTAATTTAGCTTTAAGCTTATCATTTCTTATTTTCTTTTAAATAATCTTATTGTTTTATTCTGTCAGAAATCTGCTTTGAGCTTTTATTTCAGCAAAACAGTATATCAGTTCCGTGAAAAATAAACAAACGAATGAATAATATCTAGCTGGCAGATAGGCAGTGGTTCCTGCAGTGGATGCCACTGCTTCCTGGTACAGTCGTACCTCGGGTTACAAACACCTTGGGTTACAAACACTTTGGGTTACAGACTCCGCTAACCCGGAAGTCGTACCCCGGGTTAAGAACTTTACCTCAGGATGAGAACAGAAATCGTGTGGCGGCGGCAGAGGGAGGCCCCATTAGCCAAAGTGGTACCTCAGTGGTTTCAGGTTAAGAACAGACCTCCGGAACAAATTAAGTTCTTAACCAGAGGTATCACTGTACTGGGATAGGGCGGGACAGTGTGAAATCGTAAGTGGTCGCCAGCGATGGCATCAGTCCCACCAACCTGGAGCTCCACCAGCTGCACTGCTGCCTTACTCCACCACGGCAAATGCAACACTGCCCTTGCCAGGAGGAGACTGCGCCCACATAAGGTAAAGGTAAAGGACCCCTGGACGGTTAAGTCCTGTCAAGAGCGACTATGGGGTTGCGGCGTTCATCTCGCTTTCTGGTCAAGGGAGCTAGTGTTTGTCCACAGACAGCTTTCTGGGTCATGTGGCCAGTGTGACTAAAGCGCTTCTGGTGCAACGGGACACCTTGACGGAAGCCAGAGCGCACGGAAACGCCGTTTACCTTCCCGCCGCAGACGTACCTATTTATCTACTTGCACTGGCGTGCTTTTGAACTGCTAGGTTGGCAGGAGCTGGGACAGAACAATGGGAGCTCACCCCGTCATGGGGATTCGAACCGCCGACCTTCCGATTGGCAAGCCCAAGAGGCTCAGTGGTTTATACCACAGCGCCACCCGCGTCTCTGCTCTCACATACACCCCCAGCAGCTGCTGCTATTGCTAACTAAGATCACATCAATTTCAATGGGACTAAACTAGGACTAACTAAATCTGGATCCAAACCAAATTAGTTTATAAAACTTTCATAAGGTTTTTGATATTGCAATATATATATCTGGTCGTGATGCTGAGAAAAGGTCTGAAGATGCTGTTGTCTTCACTTACCTTGGACAATGCATGCGCCCAGGAAGGCAGCGTCAGAAAACGAACACAGCAAGCGGCCATGGAAAATGTCTCTTTTGATTTGTAGGTATAAAAGGTACCTGCATGGTGTAAGGAAAAATACTATATATAACACACATAGAATCATAGAGTTGGATGGGACCCTATCTTATGAAGATTCTGTTTCTATATTTATTTTGCCTTTATTCTCATTTAATCAATGTACATCACAACATTAGCTAATGTAATTGGCCAGAGAGCCAATGCAGGAGTAAAAATCAGGTTGCTGGTACAAATATATTTTCTCCTTTCTACCAACTGGGCCATGTGTTGAAAAAGAAAGAATGACATTAAGCACGCTGCTTATGAACAAAGCTGAGTTGCAATATTTAATTTATACTCCTTTTATCACAGCTGTGACTTTAAAAGATTCCAATGTATTCTTGGTTCCTACAGAAGACTCTTAGGACAACAGCAAATGCATTCATTCCCCCCCCCCCCCCATGTATAAATCTACAGAGGGTGGTATTTTATTCAACGTAGACCAACTGGAATAAATGACTAGGCTGGGTTCATTAACTTCAGTGGGTCTACTCTTGAGTCAAACCATGCTCAGTGTTTCTGTTCCAGCCATCAGACTAAGGCATTCAAGTGGAAGTTTGCCATGCAATTCTAATCAAAATGCTAAGAAAAAGTGCAAGGAGAGAAAACACATTTTCCTATGTGGCTGGACCCCACTTCATGTTCAGGTATCATTTTCCATGACTTTTTTTTTTAACCAAAAGAAGGTGAATCTCGGGAGGCTGAATCTTAAATAAAAGACTAGGAGAGGGAAGGAATGGGCTGCTTGAATTTTTGCCCTCTGGCCATTTTCCAGCTCAGAATCATTCTCCCAGCTGCTCTCTTCTCTCCTTGTGGGAAAAGGTAGGGACATACGTATGTTTTTTCTCCACAAGCGGAAAAAGGGACTGTTTTGTGAGGGGAGTGGCTGGAAAGGCCAGGGTTAAGCAGCCTCCTTCTCTTAGTGGTCTTCTGCTCAAGATTGCTGCCTCCTGTGGAACACACAAGAAAATATATTCGCAACTGTGCGCCACATACATTTTTTGCATAGGTTATTAGAAAACTACATCCCTAGACTAGGATCTGAAGATCTGTGTAACTATTTCCACACACATACAGGGGAAGTTTTGGACTTTTGTTTCTCGACAAAACAACAACCACCCACACCCAGTCCTCTAGTAATTTGGATCCCAGCTCTACTCTGAAATCGTTCAAAAAGTTGTTTGGGAGTGGGGTCCAATAAGGAAGGTTACTGCAGAATTCATTATTGTTGTGCTTCGTTCATAATTGCCCTTTTTGTGGCATCTTCCTAATGTAATCTTTGGCCTGTCACAGTTCATTAAACTCCTTTGAAAAATCCACATTACATAAGTGCTAGTGGTTCTCGAGAGAGAAAATTTGTTCCACTATAGTGAACAGATACAAAAAATCTTACTTCACAAGGAAATGTGCTAAATAAGTCCACAGTATGATTATACTTTGAAGTACCACACTAGCCTCTAAATGAAGAGGGGGGAAAGTTTTAATAACACTTGCTAGTTGTGTAAATCAGTTTGCACTACCCTGGGAATTTGCTCTGGCTAAAGAGCACATTTGGGGAACTGTTTGCATTCTGGTGAGAACTGATACAAATTCCGCAGAGAGGAATTTAATGTTTTCATCTCAGTACATGCTACGCTGTTCTATACACAAGATACATTGGATTCCCCCCATCGCTATAAGTTGATGTTTTCAAAGGTTGAAAGAAAGTGTGAGATAATGCGTAAATAGGTTTTTAGGAAGAGATCAGTAGTGGTGACATAATCATTTAGTGTTGCCTGTTTCTGACTGACAGCATACAGTGTGTAGGTTTCCAAAACCAAATTCTTCTCAGATGACAGCTCATATTTGTATACAATTTGAACCATAAATTGGACAGTGCTGGATTAAAGTATCAGAAAGTATATTCATTCAGCATTTAATGCACTGCAAAACACAGTAGTGTGATGAGTATCTACATTTTATTAATAGTAGTAGTAGTAGTGCAGCTCATTTTGAAACATTAAAAATGCATATTATGAATATAATAAATGGAAAAACAACAACATAACTGAAGAAGTGTGCATGCACATGAAAGCTCATACTAATAACAAACTTAGTTGGTCTCTAAGGTGCTACTAGAAGGATTCTTTATATTTTGTTTCAACAACATATGTATAACATCTTATATGAATTGAATCTATTTGCATGAATTGCAGATTTTACCTCCAAAATAGACAGGAACAGCAGTCCAATCCTTTAACAGTTGCTTTCCATGTGCAATTAGCATGCAAAATGCATGGATTACTGTTTGTAGCGGGTCATTCATTGTAACTGCTTCTTCAACCTGCCGTTAGCTTTTAAAATCTTTTGTTGCTTCTCAGTAAGTAATTGCTTTGATGGCTATTATAACTGCATTTTGGATTCATTTTTATGTTTGCTGTACATTTTTCTAGCATCCATCGGATGAAGAGCAGTTTAGAAATGTTTTTCTTAATAATGATAATACTAGGCATGTATGCTGGTATTAATTTCCGAGTCCCAAATAAAAATGTAGTATACAAAGCAGACCCCTGTGTTAAAAGGTTTCCCTTGCTTATCTGACTGTTCCAAAATTTACTTTGCCAATGTCTCATCATTACGACTTTAGGGACAACTAGAAAGCTGGGAACAAAGAATTCTTCAGTAACAAACCCCAAAATAACATTCTCAAAAACTGATAGAAAACACTAGCTCTGTAAAGGATTTTGCACCCTTTAAGCTTCACTAGCAATGCTGCATACAGTGCAAAAAAAAGAGGAGAGAGAGAGAGATAAAAATTAAGGTGATTTTGCTTTTGCTAAATTTGTGACTTTACCATAGCTTTGCTCCCAGGTGTTTAACTATTTCCCCCATTGCTCAGTGAAAGATCTTTACAACCTATGGAGAAAAACACTTAATTGGCAATGTCAGCCAACAGAGCAAATTGCTACACACTGTGTGCTGTCAAAATAAACAAACATCATTTTCACACAGCCTCTCCCTAGGGTTGTCAATGTTTTCTTTTCCCAGACAGACTGACGTTATTTCAAATATTTATGCCCTTGACAAAAATAATTTATAATGCTTCCTGCCAATACGTTGTGTTGTATTTTTTATTTTTTTATAAACTACATTTTCATTTACGAATAATTTGAACTGCTCAAAATAAACAATTACCAGTTTGCAATGGGCAGCATCTAAAAAGATTCATCAACATGAAGGCCCCATGGGCATAGCCGGGGGGGGCAGGGGGGCAGCTGTCCCCCTTAGATCAAGTAAAACAATAGAAATACCTAACTAACTAACCAATCACATCAATTCTGTCCCCCCAACAAAAATCCTGGCTATGCCCATGAAAGGCACAGCAGAAAAATGAGAGTAAAATTAGGGTTCTCCGCTCACTGGCATGATGGAAATCTACTTGCGCAGTAAGACTTCTCCCCACCGCCCCACCCCAGTTACCCACACTTTGCCAAAATGTGTCTGGGGGTATCTCCCAGCCCTCTAGAGTACAGGAAGCATCTAACCCCTGTGCAAGCAGATCTCACCCTGTTTTTAGCGGGGAGAAATTAGGGATTGAAAGAGGTAGGGAAGCGCGACTTCCAGAGTTTCCCACTGCTTGGTGTCCTCCAAATATTTTGGAATACAATTCCCAGCAGACCCAGGTAGAGAGCCAGTGTGGTGTAGTGGTTAAGAGGGGTAGTCTCATAATCTGGGGAACCGGGTTCGCGTCTCCGCTCCTCCACATGCAGCTGCTGGGTGACCTTGGGCCAGTCACACTTCTCTGAATTCTCTCGGCCTCACTCACCTCACAGAGTGTTTGTTTTGGGGGAGGAAGGGAAAGGAGAATGTTAGCCGCTTTGAGACTCCTTAAGGGGAGTGAAAGGTGGGATATCAAATCCAAACTCTTCTCCTTCTTCTTCTTCACAAGTCTCATGGCTACAGCTCATGGGAGTGGTAAAAGTTCCATAAAACATCCCAGGAAGATCCCAGTCTGGGCAAGGCTTTTCTACCGCAAAGATCTACTGTTGCGTTTACTTAGCTCCATAATTTCAACTATAAAGCAAGTGTTCCCACGAAGCACAACTTGGTAAAAAAACCAAAACACAAAAAACAGTTCTCACCATGGCCATTTCATTTTGGCTTTTTGTTTCTGTTGGTGGCCACACTTTAACTATTCTTTGTTTTTTACTTTTTTATGGTGTTAGCACTTTCAGGGTTGTTCATAGAGGAAGCCAATAAAGATGTTGCAAGAAAATAAAACAATAAGTGAAGTAAAATTAATTGAAAACAAGAAGTTGGCATGCTGGTTAGTGGCAGGCTTGCTGCGGAACCTAGAGAAGCGGTCAGCAAACTTTTTCAGCAGGGGGTCAGTCCACTGTCCCTCAGACCTTGTGGGGGCTGGACTGAGGGACAGTGGACCGGACTATATTTTTTTGGGGGGGGAATGAACAAATTCCTATGCCCCACAAATAACCCAGAGATGCATTTCAAATAAAAGGACACATTCTACTCATGTAAAAACACCAGGCAGGCCCCACAAATAACCCAGAGATGCATTTTAAATAAAAGGAAACATTCTACTCATGTAAAAACACGCTGATTCCTGGATCATCTGCAGGCAGGATTTAGAAGGCGATTGGGCCACATCTGGCCCCTGGGCCTTAGCTTGCCTACCCATGACCTAGAGGTTTTATATCTATGCACACTGGAACTGTCCAGACCATCGTTCTTTTTTGAAACAGATGAATACCTCGAACTGTGGGTTGTATGCAACTATGTGATCCCCCTGGAGCAAGGGCTTCCACCTGTGTAATGGAGCTTCCTTGCCCTCTCCTCTCTCTGCAGCCCCCTCCCTTCTGCCCCAGAGAGTTGGGGGGAGCACACAGGGCACACAAGGAAAGGAGAGGAAGTCCCATTGCACAGGTGGGTGTCCTTGCCCCAACAGGATGAAACTATGAACATTTATGTGGGTGTGAAGCCTATTGAACCCAGTGGGACTTACATCTGAGTAAGTATGCCACAGATTAACCCTGAGGGATTTCAACAGCAGCATATCCCAAGAGGCCTGCTGGGCTAGAGGAGAAGAAAAGGAGCCCAGGAATCTAGCTTCACATCCCATTTTCTACCAGTGCCTCACCATCGAGTGCTTCATATAAACACTTTTACTCCATTACTAATCACCCAATTTTAGCTCCCAGAAGCAGTTTTTTAAATTTCCAGCGTATGAATGGACAATTTTAGTTAGCTAAAGTGTAGGTTAGCATATCATAGGTGATGATAGAGTTAGCCATGTTCCCAAAATATTGACTAAATGAACAGACAGGGATAAAAAAAAATACCTGGTGAGCTCTTCTTTAATCTTCAGTGGTTCATGTGGGTAGAATTTCACTCTAAAGCACATGGTATATGGTGGATGAGCTGAAACATTATAAAGAAAAAGCATGAGAAAAGCAGCATAAAACATGGCCTCTCTTGCACTGCAGGAAATGTTACCATTGGTTTCTCAGAATAGCTTGTGAGATGCAGTGCAGCAAATTAAGAAGAGAAACAAGCAAAAAGCAGATCTAATGTGTGATAAGGAAGGTCAAAGCATAAGCACAATATAGTCAGTCTAAACTAGAGAGGTGTACCATGCCATTTTTTAATTAAAAAAAGGAAGCCAGTGAAATTCCACCATAAAGATTTTTTTAAAATCCTAATTATTGGTTGTATCTGGGCTGGACCAGGGGCTGTGCAATGAGCCGTATATGGACAATGTGGTTTATAAACCATGTTCCTGTAGTCTGGAAACATTCAGTAGACAGAAAGTTCTGTTTTGTTGTGCAGAGGAGGACAGAAGGCTAGGCTCTCAGTACTTAGACAGGCCTTGCTACTCCAGAGATTTCAGATGATATTGTGCTAGTAATTACAGTGGTGCCCCGCAAGACGAATGCCTCGCAAGACGGAAAACCCGCTAGACGAAAGGGTTTTCCGTTTTGGAGGTGCTTCGCAGGACAAATTTGCTATGGGCTTGCTTCGCAAGATGAAAATGTCTTGCGATTCCTGGGGGTTTTTTCCGCTCCCCACCCCCTTTTTCTAAGGCACGAAGCTGCTAATAGCCTTTTAGCAGCTAATCCGCTAATCCCTTAAACCTTTAATAGCCGCTAATAGCCGCTAAACCGCTAATAGCGCTAATCCGCAAGACGAAAAAACCGCTAGACGAAGAGACTCACGGAACGGATTCTTTTCGTCTTGCGAGGCACCACTGTACTTGGCCCAGCGGCCTGTAGCACCTGAAAATTCACACACCAGTTTTGCAACTACATCATGAAATCAGGGGCACCAGCTCCTAGGGGCCGTGCCCTTTTGCACACACACACACACACACACACACCAATATTTTTGTGGCTTTGGGTGCCCCACCATGTACAAAAAGCGCAAAGGCGAATTGTGGAGCCGAGCATGGCGTGGCTCCAGTGGCCAGCTCCTTCTCCTCTTCCTGCTGCTGTGGAGAGGATGGAAGGTTGAAGCCCCCTCCCACTGGTGGCAGTGCCAGGAGGAGGAGGAGGCCACTGAAGACACATGGCTGCTGTGTTCAACTCCACTCCCAGCTCCGCGTGATGTCAGGACATTGACATCACACGTGACACCATGCACACAACATTGGCTCCCCCAATTGCCCTCACTAGCTGGCACCTCTGCCGATTTACCGTATTTTGCCGCCTCTAAGTTGCCCCCATGTATAAGATGCCCCTTATTTTGGGGGGCTCAGATTTAAGAAAATGGGGGGAGATGTATCTGTGTATAAAACACCCCCTCATTTTTAACATTAATTTTTAGGGGGGGGGAATCTAGTCTTATACACGGAAAAATACGGTACTTCATGTGTAGTGTAATCTAGACACGCAGGTAGAAAAGACATGGGAAATAAAAGACTGCTTGCATTATTTATTTATGTAATTGTCTTTAGTGGTGGAGAAGAATGTAGGTTGTGATGGAATGAGAAATACAAGGCACTTTCTCAAGCGGCAATAAAATTACTATTTGGCCTCCATCCAGCAGAGTGGAGATACAGCAAGAGCCTCTCAGCACTGGTGTCACTGTGTCTTACTGGGGGGGGGGGGGGCAAGGCAGTGATGAGGTTGGGGTTGTGCAGACACGCCTGTGGACCTCCGCTGGCACCCCCGCCACTATGCCCTCGCAGCCACATCCTCGCCAATGCCTCCCCTCCCCCACCTGGTAAGCAGCAGCTCCTGCATTTACAACATGCATGTTTGTTCAGAAGCAAGTCTCTGAATGAACGGGCACTGAATAAACTAGCAGGACTAGCAACATTATGGGTGCCACATAATACCTGTTCCACATTTGCAAAAAATCAATCCTCTGCATATTGACACCAGTCAGTGCCATTACTCTAGTCTTTCCCGGCGCCTGCTAAAATCGCTTTTGTTTAGACAAGCCTGCCCAGATATGCAGACTGTTTATATGTGTTTTCTGTTTTTGATTCATTCCTGATTCTTTAAAAACGTGTTAAATAGTTGTTTTGAACTGTTTTTACTGATAATGTTATTGCTTTATCCTCTTTGTAAACTGCCTTGAGATTTTATTATATTTACTTGATCTTGGAAACTTGTGGCTTCTTGTTCCCAGAAACTGGTACAGTCTTATAATGTAATCCTAAGCATGCATACTCAAAAGTCTTGTTGCATTCAGTGGAGAAAATGTATGTAGGAGGACTGCAATTTTATATCTACTTTATTCCATATACCGTAAGCCTCACTCAACACAGTGGAGACTGAATAAGCATTCATAATAGGATTGTGCTATTAATTAGATATATTATCTGTCAAGCCATCCCTCACCATAATAAAACACAACATCCAGGCTCTTCTCATAGGGGCAAAGCTTCTTCTTTTATTCTTTTGTATTTTTATGTTTCACTGTGATATGCATCATATGCATTCTATGAAGAAACTGTAAGTCTTAAATACATTGACAGTCAAACAATGATTGTGTGGGTCAATATGGCATCATTACACATAATTTAAAAACCAGTTAAGCAGCTCTTGTGAAACCAGCAATGTTTTTTATGAAGTTCTCAGTTTCATCTTTTGAGGACCTGACTCACTGTTATGAAGCAAATAATTGACAAATTATAAAATGGACAATGGAGGAGGGTTAAGGAAAAACAGTGCAAAGCGGGGAGGGTGGGAAGCAGAGTGTGAACGTCAGCCGCAAATGGATAAATAAGATGAAGGAAGCAAGTGGCTGAAGAAAGAAAGAACAATGTAATATATTCAGACTGTTGTGTAAATTTTAATTCATTTTGCTAGCTCAGTTCATTAGGTACAGAAATACTGTTATGTACTGAAGTTCTCACCTTGGGCCAGCAGGGGGATACTGTAGATAGTTATGCAAATAAGGGATCAAAAGTGACGTTCAGTGATTGGATAGTTTTAGAAAATTGTTACAGTTACATTGTACTGGAGCTCTACATAAGCAGGCTGACTGAACCCTTCAGTTCAGTTCTGTCTTGGCCTGTGAATAAACAAGAGCTGTTTGAAGAATCGCTGTGCCGTCTGATATGTTCACCCACAACTTAACAAATACGACAGTATGTTTTGGATCACTGGTTTCCTTGGTATTGGCCAAGGATACCTCAATGTGTGAATATCCATGTTACTTGATCCTAACCCAGGTCTAAGACTATTAAAGTGTATGGAAAGACTCATCTGGTTTTAAGAACCAGCTCCGAGCTGTCAATGAAAAATCACTTTCTGCCAAGGGTTCACTTGTAAAGGGCAAGTCACTATATTTTTGAAGTGTTATAAACTACTGGGAGGAGAGAAGTGGACAGGTTAGTGGTATCGGGATCTTAGGTACAACAATCCTCTCTCTGACCCTGTATCCCTTGCAATAAACATTATCTGGACTTTGCAAACATGGCAGATCCTTTAACACTCAACACATGACATCAGAATCACTCTTGCGTATTTTTAATCTCTCTATTCTCACAGTAAGGATCATTTCCTCGGAAATTCCTTATACAGAAGGAAGGGAGGGGAAGGGAAGGAGGGAGAGGGTGTTGATTTCCTTTCACATTTCTGTTGTTTTTTTTAAAAAAAATATTTATTAGAAGTTTAAAAGTTACACAAAAAAGAAAAACAAAGAGAAAAAAGGAATAAAAAGTTACATAGAAAAAAGCAAAAAACCACAATACATCAAAACACAAGAAAAAAACCAATACATCAAAAAAACCCACAATACATCAAAATCCTTATCTTTCATTAACTTATTTCCTCGACCTCCTCACACCTCCCATTTTTTCCCCCCAGTTGTTAATTATATCAGCAAATCCTTTCCGTCTTTCACTGCTTTCTATCTTTTAGTTACCTTAATTTATTTTTACCTTATCTTATCATCAAAACCTTAAAATTTATTTATACTTAACTCCTTATAATATTTCTACTAAATATTTCTACTAAATATTTCTACTAAAGTCATGTAATTTCATTCCAACATTTCCTAACATTCATTAATTTTACAATATTTCTCTAAATAGATTTTTAATTTTTTCCCCCCAAACTTCTTCCACCAACTCTTCTCCCTGGTCTCGGATTCTGTCAGTCCTTTCTATCAGTTCTACATAGCCCAACGATTTCCTTTCACATTTCTGAAGCTCTTTTCCACAGTCTGCATGTTAAATTGACTCTAATCATTAACTTGTAATTCAAAAGCATAATAATATTTACTAGAACAAATACTCTCACACATATCTTGGTGTATAGTAGCATCTCAGACACATTCAACAATATTTAGTAAACTACGTTCCCAAGAAGGCATATATAGTGCCAACATTTTAGTATTTTAGAATATTTATGTTTCGGTTTGCTCTTTAGTTTACAGGTTTTCATTTGTTTTTGCCTATTTTCGTTTTGGAAAAAGCTGTCAATTGAACAGAAATTTAGTAAGTCATAAGAGCCAGAGGAAATTAAACTCAAGCTGTACTCTATCATATCAACCCCTGGGGATTGTGGACCACATGATCATGTTCAGCACGGTAAGATCAGTGCAACAGGTAACATGATAGAGGTTTTATAGTTTTATGCAAATTCAATGGATGATTTTTGTTTAATTTTGTTTTGTTTTTAAAAAACCTGGGACAGGTAAGGCCAAGCACACATCTGCAAGAATGAGGAAATGAGGTAATGAAGCGGTGTGGTGAAATTTTGCAGAAAGGCATTGTTGGGAAAGCTAAAGTTTCCATTGGATTCTGTCAGGGAACAGCCATCGGTTCAGGAGGGAGAGAGGAAAAGCCGGATGGATTACAGAGCCCCCAAAGATCGTGGGAAGCAGCTCCTCCTCAGCGGAGGAGAGTAACCACGCCTCCAGTGGAGAGGAGCTTCAGGGCTCGGAGGAGGCGAGGCGGTGCCAGGACACCTTGCCTGGGCAAAGCGGGGAAGAGAGGGGTCCTCCGTTACCCAAGCCCTCCTTGCACAGTAAGCTTTCACGCCGAGAAGGGAAATTGGTCGTCAAGAAATTGGGCTTCAAGAAATTACTTTGCTGGGGAAAGTTTAAGGACCGCCCACTCACGGATTCTGCCAGCCTGTCCAGGCTCTGGTGCTCTGGACAGATAAAGTTTATTTTTGCATCAAAAGCAAGGCTTCACAGCCAAGCAGGCAGGTATTTGCCTGCTTGCTCTCAAGCAACCCCTTGGAACCTTTACAGATTCTCAGTTTTAGCAGATGAATATTTCTGACCTAGAAAAACCATCTTGAGGTGTAAGATTTATAGAAGAAAATGGTGGGAATACATAATGAATCATTGAGCTCATTTCAATCTCAAACCAAACTGCTGTAGACATACCAAATACAATATTATCTGCTTGTTCTAATTTTTGGAGTAGATTGCAATAAGCTAGTTGGACAAGGATATGATGGTTATTCAATCATGGCGGGAAAAGAAGGTGGAATTCAAGCACAAATCAGGACACTCAATCCTCAGGCAACCTTTGTCCACTGCTCATCCCATAGACTTAATCTAACTGTAAATTATCTGAATAGTGTAATCATGTGTGTAATACAGTTGGCACAATTAGAGCCATTATAAAGTTTTTTTCCCATTAGAGCATCTAAAGATGACATCCAAAACCTAACGTACCAATGAAATGTGAAACATGGTAGACTCAACGATACACAAGTACCCCTATGTTTGCATAAAGTTACCCAAGTGTTGTCTTGCATATCAAACAATAAGCAGGATCAAGCAATGCCAAGACAAGACAACTTTTGTACCACTTATTGTGTGCATCATGGACATCAAATTTAATTGTTCATCTTGTGACCATAAAGACTCTCCTCCCCAAAGGGAGGGGAGTGGTTGTGGACGGGAGCTCCGACCCCGCCCACGCAGGGGCGGGAGCCCCTGCCTCTTCCTACTCACCTGGCCGGCGCCACACGCCCAGGAGGCGGCTCCCACCTGGAGCCGCCCGTAAGGGGGCGGGCCGAACCTGGAATATATGCTGGGGCCGGCCCCTTCCTCAGCCTCTTTCTTCGCAGCCGCTTCGAGAGTCAGCAGCTAGGAGTCATCACAGCCATCACAGGGAAGAGCCACGAGGTTTGGAGTTGGGGGGTCTGTGTGTGTGGAGGCTTGCCTTTTAACTTTAGGAGGCTTGCGTGCGCTCATTGCTTTACTGCTTTTAAAAATCCAGGTTTGCCTTGCTGTGTCCTCCTTTTTCCATGTAAAAACCTACATTTAACCTTCCATTTCCCCCCTCTCCTTGATTTGTTTGTGCTGTCTAAGTGCGAATTACCTTTCTTAAGCTGCAGCTTGCTCCCTTGCCCAGCACATGCCCCCGGTGAGGTCTGAGTGTGAGTGTGGCTCCATCTTTCTTTCTCCCTTGTCTCCTCGATTGTCTTCCCTCCCTACTATTGCTTGGTAGCTGAGCTGTGCGTCTTATTTTAATTTTTGGCCAGGGTGCTTGTACATTTCCCCTCTATTGCCCTTGCCTGTCCAATCGCATGGCTGGTCCGGGTGACTGCATGGTGCTGATAATGCCAAGGTTGCAAGTTTGATCCCTGTATGGGACAGCTGAATATTTCTGCATTGCCTGGGTTGGACTAAATGATCCTCAGGGTTCCTTTTCCTGTTCCTCTCTAATTTTAAGTTGTGTGTGTGTGCTTGCAGCGTGTGTTGGTGCCTGCCGTTTATTGATTTATTACTCTTCTAGCGTGGGTTTAATTAATTTACCCTGCCATCCCTTCCATTGGTACCACTTAAATCGGGAGCCCCCCTGTAAATTTTAAAGGCGGCCGGGGCTTGGGAAAGACTGTGCGCTTAAACCTCACCCCTCTTGGTTTCTCTAAGCCACCCCCCCCCCTTCGCTTGATGTTTGGGGGATAGAAATAAGGCAGGGCTTGGGGTGGACAATTCAGGGTTTCTGATCGGGGAACCATTCCTCAGCACTGCATGTTCATACGTTTAGAACCTTTGAAGGTGTGCCTTTGCCTGGTTCTTGTCATTGGCTTCACTTGCCAGTACAGGCTCCCTAAAGAAAACCACTTTTAAACAACAACAACAACAACAACAACAACAACAAAGGTTACGGCTTATGGTACCTTAATGAAAAGTCCAGGTTAATACACTGTTTATATTTCCACTTCATTTTGGCTCACTGTACAGGATAGCTATTTTTCCTTTTCTTCAAAAAGATTTTCCTTGCCCGGCATGTTCATTTTCCCTCCACCCCTCCTCCCTCCCAACTCTCCCCCCCCCACTTTCCTTCTCTGCCCCCCACCCCTCCTCCCTCCCTACACCCCTCCCCTTGCAGGAGATACATTGGTCTTTGGAGTTTCCTTTGCTTCTTGCCTGAGTAATCACAGTTGCCAGACAGGTTTTTCAACTGCTGGGGCAGGCTTGATTGCTCTCTGAGTGACCAGCATTTTGGGAGGCATTGTCTTTATGCACCTGGCAGTTCAGCAGCTCTAGTTGCATTGTCAGTTTAACTAACCAGCAGTTTGACCAATTACAGTCTTTTGTCTGTTTAAGCACCCTTATTTCCCTCAACTGGTCTTGAGCCGACCTTGTGGGCAAAGATTTACTTTCCTTTGTTGGGCAAAGTTTCCTTTGTTTGATAAAGTTTCTCCAGCATGGCCGCTGGTGTGGAATCTTATTGATTTCCTTTGTCTTATTTTGGCTGCAGCTTTTGAGCATCTCCTTGTGAGCAGTTATTTTCAATTCTGTTTGATTACTTGGCATTGCTTTGCGCCTAGATTTGCCTATCATTTAAAAGGGGCAACTTAAGAGCCTGGATAGCTCAACTGGTTGGAGCATAATGCTGATAATGCCAAGGTTGCTGGTTATTGTTCATTTTGTCAGCATTTACGCGGAGCAATTGATAATAGTAATTCCTACTCATAGCTATAAATCCATTGGCTATTAATTGAGATACTATTGATTAATAGTTAATTCATCAACAGTGCTCCGAACTTTATTGATGCACAATAATTGTTTACTAACATTTATTTACAGTCAAGTTATTAATTGATTGGTGATATTAATACTAATTAAAAAAATAACAACAACAATAATGAAATAAAATAATAAATAAAATAAATTTGAAAAATAAATAATAATAATAATAATAAATAAATATAAATATAAATATAATAATAATAATAATAATAATTAATAATTAATAATTAATAATTAATAATTAATAATTAATAATTAATAATTAATAATTAATAATTAATAATGTTAAATAAATAAATAAATGAAAATTAAATTTAAAATAAAATAAAGTAATTAGTGACAAAATAAATAGCATTTTGCTAGTGCACAGAGCAGCTCATGGCGCCCAAGAAGAAGCGCACGGGTGCAGCACCAGCACACACTGCTGCTGGCGACCGTCATAATAATAAAACCAAAACCCATTTCGCATTTCCTCAATGCCTTCAGATCATTCATTGTTGACTATGAGCAGCGCTTTCTCTTAGCTATTCTTTAGTTCTATTTGCCTTGCGTTTCTTACTTCCTTGTTTCGCAAACCAGTTCCAGCCTTTAAACAACCCAGGCGCAGGCCCAAGCCCTCAGTCAGGAACGGCGGCTGTGCAAACTAGGTCTCGGGCTTGCTCGGTGACGACTTTCAGAACCGCATCAGGGCGCCTGTGTGGTGGCTGCCGGCCCGTATCAATAACCCGGTGGCTTCCAGTTCTTCTAGTTCTTTGCAGAATAAGCAGCCCAGGGTCTAGCTTCCAGAATCAGGCACCTCATCAGTCGGTGATGACGAGTCAGAATGGCTTACGCCCTTCATGTCGAGAAGAAGCCATCAGAGGTGTATCGCACTGGAAAGCTGGACCTTAGAAGGACTTAAAACGTAAGGTGTGCGGGTAATTCAATAAAGGGCAATGCCAATGTGCAGGGGCTCACCCAGCCACAGTGTGTTACAAAGGGAAGCGGCTCTTTCGGGGAGGTCGGGGCTTTCACCACTCTAGTTCCAGATGAACCCCCGCAGCAGGGAACCATCGATAAAGTCCTTCTGGGTCTAGCATTTTCTCAAATTCAGCTTTCTCCTCTCCTCAACCACTTGTCTATCCATCCGGACGGAAGTGCAGCATCCTATCTTTGGAAGGGTTTCTCAGAGGGTTAGAATCCTAGTAGTTGGCTCCTTAACCGCGAAGGACTCTACTAATCAGAAGTCAGTAAGGGAAAGGACGCTCGCCCCGCCCCATGGGTAGCTAGCCCCACCCCACCATGTGTGCCACTCTGGGTGCCAGAGCAGCTACCTCTGCCTCTGGAGTCACACTATGGCATACACTATGGGATGAACCCAACAGGGCCACCACTTAGCCCCTGCTTGGTCTCCAGACAGAGACACCCCTTCCCAGACCCACCCCCCTTTTGAGATTATTAGGCTACCAAATGTATCATTCCATAACACCTCATACAGGAATTATTTTTTCCTGGGGAACCTGCCTTTTCGCCCAGATCAACTACAAGAGCAGGACCACAGCTTTAACAAAATGACAGCCCAAACAGAAAGACACATGGGAGCAATGGTACTGCTTTGAAGTGTTCCAGATCCATTCCCTGTTCTCCCAATGAGCAGGGCAGCTGTGGGCAAAATTGCAAAGAAGTACAATAATGATTTAGTCCTCAGTCCTAGAATCTAGTAAGCCTTTAAGCCCAACAGTCGGAATCGCATAATTTCAGTCCGTTAACCATATTAGGGAACATGTATAGTTAGTAAACAAATTGCTAGTTTTGTGAGAAATAACACTGAAGTGGATAACGCTTTGGCTAAGAGCTCACCTTTGGCAATCTTCTAGAACATGTTGCATATGTAGCAGTTATTTCTAGCTAGAGTGAAACTGAAACCTGACATTTACAGTATCAAAACAACAACAACAACAACAGCAACAACAACAACAACAACAAAAACCCTTCCCAAACCTGCATATAAACCTTGGGCAACGTGCCGAAGAAGAATCCCAGGGAATTTCGGCTCATTCACAATTTATCCTATCCGAAGGGCGGCTTAGTAAATGACGCCATTCCACCAGAGTTATGCTCGGTGAAGTATGCCACCTTCGATCACACGGTTAAATTGATCAGGAGTTTTGGTCAAGGGGCGCTTTTGGCGCAGTGTGATATTGAATCGGCTTTCCGCCTTTTGCCGGTGCATATTTCAAGGTAAATATTATGTGGATAAGGCCATGCCAATGGGCTGCTCTGTAGCCTGTTCGGCTTTCGAAACATTTAGCACCTTTTTGGATTGGGCCTTAAGATTTAAAACAAATTCCATTGGGGTTACGCACTATTTGGACGACTTTCTCTTCGTGGGGAGGTCCGGCTCCGGGGAATGCACCTCACTGCTGGAGGCCTTTTCGGCCTTGGTGCAGTACCTGTAGGGGGGTTTCCCCAGGGCGCCCCTTCTGCGCTCGGCTGGCCAGACTATCAGCGGGCCTCAAGTACCCGCATCAGAGGGTCCGACTTCCCATGTCAATCAAGTCAGACTTGGAGGTTTGGGCTATGTTTCTGGAGCGCTACAATGGGGTCTCCTTGTGGCAGGATGTTATTAATCTGTCCTCAGACTTCCAGGTCCAATCCGACGCAGCAGGATCCTTAGGCTTCGGCATGTATTTCAGGGGTCGTTGGTGCGCTCAGCAGTGGCCGGCGAGCTGGCAGGGTACCGCCATCACTCGTGACCTTACTTTTCTCGAGTTCTTCCCTATAGCAGTAGCGGTACACATCTGGACAGAGGAGTTCCGAAATCGCCGGGTGTGCTTCAGATCTGATAATCAGGCAGGCAATCATCAAAAACGATGTCCCACTTCTGGTCGCTAGCACCTGGAGCTCAACTGTTGCCCAAACCCTTTCCGGAGCACCTGTGCAGCGTTGGAGACGCAAAGTGATCAAGGGAGTATTAGCGTCTATCGCGCCTTCCACTCTTAGGTCCTACAAGAAGGCCTGGTGCAATTTCCTGGGCTTTAGGGTCAGGGTATCCGGGCAACCTGCTAGCGTGCCACCCACCACTGATGACGTCTTAGAATACTTAGCCCACCTGGACGACTTGGGGCGAGCATCTAAAACCTTTAAAATACATACGGCCGCCATCAGTTTTTTCGCCAAAGCGACATTGGCCTCTGACCCTTGCTGTGACTTTCTAGTTCGTAGAGCAATAGAGGGATGGGGTTGATCGCAACCGTCCAGAGCTAGGGGCCGCAAACCAATCTCATATGGGCTGCTCTGCCAGATACGGAAAAGCTAAGGTCGGTTTGTTGGTCCAAGTTCGAGGCCAGACTCTTTTCAGCGGCCTTTGCCATCGCCTTTTCCGGCGCCCTCCGGGTGGGCGAGGTGGTGGTTGAGGCAGCTGGAAATGGGTCTGGCTGCGGGCTCCTGATGGAGGACGTCCACTTGTCTGAGGCAGGCATGACAGTCCGGATACGTCAGTCAAAGACGGATCAGGCTGGCAGGGGAGTCCTAATAAAGCTTACAGCATCAGTCAAGGATACCAGGCGTTTCCTCCGCCTGCGCCCTCCCGGTCCCGGTCCACTTCTAGTCCACGAGGACGGGTCTCCTCTGTTGAGGCACCAGTTCTCTAGGGTGCTCCGCAAGGCCATTGACGCGTGCGGTTTACCATCACAGGATTACGCGGCGCATTCATTTAGGATCGGTGCCGCCACGACAGCCGCGTGCTTGGGGCTGCCTGCTGATAGAATTAAGGAATTGGGCCGCTGGAAGTCTAACGCTTATAAAACTTACATACGTTAATTTGGGCCTATTTCTTCTCCCCGCTTACCCCTTTTTCTCTCTCCTTCATTTTCATAGTGGCTCTCAGGAAGACCGTGTGGATTTGTGGCCACAGTATTGTCCACTGGGCCCACAAGAGGGCTGTCAGCCGGGGCCTCACCGCCAACCTGGGCTTGCACCCAGGAGTACGTGTATATTGGTACACCAGAAGAGGCATGCTCTGGCAGGAGCTTATGCCCTTGCTGAGGGCGAAGGTGGCAGCATTCGGCCCCCCCGACATTATGATCATTCAGTTGGGCGAGAATGATCTTGTGAGCAGAAAAAGCGTGGACTTATCTTGGGCCATAAGGTCTGATATCGATGAAATCGCGGCTTTGTGCCCCGGAACGACGTTGTTTTGGTCATCCCTCCTGAAAAGAACTGTTTGGCGCGGTGCGCAGAGTTGTATGGCCATTGAAAGATCCAGGAAAGTCCTGAACCGGGCCGTGTCCCGCTGGGTGCGCTTTTTGTATGGCCAAGTTATCAGTCATGACCGCATCCGGATTGGCGATGGCGCCTTATACCGGGATGACGGGGTTCACCTCACGGATAAGGGGAATGACTTATGGTTGGACAGCGTAATCAGGAGTGTTAGGGATTGGTTACGGCTTTGAGGGTATTGGCGGCGAGCCTTTTCGGCTCGGGTGGCGGTTAGGCATTGGATTTGGGTGTTATGCTGTGTGGGAAGGCTAGGTGTGGCCATCGCCTACGCCTTCGATTTGGGTATTCCGTTAAAGGAATCCGGCGGTCGTGTATTCTGTCCGATGCCTGCTTGGCTGGAGGCCATGGCACGACCCCGGTGACATCAGGGGTGAGCCTATAGTTGGATAGGCATCAACTGGCTCCGTCTACCCTACTGATGATTCAACCCCTCTGCTGTGGTCATCCAATGCCTAAGCCAATACCTTTGCATTGCAGTAACCAATAAAGTTGTGGCCTTTTCCTTGCCCATAAACCTTATACCACGCGTCCTTGTGTGTTTATTTCCACCTCACGGGGGTCGGGGGTCCTCGAACCACAAGCAAATATTCTTCAATGCTAGAACCAGACATCCAAGCGCAGTAATCTGTTCAGTTAGATGTAATAGAAATGAAAGCACATACATAACCATTTTGGGGAATAATGGAACAGCACAGGGAAGCTAAAGAGGAGACATTTAGCACAATAACAGAGAAACTGACCGATGAAGTGAATGTAGAACTTAAAGCGCTTGGACAAACCAAACAACAGAAAAAGCCATGCAAAATATCCCAGCCAATCCACAGAAGAGTTCTACCATTCCATCTACATTCCCTAATTGGATTCACTTATCACCTCACTGAGAACTTGTTTCAGTGATGAAATGATGAAAACCAACCAACTCACAGTTTACTGAAACTATTTCCATCTTACCTCTACCACACTGTAGAAAAAAACTTTCAAGCCCATGTCAATTTTAAAAAACTGAAAGCTTTGAGGATGAATCTGTTACTTGGCATGAGTTGTGGGCAAAAAGGCATACCAAAGATATTAAAATACTTTAGCTATATTATATTACTATAATATAGAGTGTTTGCCCAGCACTGTGGGTAAGGCACTAAAAAGACCTATCAATTTCGTTTGTCCATTCAACAACAGTAATGTAGGATCCTAAAACAAAACAAAACAAAAACAAAAACTCTAAGGCTGAATTTCACACCTTTTAAACAGAATATGCCTTGGCTTTGGTGAATGCCAGGCATAAGAGCTGAAAGCAGTCAGGCTTTTTTGTTAATGTTTGCCCATCCATAATGTCAGGGAACTGCCATCAGAGCTGGAGGCGGAGAGAAGGCTCCAGAGGGATGCCGGAGAGGGTCCCAGTAGGGAGAGAGGCAGCCCATCTGCTGGGGAAGGAAATCAGCGTAACACCAGTGGAGAAGGGGGGCAGATGGGGGAATCGGAGAGGTGGCTCCAGGACTCCTCGCTGGAGACCAGCGGAGAAAGTACGAGTACTCCGCTGCCCACACCCTCTTTGCGCAGAAGACTTCCACGCAGGGAGAGTAGGAGAAGACTGGGCGTCAAACAGCTTTTATGCTGGAAGAGGTTCAAGAAACGCCCACTGACGGATTCTGCCAGCGACTGAGGCAGCCGCGAAACTTGATGCTGTCCAGACAGAAAGGGTTCAACCAGTTAACCTAGCCAGGAGTGGCGGCAACTTACGCACGAGCAACCCCTAGAACCATTACACATAACATAAAGAGAAATATAATACACTCTTTAAACAAAAACTGGAGTCTTCAGGGGTCTTGACCAGAACAGGCAATAACCTTTTCTATAAATTTCTCACTGGGATAGCCTTTTCTCTATGGACACTCAACAAACACAAGCCATTGTCGAACATGGCCTTGTCTTCAACCTGCTAAAAGTGCTAAAGGATCATTCAATTGTGCGTGTTGTAACTAGGACGGAAAGTGCTGCAAGGATTGCCATGTTAATAGCAGGGGACAATAGTCCAATAGTTCAGTAGTCCTATTGCATATGTTTAGTGGACTTCATTATCAAGGTTTTGCAATTTTTTAATGCGGCACTGTGGCACAAGACTATGGAACAATAAACAAAGGTTAGTGACTCATGAGAAAAACAGCACTGGCCAGTAAATTACACACACATGCACAATGCAACAGACCATTTGCCTAGCAGTCACTCAAAGAACTGAAAAGGAAAACTGGAACAGGAAAAGAAAAATAAGATGTCATTTTGGTTAAAGTATTCTCATGCAAAAGAAGCATAAATAATCAAGTTTATTGTAGCAGTGAGTCCTTCCTTTCAGAACAGCCTTTTTATCTGTCAGATAAGGCCCAGCTGGTACACTGGAGGGCCCAAGATTTGTCACAGGCTTCCCTGTCATCTGAGGCACAGCTCTTTTGCTGAAATGGATTCATAATCATAATCGTTTAAAAGGATTTTACACACCATGCCATGAATTCAGTGCAGCATCTTTAAAGTGATGCTAATAACTCGCTGGCTTACGCACCAAGAGTATTCAAGAGACAAAGGGAAGGGAAAGATAAAAGCTTCCTATAAGATGCCGATGTCAGGGCCCCCTCCGCTCTGCCAAGAACTGGCATGGCTTAGTAGCCCCAGACGGAAGAGGAGGAAGACGAAGGAGCAGATGGAGGGCTGGGAGGATGAAGGAAGGTATCAGAGAGGGGGAAGCAGATCTGGTAACTCTCTCCATCTCCCCTTCTGTGGAGTGCAGAGCCTCATCAGGGAGAAAGGAGAACTTCAGCCAGGGAGAGATGCTGAACCAAAGGAGGGAGTGGCAAAACTGGAGGCAGAAAGGCAGGAAATTTTTATCTCCAAGAATCAGGCATCACCTTCGTAGGTGGGCTCAGACCCAGGGCAGATCCACAGGGTGAGAGAGTCTTGTGAGTGAGCTCCTCCTGCCTCATCTTTAAAAGCTTTCTGGAAGGGCTGTGTCAGCTATCAGGACATCTTTGTAATTTCCATTCAGATAACTGAATGGAAGAACCTCTTGTCTTGCTCTTGTACCTTGGAGTCTTGACTTCTGGCCCTTGCACTTGCTGCTGAGCATGTACCGCTATTACCCCAAATAAAGATCTCTTCCTTACTCTCAAGTAAGAGTCACTGCAATTGTATTTTGGGATGGGAGCCTGACAGCCATACACAAACTGTTAATGGGAAGGAATCCTATGTACAAGGGCCCCACACATTAGAGGGGTTCGTAATATGTTCAACAGAATTGAATTGCCACTGAATATGAAAAAAGGATATGAATTTGACCATCCCATAAAGCTTGAATATTCTCTGACCCAGGGCCATTTTTCAGCCGGGTTCACCAGTACTTGGAAGGATATTCTCCCATTTCACATGTCTGTTAAACTCTATTCTCTTTGCTACAGACAGTGGCATTTATTAATCAGTTTGCTTATTTAACTTCACTCTTGCTTCTCCTTCAGAATGCTAAGAGCAGATTTCACAAGTTTCTTTGTGGGGGGGGGGGTGACCTAGAGACTGATAACATCTATTCACACTTAATTTCAACAAATTATAGCTAATCAAACAGAATTCATGAAAGCCACTAAAAACAAAAAACCTTCTTTAAAAGAAAGTTCATCGTACTGTACTAGAAGGCCATCAGGAAAATTGTGGGCAGACACCCCCCCCCCCGTATAATGGATATATGTGACACATTGACCTTCTTATGTTGCCTATGTCTCTTGTGCATCTTGTTTTAAAATTATGAGTTTAAAATTATACCTTTAACTTTTTAAGGAAATGAGGAGAGCATTGAAGACTTCCCTGGACAACTAAAAATATATAGTGCAATTCTATATGACGCAGGTGGTGCTGTGGTCTAAACCACAGAGCCTAGGACTTGCCAATCGGAAGGTATGCAGTTCAAAACCCCACGACGGGGTGAGCTCCCGTTGCTCGGTCCCTGCTCCTGCCAACCTAGCAGTTTGAAAGCGTCAAAGTGCAAGTAGATAAATAGGTACTGCTCCAGTGGGAACGTAAATGATGTTTCCGTGTGCTGCTCTGGTTCGCCAGAAGCAGCTTAGTCATGCTGGCCACATGACCCAGAAGCTGTCTCTGGACAAACGCCGGTTCCCTCGGCCTATACAGCGAGATGAGCGCTGCAACCCCAGAGTCATCCGCGACTGGACCTAATGGTCGGGGTACCTTTACCTTTACCTTAGTGAGTATAAGATTGCAACCTCAATTTTATTCATTCAGATATGCATGTCTAAATTCTGCCATACACTGCTAGCTGCTGAATCACTTATGCTTGTATTGAAAATGTACAATGCTACTAAAAGGACAGAACTTCCCTCCTTTTCATAAATTAACCATGTTGACAACAACCTACATAAGTAAAACAAGCAACAGATCTCACTATCTAAAGTCAAGTTTTCAGATACTGCAAACTGAGCTTTCGTCTCAGGCATCATATCAAATCATTAACAAATGACAGTAGTTGCGGCCATTTAGGAAGGAAGGAAGGAAGGAAGGAAGGAAGGAAGGAAGGAAGGAAGCATTTAAACAGAATCACATAACTTTTACCCTTTACAACAGGCTTCCTCAAACTCGGCCCTCCAGATGTCTTGGGACTACAACTCCCATCATCCCTAGCTAACAGGACCAGTGGTCAGGGATGATGGGAATTGTAGTTTCAAAACATCTGGAGGGCCGAATTTGAGGAAGCCTGCTTTACAATCTACAACACAATCCTATATACCTTCACCGGCCTGCTGTCTTCCAGATGTTTTGGACTGGAACATAAGAGCCTGCTAGATCAGGCAGCAGCCTGTCTAATCCCACATCCCATTCTCACAGTGACCAATCAGATGATTTTAGGAAGCTACACCTTTGGGGCTAGACCAGAAACTACATAGCTCTTTCTTGAAACTGGACAATATGTCCCAGTGAGTGCCTTTTAGGACTTGCATAAAGTTTGTGAATAACCAAAACAAAAGGGTAGGAATATGGCGCTCATTTCTTTATTTTACTCAACACTTCACAGCTCTCTCTGAATGAATTGAGGTGCTTCTTTGGGTCGGGGTTCAAAATGACTACAGTCACGTGAAATGGCCCGAGAAATCAAGCAAGAGTATAGCAGGTATAAAGAAACCATCTCGTATAGTGAGGAAGGGGATAGAAACATGCTACCACATGGCCCGCCACATTTTAAACTGAGCTATCAACACTTACATTTCATTTGCTTGCAGATAGCCTTGTTGGGCTCTAGCCAGTGCTGAAGGAAAGAGAGGAGAGATAAATGGTCAGAGCGTTGCAAAAGACATCACTTTTATTTACTGCCACAAGGTCATAAAAAACTGACAAGCCGTTTTCATAACAGCTGTGATTTCTATTGTGTTTTGTGTCAAAGAGCTTCAAAGGGATGCTTATACTGGTGGAAGGATAATGAAAAAGAATCAGTTGAACGTGAAAGGCATAGCTAATGCAGTAAAAGTATACACAATGGGCGTATTTATGTTTGTTCAAAGTCTGGACCTTGGGGACAGGAATGGGAAGAAGTGAATCAACTATGAAGCAAGCAGAGGTTTCAGTAGTGGAACAGAAATATATTTATAGGGTAGCATTCAACTAAGTTAGATAAACAAATTAGACCCATTTATATTAATGGACCTAACTTAGTCAATTCAATTATTCTACTCTGAGTAAATACCACCCACAACTTGTTAATACAGGGAGCTAGAGAAGGCTCCTTAGAACAAACTTAAACCTCTAGGTATTATTTATTTCTTATACACCATTGCTTCCTCCAAGCAACTCTCGAATGGTTTACAGGTTCTTTCTCTCTCATTTTATCCTCAAAAAGAACCCTGTAAGAGAGGTTAGGATGAGGGCAAGAAACTACCGTATTTTTCCTTGTATAAGACTAGTTTTTTTCCCTAAATAACAATGTCAAAAATTAGGGGGCGTCTTATACATGGATAGTGCTGGGGTGGATTGGCGATTGATGAGTCCCCCAAAATAGGGTTGTCTTATACATGGGGGCATCTTATAGGACAAAAAATACGGTATATTTGCTAGGAAGTATCTCTAGAGCAAATTGTGGCTACTGGTGGCGAGTGGGCATAAGATTGGTGGCAATTGGCAGTGGCAGTGAGGTGGGTGAGCGATTGTCGACAATCCCCCCCCCCCCAAAAAAGGTTAACAACTATGGGCAATCTCCCCCCATTTTCTTAATTTGGAGACCCAAAAAATAGGGATTGTCTTATATATGGGGGGGTGTTATACACGGAAAAATATTCTGATTTTATCCTGTAAACCACCCTGAGACCTGTGGGTATAGGGCAGCATATAAATTTAATAAATAAAAATAATAGAATAATATAAATTAGCAGGAAAATAGGAAACCGTTTTCCCATTTAAATTCGATGTCACTTCTAAATCCCCACTGTGAAAGTTAGTCAAGGCTGATTTATAGCAGTATTTTCAAAAGATGTAAAAATGTAAGCTATGCTATATTTACACTGCATGAAAAAGAAATATAATTCTTATAATTGCTTATATATACTGCAAATTCCCACCAACCATGCATTTCCAGAGAGTCAGACAGATTGTAAATTGTTCACAAAGGAAACAGAAGTTTTAGCATAAGCGTACAAACAAACAAACAAATAAAAAATTGCTGATGGTAATAATGTTGGTGATTAGATTTCACAAAGCCATGTCTAAAGAGGTCTGCTTTCCGCTGAAAGCCAGGTAAAAAAATAGCTGCCTCATACAACCACAGACATAATCAAATACACCAGGCCCAGCTAATGCAATGCCCTCCAGATTTCTGGCCTGCAGCTCCCATCAACCCCAGCCAGCAATAGTCAGCAACAGCAGGAACTGCGGACCATTCTGCAAAACACTGTGCCTGTCAGGAGTGAGTCCAAAGGAATGTGAGCAAAGAACAATTTTTGCATGATCCACTTACAACGTTTCTATTACATTTGTTAATAATAATAATAATAATAATTTTTATTTATATCCCGCCCTCCCCAGCTGAAGCCGGCCTCAGGGCAGCTAACAACAATAAAACAGTACAAAAGTACAGCACAAACAACACTCTAAAATCATTCATTATAAAATTAATTAATTCAAGCCACTGGCAACCATTGGGCCAGAGCTCCGCGAAGATTGCCGAGGGAGGGAGTCAGGCTGTGCCCTGGCCAAAGGCCTGGTGGAACAGCTCTGTCTTGCAGGCCCTGCGGAAAGATGTCAACTCCCGCAGGGCCCTGGTCTCTTGTGACAGAGTGTTCCACCAGATCGGAGCCACGGCCGAAAAAGCCCTGGCTCTAGTTGAGGCCAGCCTAACTTCTCTGTGGCCTGGGACCTTCAAGATGTTTTTATTTGAAGACCGTAAGTTTCTCTGTGGGACATACCCTCCCTCAAAGAAGCTTCAGGGCAGCATGGATGCTTCTCTTCTCACCTATTTCATCTAACCTTGTGAAATAGATTAGGATCCCCAACGTAATGCCATGATGCCTCCACCCCCAACCATCTCCCCAACCATCAAGGCCCTCTGTCACCCTTCCCCCCAAAAAAACTTTATTGAAAAATGTCAGGGAACTGCCATCAGCTCAGAGGCGAGAGGTGGAAGGGCAGCTGGGTTACAGGGAGCCTCCAAAGATCGTGAGAAGCAGCTCTTCCTCCACGGAGGAGGGAAGCCCCGCCTCTAGTGGGGAAGGGATGCAGGGCTTGGAGGATGCAAGAGAGAGCCAAGACACCGTGCATGAGCAAAGCGGGGGGGGAGGCAGGTCCCCCTTTAGCCACGCCCTCTCTGTGCAGTCGGTTTACACGCAGAGAGGGGAGGCATCGGATGGGGGTCAAGAGGCTACTCTGCTGGGGAAAGTTTAAGGACCGCCCACTCTCAGATTCTGCTAGTGACTGAGCAAGGCATGGAATTGAGATGTTCTGCACTGCAAATGTTTTTGCAGCAATAATAAAGCCTTTGAAAAGACCAGTGCCTGTTCGCTCTCGAGCAGCCACGCCGGTAGGCATAACAAAAAATTAAAAAATTAACACCAAAAACTCCTTTTAAAAAATCAAAACGAGATGGAGGGTGCCTTGAGCTCATTTTTTTTAAATATAATATAATATAATATAATATAATATAATATAATATAATATAATATAATAATAATATTTATACCCCACCCATCTGTTCTCTTTGGCGGGCGCCACTACTGAGAAGGCCCTCTGCCTGGTTCCCTGTAACTTGGCTTCTCGCAGCGAGGGAACCGCCAGAAGCCCCTCGGAGCTGGACCTCAGTGTCCAGGCAGAACGATGGGGGTGGAGACGCTCCTTTTTACCTTGTGCAATGAATATGCTCACTGGAAAGTGAAGAGTGGGCCTCCAGCCATGACAGCCTCTTCCATTCTTTTCCGCAGAGTGTTTCTGGTTGCCATGTAGACCCAGAGACACCTTTCATAGGGGAGAGGGCAGCTAAAACTGCCAGATGTACCAGGAGGCATTTGTTTTTTTTTGGGGGGGGGAATGTTTGGATATTTTGCCAGTTGGTTTTGAGGTGCGTATGCGTGGTATTTATTTGTGTTTCTCTGAGAACCTCCTGTTTTCCTTTTGCAAAATGCTTAGTTTGTTATGCGCTGGTGGGAGGATAGTGGTTTGGTATTTGGAACTCAGACCCAACCTCTGCCTGGTACTGAATTTCATGGACAGGTTATTTGCATTTTGTGACTACTCGCTAGGCCATCACTTTGTCACTAGAGAAGCTCCCCATGGCAACCATTTTGTGGAAGTGCACACAATAGCTTCACAGATCTCCAAATGACCTCCCAGGTGAAAATAGTTAGGGATTTCTGGATTAGGCTTGTGACTGACCAAGATCACCCAGCAAACTATGAGGCTTGGCATTGATTCAAACCTCTTCCAACACTCAACCACTGCAATCTGTCCTCTTTTGTTCTAGCTTCTGGCAAAAGAGGTTATATTCATTTCACTTATTATTTATTACAACTGTCCCAGAGAAGCTGAGATTTTGCTTTCGGGGTATGTGATAAAAAGCTGGAATCTTTCTATCACTTCCGCTTAATAATTCATTAAAATGCTTATTAATTCATTCCTATGAAGTTTCTCCTACTATCAATCTGCACTCATCTCTCCTTCAAATACAAATTTAGCAAAATGGAAACGCATGAGCAGGCAAATTAAATTATTAGAATTTAATTAAATTATAGCAACAAATGTAAAAGGTGAAAATGAGTATCACTGACAGGGATCAATACAGTATCTGCTATATTAACAAGCATGGAACCAAAACCTTCATATGCTGAAGTGATTTGAAAATGTCAGGTTTGCATCCTGGCTCAATTAATTAACCATGGTGTTTACGGTCAGAGTGGACAAAATCAAACGGCATAAATGCATTATTATGAGCTAATTTCAATATCTGTGAAGGTGTCAGGCTGAAAATATTTAGAGAAGTGTTTTTTAATTGCTAAAGCAATGTGACCTCTCTATCTTCTTTTGCTAGGGAGGCAACTGCACCTGCAAAATGGTATCCCATTGCTTGCTGTGCGCTGACCTGTAATGTTCTTCACTTTCTAAGCACTGTATTAATCCTGGATCAGCATTTCGATGTCCCTGAGTCGCCATTTCCCAGGCCAGGTGCCCTTATCCACAATGCTGAGTAGGCCTATATGTTATGCATGGCTCCACAGCAAAAAAAGCGTCCGTGTCGGAAAGGTCATTTCACAAAGCTCAAAATACATTTAAAGGGGGGGGGGGGACCCAAGTATTCTTTAACAATATTGTCAAATGGCCACTTCTCCGTATGTGCCTTTATATGCTATCTCGGCATCTAAATTAGTCATACTTTGGGTTGTTCCTGTCTCTTACATACAGGTGAAACTCAAAAAATTAGAATATTGTGGAAAAGTTCATTTATTTCAGTAATTCAACTTAAAAGGTAAAACTAATATATGAGATAGACTCATGACATGCAAAGCGAGATATATCAAGCCTTTATTTGTTATATTTGTGATGTTTATGGCGTACAGCTGATGAAAACCCCAAATTAACAATCTCAGACAATTAGAATATTACATGAAATCAGCAAAACGAGGACTGCAAATAGAGCAATATTGGACCTCTGAGAAGTAGAAGCATGCACATGTACTCAGTAGTTGGTCTGGGCCCCTTTTGCATCAATTACTGCCTCAATGAGGCGTGGCGTGGCGTGGATGCTATCAGCCTGTGGCACTGCTGAGGTGTTATGGAAGACCAGAAAGCTTCAATAGCAGCCTTCAGCTCTTCTGCATTGCTCGGTCTCATGTCTCTCATCTTTCTCTTGGCAATGCCTCATAGATTCTGTATGGGGTTCAGGTCAGGAAAGTTTGCTGGCCAATCAAGCACAGTAATCCCATGGGCATTGAACCAGGTTTTGGTGCTTTTGGCAATGTGGGCAGGTGACAAAGTCCTGCTGGAAAATGAAATCATCACCACCATAAAGCTCGTCTTTGGAAGGAAGCATGAAGTGCTCCAAAATCTCTTGGTAGACGGCTGCATTGACCCTGGACTTAATGAAGCACAGTGGACCAACACCAGCTGATGACATGGCTCCCCAAATCAACACAGACTGTGGAAACTTCACATTGGACTTCAAGCATCTGGCATTGTGTGCCTCCTCATTCTTCCTCCAGACTCTGGGTCCTTGGTTTCCAAATGAGATGCAAAAGCTGCTCTCATCAGAAAAGAGATTTGGGGAGCTTCATCGATGTAGCTCCCTCGTTTGGTGTTTACCCTTTCAGACTTCCAGCCAGAGAGGCAGGGGTCAGTTATAGTCTGTTGCCAATGCCTAAGCCAACACCGCTCACTTTGCTGTAATCAATAAAGTTGTGGCCTGAATTTCGCCCAATAACTTAAACTAAAATTACGTGGCAGTGTAAAGTTATTTTCAGGGGAAGGGGTTGCTTGAAGCGCAACCAAGAGATTCCATTCCACTGTCAAACAGCTCTAACTGTCAAAAAGTTCTTCCTGATTGTGATGGGATGAAGAGCTGCTTGTGTGTAAATTGCAATCCCTCAGAGTTTGAACAGCTTCTCAAACCTCTGCCTGTGACGGAGCCCCTCCAGCATGGCTGCGTCAGTCGCTAGCAGAATCCGAAAGTGGTTGCTTTCGGAAACGTTTCCAACATAAAAGCTCCTTAACGGAAACACGTCTTCTGGCCTCTCTGCGTGACAGTTTCCGGCGAGGAACGGGTGTCCCTATAGGTGGTTCTGAGACATCCCCACTATTTTCACTGGAAGCATCTCTGAGCCATTCCTCCGACTCTCCTTCCCTTGACATTCCTGTTCGCCCCCTACTGGTTCCTTCTTCAGGTGTTACGTCTCCCTTTCCCTCAGAGAGCCTTGGCACCTCCGGTGCTGCCGATGGCAGTTCCCTGACATCCACCTCCCCTCCAGGGCCCCCTTCACCCTCTCCCGTCTCCTCCCCTACAGTTTGGGAGGGGGTAAAACCCCGGAAGGAACCTTCCTCATCGTCTGAGGTTTCGAACACCTTTCTCCACTTGTTGCGGTTCCTACTCTCTCGGTACTCCTCGTCGTCTGAGTCCGTTCCTTCTTCCAACTCCGACTCCGCGAATCCTTCCAGTTCCTCTTCCTCGTCTGTGGTGCCGAAATACTCCCTCCTAAACCTTGCTGCCGGCTGTGGTTTCCTCGGGAATCTTTGGTGGAACGTTTCTGTTAAAACCTCGTCATTGACCTCCTCTGCTGTCACCCAAGTGTTTTCTGACTCCGGTTCCCCTTCCCACGCCACTAAATACTCCACCTGATTGCCCTTCCACCTGGAATCGAGGATTTCCGCTACATGGTTACTGCTCTCCCTCTCTTCCAAGACTGGTCCCCTGGCGTGCTCCCCTTCACCTCCCCCCTTGTACGGTGACAGTAATGACCTGTGGAACACTGGATGCAATTTCATGTGGTTGGGTAACCGGAGTTTGAAAGCCACTGGATTGACCTGCTGAATGACCTCAAAGGGTCCCAATCTCTTGGGTCTTAATTTCTTACAACCCCCTTTGAACGGCAACCCTTGGGTGGACAACCACACCTGATCCCCCACCCTTATGGTTTCACCTTCCCTCCTGTTCTTGTCTGCCTGCTTCTTATATTGAGCCTTGGCCCTTTCTAAGTTGAGCTGAAGTTGACGATGGATCGCTTCCATCTCTTCTACAAAATGTTCGGCCGCTGGGACGCTCCATCTCTCGCCTCCCTCCCCCGGGAATGCCCTGGGGTGACACCCGTAATTGGCCAAAAAGGGGCTCATCCCTGTGGACACATGCTCCGCATTGTTGTAGGCAAATTCTGCCAGCGCCAGCTTTTCGACCCAATCATTCCCTCTGTCATTGACATAACACCTCAGATATTGTTGGAGGATGCCATTTGCTCTTTCCGCCTGCCCGTTGGTTTCAGGATGCCGGGCCGTCGAAAAATTGACCTCCACGTGCAGCAAGCTCATGAGCTTCCTCCAGAACCTGGAAGTAAATTGTTTCCCGCGGTCCGAGACAACCCTCAAGGGGGCGCCATGCAGCCGGAAGATGTGTTCTACAAACAACTTCGCTGTTTCTTCCGCTGTCACTGCATGTGAACATGCTACAAAGTGGCACATCTTAGTTAACAGGTCCACTACTACCATGATGGCCGTCTTCCCTTTGGATTTGGGCAGATCCGTCATAAAATCTATTGATACCGCCTCCCAAGGCCGTTCTGGCGTGGGTAGTGGTTCCAATAACCCTGCCGGCGCCCTTCTTTCCCCCTTGGCCCTCTGGCATTGGTCACACCCTCTTACATACTCCTTTACATCTTCCCTCACCTTGGGCCACCAAAACTCCCTGGTGACCATCCACATGGTCTTGTGTTGTCCAAAATGTCCCGCCGTGGGACTATCATGCAACTGCTTGAGTACCCTCCCTCTCAATTCACCTTCTGGTATATACAGCGCCCCTTTGTAATACAATGCCCCATTTCTTTCTTCAAAACCCTCCGGGCTCTCACCCTCTCCCCTGAGGCCTCTGAGCTTATTTTGGGCATATTCGTCAGTTTCCGTTTCTTCTACCAGCTCTCGTCTCCCCACCAGCGCCGCCCCACACACCCAGCGGTCCTCAGGAATGACATGTCTTTCTTCGCTTGCCCCCTCCCCTTCCAAGTACTCTGGTTTGCGTGAGAGAGCGTCCGCCCTGACGTTCTCTGGGCCTGGTACATAACAAATCTCGAAGTGGAATTTGGAAAATTCCTGTGCCCATCTCACTTGTCTTTGGTTGAGTACTCGAGCTGTTCTCCAATACTCCAAATTCTTGTGGTCGGTGCACACTTGCACCTTGTGTTGTGCCCCAATCAATAAATGTCTCCACCTCCGGAACGCTTCGTGAATGGCAAGTAGTTCCCTGTCATACACCGTGTAGTTCCGCTCGGACTTATTCAGCTTCCTCGAGAAAAAGCTACACGGTCTCCACTCCGACGTATTTCTTCCCGGCTGAAGAAGCACAGCCCCCACCGCTCTGTCTGACGCGTCTGTCTCCACCCTCATGGGCTTCTGTAGGTCCACATGCAGAAGTTGTTCTTCCGAAGCGAAAGCCCTTTTCAGTTCTTCAAAAGCTCTCTCCGCTTCCGCCGTCCAAACAAATTTCTTCTTGCTACTGAGGCAGTCGGTGATGGGCGCCGTCAAGTGTGCAAAATTCTTGATGAACTTCCGATAAAAGTTCCCAAACCCCAGGAATCTTTGCACATCCTTCTTGGTTTTCGGTGTCTTCCATTCCAGCACCGCCTGGACCTTGCCTGGATCCATGGCCAATCCTTGGTTTGACAGGCGGTACCCCAGGAATTCCACCTCCTTGGCATGAAACTGGCACTTCTCCAGTTTCACCCACAGCTGATTGGCTTGCAGCCGCCCCAACACTTCTCTCACGTCCCTCACATGCTGCTCTTCATTTTCCGAATACACCAACACGTCATCCAAAAAGGCCACACAATTCTTGTAGAGCAACGGCCCCAGGACGTGGTTGATAAAACTTTGAAAACATGCGGAGCCGGCTTGGAGACCGAAGGGCATTACGAGGTATTCAAATGCTCCCAAAGGGGTGAACATGGTGGTCTTCCATTCATCCCCCTTCCTTATTCGTATCAGATTATACGCCCCCCGCAGGTCCAGTTTTGTAAAAATCTTCCCCTTCCTCACCCTGGTCAGAATGTCATCAATTTGGGGCATAGGAAAGGCCAGGGGTTCCGACACGGCGTTTAGGGCCCTGAAATCCACTACAAGTCTCGGCTTATCTGTGTTTTTTTTGTCCACAAAAAACACTGGGCTGCCCCCCACCGCTCGGGACTCTCTGATGAAACCCCTCTTCAGGTTTTTGTCAATGAACTCCCTCAGCTCCTGCATCTCCCTGTCTGACATGGCGTACAGCTTGCCCACTGGGAGTTGAGCCCCAGGGAGTAGGTTGATTTGACAGTCAAAGGGTCTATGCGGCGGCAATTTGTCCGCTTCCCTTTCGCTAAATACGTTGCTCAGATCTGCATATTGCGGAGGCACCTCCCCTTGCTTCAATACCTCCATCCCAGCTAAGGTGAGCTTGGCTCCCCCTGGATCCTTCCCCTGCTTGCAGTGTTCCAGGCAATGCGCTGACCCAAAGGAGACCACCCTCTGGTGCCAGCCCACCAGAGGATCGTGTAGTGCCAGCCAGCTCATCCCCAAAATTATGGGAGCTCCTCCCAATGTGGCCACATTAAACGCTATCCTCTCGGTGTGCCTTGCCACCCTCATTATCATAGGGACTGTCTGTTGGTTCACTTCTCCTCCCAACAGCTCTCTGCCGTCAATTGTGGTCACCTGCAGGGGTTTACTTAAGGGGAGGGTTTGTATCTGGTGCTCAGCTGCGAACTCCTTACTCATAAAATTACAGGAGCTGCCTGAATCCAGCAGGGCCTTGATCTGTAGGGGGTGTCCGTTTGGCAGCTCTAGCAACACCTCTATCACTAGAGCAGGTCTGGGAGGTTCTGGTGCGGGCACTCTCACTGCTTTTGAGCCTGGCTGCTGTGCCCCGACGGCAGCCAGGCGTTGGCTTTTACTTGCTCTGTGCTTTCCTCCTCCTCTCCCCCAACAGCTCCCGCCATGCCTTGCCATTCCTTTCTCCGTGGACAGACTCTGGCAAAGTGTCCTGGCTGTTGGCAGAGATAGCATTTCTTCCCGCCCTTTCCCTCCTTCTTCCGCCCTTCACCGATGTTTGAAACTGTGCGCGCACGCGCTGTTCCCACTTCCATCGGCTCTGCCGGCGGGAAAGGCTGCTCTGGAATGTCTGGAATGCGGAGCTCCCTCCAACGTTCTCCTTTCCCCTCCCGCTTCTCCAAAGCCCTCGCTTCCTGGCGCGCTCCTATGGCTAGCGCGGCTTTAGTCAGCTGGTCCATAGACTCTGCTCTGGGGTTCCGGGAAAGTTCATCTTTCAAGGAGGAAGACAGACCTTCTTCGAACAGCATTTGAATGGGCTCAGAAGTCAATTCCCACCCCAAACGATGAATCAACATAGTGAACTCAGTCCAGTACTCACGGACAGTCCTGTTTCCCTGTTTGCAAGCCATTAACTGCCTTCGCACCCCTCCCTGCTCAATGTCACTGGAAAACATCAGGTCCATGGCACGAAAAAACTTCCTTGTGTCCTTTAGGATCTCATTATTTGCTGCCATCAAGGGTCTAACCCAGTCCTTCGCCCCTGATTCGAGATGGCTAATTACAAAAGCCACTCGCGATTCCTCATCAGGGAAGTCATCAAATTGCAGATTGAGAGCATATTGCATCTCTGTCCTAAAGGCATGGTAGTTCCTGGGGTCCCCCCCAAATTTCTGCACCAATCCTGGCATCTTTCTGTTGAGTGGGGTGGCTTTCTCCCTCCCCCTCTCTGCATCCTGAGCCCTCCTTTCTTCCAGCCTCGCCGTCTGCAAGGCAAGCTGGATTTCCAACGTCCTATACCTTTCCTCCAGGCTTGGACCTCCTCCAGCTGCCCCTCCGGTTCCTGCTGGTTCGCTCATGATGCCTCTCCCTGGCACAAGCTAGCTGTCGATGACTTTCGGATTGCTGTGATGGGATGAAGAGCTGCTTGTGTGTAAATTGCAATCCCTCAGAGTTTGAACAGCTTCTCAAACCTCTGCCTGTGACGGAGCCCCTCCAGCATGGCTGCGTCAGTCGCTAGCAGAATCCGAAAGTGGTTGCTTTCGGAAACGTTTCCAACATAAAAGCTCCTTAACGGAAACACGTCTTCTGGCCTCTCTGCGTGACAGTTTCCGGCGAGGAACGGGTGTCCCTATAGGTGGTTCTGAGACATCCCCACTATTTTCACTGGAAGCATCTCTGAGCCATTCCTCCGACTCTCCTTCCCTTGACATTCCTGTTCGCCCCCTACTGGTTCCTTCTTCAGGTGTTACGTCTCCCTTTCCCTCAGAGAGCCTTGGCACCTCCGGTGCTGCCGATGGCAGTTCCCTGACACTGATGTTTAGCGTGATTTAGACAACTGGATTACTAGATACAGGATGAGCAAATAAAGATGCATAGTGGTTGGTTCAGCTGAACGAACCCCTGCATGGTCTGTGGTGCAATCCAACAATGTCTGCCAACAGAACAGCCACCCTTGGCAGAATAAACACTTCACTGAGTGGCCTTGGGCCCATAATCAGCCTAACCCACAGGGTACAAGGGAAGTACATAACTCTGTAAAAGCTTGCAGAAAATCCAGGTATACGGTTTCTGCTCAGTCGCCACATCTACAGTTTTGTTGACACCTCCAGAGAATTCTGCATTGTCAGTGCAGTATGTACCAAATGTGCTTTGGCGTTATGCAAAAGGTGCTGTGTGGCATGATTCAGATGAAGATAACAAATATAGTAAAAAAAAAAACTGCATTGCTTAACCTTCTATTCACGTTTCATTTTCTAAGATACAAGTTCTATATTAAATAAATTTCGAAGTGCCAGAATATTGCAGTGCTGAATGATTTGTTTCAATATTCAGTTAAATAAAATGGGGTGGGGGGGTGGTTGTTTCAGGAAGGTTTGCTACAACTGCAAACAATGAGATAGACTTTTATGGCAGAAGTCTTAAGATTTGCTAGGATTAAATGGAATGGCTTTTAAAATTCTTTAAAATTATATTGTTCCTGTCATTTCATGCAGTCAGAAAATTTGTTTGCTTTCTTTGTAAAGCTCTAAACATAGCTAAGTACCTGAAGAGGTTTCTGTACATCTAAAAGTGCTACCCACTTCCAAATTAGAAAACACACAAGTTTCAAAATGTTCCCTAGACCAAGGAATGCGGAAACTATGCAGAAATACTAGCAGTATTTTTCAGAAGCGAAACCTCCTTTAAGCCATGAGAGGGTGCATTATAGAAGCAAGGAAATCCCAGCGTACCAACTTAACAGCCATCATAATAGATTTGCCACTTGGTGGGAACTAAATATTTAAAAGCCTTGTTTATTACTGCCAGACTTACTTGAAATATTGCCAGCATTACTCACAGGCAATGCCACTCAAAATCTGCTTTGCATTGTGCCCTTTCAACAGAAACACACACACACACATAGTTGCTCAACTATAGCTCTCATCATCCCTGACCATTGGTCATGCTAGCTGTGGCTGATAGGACATGCAGTCCAACAGCACCTGCAAGACCACTGGTTTCCCACCCCTAATTTAAACAGAGTCTTATAGCCTCTTAGATATGAATTGTAGCATAGGCCGTCATGGACCAGAACCCACTTCTAATATATGTATCTGATGAAGGCTCTGGTCCAGAAAAATCTTGGCCTTTGTTTGGAAGACCATGTGACCTACTTTACAGAGGACACGCCTCTATTTTGGGGTCAGCTGCTCCAAGTTCAGTTTCAGGACAAAGAATCATAAAAAGGAGACTAGGCCTTGAAGTTCCCCATTCACAGTTAGCATTTTGGACAGCAGACTGAACAGGCACAACACACACCTCCTGGTTGTAGTTTTTCCTGCTACAGTGAGATGCCTTGTATTTATGTTTAAACTACATGCCTTCTAAAGCAATGCTTTCTGAATTTGCATCTATACAAATAAATCGACATATGCAAATTTTATATCCATCTGTGCCCTCTTTCTTCCTCCTTTTTGGTGATTTCTTTCATTCTGTCCTTCCTTTCTTCCTTTCTCTCCCCCTGCCTCTTTTTTGGGGAGGGACACGTGTAAATGGTTACATTTTTTTAGATGTTTACTTTAAAAGTTTCTTTAGAATTGCTAAAGTCATCCTCAACTACTAACCAATCTGGCAAAGTGATGGCCCAAGCAAATATACACTACAAGGGAAATTTGGGGTGAGGGAGAGAGAGAATCTTCTACATGGTGCCCATTGTGATAGCCTACAATTCCAGGCAGCACTTCCTTTGTGGCTACAATTTGTAGGTGTTCTTTTCACTTGGGAAACCGGTAAAATAAGTAAGATGGTTTACTCATAGACAGAAATCCAGTGTTCTCACTTCTGTTTTCTGCAGGCTATTCTCCTTTCTTCCTTTTAGCTACTCTGCAGGAGTCTTCCAAAATTACTGGTTTGGGGAAATTGCACATCCTGTCATTTCGTCCTTAACAGTGCCACAACTGCTGCGTAAAAGCAGATAACACATCTGTTGACTACATAAATTCAAAAGCTATCCCTCCAAAAGGTTTGGTCCAGATGAGCATTAATATAGGTCACAAACAAATACTTTTCACATTGTAAGCTGTTTTGCAGTCAGCTGTGCAGGTGAGAAAGCAACTTGTCCAAGTTATTACCAGTCAGTGCAACAGTGCAAATGATTATTTTCCTGGGCTCCTATGTGCATAAATCTGTAGGGGTTTCTGTCAATTTTACTCAAACCAAGACATTCTTTTGTATTAATTTCATAAGGAAAAAAGGACAAACCGTAAGAAAAAAGAGGCAAACTGGGCGAGAAATAAAGCTCTGACAGAAATCAATTCCAAGAATAAATGTTGCCAATGATATAAAAATATTATTGGGAGGCAATGTTATCCAACCAAGTGTGCTTGTTAGCTCTTCCATTTGAAGATCCTTGACTTTTGTGCAATTCAGCAAACAACTAATGCACTCATAAACATGATGAGTCCTTTAATATGAGCAATAAATCTGAGTTTGAGCCACATGGTTCTGGAAGCAGAAGCAGCTGCACAGACTGAAATTAAGCAAACTCGGTTGTATGCAAAACTCAGGCAGCAGAAATCAGAGACGGTGGGCAGGCCGGCAGGGGCATCAAACTACTGAACCAGCAAAAAAACTTTAGTAGCCTCAGGAGATACTACCAATGTGTTTAAAAATCTGTTTTTAAATTTGCCATTCATCTCAAGAATATCACCTGTTGCTTCTGTAGTGATCATTTAAAGGAAGGCAAGAGATATGAGTCTTTGCCACCTAAAGCATGCAAGCACATCTCCATGTATTATTTATAATATTTATTGGCATGGGAGCCTCTGAAGCATCTTGACAAGCATATTGCTTTCAACCCAATATGCATAGCCATTGCCATAGCTCAATGTATTTTTGTCTATTTTAAAAAACAGAATAATGCATTCCTAATGTTATCTTTACAGAGATAACATATTTTTATAGGGACGTGGATGGCGCTGTGGGTTAAAGCCTCAGTGCCTAGGGCTTGCCGATCGAAAGGTCGGCGGTTCGAATCCCCGGGGCGGGGTGCGCTCCCGCTGTTCGGTCCCAGCGCCTGCCAACCTAGCAGTTCGAAAGCACCCCTGGGTGCAAGTAGATAAATAGGGACCGCTTACTAGCGGGAAGGTAAACGGCGTTTCCGTGTGCGGCTCTGGCTCGCCAGAGCAGCGATGTCACGCTGGCCACGTGACCCAGAAGTGTCTTCGGACAGCGCTGGCCCTTGGCCTCTTTGAGTGAGATGGGCGCACAACCCTAGAGTCTGTCAAGACTGGCCCGTACGGGCAGGGGTACCTTTACCTTTACCTTTTTAATGTTATCTTTATTCATCTATTTACAGATTTATATCCCACTTTCACCATGTCGGTCTCAAAGCTGCTTGCAGCGGTAAAATATACAATTCCAAAGAGTAGTTGATATAGTGTTCAACATACAATGGGAATTTAAGTGCATAATATATGCAAAACCAAGTGACGACCACACGTGGAAACCTCTTAAGTGCATTTTCCAAGGAGGGGAGGTAAAAAGTGTTTCCAACTAGCAGTGATTGATAGGTGTTATGGTTTGAGGTTGACAGATGTAATGGACATCAAAACCCCATACAGAAGATTTAAAAATGGACTTTTGGAAAATCACTAAAAATTGAAGTAATTTTATTTCTTCATTTAAAATGAATAGGATGTTAAGCATGAGAAGATGGAGTTTTTCTATTGCTATTTCAAATCCTTAGCAGGAAGGGTGCATCAACTTCTGTGAGGCACAACAGTAACACTCAGTTAGAATTTTCCCACTCACAGTATAAAACTAAATGTTTGCCTATTAATACACAATATTAATAGTCATTTACTGAGGTCACTGGTAAATAGCTCCCATTGTTATCATTTTAAACTAGGAGGCTTCCTTTGCTGGAAGATTTATAGTTTTGAAAAAGGCTTTGAAAGCTTTTCTAAGGATTCTATTGTTTGCAAGTTGAAGATTTGCAACAGCCACTTGCCAGCCGCATCTTCCAGCCTTATTGTTCCTGTGATTTATTTGCAGTCACAAATCTTGCATTACATTTGCAAGCTTCTAGGATGTAGCTTCTCAGAACACAACTTATGTATTCATAACCCCACTATTATAATCTAAGAAGATTAACCCAGAGCAGTGGGGAGGGAATGATTTGATTTAAAATGTGGAGCAATATGCAAAACTTAAATTCTTTAATTCACTAATTCTTTGAATGTCTATTTTTAAACCATTATCTTAGTTTCAAAGGTACCCAAATACCAATGTGGCTCTAACGGTATGAACTATAGTGAAAACAATAATAATAAGACTCCTATATTTATATAGGAGGCTCTAAGCTACTGAAGTTAATGGGGTCTTTTATATGTCCAGCTGTCCTTTGTCAACAACAAATTGTCACTGTTTTTTGTGTTGAATATATGCTATATGGTAATTTATGGACCTAATAGGTATCTAAAGCCATTTGCACATAACAAAATATGTATTTTATCAAAGTAATTGTTGAACTGAAATGGGGGGGGGGGGGAGAGAGTGGGGCCCTAAGCTATAGCTTGTTTAGCTTGTACGTAAATCCGGCACTGTTTATATATGTTCCAGACCATGAAAAGGCTAGCATCAAAATGCTGTGGCATAATGTGGAAGTGGATCTGTGGATCTTCAGCTTCTACATTTGTGGCTCCCCTGGTCATGTTATAAAAAGGGTTGACTGAGTAACAGGGAAGAGATACAGCTAGGCTACACATTATAGCCACCCCAGGGATACTGATCCCCATGGCAACTGTAGTATGTATCTCAGCTCAGAGACTGGCAGGGTCCTAACCATCCCACACAGGAGAACTCTTGCACTTGTCCTAGTATATTGTAGATTCCTCATCAACACAATAAATGGGGATTTAACACTTACCCCTGACCCTTATGACATCAGAATTTGAGGAATCTATACTAGGGCAATGAAAATGAGAAGAAATTATTGGTTCTGCTTGCCAGCTTAGCAGTTTTACAGACCTGACACAAATTGACAAATGCACTCTGTTCAGAGTTCATATACATACCCGCTGTTTTTCAGGATCCACATAGCGAATGCCAAAGTAGTCTTTCTCCAGCAAACTGTAATGATTGCAAACATGATCTATGAGAAACTGGCCTTTGGTCTCTCTCTGAAAAGGAAAAAGGACACATATATATAGTAAGGCTATAGGTTATTTCTACATAATTATTATGCCTAGCTTTTGAAATTAATGTTTAAACACACTTTATATATTAATTATGTTGCTTCATGAAGTGGGGATTCTATTCCATTCTATTCTATTCTCTCCTTCAATCAGCACCACAGTTTCACCAGTCTAAAATCTTTCTCAGGCATGACAAAGTTTTAAGAGTGAATGTAGTGTACGGCTGGGCACACTGATTCTGCCCCTTCCACCTCCCATCTTGTTGGGTTCAGACACAAGGTCTGAAAGGGGCTCGAATGTGTGTTTGCTTAAGATCATAAGAATGTGAATAGCCTGTTGGATCTGGCATTGTGAAAAACACTTTAGCAAAGTGTCCAATTATTCAATTAGCTAAGAAGCTAAAAAGTCCTAGAAGGAAAATATCATTTTTAACCAAACATCTTACAAGCACAACACCTGGAAATGGCATTTCTATTACAAAAAAATAGATAAGCATGAAGCGAAGAACAACAGCATTCAAGGATTTACTCTCTAATCCATTCATTTTATTGGATTATCAATCTTCCTGATCCCTATACACAGAGTACTTGAGTTAATTAGTACCTGATCAAAGGCTGAATAATGCAATCATTTTATTCAAACCAACAACAAAGCTCTTCTTCTAAACCAAAAGCTATACTAAATAGGTACATGAGCAACAGACAAGTTTGAACAAAAGATACGATGACTGAGATGCAAGTTTGTTAGTACCACTCATTTTGAGAATCTCATTCAGTGGAAATGTAGTTGGTATATACAGTAACAAGTACCAGGATCTATAAGCAGCTAGGCAGAAATGCAATCAGATAGCTCCTTTACGCTCATGTACACAGGTAGCCAACGTGGTGCCCTTCGGATCATCTTGTTGAACCATCAGCCACAGATGGCCAATGGTCTATTGCAACTATAGTCCCTAATCATCATCATCATAATAATAATAATAGTAATTTATTATTTGTACCCCGCCCACCTGGCTGGGTTTCTCCAGCCACTCTGGGCGGCTTCCACAGAGACCAAACATGCACTAAAATGTCACAGATTAAAAACTTCCATGAACAGGGCTGCCTTAAGATGTCTTCTGAATGTCAGGTAGTTGTTTATCTCTTTGACATCTGATGGGAGGGCGTTCCAAAGGGCAGGCACCACTACCGAGAAGGCCCTCTGCCTGGTTCCCTGTAGCTTTGCTTCTCGCAATGAGGGAACCGCCAGAAGGCCCTCGGAGCTGGACCTCAGCGTCCAGGCAGAACGATGGGGGTGGATCAAGAGGCCAATGCAGCTATAGTCCAACAACATCAAGAGGACAATATGCTGGCTGCCCCTGCTCAAGTACGCATTTGAAGAGCTATATGAGCTTTGGCGTTTAACCCATGTCTGGTTGCTTGTGGCAACTGAGTGCCCCAATTCCTCAGCAGCAGAGTTGTGATCAAGCCATACAGTGCTGCCCTGTGATGCACTGCTATGTGAGCTGCCTGTCTGGTACTCTGTCAGAGATGATCATGACAGACAAGGATCACTAGCAACAACCACAGTATATGGATGTTGAGGGGGGAAAGAAGAAGAAAAGCAAAGACTGGAAAAGCTTTCCTCACAAAGTCATAGCCACATCCAAGCTACTTAGTAGATGTTCAAACTCTCTTGGTAAGGTACTGTATGTGCATCTTTCTTAACTTAGGAAGTTCCCCACAGAAGCAGTTTTTAAAAAATATGTCTAAAATGAGCAGCCTTATACCTGGTGTTGCTCTGAAATTATAAGAAACAAACAAAGAAAACTGTGCAATTTTGAATTCGGTAGTTAAAATCAGTGCAGTTTTAAAAGGTTCAGTCTACCACCTTGGTTCAAAATGGTACATGATTATATCCAAGCAGATTAAAAACTGCTTCTTGATCTCAGGCATCACCATGCAAAATGGTGTCCAAATGCATAGCAAAAAGGCAATCAAGAAACTTTCCCAAACACACAATAGACTAGTTGAATCAGTACACAGCGTTGGCCAGCAATTCTAAGCAACCAAAAATAAATTTTTAAAAAATGAGATTTAGAAATAAATACTGCACTCTGTTAGTTTTATGGCTGTGCACAGTCCAACCCCCAGACCCAGGGATCCAGCCTGACCCAGGGAACTCCTGACCCACAGTCCAGCCCCAAATCACCTCAAGAACCCTCATGTCAAATTGGATGGAAATATCTCAAAAAGCATCCAAATGCCAAGAACACAGAGAAACAACTTTCCAGAATATATAGTAGATACATGTAGGTATGTATATCCTGCATCTATATCAGCTCTCAATAGACTCCATCTCAGATTATTAACCAGATCCATACTTGATTAGCTTCTGTAATGCTACAGCATCTTGTGTTCTAAGACCACTCACTGGACCCCTCCTCAGAACATTTGAGAACCTTAACTCTAAAGCAAAAATCACCAATATTGAGCCACAGGTAGGGAGTAAAAGTAAGAAATGTTTTCTTCTTTGGATAACTATTATGAAATTTTCTCTCTCTCTCTCTTTTGTTAGAAAGTGTTGAGAGATAAAAGTTTTTAATCTGCTTTATGGAAACTGTTATTCAGAGTCACCTTTACGTCCATTACAATATGAAGTCATTTCTTTTGCATTTACATTTACATTACTTCAGTTTAGGATTAAAATACAGCATGCTTCCAAGCAAGCATAATTAAAGAGTGAGCTGAAATATATTTTCCCAGAGGTTCATAAGCACACAGGCAATTTCAGTTATAGATCACCATTTCAAGTAATGCCAATAGATGACCCCTAACATCTGCTCCTCACCAATTTCCTGTGAGATACATGTTTACACATGGGAGCAGTAGAGGCAGGCGGGTTAATTGCATTTCTTGAATAATCTCACTGAGTCAGTTGAGTGAGACTATTCCTAAGTGAATAATTCCATAAAACCAAGCCATTGGTTCTCTTCCGTTTCTATGGTCACCAGGTCACTGACTAAATCCTGCTTTCAAGCCAGAAGTTAGCTTGAACTTTCAGAGCCTGCTTTGAACTTTCAGAGCTTGCTTTGAAAAAACAACAACATGATTTTGCACAAGAGAAAACTTTTACAAACTTCATAAAATCCCTTCTATACATTTCTTTTGGTTTCCCTAGATCAGGAGTAAAGGAACCTCTGGCCCTTCAAATGTTACTGAATTCCATCAGTCTCAAACAAACACAGCTTATGGACAGAGATTTGTTATCCAGCAAAATCTGGAGGGCCTCAAATTCCTCATCTCGCCTCACATATTGTAGTAAACAGCCCAACCTTGAAATGCTGCTTAGTGAATTTAATGCCAAAGAAAACAAAATCTTTTTGTCCCATGGCAGTGAATGGGTAGGAGCTTTTCACAGATGTAAAGGTGGGACGATTGAGAGATGCTTGGCATGGTAAAACTGTTCATTGGGGGGGGATATACAGTTTTTACTCCTGGCATAAATGAAAAGATGCTCCTCATGTCACATGGGACCTCATTTGTATACTGTCTTCCTCACCCACTTGCAGGCAATTTAATGTTGCTAACTTAAAAAAAGAAAGAAAGAAATGGCTGTGTGTTTGTTCTAAAGTGTCGTCCCTCATGAGGCAGCTTGGAAAAAATATGGATTTTTCCCCCTAATGCGTCATTCCTCAGGAGACTGCTCTGAAAGTATATGAAGTACTGTATTTTTTGCTCTATAAGACGCACCAGACCACAAGATGCACCTAGTTTTTGGATGAGGAAAAAAAAATATATTCTGAATCTCAGAAGCCAGAACAGCAAGAGGGATCGCTACGCAGTGAAAGCAGTAATCCCTCTTGCTGTTCTGGCTTCTGGGATAGCTGCGCAGCCTGCATTCACTCCATAAGACGCACACACATTTCCCCTTACTTTTTAGGAGGGAAAAAGTGAGTCTTATAGAGCAAAAAATACGGTATATACAGTTTCTTCCCACAACAAAATGCCTCATCTCATAGATTTGCATCTACAAATGAACAATAGAGAAATAATTCCTTTATTTCCCATGTTGGAGTTGAGCTGTACAATTTTAAAGGAATGCTTCCAATTCAAAAATACATTTTTAAATCATCCGGCTAGGGCTGGGAACCCTTGTCCAAAACCCTGGAGAGATGCTGTCAGTAGTGTAGATGACAGTGAGCGAGAAGAACCAAGGGTCTGACTCCGTAGAAGGCAGTTTCCTACATTCCTATAAAATGAAAGAGGGGGTGGGGAAGAGGGAGAGGCATGAAAGTAAAGAGAGCCTTCCTCACTAAACAAAGAAGGTAAGTAGAACTCTTAAGGGTTCTAGTTCAAATCCAGTCCGAATGAAGCTCTTCATTATAATACAGTGTGCACAAAACCCAGTCCACTTAAAACGGATGATATAGTTAGCTCAGCAGCAAAAAGTATCTTTAGTTGAGCTTCCTCATCATCTGAACATATGCAGATAAAGTGCATATCAATCTACTCCAAAGAATTAGAGAGCTGGAGCTCTTCTTGGAAGCAACAGAGCACACCGTCTCCACCAAGGAGGAGACAGGGGACTCCCCTGAGAAGGAGGCTAGTTCACCAACACAGGGGCCCGATATGTGGAGAAACGTGACTCAAAGAAGTAGGAGGCCCAGGGTTCGCTCTGATTGTCTAGAAATACACAATCGCTTTGAGGTCCTCTCCCCTAGCATGGAAGACGAAGAGCAGACTCCATTTGAGGATCTCTCCCTCATTACAGTCGATCACGTATATGAAGATGAGCAGCAAAGTCAGTCCTCAGGGAATGTGCAGGCGACCTTGGAACGGACTGCTCACGGAAGAACCCTGACCAAACCTAAGAGAAGGCGTGTAGTGGTGATAGGGGATTCCCTACTGAGGGGAACAGAAGCAGTGATCTGTGGGCCTGACAAGATGTCTCGGGAAGTGTGCTGTCTCCCCGGGGCTAAGATCCAAGATGTAACTGAACGACTGCAAGGAATCATAAAACCCACTGACAAATACCCCTTCCTCTTGGTTCATGTGGGAACCAATGACACTGCAAGCAATAGCCTCCAGAAGATCAAAAGAGACTACGAGGCTCTGGGCAGGAAATTGAAGCAATTAAATGCACAAATCGTCATCTCATCTGTCCTCCCAGTTGAACAACGTGGCCCAGGGAGAGAGAGGAAAATAGTGGAAGTAAACAGCTGGCTTCGCAAATGGTGTAAACAGGAACGGTTTGGATTCTTAGATCACGGACTGCAGTTTCTTGAGGATGGACTTCTGGCAAGCGATGGGCTGCACCTCACAACGGTTGGGAGGAATGTTTTTGCCAAAAAACTAAGAAACCTCATCAGGAGGGCTTTAAACTGACTAATGTGGGGGAGGGAGACAGTGCTCCTGAAGGTAGGAGTCTATTAATTGATGAAGATGATCATCCAAATGTCATAGACCAAATGGAGCAAACAGCAAGCAGACCTAGTGGTGGGAGGAAAAAATCCTTAAATAAGAGACACGGGGGAATGACTAATGGACTTCAATGTCTGTACACTAATGCACAAAGCATGGGAAATAAACAAGATGAGCTTGAGCTCTTGGTACAGCAAACTAAATATGACATAATAGGCATCACTGAAACCTGGTGGGATATGTCCCACGATTGGAATGTAAAAATGGAGGGATACAATCTATTTCAGAGAAACAGACCAGACAAGAAAGGAGGAGGAGTGGCGTTATATGTCAGGGATGTGTATACCTGTGAAGAGATCCAAGATTTAGAACCTCAAAGCCAAAGTGAGAGCATTTGGGTCAAAATTAAGGGAGAGAAGAATAATAGTGACCTCATTGTGGGAGTTTACTATAGATCCCCAAGCCAAACGGAGGACATAGATGATGCCTTCCTGGAACAGATGGCCAAGCATGCAAAAGGAAGGGAGATAGTAGTAATGGGGGACTTCAATTACCCAGATATTTGTTGGATGTCAAACTCAGCCAAGAGCATAAGGTCAAACAGATTCCTCACTGGCCTTGCAGACAACTTCATTGTCCAGAAAGTGGGAGAAGCAACAAGAGGAACAGCCATTTTAGATCTGGTCCTAACCAATGTCGATGACCTGGTTAATGGGGTAGAAGTGGAAGGATCATTAGGCGCAAGTGATCATGCTCTTCTGAAGTTTACTATACAACGGAAAGGAGCAGCCAAGCATACTAGGACTCAATTTCTTGACTTTAAGAAAGCCGACTTCATAAAACTTAGGGAAGTGCTGGGTGAGATCCCATGGACAGTAATACTAAAAGGAAAGGGAGTTCATGATGGCTGGGAGTTTGTTAAGAGGGAGATAGTAAAAGCACAACTTCAGGCAATACCAATGAGACGGAAACATGGAAGGTGCCTAAAGAAGCCAGGGTGGCTATCTAAAGAACTTTTAACTGAGTTAAGATTAAAAAAGGATGTGTACAAAAAATGGAAAAGGGGGGAAATCACCAAAGAGGAATTCAAACAAATAGCCAGCACGTGTAGACACAAAGTCAGAAAAGCTAAAGCACAGAATGAACTCAGGCTTGCTAGAGAGGTTAAAAGCAACAAAAAAGGCTTCTATGGGTATGTTCGTAGCAAAAGGAAGAACAAAGAAACAGTGGGGTCACTCAGAGGAGAAGATGGTGAAATGCAAACAGGGGACATAGAAAGGGCTGAACTCCTCAATGCCTTCTTTGCCTCAGTCTTCTCCGATAAAGAAAACAATGCCCGACCTGAAGAATTTGGAGGAAATGATTCAGCAGAGGAAACACAGCCCAGAATAACTAAGGAGATAGTACAAGAATACTTGGCTAGTTTAGATGTATTCAAGTCTCCAGGGCCAGATGAACTGCATCCAAGAGTATTAAAAGAACTGGCAGATGTGATCTCAGAACCACTGGCAGTCATCTTTGAGAATTCCTGGAGAACAGGCGAAGTCCCGGCAGACTGGAGGAGGGCAAATGTTGTCCCTATTTTCAAAAAGGGGAAAAGAGAGGACCCAAATAATTACCGCCCAGTCAGTCTAACATCAATACCAGGGAAGATTCTGGAGCAGATCATTAAGCAAACAATCTGTGAGCACCTAGAAAGGAATGCTGTGATCACCAATAGTCAGCATGGATTTCTAAAAAATAAGTCATGTCAGACTAACCTGATCTCATTTTTTGACAGAATTACAAGCCTGGTAGATGAAGGGAACGCAGTGGATGTAGTCTACCTTGATTTCAGCAAGGCATTTGACAAGGTGCCCCATGATATTCTTGTAAAGAAGCTGGTAAAATGCGGTCTTGACTATGCTACCACTCAGTGGATTTGTAACTGGCTGACTGACCGAACCCAAAGGGTGCTCATCAATGGTTCCTCTTCATCCTGGAGAAGAGTGACTAGTGGGGTGCCACAGGGTTCTGTCTTGGGCCCGGTCTTATTCAACATCTTTATCAACGACTTGGATGATGGACTCAAGGGCATCCTGATCAAATTTGCAGATGACACCAAACTGGGAGGGGTGGCTAACACCCCAGAAGACAGGATCACACTTCAAAACGACCTTGACAGATTAGAGAACTGGGCCAAAACAAACAAGATGAATTTTAACAGGGAGAAATGTAAAGTATTGCACTTGGGCAAAAAAAATGAGAGGCACAAATACAAGATGGGTGACACCTGGCTTGAGAGCAGTACATGTGAAAAGGATCTAGGAGTCTTGGTTGACCACAAACTTAACATGAGCCAACAGTGTGACGCGGCAGCTAAAAAAGCCAATGCAATTCTGGGCTGCATCAATAGGAGTATAGCATCTAGATCAAGGGAAGTTATAGTGCCACTGTATTCTGCTCTGGTCAGACCTCACCTGGAGTACTGTGTCCAGTTCTGGGCACCACAGTTCAAGAAGGACACTGACAAACTAGAACGTGTACAGAGGAGGGCAACCAAAATGGTCAAAGGCCTGGAAACAATGCCTTATGAGGATCGGCTAAGGGAGCTGGGCATGTTTAGCCTGGAGAAGAGGAGGTTAAGGGGTGATATGATAGCCATGTTCAAATATATAAAAGGATGTCACATAGAGGAGGGAGAAAGGTTGTTTTCTGCTGCTCCAGAGAAGCGGACACGGAGCAATGGATCCAAACTACAAGAAAGAAGATTCCACCTAAACATTAGGAAGAACTTCCTGACAGTAAGAGCTGTTCGACAGTGGAATTTGCTGCCAAGGAGTGTGGTGGAGTCTCCTTCTTTGGAGGTCTTTAAGCAGAGGCTTGACAACCATATGTCAGGAGTGCTCTGATGGTGTTTCCTGCTTGGCAGGGGGTTGGACTCGATGGCCCTTGTGGTCTCTTCCAACTCTATGATTCTATGATTCTATACTCAGAAGAAAGTCCCATTGAATTTAATGGAGCTAATTCCCCGGTTAAGTGGGGCTAGAATCGCAGCTTCACACACTATTGTTTATTAAAATGTCAGAATGCCACCTTTCCGGCAAACGCTTTAGGCATAATGCAGATGCGTGCCTGAGCAGGATTAGGCTTTTAGCTTGTTCACCAAACAACAGATCCATATGCCCCACAACAAATTTTGAAACTCTCCCAAGCTGCTGCATGGTGAGGGGTGCTGTTGTTCAACAGAAGATGAGGAAGGATGAAATGTCTGCATTACATTCCTATGTCCTTTGAATCTTATCTAGGTGCTCTGGGTCACACTTTCTGCAGTCTAATTTAGTATGGTTGCAATGTTAAGAAACTCAGTTCTGTGTTAAAATGAAAAAAAGGGCCAAAGCTTGCTTGCTTGCTTTGCATAGCTGGTTGTACAATGGACAGTAGAAAAGAATATGTTCTGGAAACCCGTGACGGACCAACAATTCCCCACAGTACAAAGTAACAGCCTTGCTCTGGCTTTAATGTATTAAATTGTGAATATGACTAAGGGGCCCAAGGAGAATGATTGGAGTTTCAGGTGATAGAATGAAGGATAGAGAGGAAGAGAAAACTGAAACTATGTCCCAGTCAACTTTTAATGAAAAGAGCCTGCAGGTGAAATCGGGGAGGGGGGAACCCTCAAGGGAACTGTCAATGGGATAAGGACTCTGTGGCGGAAGAGTGGGCAGAAGAATGAGACACAAGAAGAATAGAATGTTGGGCTGAGTTACAGTGAGTGACAGGTAAACAATGGTTGGCCTAAAAGGCATTGTCCCATTAGGGGCTTTGAAAAAGACAGTGGCTACAAGAGACAGAGGGAATGCAATGAGAAAGTTAAAGAAAGCATATGTAAAGGAGTTAGCATGGTTGTGAAGAAGACGACTTAGGATATGAGCATTCTGTATACAGTGACTACTTGTTATGGATGTTATGTTCCTTAATTAAATAGATGTTTATGTTTTAACTAGATGCAGCCTTGATAGTGCACTTTGAGGAAGCTCTGTAGAGGCTCATCAACCATTTAGTCCAACCAGAATGGAGTTTGGCCTCCCCATCAGCCTGATGAAGACCAACATTTTTGGTCAGGACATCACCAGCCATCAGCATTGCTGACCACATACTTGACGTGGTAGACAATTTTCTCTGCTGGGCTCCACCATAACCAGCAACCTTTCTACTGACACTAAGCTGGGCAAGCCTATTAGTAAGGCAGCTAAGGAAAGAGAGAGTTGCTTACAGCCTAGCAAAATAGGGACGGGCAAATCCAGTCCATTTCTATTGAATGCCAGTTTTGCATCAGTTAATACATAAATTCACTATGTGTGTTCACGCTTAAAAAATCAAATCCATCAATCACATTCAAGTCCTCGAAATCAGTGGTGAAATAGTATTCTGTTAATGATTCTATTAGACCATTCAGCAGCTAGAATACACAGCACACTTTAGTCCCAAACAGAATTCATGTGGTTAAAATCCTCTTTAAATTAATTGCATTCATATAAAAAGGAGAGTCTGTTGACCTCGAAAGTACCAGATTATATTTCTTCCCATCTGTAACATTTAATCCAAATTACATAAACTAAATGTGGTCGCTATTTTAAGATCTAGCAGTGAAAACCAAAGTCAGTTTGGGTTCCAATTCAATACACATTTACTTGGGAGTAAGTCCCACTGAACTCAGTGGGATTTACTTCTGAATAGATCCACAAAAGAACGTTGCTCAAGAGAATGACCACTGAAGAGCATTTTTATCCACGTAAGAAAAAGGAAATAATATCAAAATCTTCTTCAAAGTCCACATAAGTTATCAGCACCAGATACAGACATCTTGATATGTCAGCCAGGCAGCATAAACCTGGAGTAGTCATTTGAGACAGCCTGAAAGAAGACGATTGAATTATTTCATTGTACAAAAGCTACCTTTCCTGGCTATCTGTAGGCTATGAATCTTACTCCACAGATGAGCAGATGTGTGGCTGTTTTGAACTACTATCATGACTATATCCTCTGGCTCTCATAAGCTGTAAAGTAATTGGTTTGATTCATCAAGACATGACACCCTTTGTGAGGCAAGAGAAACATGCTAGTAAATGACATGCCATCTGAATTCCTACTAAAACATCTTTAACTGCTACAATATCTTAGGTGTACTGAGTTGCACTGAGACATTTAGGAATTCCTAAATGATGAATACAGTATTTTCAGTCGGTGAGAGCTTCGTGGTAGACAAGGTTTCCTATGTGGAGATAGCCTCTGTGTAACAGGGAAGGGTTGTTGTTGTTTTTACAAATCTGAAAGTCGAAACATTTGAAACTTTTTCAGAAATCACCCTCATGCTCCCATTCTGCTTTACAAAATACGTTCCTTTTTTCTAGCATGGAAAATATTAAGACTGAACCTTAGTAAAAGCATTCAAAAGAAACTATATAATGAAGATGGTATGCAGTTATCTGTAGAACAATATTCTGAAGGCCACGTTATGTGACATCTATTATTTTTAAAGCTGCTTCCTTAAGAAAAACAACAGTACTCAGTGGCGTAGCGTGGGTTGTCAGCACCCGGGGCAAGGCAAGTAATTTGCGCCCCCTAACCCGTAGATTTGCGCCCCCTAACTGTGGATTTGCGCACCCTAACCCTAACCCCCAGATGTTGCACCCGGTGCGGCCGCCCCCCCCTGCACCCCCCACGCTACGCCACTGCCAGTACTAATGGAATTGAACTATTTTTTCCAAAACTGAACATTAAAAAAAATTCATTGGGAAATTTACAAACACTCAAAAATGCTATCTTCTAGGCACCTCTCTGGAACTGATGGGGCATGACAGCTGTTGTACACATAAACCACATCTAGGAACATATCGGCAACTGTTTTCCAGTGGTCCATCTATCTCAGCACTGACAATGGCTCTCCAGAGTTTAAGATGGAGGACTTTGCCAATCGTACCTGAATATGCCAGGGATTGAACCTAAAATCTTCTGCATGAAAAGAAAAAATGCCCTTTCCCTGCTTCAAATCACTATACTGTATCCTTAAAATATGCCTGTTCACTGCACCCAAAAGATTTTTTACACAATATTGTAAAACCTTCTAGAATGAACTTCTGTTCTGCATTTTCTTTACTAATGGTGAACCATTAAAAGGGTACCAGAGAAAAATAATTAACTATGCCCACTTGAGATCTGTAGAGTTTAGGGGAAGAAGACAGATGATGAAGAAGAAGAAGAAGAGGAAGAAGCCAAATTATAAAATTATTTAATAAAAATTATTTAATTTAAAAATTTGGAAGATATGGCGCTAAAAATTTGGAATTGGAACATTAATGGGATGAATGATAAAAAAAAAGATAAATAGAATTGAACAATTTTTAAAAAAGAGATCTGTAGAGCTTATAATGCTCTATTCTTGGAAGAACTACTTAGGAAAGGAGCCATGAAGACTTATGTAATAACATATTCCACACACAACTTTACACAAGCCAGTAGAGAAAAACTGAAGTCTTCTAAACATCTAAGGAATTTTGAAGGGACAAGATTTGAGAAGCCAATGCTACGTAGCTTTAACTCCAGATGATAATTGCCAGAACTGTTTATATTTTCTGCTCACAAGAGTTGGGGCAATATTGATGAAATAATAGCTTTTTCTTTCTGTATTTCAGGTCCTAACTCAGTATCATCTTGGCTATAAAACATCTGTAAGATCAAGCATTTCAGCTTAAGATAAAACATTTAATCATTTCCATAGTCCATTTTGCACTGGGTGAAAATGACAGCTAAGGAAGCTGAGCTGGGATGAAAGGCCTCCCAACAAATCGCTCACCTGTAACGACGACGCAGCGGAAAAAACTGCTTTTGTTTCCTGACTTGTCGGGAATATTTGATGCTATGGAGTAATAGAGCGACAGAGGGGGAGCAGGGACTTTCATTCCATTCCTTTTCACTGCCACCAATCGGTATACAGTAGGTATACAATTGGTGCTACCCAGTGGCGTAGCGTGGGGGGTGCAGAGGGGGCCGGCCGCACCGGGCACAACATCTGGGGGGGGGGGCGCTCGCACTCGCAGCTCTCTGCCTCTACCTGGCTCACTCACTCTCTCTCACTGCAGTGCTGGCTGTGCGAATCCGATCCGAGCCGCCGGGTCGCCGCCCACTGTGGAGGGGAGGGTGCCAGGCGTGCGGTGCGGTGCGGTGCGGAGAGAGAGCGAGGGACTATCTGGGGGAGGGACAGTGCAGCGGGGGGGGGGCGCAAATTACTTGCCTTGCCCCGGGTTAGGGGGCTCAAATTACTTGCCTTGCCCCGGGTGCTGACAACCCACGCTACGCCACTGGTGCCACCCCAGAGTTTGGCGCCCGTGTGCCCCGCACCCCTTGCACCCCCAGGTAAAGATGGCCCTGGGTACGCAACCAAGGCGTATCGGAGGCGTTGCAGGGTCTTAAAACAAAGTACACACATGGATACACAGTGAACCCATTCAAACCCTCAGGAACTAATGCCTACAACCATCTTACCAGAATAAGTCAAGGAAACTCCATTTTCTGAAATGAAGAAATTCACCCAAAATAGCCAAATAAATGGTTTCATTTAGTTCTAAAGGTAATAAAGATGCTGTACACAGGTAAAGGGGGAAAGACCTGAGTAGCCATGGGGGTGGGTCAAGGTCAGACATAATCACCAAATCCCCCTCCTGATTGGCAGATTGGGCAATATCACACATGTGAAAGAGCCAGACAGAAGCCCATCAGACTCACAATAAATGTACAAGAACCCATCTCAGGATGGGAATTCACAAGGTGAATCAAGCATAGATGATGCCAACTGATTCAGGATCAAGGAAACTACATACTTTCTTTAAAAGATGAAAGACAGGTGTATAATCACTGCCTTGAGTGACAAGGGGCATGCATGGGACTCAGATTTCTACCTGTCATTGACATGTTTCTGACATTTTTATGATGCTTCTTGAAATGTATTGTGGGAAATTGTGGTTGCTTTATAAAGTTGTTCTGGCTTCTTCTTTGCTTGCTTAGGAGTTGAAACATTGTTGTGACGATTAACAATCAGGCTTAATAGCTGCTCTTTTGCTCTTTAGCTTGGCTGCGGTCTCTTCTTGAACCTGACAGATTTTGGACCCACAGAACCGGATCCTGACAAAGTTCGGAAACCCTTTAAATAAGGTACCCCAATTTTTGTTCTCTCCTTAACAGTTGTAAAAGAAATCAGCTATGTGTAAGAAAACCCTTGTGTAAAGGTATAGCAACCCCCTGTTCCTTAGCAATGTTTATTTACAACAAATAAGGAAGAAAATAAACAAAACAGTTTTTTTAATTCATGGATTCAGCTGAGGAGAGGGGAAGAATTATCTCCTTATCCTTGAAAATCTGTGAGAGAGCATTTGTTCTGATCTTCTTGTAACTTGGCAGATTGTGGTTTGTTTCCCCACCAAAATCTTCATCCAGAAAAGCCTCAAAGAAAATGTCCAAAAATCTCATTAAGGTTACAGATGGGCCCGTGGCATATTTAAATCTGTCAGTGCAAAAACTCTGGGCATCTTTGCTTCAATAGTTCTTATTTCAGTTTTAAATCTTTTTAATATTAAATTCCTCCTTCAGAAAAGACAGGTTTTTCTTATATACTGTGAATAGCAAGTACATCATATTCTAAGGTTCTGCTTTTGCCCTCTTGTGGGAAGGAAGAGGTCTACAGCGACAAAATTCTCAACACAAAAGAGACATCTGCATTGCAAAAAACTCACATAGAGTTGCACACTATTTATATGTCACTCCGTATGCTTTTTGCAAACAGGAAAATGCAGGCAACTTAAAAAGAAAAAAGCATCAAATCTCACCATTATATACAGATGCTGTCCTCATTTAACATTTGTTAACAAGTTTGTTCATAGGGCTCAGCAACTGAGGTTGCTTTTTTAGTTGCAGGAAAGCAGATTTGTTTATTTTGGTATTCAGTATATGTGCATCCAAAAAAGTTATTAAGAGAACATAACAACATCTTTAAGAGATGGAATCCATTGGAGCTGCAAGAATTGTTCTATGTACAAAGGTCGCAAAAGTAAATTTATCTTGGTCACCTTTGCAAGAGGTTTGTACCAGAAGGGCATATGCACTGTAACTGAGTATCTGGCATATTCAGCAAAACATCTGCCATTCCAGAGAACTGAATCGGGTACTTATGCAACAGCACTTGTGAAGGGTGCAGAGAAACAGAAGGGCTGAGATAAATACTAAAATCAGAACAAGGAAGGAGATAAGACATTCAAGATGTGGCTCTATCATAAAAGGTAGTCTTCCAGGCAGGGTACAGGGATTCTGTAGGTTTTATAAAGAGCATTATCTTAAGATATTACCCACCACTAATTCAGCTTCCCTATCCTATCTCAATATTTTAGTTAACACAGAAATGTGAGGCTTCATAAATGTATCTTGGTCAGGAAGTAGTTATTCCTTGTTGTTGTTGTTGTTTAGTCGTTTAGTCATGTCCGACTCTTCGTGACCCCATGGACCAGAGCACGCCAGGCACTTCTGTCTTCCACTGCCTCCTGTAGTTTGGTCAAACTCACGTTAGTAGCTTCGAGAACACTGTCCAACCATCTCATCCTCTGACATCCCCTTCTCCTTGTGCCCTCAATCTTTCCCAACATCAGGGACTTTTCCAGGGAGTCTTGTCTCTCATGAGGTGGCCAAAGTATTGGAGCCACAGCTTCAGGATCTGTCCTTCCAGTGAGCACTCAGGGCTGATTTCCTTCAGAACGGAGAGGTTTGATCTTCTTGCAGTCCATGGGACTCTCAAGAGTCTCCTCCAGCACCATAATTCAAAAGCATCAATTCTTCGGTGATCAGCCTTCTTTATGGTCCAGCTCTCACTTCCATACATCACTACTGGGAAAAGTAGCTTTAACTATACGGACCTTTGTCAGCAAGGTGGTGTCTCTGCTTTTTATTCCTTAGAAAAGGCAAACATTGACTTCTACAGTGACTGACAACAGCAATAACAACAACAAACTCACTTTGTACGAAATGTGTTCATGCAAACCATCTCCTAAATGCATTTAAGGCCTAAAAAGTTTTAATCATTACTTTAGAAAAAAAATTACATATAGCAGCAGTTGTCAGACTTTGTCAAAGTGGAATAGCCTCAGCAGCTGGAAATACCACACTTCAAAACAATACATGGGTTAGATTTTTGTTATTAGAACTTCTAAAACTAATTTGGACTGTGTTGTGTAAAACAACACCAGTAATAAATTTTAGATGAGGAAGAGTGATTTGCAGAATATCGAAACACAAGGAACTCCAAGGACTACCTTGTATTAAATATTAATTTTGTTACCCAGCTACATGAAGAAAATTCTGAATCCTGTTACTATTCAAATATTGAAGATATACGTGGCTCATAATTAATTGGACAGTTTTCTTTTTAACTAAAGTGTGAAAAATAGGGGGGAAGCCAATTAAATGCTTCTTGCCATCTGTGGCAAACTTTATTAATTCGGAATTTAAATAAATACACTTCATGAAATTAATATACAGATATCAGCGAAAAACCAGTTTAGATGAAAAGAGCATTAACAGCTAAGGCCAAGATTTTCTGTCACATTGTATAATTAATTCATATTAATGGGAAAGTTTGCCTTGAAGATACGTTCTGCTCTTATTTAGCTGGTCCCAGTTCTTATCTTAAATTTAACACTCTGAAATAATTTCCCATGACTGCAGTGACTCAGAGAGCAGGGGGAGGGGAGACCCACAAGCTTATTGCTATGAATAGTTGTGTTTTGGCTTCTTTATGAGAGTGTTTTAAACAAGTTTTCTAAAGCTCGTTTTTTTAAAAGAGAGAGAAAGCTATTCATTCTGCTGTTTGCCTTCTTATTTCAATTGCACATTGCCACTATGATAGTAACGTGCATTCTTCCACATGAGATAGCCTGGTTTATGTGACTGACCAGTAACTGCTGCAATTTCTCACCTAACAGAAAGGTTGCATTAAATTCCTGCCGCATCTGAAACTGTCTTGTCATGTGTAAACAGCACATCCCTCTGCAGGCAAATTTATCAACTGACAAATATGAGAAATTTATCAAGTGACAAATAGCTTCTTTGCTAAGGCTGCCTTAGGGTGGGAGTAAATTCCATTGACCTCAACTGGGCTTACTTCTGTGTAAGCGTGCATAAGATTGCACTATAAAGCATCAGAGTAAATCCATGCAAAAAAATCATTTAATTAGTCCACTAAACCAGTTCCTAGCTCATGCTATTTGCGGAAACATGCACCATGCTTCATCCTTGGTTGAATAATATTATCCCAGTGGCAAAATTATTTTTACGAAGAGGAAACCATTGCAAAATTACAGTCCCTTTCCAGCCATCAAATGCAGAACTGGTATCTTTTTAAAAAAAACAATTGGAAACCACATTTAGCAGGTCAACATCTAGAAATTTCAGAACAGTTTTAAAGGAAACAGTTTTAATTGACAAAGACATAATGGTTTGCGGGTATGGGTTTGGGTATGAAAATTAGCTCTCATTTAATAGTTTTAGCATGCTTTTTCTGAAGAGTTAATGTTGGTGCTGTAAGGACAGAGGGTGCATTTGTGGCCTTCCTACTCTCCGTCTTCTTTTGGATACTTTTTCAAAAAACACTTTGAACAAGATATGATGTTACTTTAAATGAGGGGCTATTCATATTCTGTATGCTTATTAAATTACTGGAGATATTTGCTACACTGAATTCAGAGCTTCTTCTACATATTTTTTTTTTCCTACAGAAACAAGCTTATATAAATGCATTGTTTATTCCTGGCCAAAGGGCCCACGAGACCTTAGTTATGCTACTGATTATTATTATGCGCTGTTTATGCAAATTCATCTCTTTCTCCTTATCACAGTGGCCGGTTCAGCAGAAGGGTTTTGGATTTGGATTAAGTCTTTTATCTGAAATGCTGGCACAAGAGTTAATGCACCAGAGCCTAGAGTGGCTTGAAGCTCAGGTTGGGGGGGGGGGATGTTGTATATTTTCCTCTTATATCCACTTTTCAGATCATATATGATTCCCCAGTGTCTCTAATGTCAGTTTCAAGCTTAGAAAAAAGCAGGAGGAGAAGGCTGTGACTACTCTCACGCACACTTGGTTTATCCCAGAGGCTATGAACTCGATCACAGAAGTGCCTTCTCCAGTCTTCTATAAATTAGGAAGGGGAATTTACCCTCACTTCAGAGACCCTTGTTTGCACACCTGCCCTGGTAGTCAGGAATTGCAAAAGTTGCAGCATATTCTCCTTCCTAAAAAGAGAAATCATTTTGTTATGAAGTTACCTACTATTATCCCCTAATAGACACCATCCTTAACATTGCTGAATGTTTTTAGTGCTAAAGGTGAAGTTATGGGTTTGTTTTAAATTTTTAATTAAAAAATAGGGAAATGCAGCAAAACTACTCAATCTCTAGAAAGGAATTGCTTAAGCAAATTCATAAACAGCCAAGATTGCAAAATAATCACACTAGAGGGGTTCATGAAAGGCTAAGATTTATTAGATGCATTTAGTCATATTTTAGTTACATTATTATTTAAAGACATCTTGACTTATTTTAATGCTTTAAGAATACATCAGGATTAGGAAAACTGGATACTGGATAGCGGATTTAACAGAGCTGCAATCCTTACCTGGAAGTAAGCCCCATAGAGCTCTTTGGGGCCTACTTTGTAAGATTGCACTCTGAGCAATAAATTCTAACGCTAATTTACAATTTAATGGTGGGAACTATCTCATTTTCCCCACATTTACTCAACAGCTTGCCAAACTAGAATATCATCCTATTTACAGAGTAACAACAAGAAGCAGGTGATTAGGTAAAGATCAGCCTTGAACCAAAGGCAGAGAATTTCACACTGTCCCAAACAGAGGCAAGTCACAGCGCAGGGTATATCTCCACGCCTTCTGTTAAATGATGTTACTGACTACAGTAATGCAATCAGAAGATTTGGTACATGTCATTTGGCACATGTCTTGATTTGGTACCTGTCTTGTCCTCAGTCTAACTGACTAAGACATTAGGCAAGTACATTTAAGTTCCATTCAGTTTCTACCAATGTTTGGGAGCTGTCCTGGGTCCTGCAGTTCATACTTACAACTCTGTTACCAGCAACCAGCTACAGCACCTCCTACTTGCAATGGCTGCCAGCCAACTCCATTATTCCCAATCAGTGCCCACAGGTCATTGCCTGGCACTCTCACTTCAGGGTAGACTAGTGCCCAGTATGAACAGGATGCCAAAATATCATTGCTGCTCATTTGTACCAACTAATACATTATCCTGGAGCAAAACCTGCAAATATAATCATTTAGGTAAGGAAATCCTAGGTTGCATGGCTTAGTAAAATGTATTATAAGTGTTTTCCAGTATATACTCAGTACTTGAAATAACATTACACACACACACACTCAAATGTACTGGGTATGTAATACTGTTCTGTTAAAGACACATTCACACCAAACATTTAAAGCACTGTTATACCACTTTAACAGTCATGCCCCCCCCCAAAAAAAACCCTAATCATTGGAACTTCAGTTTGTTACACATGCTGAGAGTTATCAGGAGTTTCCTATTCCCTTTTCAGAGTTACAATTTTCAGAGTGGTTTACGAACCAATCCCTCTCCAAAGGGAACTCTAAGGCTCATGCGTACATGTAGCAATTTTACCGGATTTAAATATCACATCACAATTACCGTATTTTTTGCTCTATAAGACTCACCTTTTCCCTCCTAAAAAGTAAGGGGAAATGTTTGTGCATCTTATGGAGCGAATGCAGGCTGCGCAGCTATCCCAGAAGCCCGAACAGCAAGAGGGATTGCTGCTTTCGCTGCTCAGCGATCCCTCTTGTTGTTCTGGCTTCTGAGATTCAGAATATATTTTTTTTCTTGTTTTCCTCCTCCAAAAACTAGGTGCGTCTTGTGGTCTGGTGCGTCTTATAGAGTGAAAAATACGGTACCTGATTTTCTTGGTTGCTAACCACTGTTTTCTCTATTCTTCAAACCAATGGGGCATGGTTGGGTGGCACCTTGGAGATCTCTGTGAAAGCAAAGTGCTACAACAAAAAGTGGAGGCTGGCTGAGGTCATATAAGTCCTCCTGCCCCAATCACAACATACATTACATTATATGACATCCATACGATACAACATACATTGCTTTCCTTCAAATAATCATAGGAATAATCTGTAGTTTGTTAGGAGTACTTAACAAACTAGTTGTAGCTCTGTGAGTTCCCAGGATTCTTTGGGTAAAGCCAAGTGCTTTAAATATGCTATAAATTGTATGGAGTGAGTGTGATATACCTCTCCTGAACTCCACCACCTCCTCTCTGAGGAGTGTGGCTTTTTAAAGGAGTATCCCCTGGCCTGGAGGTGACTGCTTCTACACCCTTTGTCTCTGAGAAATTGTTGTAGATCAGAGTTTCCTAAAAGATTATGTGTTACTCATTGTGAAGCCCTGAATGAATGCAAACCTCTTTTTTCCACTCTGAAATCTTTTTTTAATGCCATGTGCATAATCTGAGTTGCATAATCTATCTAAAAATGAATATAAACAGCAGGGAGATGAATATGAGGGAAGGAGAATAATATGTAGCACATCATTCCTTGCACGGCTCTGTTGTTTCAGGAAATATCTGCTGAGGGAATCTCACAACGGTTTCACCTCCCAGATTCAGGCACATCGCATGGTTTATCCATCGCTACATGCAGGCTGCTGAATGAGGCTTCTTGAAACAGTAGTAAAACCACTGAAACATTTCCAATGAATTACTACTACAAACACAGCAGGGAATGCTCTGTTCCACTGATTGAAAGAAGGGAAGAAACAAAAACAAAATTACAGAGCTGATTTTTTTAAATCGCTCTTATTCATGCAGCAAGCATCCATTTGATTTCAGCATATGTCTAGTGCTACCTGTCAAGATAAAAGCTTGCTGAGAAATATCAGAAAGTTATTAAAGAGACTCTTCCCCAAAACAAGCTGATTAGAGAACTACCCATTTATGAAAAATCCTCAAGGGTAAGAAAGAAAAATGTAATCTGAGAAAATTGTTGAGAAATATGACCATTTCCTATATATAAGAAAAATGCTGTCTTGATATATATTTCTATAACTGCTTACTAGAATAAGATATGAGAGACAGAACAGCTTACAAATGTTTGCTAAAAACAATTCCAATCAAATGGTTCATTTTTAATTGTTTTTTAAAATGAACAACTTTACCAGCAAATAAAGCATGCTCAGAAAATTAGGTCTCAGTACAAATGACATCAGGTGGGATTTTCAGATTTGCAAACTTGCATGTTTGTATCATAAAGAAGGCTGATCGCCGAAGAATGGATGCTTCTGAATTATGGTGCTGGAGGAGACTCTTGAGAGTCCCATGGACTGCAAGAAGATCAATCCTCTCCATTCTGAAGGAAATCAGCACTGAGTGCTCACTGGAAGGACAGATCCTGAAGCTGGGGCTCCAATACTTTGGCCGCCTCACAAGAAGAGAAGACTCCCTGGAAAAGACCCTGATGTTGGGAAAGAGGGAGGGCACAAGGAGAAGGGGAGGACAGAGGATGAGATGGGACAGTGTTCTCGAAGCTACCAGCATGAGTTTGACCAAACTGCAGGAGGCAGTGGAAGACAGGAGTGCCTGGCGTGCTCTGGTCCATGGGGTCACGAAGTGTCGGACATGACTAAACGACTAAACAACAACAACATGTTTGTATCGAGATGCACTCACATCATTTAATGTGTAGACTGTGCCAATTACATAATTCCATTGACTAGAAACTATGTGTAAGCCTCGAAGTTGGCTCAAGACTTTTTGCTGCCCCAAGCACCACCTGGAAAATCCATCCTAAGATCCCTTGCAGCTTGCAAATGACAGAGAGCAATTCCCAAATTATGCATGATCCGATTGGGCATGATCCGATCAGTGTAGTCTACTCCTGAGTTTTACATATCACACTGTGTGACTATGTAAGCAGGAATCCAAATATTGCCATTCTGGCTTGGGATGCTTGTACAGTTGTGCTCATCCTGACAAGTCCCACTGAGATGTGTAAGAAAAGTACAATGTGAATTGCCAACAGACAATGTCATTTATTTCCATGGGCTAAAGTGTGCTTCACTCTGATATGGATTGTGGCCCAAATCTTCAAGTTAAATTGCACAAATGTACAAAGCTGCCTTGAAAGATAAAAACTCCCCTGTTGTTTTGGACCCCAGCAGATAGATACATAATGCAAGAATTTGGGTCAACAGCTGTGACAAACTGTGAACAAACAGCTCACCTTTTAAAAAAAACACACCCTGCAACACTCTAGAAAGCATATGGTCTCGCTTTAACTAAATGGAAATTAATGAGAAAAGCAATACCTCCATCACAGACAATGTATCCTTCTTTTATAACCACAAGACGAATTTATGTATTAATTGTAGTTTGGCTCCAAGGCAGGAAGACAGCCTACGGCTACAACACACAATTTTCCCTGACGGAAAGTTGGTGGGAGGATCCAGACTTGGTTCCCCAGTGTTTATACTGAGAAAAATTAGAAAGCTTTTTCAACTTACTGAACAAAGCATATGGTAATAAGGCAGGCACGGGTAAACAGCAAACCATTTCAACTCAGTATATCCAATAAATTACACCCCAAAAAATCTTATGTAAGAAATACTTGGCAAAAGAATAAGGCTGTGTCACATTGTCATATGACAGAGCCAGTCATATGTTCAGTGTAAAATATTTAATGCATGCAAAAGAATACATAAATATAAGCATTGTACTTAGTTTTGTTCTTGCTTAGTTTTCCGCAAGCTAGAAAACCACATTAAATTCTATACCTTTTGTAGGGGTTGGTAGTATCTGGAAAAACAATTTAGCAGTGTACCAGGGGAAATGGCCATTAAAAAAAAACTTTGGTATACGTATATAGATGTAGCATACTTAAAGTAGTCATCTGGCTTGTGGTAGCAAGAAGGAGTAAAACCCTCCCCCACATTTATTCACGAGTGGTCTGCTGAGCAAGTGGAAATGGCTGTAAAGCCCAGAGTCTAAAAATGTATCTTTTCAGAATGAAAAATCATTATTATTATTATTCATTTCAGTTCTATACCACTCTAATTTTTTTTAAGAAAAAAATCTCAAAGTGGTTTACAGCACATTAAAGCATCAAATAGAACAACCCGGAATGAAACATTACTGAAGAAAGTAAAATATAAAGTATACAACCAAAGCAACCTACTAATGAAAATGGTGTCACAGAGAAAAGCCAATAGATGCCCATTCATACAATTGGATTCCATATGCTCAGCTCATCCTAACTGCTTTATAACTATTAGCTGACTGGGAGAATTGTATCTTTTGCAGTAATCGCACATTGACATCTGAGTGCTGTGAACATGTAACATCCAAACGACAGATGCTTGGGTTTGCATGACTATCTATCACCAAATGTGCTGCCTACCCCTCAGCGGCCCTTTATATACCGTAGCAGTGGACCAGAGTGAAGCCTTGCTCCCTCTAGTCCACCGCTGAAACCTTGCTTTTCCAAAAGGCCACTATTGGTCCATCTGATTTACATTTTTGGTTGGTCAATCCAGTTCTCCCCTGTGGCTGGCTGAGGCTGGAGGCAACAGGAGCTGGGCTGAGCCGCAACCATCACCCACCTTTGGAATGAGTGAGCAATCTTTATAATTAAGCGACTAAAAAAATCAACCTTTCCATAGTTCTACCCAACTGCAGGTGCTGCTTCACACTTTATACCAAGGAAATTATTCCTTTGCACATGTCATTTATGATGGGAACATATGTAAATAAATCATGCTTTTATCTGCCGAATGCATGCAAGTCTTCACCTTTAAAAAATGACATTTTACATGCCTATTTTGTAACATCTGAAGCAGCCCCCCTACAGCAAGGCAACATCCAGCATATAGATTAGTGAGGTGTTATTCTTTGTTTCTTTTTCTAGCGTGTGGCATTGCTAAAGATATGTGTTTTTCTCTTTGACAAGGGAAGGCTGCAATAATTTCTAAATGATGTCTTCAGAAACAAAGAACAAAAACCCCCTTATGACTAGGTTCAGAGGCGGATTTAAGGTAAGGTTAACAGACATCCCCATTTCCTGGGGACAGTCCCTGGATTTGCAAATCAGTCCCCGTACAAAATCCATTGAAGTTGAAAAGTGCCCCCGGATTCATTGAAAACCTTAATTTAAGGGAACGTGACCAGTTTGGTCAGCTATGATGTAGAATGGATGGCAAAAAGCCGGGAGTGCTGAATTTGGGAATCACACAGGGTGCTGTTGAAATTTGAGACCCCAAAGACCACCAATGCTAGGTTCTTTTAAGCCAATATTACGCTTTTTTTGTGTTCTCGCGTACTTACCTATGTGAATCTGTACATCACTATTTCCACACTGCAATGTGCTTGAGGATATTGTCTATTTCAGCTCACCCATCCCTAGGCAGGAAAGAAGCCGATAGAGCTAAGCTGTCCAATTTACTTAAGTCTATGGAAGCATCATGGGAGTGTCAGAACTAAGAGTCCAGACCAAGTGATGGAAAAATTAAAAATACATCAAATCAAAAACTCAACTGATAAGATCAAAGATATATCTTTTTGTTTTCATTTATATTCACAGAGGGGGTCCCAAGATACTTTCAATATGTCAAGCCTTGTGCATGTTGTGATTTAATGAATATTTATTTCTTGCAAACATGGAAATGAAGCATACGTGTATACAAGCCCTGAGGCACAAACAAGTCCTCTGAGGAAGCTGTGGAGCTGTCACACTAGGACTCCTCCAAAGTGTACATTTAATTCGCTACCAACGGAAACTGGGGAAGCTTAAGAATTCATCTGTGCTGATGCCAAGAGTGGTGTGCTATGAAAACACCCTCATTTTCTGTATGGGGTTGTTTAATTTAAAAACATAAGGAGAGACCTGCTAGATCCAGGCCAAGGACCCATTTAACCCAGTATCCTGTTCCCACTAGAAGCCTGAGTGCAGCAGCACATTCAGGCCACGGATCGAGGGCATAATTTATCTCTCTACTTGTGTTTACCTGTGGCAAAGATGAAGAGGACGAGAGAAATACAGGACAGCAGAAATTGCTTACTGACAGATAAAAACAGACTGGCAATGGATTATACACTAAGTAGATCCATTAAAAGCAAACTGACAATAGCAAAACTGAGTGAGCAGAAATAAATAGGAAGAGGCACTTGAGATACCTGACTGGGTTCACATCAGCTGCTGAAAGTGAGCCGTGTCTCTTGTCAAATTCTAAACCTGAGCCAGATAACATGATACCTCCTGGGACAGCATTGAACTATAGACACTGTAGAGAGGAGTGTGCTAAAGAGCACAAGGAAGCATATGGAATTTAAAGGCTGCAAGAAGAGGGCCCCCCCAGGAGCAATGCTGCTAGAAAGAACAACAAAGGAGAAAGGAGTGCAAGGTATTAAAGGATTTGGTGACGGAAAGTGAGATGAGGCCCTTATTGATGCCGGCTAACCACCAGCACTTCCATTAAGCAAGGAGGCTGAAGTAAGCAGATGATGTAATACAGGAAAGAAAGTGGGGATTCATCATCCAGAGAGAACATATGAAAAATAAGATTAAGTTTCTGGTCAGTTCAGAAACATATTGTATCTCTGCTGGCTATGCCTCTTCGAAGGGAGGAGAAATAATAGCAGAGTTTGCACATACACAAAATACTCTTACAGCAGTTTAAAAGCACAAAGGAAAACGCATACACAGAAAGGCAAACATGAAATATGTGTACAGTGGTACCTCAGGTTAAGTACTTAATTCGTTCTGGAGGTCCGTACTTAACCTGAAACTGTTCTTAACCTGAAGCACCACTTTAGCTAAAGGGGCCTCCTGCTGCTGCTGCACCGCCACAGCACAATTTCTGTTCTTATCCTGAAGCAAAGTTCTTAACCTGAAGCACTATTTCTGGGTTAGTGGAGTCTGTAACCTGAAGCATATGTAACCTGAAGCGTATGTAACCCGAGGTACCACTGTATCTGTTATTTGCATTATAGTATCTGTTGTTAACAGGACCCATGGTTGCCATTTTAAAGATGTCATATAAGATTTGGGATAGGTTTCCCCCCCAGAAAGCATTCCTAAATTAAATTGTCTTATAGGAACTGCAGTAAGAAAGCAAATAGGATGCTGAATCAGTAATTTGTCCTATGGTTTATATATTAGTTATAATTATATCACTTCATGTAATAAAAAAAATTCTCTAAGTGGTTTACAGAAAAATACAAAAAAATCAATAAAATATCCTAAAAGCAAGATAAAAATGAGACAAAAATAAAACATGTGTATATAACAAATAAAATTTGAGTAGTGTACAAAACAAGAATTAAAAATTGAGGGTCAGAGTCCAGGAAAGCTTCAATAAACTGTGTTTAAAAATCATTACAATCTCTACTCATAACAATATTTAACTGCTAAGCATTAGTAGGCACTTAGGGAAAAGAAGATTTACAAAGAAATGGTGGCAAATTTTGGCAGCAATTTGTAAGGACTGAACATGACAATCAAGGCTTTTTTAAAGCTCTAATCTGATGTTCCTTATAATAACAAACAGGAAAAATCTGAAAGCAAATTACTGCTCAAGATCTCATAATAAGCTAGAAGATGTACTTTGTATCTTCCACGAGGCAATGGCTAGGATAAATTCCTATCTAGAGCATGCCCTTGGATGATGTGTCTACTAAAAGGAAAAAAAATAAGAGTTCATGCCAGATACTGCCTTCTTTGTTTGTTGAACTAGCAGTTGCTAGCTCCTTTAAGGCTTAGTTATGCATGACAATTCTAGTCAGGGAATCCTATTCTTCATGTCACAATTCCAGTCTCCACTATCTTCTCCTACATATTTTTGATGGGCAAACATCACCTGCCTTAATTCTAATCCCCACACCCCCAAAAAAGTGCTTGCATGCAACTGTGTGTGAAGAATGAAGTGTGCTGAACATTTACTTCCCTTCACCAAAAGTTAACTTGATGTACATGCCTTGCCAGCTTTCTAATACAGTACTGCTCTGTATCAACTCTATTGACGTCAGAGTGCAATGGAAAGAGATTCAAAGGTTTCCAGTGCTTCAACTGAGCATTAAAAACCAGCTAAGATTCTGCCCAGTCATCCAAAGCTAAAACAGGAAAACGGAGATAAAACAATGGGCAGAATATGAACTCAGCTTATACTAAAATAATTAGATATTAGCCAACCTAGAAATTGTTGTTGTTGTTTAGTCATTCAGTCGTGTCCGACTCTTCGTGACCCCCTGGACCAGAGCACGCCAGGCACTCCTGTCTTCCACTGCCTCCCGCAGTATGGCTCAGACTCATGTTTGTAGCTTCAAGAACACTGTCCAACCATCTCGTCCTCTGTCGTCCCCTTCTCCTTGTGCCCTCCATCTTTCCCAGCATCAGGGTCTTTTCCAGGGAGTCTTCTCTTCTCATGAGGTGGCCAAAGTACTGGAGCCTCAGCTTCAGGATCTGTCCTTCCAGTGAGCACTCAGGGCTGATTTCCTTAAGAATGGAGAGGTTTGATCTTCTTACAGTCCATGGGACTCTCAAGAGTCTCCTCCAGCACCAGAATTCAAAAGCATCAATTCTTCGGCGATCAGCCTTCTTTATGGTCCAGCTCTCACTTCCATACATCACTAAACCTAGAAATTAGGAGAATGCATAACTGCCACCAAATAGTTTGAATATCTAGGTCTTCCTTACCCTTCATAAGGTGACTAGGGCTGGGGCAGGAATTCATTCAGCCCACTTTTCACAGCAGACCAACCCAATCTGATGTTCCTGAACTTGCTTGTGGATCGGAATGCAACTATCAGTAAGATGGGACGCGGGTGGTGCTGTGGGTTAAACCACAGAGCCTAGGACTTGCCGATCAGAAGGTCGGTGGTTCGAATCCCGGTGACGGGGTGAGCTCCCATTGCTCGGTCCCTGCTCCTGCCAACCTAGCAGTTCGAAAGCACGTCAAAAGTGCAAGTAGATAAATAGGTACTGCTCCAGCAGGAAGATAAACGGCTTTTCCGTGCGCTGCTCTGGTTCACCAGAAGCGGCTTAGTCATGCTGGCCACATGACCCAGAAGCTGTACGCCGGCTCCCTCGGCCAATAAAGCGAGATGAGCGTCGCAACCCCAGAGTCAGCCACGACTGGACCTAATGTCAGGGGTCTCTTTACCTTTACCTTTATCAGTAAGATACCACACTTCTCTGGATTTGAGCCAGCTTTGCTCCCAAATAGTGCCTCTCAAAAATAATACTCTATGTTAAAATGCATATAAAATATGAACTTTAAGGGGTAACTGCATGGAAACATGTACAACGGAGATGTGTATTTTAAGTAACGAGTATACTCTAAATGTGTCCAATTTACAAGCATATCTTTCAGGCATTCTCTAAGTCAGTAAAAAGGGATGGACTGGATCTATAATTCAGAGCCAGTGAACTTGACACAGAATGGACTTAGACTGGTCAGTCCAGCCCTAGCTGTGACATCAGAATGTTCTGCATAGATAAGGCTAGGAAATATAGATTGAGGGAAATCCTGTTAGACATTATGGATGAGAAGATAAAATGAGTGGTGCAGCAGCTTGAGGGAAAGGATAAAGCAATATTTATCATAATTCAGTGATAGGGGACTTGTGGCCCTCAATATGTTATTGGAATACAACTCCCATCATTTCTGACCATTGGCCATGTTGACATGGGCTGGTACAAACTGGATTACCACAGCATCTGGAGATCACAAATTATCCACAGACATCCACAAAATTATGTAAGAACAATCTCACTTTTGCAGGATATGATGTTTAATACTACAGTGAAATAAGTATCTGCTTACAGACAAGGTATATTTCATACTTCTTAAATCTCCACATTGAGGCACACTTTGACCTGTAAATAGTCCCTACTTATGTATATAACAGTAATTACCATTACTAAATAACAAACTGGGACTTTTTTTTAGGTTCCAGAACTTCTTTGCAATTTTAACTTAGCTCTCTTCCACAGGAATAAATTAACCTTGATGTCAACCCAATCATAAATTTCTAAGCAGTTCAATAAAACATAAATGATGTATAATTGATGCTTATCAACAATCTTTTGACTGAAAAAGGGGGGGGGACTAATCAAAAAGATCTGTTATCCACTAGTAATGTGCTTCTGCTGTTGACTATTTATTGACTCTTTTGTACCATTTTTATTCTGTTAAAATCAGCATGGACTTGTTATATTATACAATGTAGAGATGAACTCTAGTAACACATTTAAGCAGAAAGTAAAAGCTGAACTTGGAGAATGAAGACATTAGACACTTTCTTCTTCTAATCTGTAGACCTCACTCATTTTTAATACACATTAAATTGGCTCTTCATAGCTAAATTCATTTAATCATACATACAATCCTTCAAATTTATGTTAGTTATCGCTAAATAATCAACTCATTATTTTTTCTTCATGAATTATGAATGCTAATTTCAGTGGGAGAAATGCCAAAAAATAAATAACAAGTGACAGTTTAGAATCTCAAATTGAGATAACTTGATCAAAATATGCTGTATGACTCAACCAAATTTGTTGCTTAAAATGAAGGGAAGGTAAGCTTAAGATGAAATGTTATATTATTGTGATAGATATATCACTTCACAGAAGGGGTGGGCACTTGGACTTAAGAGAAACTGGCAGAGCAGTATGTCATGTTACCTGCAGAAACACCAGGCAGTGAGAAACACCACTTAGGCCACCTGAACCTCAAGCAACACCTCTGTACCCTCCCAATTTGTGTGCCCTCTCCTTCAGAGAGACTGTAATCCCATCAAGAGAAAGCCATCTCCCATCTGTGCAGTCTAGGATCCAAAATGCAGCAGTCTGATTGGTCCTAGAACAAAAGGATTCAGAATGCAGCAGACTGATTGGTCCTAGAACAAAAGGATTCAGAATGCAGCAGTCTGATTGGTCCTAGAACAATGCAGCAGCCTGATTGTTCCGCAGGAGCCACCCAATCCAGCTCCAGGTGGAACTGAATCCACAACCTGATTGGCCTACAGGAGAATCCCGGAATTAGCCAATCACATGCAGCCCATTGTGTAAATAATGTATATAAAGCAGACATTCTGGGGGAACTTCCATTCCTCCTCACCACTATGAGCTGAATAAAGAGCATGAAATCCACTCTCGACTCCGAGTATATTTCACCAACCAGTAAAATAGTCTCCATTGTCACGTGTTTTGTTTGGCTTTCAGTTATGCTAACATGCCATGCCACCCCCTTCCTGACTGTAAAAAAGAAATGCAAACTATGGGAAGGTGCTGGTAGTTGACCGCATATTTTTGTTTAAAATTGTATAATTGAATACTGTATCCAATCTCACTGGGAAAGTTGACCCAATTATTCTGCGGGCGTATTATTTGATTAGTAACTTTGTTATCTTCTAACCCTTGGCATATTCATTTAGTATGCTGTGAGCTAGCTTGTTGGTAACAATGTACCACAAAAGTCTGTGTAATGAATTCTTTTGCATTTTTAGGACAGAGTTGCATGGATGTGCCCTCTTTCTTTAATCAGAAAATTGCCATCTCAGACCTAGTACTTGACTAGCAAGCTCTGATTTGCTGCTTTAGGCAGAGTGAATCAAATGTTATGTGTCTTACAATTAAAGAAACCAAGCTATTGCTCTTTGCAGCAAATAGTAGCATTAATTCCCTTAATGATTTCTCTTTTTTTTTACCCCAACAGCACATTTTGACCTGCAGTTGATTTGCTCAGAGTGCCTCATCTCATTTCAAAGGTATTCACTAATATCTGTCAAAAGAGATTTCACTATATCATACGCTCTTTGTTTGGAAATGATTCTCATTCAAATGCCACAATTATTAAATATAGGCAAGGCTTGCATATGTGTGCAAATAGATCATTGGACACAAAAGGAAGTAGAAAAGGCAAACACTCCAACAAACCTCAAGCACTAGAACTGCTGTATGCTACACCTCTGCATGTTATTTCTTGCAGCTGTTTCTGTGAATTAGGGATAATACCCATTTTAACACAAAAGGCTTGAAAAGTGAAGTGGTATGAGTCAAGTCCAAAGAACAAGACCAACTGTAAAATAAATGACAGTAGATATTCAGCATTCCTATACTCCCACGTTGTGTTCTAACAGTCAGGCTGCAGTCCAGGCAACGCAGAGTGACCTCAAAATAATGTCAGTTAGTGTAATTGTAATTATACTGCAACAGACCAAGCATTCCATAAAGAATTATTTCTCAACCTTGCCCACATTCCCACTGGTCTCACACTTTCTAGGCACGGGTCAAATAGGTTTTTTGTTTGCCCTGTCGCTTTCTCCTCTTCACAGCTGAATCATAACAAATGTCAATCAGGTGTTCTGCAAATTGAAGTTTGTTCTGATTCAGTGGTAAGCAGTGGGGTTTCCCAGGGAAAATAGCGGAGCAAAAGAAAATCCTCTTGAAAGCACAGGCCAAGCAGAAGAAAACGTGGGACAAGTGCAAGTGTGAATGAGCCATTACTTTAAGTGGAAGGCACCAAAAATAGGAAAGCCTCCTTAAGTCTGTTTCTTGCAGCTTCTAAGGTCTCTTTCCCAGCCTGATGCACACTAGTTACTAAGATAGTTTACAGAGTTTGACTAACATAAAACTGCCAAATATATTTCCTTTATCGTGGAAGAACAAAATAAGCAAAACAGTAGAAAGTTAATTATTGTGTGCCTCCTTGCCACTCAAGTAATATGCTGGGAGTGGGGATACTGCAGTGGTCTATAGAGCAAGCCCTTCAGCAAGCCATCCATGAGTCAGAACTCGCAATTTAAAAATGACTGGGTTAAAGCAACACTGTATCCTCTTAACACACAGGTGAGCAGAAGGTAGATCCTAGGGTGATTTTCAGTAGATTACCAAGGGTTTCTGTCTTCCAATTATTTAACAATAACATCAATACTTTCCCCACCTAAGTTGGGCTGCCGAAATGAAGAAATTGAATCAGTAGTTGGCTTTTGGGTGAAATAACTGTAAACTCATTCAGTCCAGTTCTGATACTGGAAACAAATTGCTAGGCTTGGAAGGTGCTCAGAAGAATCCTGTTCTTTAATGCTGTCTTTTGCAACTTACTCTAGTTCAGCCTTTCCCAACCATGGGTCCCCAGATGTTCTTGAACTACGGCTCCCATCATCCTTGATGACAGACCATACTGGCTAGCAATGATGGGACTTGTAGTCCAACAACATCTGGGAGCCCAAGGTTGAGAAGCGATACTCTAGTTGATAGATAAAAAAGTAGATGCAACACGACTGAAGTCTGGCCACCCATATCTTCACAGCTACTTGTTTTTTTTTTACAGCTTTTAACAGCTACACCCATCACAGCATAACTAATAGTGAATGTGCCAATTTTCAGGATGTAAAACATGTTAGAGCACTAAGATTTCTTCTTGGCAGGTTTCTACATGATGCAGAGCAAGTTCAAATTAACCACCTATACAATACTTTAATGTTAATCCAAAATATATTTCCAAACAGTTTCTTAAACGTGGAGTCTCTGTAAACTGCCTGCTGTAGTTCTAAAGCAAGCAAAATATGCAAATAGATTTTTTTATAGTTACGCTTTTAGATCAGATTTCTGAGTTACTTTTCCCATGCCATTGTATAGTAGCAGGCTACCTTAATATCTATAACAAGACAGAAAAGAAATCCACTTAGTACAACAGACCTGACATGCACTGCTTATTATGTACTGACATTGCTCTGCACCTTAGTTTTGGAGAACTTATTGAGCTGGAAGAATTAAATAGCCTGTATGTATTGCTTCACTTTTATTTTTATTTTATATGGTAGCTATACCCCAGATTTTCATTTGCAACGCAGATCATCTTCAACTAAAAACACTACAGGCCAAATTTTAACTTGGTAAAATATTTTTACATTTCACCCTCTCATTATATGACAGGCAGTATATATTTCAGGTGAAGAGAAATTGTGGTTTTTGCTAAAAATAAGCAGTTCACTAAATACCTGTTTGCTTTGTTGGAAGCAGTATAGACCACTGGAATGTTCAGATGTTTCCACATGCAAATGTTGTTTCCTTCCAGCTATTTTATTTTGCAGAGGGATGGGGGCAGATGTGTCAGAAATGCTTCACAAACAGCTTTTTTCCTTTTTTGAACTAAGATATGATAGGCCCTGCATACACTGTCAACTCCAGAGGCAAAATCTAACATTCATTCTAAGGTGTCTCGGCGTCATTCAAGAATATTTCGCCATTTCAGTAACTGCATATCAACGCCATTCACAGCTTAAAAGTTTCCCCACTTTATATATCACACATTCCAGCTAAAGTGAGAGAGAAAAGTGTCCCTTCACCTGCCTGCCTTGGATTGTTGACCCAATCTGCCCTGCACCGAAGGCCAGCAAGGAGTAAGTGATGATGTGTAACTACCTCTCTGCCTGTCTACATTGTCTCCCTCTGCCAATACAGTGGTGCCCCGCAAGACGAATGCCTCGCAAGACGGAAAACCCGCTAGACGAAAGGGTTTTCCGTTTTGGAGGTGCTTCGCAGGACGAATTTGCTATGGGTTTGCTTTGCAAGACGAAAATGTCTTGCGATTCCTGGGTTGTTGTTTTTTCGCTCCCCACCCCCTTTTTCTAAGGCACTAAGCTGCTAATAGCCTTTTAGCAGCTAATCCGCTAATCCCTTAAGCCTTTAATAGCCGCTAATAGCCGCTAAACCGCTAATAGCGCTAATCCGCTAATAGGGTTGCTTCGCAAGACGAAAAAACCGCTAGACGAAGAGACTCGCAGAACGGATTCTTTTCGTCTTGTGAGGCACCACTGTATCTTCTCCATCCTTCCTCCACTCCACCCCCCACTTGCTTCTGGAACTAGAGGTCCTGGGTCAACTCCTTGTCTGTTTCTCTTCTCTCATGACCAGCTTCTCCATTTATGACCGAGGTAGGAGCAACTCCTTGCCAGTTTATTTTTTAATTAAAATATTGCTGGGTGTGCCATTAAAGCTGATATGCACGTTCTTTTGAAGGAAAATATAGTCACAACTGCGGGACATGGGTGGCACTGTGGGTTAAACCACAAAGCCTAGGACTTGCCGATCAGAAGGTCGGCGGTTCGAATCCCCACGACGGGGTGAGCTCCCGTTGCTCAGTCCCTGCTCCTGCCAGCCTAGCAGTTCGAAAGCACGTCGCAGTGCAAGTAGATAAATAGGTACCGCTCCGGTGGGAAGGTAAACGCCGTTTCGTGCGCTGCTCTGGTTTGCCAGAAGCAGCTTAGTCATGCTGACCACATGACCCAGAAGCTGTCTGTGGACAAACGCCGGCTCCCTCGGCCTATAGAGAGAAATGAGCGTCGCAACCCCACAGTCGGCCACGATTGGACCTAATGGTCAGGGGTCCCTTTATCTTTACCTATAGTCACAACTATAGGAGAACACACACACACACATGATAGCCAATAAATCCAAAGTAGTCCAATGCCTTGGAAAAAGAAGCTGGCTAGGAATGCCCTAGGTCCAGGCAACTGCAAAATGCTATGCTGGGTGGAACACTTGAAACCATTAAGCTTCCTTCCTTCAGACTGGTACTTACTCCTTGGTGGTTTTTCACCAACTTATCTATGTCTGTTTGCATGGCATTTCCACTGGAGACTGTTTCTCCATATACAGTGGTACCCCGCAAGACGAATGCCTCGGAAGACGAAAAACTCACTAGACGAAAGGGTTTTTCATTTTCTGAGGTGCTTCGCAAGACGGGTTTTCCTAAGGGCTTGCTTCGCTAGACGAAACGGCCCTGCCTCCCGTGTCATGGCGACGGTCACTGCACGCATGCATGCTCGCTTCCCCGCTCCTCCGGCTCCCTCCCACCTTCCGGCCGACCTTCCGACCTTCCGGCTGCCTCGCACCGCTGCCCACCCCCCTCGCGCGCTCCACTCAGAGAGCCGTTGCTGCCAGCAGCCAGCGTTGCAGCCGGAGTCGTGCTCCTGAGCCCCGCCGCCCTCCAGCAGCCGCGTCGCGCGGTGGCCACAACGCGCGGGTGAGTCTGAGGTACCGGCTGCGGCAGCTGTCCTGCTTCTCCCCGCCGTTGTTAGTGTTTAAATGCAGTGGTGCTTCGCAAGACGGAAAAACTCGCACAACGAAAAAACTCACGGAACGAATTAATTTTGTCTTGTGAGGCACCACTGTATTTCGAAGGAAGGTGCAAGTGACATCTGCCCTGGATTTTGGGCTGCAGGTCTGACAAAGTAAAGCTGCAATCCCAGCTACTCCACCTTCCTAAAAAGTTTTATAGCTTCATTTTCCTCCCTAGGCATTTGTAATCCTGCCTCAGGCTAAGCAAGCGTATGCTCCAGTTCCCACAGCTGTTGGGAAGCAAAGAACAGGTTTGTGGCACTGTATTTGGCTTGTGCTTCCAACATAACCTTCAGGTGCTGGCAATTAAACTAATGTTATTTCAGATTTCCGGACCAAACACCACATAGAAGCATTTCCATTAAATTGTTAATGGTGCAAAGACCTTGTGCTGGTACATCGGGTCCACTGTAATTCTTTTTTTTGGGGGGGGGGAGGCAACATTCCTACATCTTAAAAGCTATTGTACTCACTTAGAGTTCTGAGTACCCTGAAGATTTTCATTTGGCAATGAATGCTTGCTCAGGTTTTCATGTTCACTTCTGGTGTTATAGATCAGTCAGTAAAGCTATGGGAGAATCTCTTGCAAATAAGCAAATTGCTTTCATAATTCATGAATGCCACATTAAATTTAATACATAATATCCTAGAGTGGGATATGAATAATGGAACAAGCAGGAAACCAATTCCCTTTATATTTTTGATCTCTGGGATTCAATCTGGTAGCATTCTTGTCCTTAATCATATTAAACTATGCTTTTAAAAATCAACTGTAAAAGTTGCATTAAAAAACATTTACATTCCTCTGCTCATTAAACGTCTAACAGGGAAGATTTACTATACAGTACTGTATTACACAGAAATCGTTTATTTCTCTTTTAGCTCCAAGTTGGTAACCCTTTTCCTCCTTTGTGCACTTGTCTAATTTTGGAAACTGCTGCTATATTATTATTTTTTTTTAAAAAAAAAACATTTCTTATTTTCTCTCTTCTGCCCAAATCCATCTACTTCCTGACCTCAGCTGAAAAGAGAGAGATTTCCCCTTGCTGTCAGTCTGCTTCATTTGCCCTACAATTTCATTCCAAACAAATAAATTCAAAACTGAGCCTGATTGATAGCTGCCAATTGTTCTCTATCTTTACTCCCAGAAACAATATTTACAGAACCCTTCTTTCCCAAGAAATTTGTCAACAGACTAAGCAATGACACCTGTTCAGAGCATTAGGAACTTTTGAACCAACACACTTACAACCTGCACGTCTTATTGTGCAGTGAGTCAGCACTTGGCTGGTCAGGATTGAACAGTAAGAATCAAAAGAGTTTTCAGCATCCAATTTAAATTACACTTTCCTGCTACAGAAGATTTATAACAATAACTTTTTAAACATCCTTTTTTCATGCTTTAAATGGTAATGTTCACGCCAGAATTGTTGTACTTTCCAGTAATTTTAAAGCAAATTCATGGAAGAGCTCAAGGACTTGAAAGCAGATTGGGGCCAAATATTCCCTCATCCCATCTTGGCATGGTCATTTAGTATAACCATTTTTACTGACGTAAAATGAGTTTTTGTCGAGTCTGCTTACAGTTTTTTAAGACAAGGCACCAGACAGCCTTGCCCTTTTTAAAAAAATAAGTAAAAGCTTTGCTGCCACGGAAGGGGCCACACTCAAAGCAGTCCTGGGGGGCGGTGCTCACTCCCCCGGGCTGGCAGCGCTGGTCTACAGGTGTATCTTATTCACGGCCAACCCTTCCTAAAAAAAGCTCAACAACTCTGGGCAACGTTCTGAAAAATTGCAATATGGGGGTATGGGGGAGGGGTGCAAAACAATTCCACACCAGGAACCACCTAGAAGCATAGAATCATAGAGTTGGAAGAGACCACAAGGGCCATCGAGTCCAACCCCCTGCCAAGCAGGAAACACCATCAGAGCACTCCTGACATATGGTTGTCAAGCCTCTGCTTAAAGACCTCCAAAGAAGGAGACTCCACCACACTCCTTGGCAGCAAATTCAACTGTCGAACAGCTCTTACTGTCAGGAAGTTCTTCCTAATGTTTAGGTGGAATCTTCTTTCTTGTAGTTTGGATCCATTGCTCCGTGTCCGCTTCTCTGGAGCAGCAGAAAACAACCTTTCTCCCTCCTCTATGTGACATCCTTTTATATATTTGAACATGGCTATCATATCACCCCTTAATCTCCTCTTCTCCAGGCTAAACACCTGACCTTGCTACGCCTCTGCAGAGAAAGCAAAGCTTGTTCCCTTCAGATATTTAAAGAGGACCATTATATCTCCTCTCAGTCTCCTCTGTTCCAACGTAAACATACCCAGCTCCTTTAATTGTTCCTCATAAGGCTTGGTTTCCAAACCCTTCATCATCTTGGCTGCCCTCCTGCATGTGTGTCCAGCTCGTCAACATCCTTCTAAAATTAAACCAAGGAAGCTGGGTTCCCCAGGCCCCCCTAAACAGCAAGCCCCCTCTCCCAAATGCTGCATGCCAAAAATACTTTTGCAAGTGAGAAGTTCTTTGTGTGAACCTAAATAAAGTGAGAGTCTGCCCTGTTGCATTGTTTGTTTGTTTGTTTCGAATAATTTATGGACCGCTTGATTGAAAAAAACAAAACCAAACCTCAAAGCGATTTACAAAAGATAAAACAGTAAAATAAGGGAAAACCCACAGCCCTACTTTCAAAACATACAAAAGTTTTTGTTTGGTGTTTTTTTTTTTTAATGAAATTCCCTCAACTTACTAAGCATCTGGGTAAAGGTAAAGGTAAAGGTACCCCTGCCCGTAAGGGCCAGACTTGCCAGATTCTAGGGTTGTGCGCTCATCTCACTCTATAGGCCGGGAGCCAGCGCTGTCCGCAGACACTTCCGGGTCACGTGGCAAGCGTGACATCGCTGCTCTGGCGAGCCAGAGCCGCACACGGAAACGCCGTTTACCTTCCCACTAGTAAGCGGTCCCTATTTATCTACTTGCACCCGGGGGTGCTTTTGAACTGCTAGGTTGGCAGGCGCTGGGACCGAACAACGGGAGCACACCCCGCCGCGGGGATTCGAACCGCCGACCTTTCGATTGGCAAGTCCTAGGCGCTGAGGCTTTAACCCACAGCGCCACCCGCATCCCTGGGTAGATCTAGCTAAACATGAATGTTTTTAGCAGCTGCTGAAAAGAGTACATATTAGCAGTGTTATTTTAGAAAGATGAACTTTGCCATTTCCTATCTGAACAGAACATCCGTTACGATGCCATGCATGTTTTATGTATTTATCCAAGGTAAATGAGCCAGTAATGTCTGAGCATTACTTCCAGACTTTAAAATAAGCGCTGTTCCTTAAATGTGAACGTGTGGTTTTTATTATGTTACGATAAAGCTAGGAAGTCAGCACCACAAATGGTGCACTCTAAGAAGTTCCTACTTAATCAGGAAACATTTTGGAATATGCTAGACCTCCATGGAATTCAAGCCTTTAGCACTCTGGCAGCATCACTAAGTGGCAAGAGAGAGCAGTGCGTTGAAAGAGAGTCCACAGCACCATTAGCGGAAAGGCATCATAATGACTCTGCTTTGTGTATTTTACTACATTTGCCATTTGTGGCCCTGCTCTGGGTGCAGACGTGTTGGGGGTGGATACAAGGAACAGGTCCCTTTTGATGGTGGCTCCCTGGTGACGGAATGCCTTTCCCAGAGAGGCTCACTAGGCACCTACATTGTGGTCTGTTTGGCACCAGGCAAAGGCATGTTATTTTTCCAGCCTTTTGAATCTCAAAATCTTCTCCTGCTTTTTAATTATGTTATTTTCTGCCGCTAATTTTGTTTGGAATTTGCTGTGTTTATTATGTTTTAGATGTCACGTTTACTATTTAACTTTGTATCTTACGGACAATTTATTTATCTTCAGAAACATGAGATCTTTCACCTACCATCCAGGAAAAATATATTCCATTGTTCTCTTCAATTTGTATATTGATTATCAGGTGCCATGCAGCCCAGTCTTGAGTTTAACAGCTTAGAAATCTAAATGTGGTACAATCACAGGATTGTATTAGTGAGCATGTAACTAGGATAATTTATCTGAGTTAGCTAGAGTCAACACTGCCGCTACACATGCAAGTTGTCGTCACATTGTTAATTTTTGTTCTCTTTTAGGAACACACAGTCTGGATTGGGTAGCTTGATTTATGAGCAGCTGATGAAGGGCAAACAGCGCCCCCCCCTGCCACCCCCACATTGGGAACAAACAGCTAGAGCAGTGATGGCGGACCTTTTACAGACCGAGTGCCCAAACTGTAAAGCAAAACCCACTTATTTATCGCAAAGTGCCAACACGGCAATTTAACCCGTATATCTCATTTTTTCTGTGTGTTTCTCGTTTCTTCTTTATGACTGCTGTTGTAATAAATATGCCTTCATAAAAGTTATTGCATTACATTCTTCATTAAATTATCTTCCCATTGATATATAATTTTATGGTATAACTCAGTGCTTTTTTTCTAAAAAAATGTTTAGGGGTACTCTCATTTTGACTCAAGAAAATCGCCACCGGAGGGAAATAAATGCAGTTCAAATCAGGAAAAATAAATATAGTGAATTTCTTCGCCCGTTAAATTCACAATGTTTAAGGGTCTGCGTCCCTACATTAAAAAAGGACTGGTATTACTCGAAAACAAAGTGATGTTATCAGCCATCAAACCTTGAAAATTCATTTTTTCCAGAAAGTTCCACAATTCTGGCCACTAGTGTACACTGGAGGGCTGTACTAAGAGCCACCCTCTCCCAATTTGTAATATGAGATAATAATGATTGTGTGCGCACACACATATGAATATAAATAAATAAGCCCAGCCAGATGGCCGGGAGAAGAAGAAGAAGAAGAAGAAGAAGAAGAAGAAGTTGTTGTTGATGATGATGATGATGATGATGTTATATTTTGCCATTTCTTTGGCTGCTGTTTGATCAGAGCGTCCACGGAATGAATTTCTCTGTTGGCTTCCGCGGGAAAGCCCAGCGAACATGTAAACCCAGCAGCCCCTTCTTAGATTGTCGTCTTTATATGCTTACTGACCTGGGAGTTAAGGCCTGCTGAACTCAAGGCGACTTACTCCCGAGTAGGAGACTGGCAGGAGGCCCTAGCGCATCAAAAGTCAATGCCTGCGCAGCCCTTCGATGCACCAGCCTTCATCTCCTCCTCCACCTCCTCCCCGCCCGCCCCTGACATGGAAGCTATGGCCCTGCTGGGGTGACGGCGCACATGCCCACGGAGAGGGTTCTGAGTGCCCTCTCTGGTATGTGTGCCATAGGTTCGCCACCACTGAGCTAGAGTCACTAACTACCCGGCCTCTTCCAGTCAAATGATCCCATGAGGTTGACATGTCCTATGACCCAACCTCTCTGCTTATAACAAGAAGTGTTTAACTTTTCTTTTCAATGGGCTGCTTCAAAAATGACACAATTACGCTCTGAAACACATCTCTAATTCCCAGCAAAAGACATTGACAAATCCTTTGGAAAGAAACAAGCAAGAAGGCGAAACAATCAGAGCCTTGGCAGTTCTCAATGTTCTAACGAAAGAAACTCTTTGTCTCATATCAACAGGAAGGACACCATGATAAAATAATGATTAGCACTATCAAATAATAAATATTTCATTAAAACTACAAGTATCCAGCCAATCAAATGGAATTGCTGGCAACCATTTCCCAGTCTGTGTGAGGCTGCTTCAGCATGAAGATTGCTTGTCAAACTAAGACATATTGCAACACTTTGCATTAGAGTTGCAACCGTCTGTGAAGTTCCCATTCACTGGAATGCATTTCACAAACTGATATTCCATCATTTAACTCCAATGAAGTTGGGGGGAGTTTCTCGGTGGACAAGCCAGATTTGGCAGGGAGGGAAAAGGTAACCTGTTTTTGTATCACAGCGTAACCAGTTAGAGAAACCATTAGTTGTTTATCAGTTACTCAGCTCTAGATACAGTGGTACCTCGGGTTACATACGCTTCAGGTTACAGACTCCGCTAACCCAGAAATAGTGCTTCAGGTTAAGAACTTTGCTTCAGGATGAGAACAGAAATCGTGCTCCGGCGGCATGGCAGCAGCAGGAGGCCCCATTAGCTAAAGTGGTGCTTCAGGTTAAGAACAATTTCAGGTTAAGAACGGACCTCCGGAACGAATTAAGTACTTAACCCAAGGTACTACTGTATTGTCACAAATTCTGATTTGTGGGTTGTGTGGAAGGGAGTTGATTCACTGGAGGGTTGGGACTTGGCATTGCTCACTCTCATCATTTTCAGCACATGTGAAAACCGAATTCTCAAATAGGCCTTGTCAAGAAATGTTATAAATTCTGACTGCCTGTGTTCTTCTCTAAGGATTCCCCCTGTACCACCTGAAGGGGCAATCCTATTGGGCAGATTTCTCTTACTGCAGATATGACATCATTCATCCTTACAGACACTCTGAGTGCTTACAAGCTATCAGCTGGTCTGAATCACCATAGGAGCCGATACCCTTTGTCAATAGTGATCTTTTTTCTGTAAAAAGCGGGACTTGGGTGTCTCAGCAAGTTCAGTTCGTTCTCTCTCTCTCTCTCTCTCTCAAATCAAGCTTTTCCTTCTGATACCTAGGTAACGTGTATGGTTTGCTTGAAGTATCAAAATCCCAGAGAACAAAAGTACTCCTGGAGCAATGGAGGTTTTGAGCGTCCTGCTTGATGTTTCATCATTACCAGCCAATGCACTTGTCTAAAGAACCTTGCTCTTTTTCTATTTTCCACATGTTTCGGTCAGTTTTAGAAGCATTTTCTTCCTTTCCCTTTCCATTGCCATGTGATCTCTGATTTCCTGTAAAACAAATTAATTTATCTCTCTTTCTTCTTTGATTTTCAGCACTGTTTTTCAGATGCATACTGTCTTGAAGCTTAAATCCATTGCAACTCTGTTCAAGTTATGCTACTGGTGCCCACATAATCAGGGGATTTTGAAAGAGAATCAAGACGTCCCCAACTGCATATAGGTTTTATAAATTCTCAGACCTGGGTAGGGTTCACATAGGAGAAGCCATCTCTTTGGGCACCCGGCTTCCACTTTGTTTAGGGTTTTAAAGTTCAAATCCAATACTTTGAATTGTGCCTAGGAATATATTTCTAGTCAGTGAAGCAGTGGAGTCTCATTATCCTAATAACTGACCCAGCTGAAGTTTCTGAACACTCATCAAAGGCATTCTCACATAGACCATGTTACAGTAATCCAGAAGACATGTTCCACTATGGCTGGGTATGATAATTCAAGGGATGGGCAAGCCTCAGCTCTACTGCTGTAACCTGGGCATCCAAACACAAAGTTGGATGCAGAAGGACACTTCAGTTGTGAACCTGTCTTCAAAGGAAGTGGAACTCTACTGAAGGCAATGTCAGTCCTTTGGGTTGTTAGCTCAAGGAAGGAGCGAAAGCTCAGTGGTAAAACACACTGAACGTTAAAGATCCTGAAGGCTGGGGTGTACTTTTGCCAAGGAAATCTTTAATAAAAACATTTCTTTAAAAATGAAAAAAGAAAAGTATGTGATTGTGAGCTGGAGAGCTCTACCCGTCTGGCTGACAGTACTGAATGGTTGACCATGAAACACAATGCGAAGCAATTTCCTATATTCTTACAATAACCAAAGTGATAGAAGCTGGACTTCCAAAAGAAATTTCATGGTGACGTAGGGACAACAGAACGGTGTATAATCAAATAGAATGTACTCTGGTTGCCTGTCTTGCACCTGCAATATAATGAATTTGACTACGAGAGGTTTTTGTTGCTCCTAAGAAGAATTAAGCCAGTGAGAAGGTTCATTTTTAAAACTGATTGAAACTGAATGCTCTGCAACTATGCAATTTACACTTCACATTTCACTTAGCTATTCTGCCTCTTTTTCTCTAGGGATATTGTTATGCTCAGCTGGGTAGATTTTGTTTAACTTTGAACTGATTACTCTTATCCTTCAAACCTCAGCAGCCCCCAGAGTTGTCTCTGAGATACAAATAGTCATACCAAGAATGAAAATTAATTCAAGGATTCAGGTGAAGTAATTAAGTTTTCCAGTGAAAGTATAAAAGAATCTGCACACAGAGAGACCAACTGAACTGTGGCGGGAATGTATATCCAGTTTTATGTTACTATGAAAGTCTCAGAATATATGAGATTAACAAATCTATCAAAGCCACAACAAAAAATAAAGAGGTTGGTACCCACTAGCATGAAAACCAAAAAAAGAGAAGGCACAAATTACACTAAGGGGGGAGGGATAAAATATCAAGGATGCAAGAAAATGAAAAATAAATTGGCCCAATACAAACAAATATACAGTAGTTCACTAAATCACATAGTGATGTGCTTCTTAAGTGTCCAAGAAGAATAATTTTAATTCAAAGTGTGCTGGCCCCAAACAGTGCTATTTTTCTAGAAGAAGAGGTGTCAGAACTGATAATGAGCACCTCCTTTGTTCTCTTATAATGGCAATGGCACCCACTTGAGAGGTGCTGGAACTGAGTTCCAGTGAGTTCTGGCTGAAAAAAGGGCTCTGCCCCCCCCCAAAAAAAATCTTTCCTGTCCACTTTTGGGATTTCATCTCCCCATTTTATTCCCCAGACATCAGCATGAGTCAGAAAACAAGCAGTGTTATACTTGATTGTACATGATTACCGTATTTTTCGCCCTATAGGATACACTTTTCCCCCTCCAAAAATGAAGGGGAAATGTGTGTGCGTCCTATGGGGCGAATGCAGGCTTTTGCTGAAGCCTGGAGAGCAAGAGGGGTCGGTGCGCACCGACCCTCTCGCTCTCCAGGTTTCAGGAAGCGATCTGCAAGCCTAGGGAGCCCGGCGGGAAGTCGCACCGGGCTCCCAAGGCTTGCGGAGAGCTGCCCAAAGCCCGCCAGGCTCCCAAGGCTTGCAGATAGCAGCCTGTTCTGGGGGCTGGGGTGGGGGGAAGATCGGGCTTCCCCTGCCCCAGCCCCGCGCCTGGGGGGAAATAATTTTTTTTTCTTTATTCCCCCCCCCCAAAAAAAAAACTAGGTGCGCCCTATGGGCCGGTGCGCCCTATAGGGCACAAAATACAGTAGATAGCTGTATTTCACAGGAAAAGTCCCACATTCCAGACCTGAAAGCATAGCAAGTCCACCTGGCATTCAAAACAATAGGCAAGTCAGTTTGAGAAGAAAATCCAACAGTAATAAATTAAAATAAACATATTTAGCAAAAGAGATATCTTGAAACAATGCAAATTTTAGCGTCCAATACAGTAGACCAACTTCAGTCCTTATTTAAACATGACACTTGGCTGTCTGGGTGTTCCCCATGACCAGCTTTTCACTTAAAATTTATTCAGATTGCTTATCACACCTGCAGACCAATCCATGCGAACAGTAAGCAAACCAGCAGATGCACCACTGGAACAACAACAATTCCTCTGCAAACTTAGCATCAGCATCAGCACCAGCCCCATTTCCTTATTTCTTTACATATCAAATTTTGACCCAAAGGCCCCCAAAGCAGCAGAAAACATATTAAAACAAAATATTCAATAAAATGCCATTTATTGAATTACATTTATAGCCTGCCTTTCCTCCTGAAGGTGGAGAGAAAAGGCTGGATTTAGAAGGATTTTCTGCACGCAGGGTGGGGAGAGAGAGAGAGAGAGAGAGAGAGAGGGAGAGAGAGAGAGAGAGAGAGAGAGAGACAGACAGACAGACAGACAGACAGACTATGGGCACTATATTTTTCAGAGCTCAAGAATCATTTTCTCACTGGCTCTGGGGACATTTTCAGCTTGACCAATTCATCCTAAAATATGGACTCATGTGGAGCATCCTGTTGATAAATATAAGTTACAAACATGCAGGGACTAAAAGTGGACAAGAGGAAATGCTGTACTCCATCTGCTATTTGAGAAAAGAATAGGGTCTGAAATCACAGAGTCTAGCAAAACATGCACCAGCAGCAATCTTTATATATGTCCACTCTATGTTCTTATATTGCTACTATTTATGAGCTGACTGTCACAGCAGATCAGAGCTCTTGTTTATTGAGGTTCTGGCATCACTCGCAGGATAAATATAAATTCACTAAATCTCCTGCCTGCTGTGCTGTCTGCATAATCCTTTAACCTTTTGTTTCCCATGTCCAAGGCACTTTTCTGCACACATACCCATGGGCCCCATAGGTCTCTATTCCCTTTATTGTCCTCCTATTCTTCCTTGTTTCTCAAACTGTCACCTCTTGACAGTGGGGTTCATCTCCCTGTGCCTCAAGGCTGCCGTCAACATATGCTGCAACGAAGCATCACTTAAGGGGAGGAACTTCAAATAAGAGATTCTGGAGAAAGGGAACTAATTTTTAAGAGAACCTATCCATAAGATACGAAGCCTAGCACATACTACTAAATATATATTTTTAAAAGAGCATATCACATGAATGCTGAAGGGAAGGGAGGGGGGAGAGACTGGGAGTTAGGAAATGACACAATTATTGACCATCTGAGTAGGTGATTACAATAGTAACTGTGCAGATGAAAATGATAGAAGTCAACTGTGTCACTGCCTGCATCTTGCCCGTTGCAGTAAAGGGCTCATGGAACACACGTAATAAGAAGTTCCGTTTTGCAGATAAATAACTTGGCTTTTGAGTGAACTCTTCAAAGGTACACTAATGCCAGAAACAGAGTTAGATGCCACCAAAGGTCATCATATCCTACATTTGCCTCCAAAATAGTTTACTGCCCAGTAGGATATCCTGCAAGCTGAAAAGATCAGTCTATGTGCAATTCAGAGCACAGTGTACAAGCAGATATCAGGTGCGCTGCCGAGAGGCTATGCTTACAGGAAATGGTTCTGAAAATGTACCATCAAATGTAATTGATTATATGATTTATGTTTGTTTTTTTAAAAAATGAACATTTAAACAATTAAAATCTGTGTAGAAAAGATAATAACTGCACATAATAAAACTGCATAAAATCAATAGAAAATAGATAATCTCACTTTAATTGTACAATAACTAGCAGTATATCAAAACAATATCCTACATTTTCATTTTTTACGCCACAGGTTGCTCCTAAGGGGAAACAATTTAAACATACAATCACAGCAGAATGAGTAGAAATAACCTATAAGGATGTTAAATACTACTGTATTATATTTATGAAAGCACAACTCTGGTGCAACATCTCCTACTGAAGGAGGTCAAGAGAGTTTTTTACGTGTGTTTTACAACTAGGCTGGCATACATAAACCAGGCAACCTACCTCAGCACACAGAATAATTGCTACAAATAATCAAGCAAGGAATAAAGTTAGGCTTCAATATAAACATTGCAAACATGACCTATGATGATTTAATAAAATCAGATCCCCCCCCCCACACCCTAAGAGTCTTACACTTCTTAATTTACTTCAGTCAGCCTTGGAAAAACTCACTCCCCCCCACCCCCACCCCTTTCATTCAAGTATTACTTTTATTAGATATTTTCATTAGAAAATAGAGGTTTCACACCCTGGCATGGAACACAGACCTGAATGAGAAACTAGAGGAGGAAGTCTGGAACAAGAGTTGGGTGACGAACGCGAAGAGGCTGATCTGCATGAAGAATTGCTAGAACGAGCCGCTAAACCACTGATATACAACACCTGTCAGACTGCACATAATCAAAAAGACATTAAGTCTCCTTTGTTGGAAAGTGAGTAGGCAGATTATATCACTCTACCATCTGTGATGGGAATTCCCTACAGTCCAGATTTTCTGGAGCAGACTACTGTGAGGACATCCTCCATTGCCAGATGAAATGTGATCTCAACAAGGCTTATTCTCCTGAACCGCAGATACTAGTGGTGCTTTCAAATTCCTTAAGAACCTCTATTTCAAATTTGGTGATGGCAGCTAAGCTGTGCATTCTCCAAACAAAGCAAAACTTTTCTTCACACACAGCCATAAGATGATAGTTTAAATTAAGTATAAATTAAGAAAAGTGATGGGGGGGGTGCAGTGGAAAGTGTGGGGTAACACTTGCTTTGATTTAACAAGGTCTTGCCTTCCTGCAAACAAATGTTCACTAAATCATCAACCTTGTCTAATCTCCCTGCAAACAAATTAGGATGAATGCTCAATAAACAAGTCTTCTGGAAGCGACCTAAGTATGTTGGTCCAAATCTAAATTAAAAGCCCCAGGAAAATGGGAAATCTAAAAAAATTTGGGAGTGGAATGACTGTAAGCTGGAAACAAATTCCTGGGTTGAGCACACAGAATATCATAGCACATAATCATGGCCAGAGGTATTCTGTTTCTTAATTCTAAGTGTACGCCTGTACCCATACCTGGTGCACCAGCTGGGGGGGATGAAGCATTCCCCCCCCCCAAGTTCTTAAGGAGAGGACTGAGAACCCTTCAATTTTGAGTGGTGATGTCAGCACTTCTCACAATGTCACGTGACATCACCCCCCTCAATAGCGCCTTTGGCACACACACCAATTACTGCCATGTACCTGGTTCTAGTTGGCAGAGTTTGGGCCACCATTATTTTTTTTTTAATGAAAAAGATCCTACAAGTTTGAAGACTGCCCACACTAGATTAAGGTCTTTATATTACAGGCACTGAAATATATATATTCTCCATGGGTTTGGCAAACTTACCATCCAGGTATAGGGCAGTATATAAATTCAAAGATGAAGAAGAAGAAGAAGAAGAAGAAGAAGAAGAAGAAGAAGTCGTCTTTGATTTGTTTTTCTATAATTCCTGTATTTGCAGACATGGACTATCTATCTGCCAACCTGACTGGAAAAAATCCTCCACTGCTTTAAGCTGTGTCTGTCTACAATTGCTCTTTAAATCTTCACTGAAATCCTTTTAGCTTTGCGTTTGGTCAGGCAGGTCAACCATCTTTTACAAAGAGCCTGCATGTTACAGACTGTGGCCGTTATGATTTCAGGTTATTTTCCATTCTACTTGTCTCCTTTTTCCGCTGTGCCATTGCAGTTTTACTCAACGATGCTGCAAAACAGCTGAGTCCCAAGGGGGTTCAAGAAATAAATCAAACACCAGGGCAACTATGTCATCAGAAAGATTGCTTATGTCTTGCCATGGGTCTTGACCCTTTCCACTGCCACTTGCCTGGTTCACCTAATTGCTAATCATCAAGTCCCATGTATGAAAAAACAGCATATTGAATGTTGACCTTTGGTCCAGAAATCTAGCCCTAAGCCATGCAATAACCTATATGATAATGCCACTGCCTTTTAACCAGCTGGTTAGAATCTGTAATAGCCTGATTCATTTGAGACATTCCTCAGCCCACTCAATGATTCCACAAAGGGAGTCCTCATCACCCGTGTTAGGCACTACGTTCCTTTTTGAGTGCCTGAGATCCAATTTTCATAGAACATTAACATTCCAGTGCTAGTGCTACTTTCACAGGAACACTAAAAAAATTACACTGGGGAAAGTGGGCAAACTACTGCTGCTGCTTTTCAAAAAAAGAATAAACTAAAGACATCCCACATAACCAATAATGTCCTTTCTGGTGTGTTTAATAGCCTGCTACTTTGATTTAATATTGTTGTTGTTGTTGTTGTTTAGTCGTTCAGTCGTGTCCGACTCTTCGTGCCCCTTCGCCACGGCAAGGCAGTGATCCATGAAGGGGGATTTAATATTAGAAACATAGAATTGTAGAATTGGAAGAGACCACAAGAGTCATCTAGTCCAACAAGGGAATATTTTGTTCACCTTAGGTCTCGAACCCATGACTCTCTGAGATCCAGAGTCTCATGCTCTACCAACTGAGCTATGCCTCCTTATGCTGCTGTAACACTTTCTGTAATGTTGGAGAGGGATTGTTTTGAATAAGTGTTTATCTGGAACTTCACATGCACTACAAATAAGAGTCATTGCAGATGTTTGGTTTGAATGATTATAACATGCTAAACGACAGCATAAGGGTGCTTTGGAAGTTAGTCGTTTGTGGTGTTTCTGGCTGGAACAGGTAAAATCAAAATCTTAAAAGGGAAGTATACTCTGAAGCACCTATTGGCTGCTGTCCCTAGGCTATTACAGAGGCTTTGAAGGGCACCTGAAAGCAGACTGGGTAATTCAGAATATTTTGAACCAAAGAGCACCATGTACCATAATATCAGGTTTCACAGATCTCCTGCTTCTTCTTCTTTTTTTAAAATGACTTTGTGACTGTGAAAGTAACAGTTTTCTATATTTAACGACACACACATCTAAGCAAGATGTGCATAGGGATAATATAAGTCTGCGCTGGATGGAAGCCAGTCACTTCATGCTCACTTCAGCATATGTCTCCCTTCGCAGCTCCCAGAGCACCAAATCCCATATTCTCTATGTGCATCAACATGAATTTGCCCACAGTCTAGTAATATGCAATGCCAAACAAGAACAGCTGAAAAGCTGGTTTCAAATCCTATACTTAGAGACTGCTTTACTATATTTTTCTAATAATGCTTCATTTAATGGCATTATGGAGGACATTAATGTTCACTTTCTCATGTAAGCTTTGAGGTCACCACTATAACATTCCATTATGAAATAATTGTTGATATACATACAGTGTCTCAGAGACTGTTCCTCCTATTGCTTGACATTCCACTAAACCTGAGGCAGGTTCCATACTCATTTACCCTCTTGGCAGCCTGTCAGTAAACACATGCCAGCGCATGATGCTTCACGGCACTATCTGCAGAGAATTTAGTCCACATGGAACAGAACCAGCTGGAGCTACAAGAACATGAACCTCCTAAAGTACATGTCTTTTCTCCTAGCATAAAATGTCAGGATGTGTCCTCAAATGACTCCACTAAGGTCATTAGATTCATACGGGCAGCGTAAAGAGTGGATGTTTACACAAGCCTCCGTGGTTGTTTTATCAATAGCAGCACACAAAACATTTGCATGAGATAGGAGAATTCCCCAAAAAGAGAATCCAAACTCTGAATTGCTGGTAATAGGATGCAACATGAATATAAATAACACAAGTCAGAAAAAAATATTTATGTAACTTACAATGTGTAAAACACACATAACCACACGTGCATTTTTATTTTCATTTACTTGTCCCAGGAACATTTAACGGAAACATGCTGAATGCTTTCCATTCATATAGAAAAAAACATAAAAGTTGATGTGAAACCACTTAAAAACGAGCGGCCATGACAGTCTGTACAGACCCTGCCTTTAAAACTTCTGCAGAACAAGGACCAAGACTGGAGCAGAATGAGATCCCTGAGCTTTCCCTTACACCAGCAAATCTGAATTCCAACTGTCCTGACTGAACGAAACTAAACTGACTGAAACCCAAGTAAAACTGACTAAAGTTGTATGAAGGTTGCACTTCTACTCCATTAGATGCAGCACAAACTTTTCAACGTTGCTGTTGCTATAGTTTGTGGTAGTAATAGTAGTAGTATTCAAAATATTTTATGTACTTTTTATTAAAATGATACCAAGGTGGTGTTCAACAAAACAGTTTGGTACAAACCACTGGAAAACAATAAAATATACAATATTTATTTATTTCATAAAGTTTATATACTGCTTGATTATAGAAAACCTCGAAGTGGCTTACAAAAAGAATAAAACAAGATTATTAGTAACAACAACTAAAACGTTCAAAGAATTAAAAACTGGCAATAAACTAAAAACACATCAGCATTCTAAATATCTGGGTAGGCTGGTTGAAACAAAAATAGTTTTAACAGGCACTGAAAAGAATAAAGTGAAGCCACCTGCCTGACGTCAACAGGCATGAAGTTCCAAAGTGTAGTTTCTGCCACATTAAAAGATTGATTTCTTACGACTGCAGAACAGGTATTACATGGCACCTGTAACAGTGCCAATTTCACAGATCAAAAGGGTGTAAGGCAATATTGCAGATAGATGGGTCCCAAGTTTTTAAGGGCTTTACATACCAATACTAACCCTCTGAACCTGACCCAGTACAAATCAGCAACCAGTGCAGATCTCAGAGCGCAGGTGTTACATGCTGACAAGATCTCGCTCCTGTCAGCAATCGTGCTGCAGTATTCTGCACTAACTGCAGCTTCCGGATCAAGTGCAAGGGAAGCTCCACAAAGAGCACATTACACAATAATTCAGTCTTAAGGTAACCAGGGCATGAACTACTGCGGCCAAGCCTTCCTGGTCTAGCAATAGGTGAAGCTGTGTACCAACTGTAGTTCGGAAGAGGCACTTCTACCCACTGGGGGTACCTGAGACTCCAGGGAGAAAGCTGGACCCAGAATCACCCGGAACTGCAAACCTGCTCCTTCAGGCAGAGTGCAGCTGCATTCAGGGTAGGCAGTTGACCAAGTTCCCAACCACAGGAACTACTGACCCACAGTGCCTTCAGCTGGTGAGGATTCAAGCTCAGCTTATTTTTCCTCATCCGTCCCACCACCGTTGGCCCAGGCACTGCACAGCCTCACCTGATTTGGATGTTACAGAGAAATAGAGCTGAGTGTCATCAGCATACAGGTAGCACCTTGCCTAACTCCTCCGGAAGCAATCTAATAAAAACAACTTTTACACTCAGAGTAACCAGTAAGCATTCAACTGGTATCAGAAGCCAGGGAAAGCTGCATCCCCTGTTAGTCTTGTTGGCCCAACACCAGACGCAGGTCCTTAGATCCCGCCCCAGGGTGGAGAAGTGTTCTGGCAAAGGAGAATGAAGTTTCATGGTTATGTCTCCCTGGCCGTTGCTGCTGTACCAAGTACCCAGGCTGGGTCACCCTCTCCACCATGTTATGAGCATGATCCAGATTCTACCCCATATTTATAGATAATCATAGTGCAGAGTGACAACAAACATGAATAGGAGTATATGCTTTGACTCCCGCCTCTCAGATAGAAGCCCATTTGCTGCTGTATCATATGCATATGATTCCTGACCAGCCATAGCAAAGTATGGATCACATACCTCAACCATGGTGTCCAGCAGCCAAGGCTATTCCTGCCTGCAGTGTGTAGGTAATTAATCCACTGGCAGTCTAAGCAACTGGGGATTGGTTTGTGTGAGGAAGGGATACTGCAGGTCCATTGGGGCCAAAGCAGAGCAGAGATCGATGAATGTGGGTGTGTACTTTGGCCAACCAGCGTAGACTCTGGACTGCAGGTCAATATATCCTCACCCACTTCTCCATCATCTAGTAAGTGAATAGGGTCTTCTTGGCCTCCTATGCTTGATCATCCAACTGTGATGAGGAAACCTAGGAATGCTCCATTCCCTGCAGTTAAGCCCATCTTTATGTACAAAGGACCGGATCAAACCCTATGCTTTGGCATCAGCTTCTTGGGTCAGTACAGCAATTGATAGCCCCCTCCCAATCAGTGTACTCAGCTTTCTTTTATTTGAAGTACTAAGAAAACTCCAAGCTGCTAACTGTTACTTATCTGCTATAAGTAAATTTGCTGTCATAACTGCAAATTCTTTCTTTTCTGCCCTATGAAAAAAATGCTATCAAACATAGACATTTAAATATACTCACAAAAACAAAAGTTAGTGATTTAAGCTATATTGCCTCACCTACTTAATATCTCCAAACCTCTGCAAGTAACAAAGAAACAACTATCTCTTTCAAAATATTCTTCCATTGAAGCAGAAAGACTTATTCAAATTGCTTCAAGTATCCACTTGTGCTAAACCATCTTGAACATTATCAGATATGTACTCTATTTTTTAAATGACCAATATATCAACAACACCACCACTTCATGTTACAGTTCCCTGGCAATCTATCAAATCAACATTTCTGTAGTACACATATATCAAATGAATGTTTTCCTACTACAGGTAAATAAATTCCTCTACACCACACACATTCAGTCAATCATTTCTATATAGTGCATAGTGGTTCACTAATCTTTTCTCCCCTTGGGGAACTAGATAGTAGCTTTCATATTCAATAGATTTCAGCCATTCATGTATTTCATGAAGCCTGCTACTAAATCCTCCAGTTAAAAGCCATTGGGGTGTGTTAACAGCACAACATACTGAAATAAAAATTCCTGGCAGTTGGAAATAAAGAGAGAGGAAGAGGTTAATAGATTCTTAATTGTATTGTCCATCTCCACTTGTCAGAGAGGCATTGAAAAATGCAGTCTACCAACCACTCTCAGCAGAGGTTATGTTACCCATACATTCCTTCTAGAATAGAACTGAAATCTTTCATCAGTTATGCTTGTAGATTAATCAACTGAATGTTTTGTTGATTAATAAGTGATAATTAGTTTTAATTTGCTGGGATATTTATTTTTCCATGCTATTTTGGCTCATGAAAATGAGAAAACTAAAAATGGCCCTTGCACAGCGAGTGTTGGCTTTCCTTATGTTTATTAATTAATAAGCTATACTGTACTCCTTTCAATATCTCAAAAAGGAATAATATACAAAATTTATTTCCATGTAATCAATTCATTATTTGATTTAGCCTGTCAGGAATCAGCTATACATTCTCTGTCTGGTTGCCAGCCCTGATCATTCTTTTTGCTTAAGCCCCACAAACAGCATAAATATTTTTCTATTACCGAACACAGCTAGAGCTGCTGCCAGGGGGTTCCCTAGCTCCTAATTCAGTTGCTGGATTGTGTATTGGTCCGAGATTTATTTATTTTTAACCACACAGGAAAAAGGGAAAGCTGCTGCACATACTGTTAACCATCCCGATATACAGATGCAAAATGTAAATATAAGTAAGCATCTAAAGGCTGAGGATTACTGTGCTGCAATATACCTAGTGACACCATACACAGATACCAAGAGCCTTGCTTTTCTGAAACCTCCTGTGCAACAAGACCAGCCACCCAGCACCCCGTCGAATTCTATGTCCCTAGAAATACCATACACTATTCTGGAGCATATAGGGAAAGTAGAACAGCAAGTGTCCACCTCTATCCATAACAGCCTGTTTTCAATGAGCAAAAATTGTCGGCACACTGTTTCATCACCAGAATACTTTAGTCTTCACTTGTGGTGCTTACGTTTTATTTATGTCTTTCTTTCAAAGGACTACATGACCACTCCTGTACAGTATTTGGACAACACAATAAGGCAGTGCTCAACTCTTAAAAAATAAAAAGTGCTGACCGCCCTGACTCAGAATCATCAGTACCACCCAGACAGACCAAGAGTCAAATTCAATGTGCACAAGTTTCCTATAGTGGTAGAAAACACAGCACAACTAATAAATGGTGAAGAAAAGTTGCTTCTCCAGTCATCTGCATTGTCACGGGCATCACCCAACCAGAGCTGTGCCACCCATGCTATCCAGAGAGCGCCCCAACTCACAATGGCCCCTCTGAGTGGGGAAAAGGATCGCATCCCCTCCCCTTCCCCAAAAGCAACAATATCACGCAGCTTTTGCTATTACAGAGCTGCAGCCTCTGCAAAGCAGAAAGGCTTTCTCTCGAGGAAGCACGTCTGGATGCCACGCAAGGAATGCGCAGCAGCTACGGAATCGCTGCGCTGCAAACCAGTAGCCTGGGAAGGCCCTTCCTTGGTTAACTTCCCAGGTTTTTAGCACCAATTTTCCATTTCTAAGCTCTCCCACCCACCCACCTGGTGGTACCCAGCCCTTCGCCTGCGAGGAAGTTCTCCCTGCGCTGATGCGCTCGGGGGAATTGCGCGCGAGAGTTTGCGCGACGGCGGGAGGGCAAGGGGGTGGCACGAAGCCAGCAGGGATGCCGAGGGGCGTCCGCCAGCCAGCCCCATTTTTTGCAAGGGGCGCAAGGGGTGGGGTGCCTGCTCCAGAGCCCAGCCGGGTAGAAGCACCTGGATGTGGCAGATGATCTCGGAGTCGTCCAGCAGCCGGATGGTGCACTTCATCTCCTGGCTCAAAGACCTGATGCTCGAGCTCCGGAACCGGATCATTTTCATGGTCCTCCTGCCGCCTCGCCTCACGCACTCGCAGGGCGCGAACATGCACCGCAGTCCGGAGCGGGGGGGCCCGGCGACCAGCCCTGCTGCCTCGGCCCCTCCTGGCCGGGAGGGGAGATGGATGACGGGGAGGAGGAGGAAGGGACCCCGGGAGCCAAGGAAGGAGGGACCGAGCGCCTCCCTCCCTCGCCAGGCGGCGAGCGCCTCAAGCCCGAGGAGGCGGCGGCGGTTCCCGCTGCTGTTGCTGGGTGAACATCATGCTGAGGAAGAAGCGGGGCGGGAGGAGCGGCGACGAAGGGGAGGCGGCGGAGGAGGAGGCGGCTGCTGCTGTCCTCCCTTTGCCCCCCCTCGCCTCGCCCAAGGCAGCTCCTGTCCCGGCCTAAAGGGGGCCGCGCTGGCGCTGGCGCCGGAGGCGAAGGGAGAGCGCCCGTCGCGCGCTCACAGCGGCCGGCTGCGGTGGGGACGGCTCTGCTCACTGCGCTGCCGCCGCTGCGTCAGGCTTCGCTCTTCCCTCTCGCGCCTCCCTCCCCGCCCGCCCGCCCGGCCGCCTCTCTCTCTCTCTCGCCGTTGCCCCTCCCTCGGGCGCCTGCCCTCCCCTTCGCGCGCCTTCGCCCCTCGCTCCTTCTTCCCCTTCTCGCCCTCATATTCCCTTCCTTTTGCGCTGCCGCTCGCCTTCAGCCTCCTCCTGGTTCTCCCTCGCTTCCTGGCCCTTTCCCTTCCTCCTTTCCTGCTCCTCTTCGCGTCCTTTCCATTTCTTCCACCCCAGCCTCAGATTTATTTCCTTCAGCCTTCGCCACCTCTCATACTTTACCCCCTTCCTTGCGCCATTTCCCATTTTCCTCCCTCAACTTTTCTTTTCTCTCCTCCCCTCATTCCTTCGTTTGTTTTCCCCACTTCAGTCACATATTCGCTTCCTCGCCTTATATTGTCTTCAGCCCCTTCATTCCCTTTCCCTTCCCCTTGGCGCCCACAGGGGACCCACTCGCTTGGGGGACACTTCCCTAGGCTACTGCGTTTGGAAAGCAATAAGGAAGCTTTCTTTGGCGAAAACTGGGGTGGTGGTGACCATCAATGGGGCTTGTGCATTTCATAGAATTGTAGAGTTGGTCCAGCCCCCTGCAATGCAGGAATCTTTTGTCCAGCATGGGGCTCAAACCCACAAGCCTGAGATTGAAAGTCACCTGCTCTACCAGCTGAGCTGTTCCCCTGAGGGCTAGTGCAGGACATTTTGCCGCCTGAGGCCAAGGATGAGAGTTCACCCTTCCCATCCTATGCATTTAGTAATTTGTTAGGTTTCTACCTCGTCTTTCCCCATACATGTCTCTTTCCCCCATTATCTGTGCAACAAGCCTATAGAAGAGGCTAGGCAATAGGTAGGCAAACTAAGGCCCAGGGGCCAGATCCGGCGCAATCGCCTTCTAAATCTGGCCCATGGATGGTCCGGAAATCAGCGTGTTTTTACATGAGTAGAATGTGTGCTTTTATTTAAAATGCATTTCTTGGTTATTTGTGGGGCATAGGAATTTGTTCATTCCCCCCCCCCAAAAAAATTTATAGTCTGGCCCCCCACAAGGTCTGAGGAACAGTGGAGCGGCCCCCTGCTGAAAAAGTTTGCTGACCCCTGGGTTAGGCTAAGAGGCTGGGCCTATGAGTGGCTTTGAACACCTGCTCTCCTTGATCCTCCAACCACTAGACCACACTACAGAGGCCCACCAGACTGGCAGATGAAACTTCACTGCTAACAAAACAGAGTCCGTCACTGCAACAGGTTGGCCTAGTGGGCACAGGGCAGGCTGCATGGCACTCGCAGCTCTGTGGAGCAGGCAGGGAAGGAGCATCACTGCTTATTTCACAGTGAGTATGGCAATGCTCTCCGTGCCAAATAAATAAGCTTTTACTCATTTCTCCTTTTCCTTCCAAAGACCTTTTTATCTCCCCAGGCTTTATTAACCTCTGCCTAACGCCCTGCACATAGATCGTTTTCGGTACTGCCTATTACTGTTTTTAAAGTGATTTGTATTAGTACTTATGAACTGCCTTGGGAATTTTGAATGTAAGGTCAGGTGCATAAATACTTTAAATACAGTGGTACATCTACTTACAGACGTGATCTGTTCTGGGGTGCCATTCGCACCCCGAAAAATCTCTAAGTTGAGCTCCACTTCTGCACATGCATGTGACAGAATAAAGTGCTCCTGCGCATGTGCAAAGCGCGCAGAATGCTTCTGTGTGCGCGCATGGCGAAACCTGGAAGTATACACTTCTAGGTTTGCCTCATTCGCAACCCAAAAATCCTGAACCTAATGAAACTAGAGGTATGACTGTAAAATACAACAAAAAGTCTACCGGTCATTTTCTTTTGCACCCTCTCTGTTTTCTCCTACCTGTCCCCTACCCCATCCTTCATCTAATCTAGTTGCTTTGTTGCACTCGAGTAACAGCTAGACACAATAGGTTTGGCAGCTGTTGGGGGCGGCCTTTCCCAGTTCCTAAAAATGACTTGTTCTGCCAAGTGGAAGGATGTAAATCTTGATATTATTAGCTCCTTGGCGCCTTTCTTGGCACCCAAATCAGGCCTGGAAGAATGGGGTCATGGCTTCCTACTGTGAATCTTCAGCTGTTACCTTACCAACCTGTGGGAAAGTGTCAGGAAATAGCATAAGGATGAAGAGACGCACTTAATTCAGTGCACTTCTCCTTTGATGTGATAAGCAGGCAACTGTATAGTAAAGTAATTAAGAAAGGGAGAGAGGAATGTACAGTTAAACCCCCTTCCACAGTAAACAACTGATATAGTAGTATATTAATCAAGACCTAACCATGTCGTGGTGAATTCAGGATAGAGTGGCGAAAGCAGAGTGGAAAGGCTAAAAAGCTAATTACCTCTGCTTCTGTTAATATTTAATAAAGTGCTGGTTTTACTATACATGATCCCTATCATATACAAGAGTTAATTGCATTAAATCTGGAGGAGCAATTTAAGATCTCCAGGCTGTGGCTGCTCATCAAGGCTTTCTCTGAACAATCAGAATTGCTGGTCTGTGTGCAGGCCTTGAGAAGATTGCCCCAGGGGGTCACATGTGGGCCAGAGGCCTGACATTTCCTGCATCTGCATAATTAGCGGAACAGATAGATACTTATGAGAAAGATCAGCTGACTCCTAAGATCTATACTACTGATAGGTGCAGTTTTAAGGCCTGCTCTCCACTACAGTGGTACGTCTGGATGTGAACGGGATCCGTTCCGGAGCTCTGTTCCCATCTAGAAGCAAACGTAACTAACGATGGCATGTCTGCCCACGCGCACATTGCTTTTCACTGCTTCTGCGCATGCGCATGACGTCATTTTGAGCGTATGCGCATGCGGCAAAACCCAGAAGTAACGCGCTCCGTTACTTCCGGGTTGCCGCGGAGCGCAACTCGAACGCTCTCAACCTGAAGCGCATTCAACCCGAGGTATGACTGTACTGTATAAGCATAGCCAGGAATCAGTTATTACCACTGTGCTTGTCTAGAACTACAGGTGGAAGATCCTGTCACAATTATTCTCCTTATGGTCCTGCAAGTGTATCCCTTCTCATATGGATGGATTTAATGCATTTTTAAAATCTTATATTTTGTTTTTATCTTTTTGTTTTCTACACTGCCTCAATATTTTCAAATGGTGCATCGTTTATGAATTATTTAAATAAATCAGTAAGTATACTTTGGTCATTCACAGTTTTATGGAGTGTACGTATCTGTCTGCCTGTCTGTCGTCTGTCTTTTCCTACTTTTTGTCCATGCCCAAGTCGAACTATCAACAAAACAAATTTGCAGTGAGTCACTGACTTGTAGGACTCACATTGTGGAACTCCAAAACCACAAGATTGTTGCTAATTACAGTGGCAATCAAGATGTTAATGGAGTAATTTGAAAGCTGTCACAATCACATTTTCCCAACATCGCACAAGTGCACATCTGTGCAATTCTGGCAACGTAATAAACATTTCAAAAGGAGGATGAAGCAGCAAATTCCTTCTGCTCAGGCAATGTGCATAATATAGGAGCCCAGGAAGGAGTAAACAAGCCCAAATATGCTATATGCAATGCTGCAAGAAATCAAATATGTAAACCATGAAATGAGGCATACTCTTAAAACACATCTGCACCATGCTAAAATCAGATATACTATCATGTTGTATCTCATTACTACAGTCTACAAACACTGGGGCTTCAGTCCTCTGTCATCCTCTAATAGACCTCAACATCAGAATTCAACTAGAAACATTGAGCTTCTCTGCTCTTAGCATGAAACTTGAGTAGACACCTGAGCACTTAATAGTTATAATGTAATGCAGGCACTGTGGTGCTGTGGGTAAAAGCCTCAGCGCCTAGGGCTTGCCGATCGAAAAGTTGTCGGTTCGAATCCCCACGGCGGGGTGTGCTCCCGCTGTTCGGTCCCAGCGCCTGCCAACCTAGTAGTTTGAAAGCACCCCCGGGGGCAAGTAGATAAATAGGGACCGCTTACTAGCAGGAAGGTAAACGGCGTTTCCGTGTGCGGCTCTGGCTCGCCAGAGCAGCGATGTCACGCTGGCCACGTGACCCGGAAGTGTCTCCGGACAGCGCTGGCCCCCGGCCTCTTGAGTGAGATGGGCACACAACCCTAGAGTCTGTCAAGACTGGCCCGTACGGGCAGGGGTACCTTTTACCTTTAATGCAGGCATAGGCAAACTCGACCCTCCAGATATTTTTGGGACTACAACTCCCATCATCCCTGACCACTGGTCCTGTTAGCTAGGGATGATGGGAGTTGTAGTCCCAAAACATTTGGAGGGACGAGTTTGCCTATGCCTGATGTAATGGCATTTTAAAAAATGCATTTAAAAAATAAAACTGTTGCGAAGGAGCACAAATATAAATGTAAGGCATTGATTTGAAAGGTTGCATTACAGAGATCTAATTCTCTCAGCAGATGTTTCTTACCAGTAGAATTAGACGGCAGGGAGGAACATTCTAGTCCAGCTCCCTGCAATATAGGAATATGCAGCTGTCCCATACAAGGATCCAACCTGCAAACTTGGAATTCTCAGCACCATACTCTAACCAACTATGCACTGTGTAGATGATAATGTCAGGAGAGGATTTTAATCTAGCCTAGCATGACAGTTTAATATCTGTAGGAATGCCCCCCCTCCAGTTAAGATACAGGTTTACCACCTCATTGCTGTCTGTGAGAATTAGACTGCAATCCTATACAGTGGTACCTTGGTTTTAGAACAGCTTAGTTTATGAACAACTTGGAAATAGAACGCTGCAAACCCGGAAGTAGGTGTTCTGGTTTGTGAACTTTGCCTTGGAAGCAGAACATGTTGAGGGTGTTCCATTTGTAAATTGAGTCCCCCGCTGCTAATCAGAGGCTTCCTGTTGAGTCTGTTGGCTGTTGAGTCCCGAGCACCCACGCAACACAGAGGTGATATTTGGAGCTTTTGTTTTTGCTATTTTTTGCATTTTTGTTTGTGTCGCTTTTTCATTTTTTTGGCCGACTTGTTTTTCCTTTTATGGGACTGACTTGTGACTGTGGCTTGTGACTTCATTTTTGTGACTGTGTGGAACCCAGTTCAGCTACTGGTTGATTGATTGTGTGGCTGCAGAAATGGATAAAAGCCCCCCATCCAAACAATGACTATCATCAGTGCACGTAAGAACAAAAAATTAATTTTAATTTTTATCATCCACAATACTGTCTTATTTATTTTATAGTACAGTACATTGATTATTGCTTTCATTTTATGGATCAATGGTCTCGTTAGATAGTAAAATTCTTGTTAAATTGCTGTTTTAGGGGTTGTTATTAAAAGTATGGAACAGATTAATTCATTTTGTATTACTTTCTATGGGAAAGCACACCTTGGTTTTAGAACACTTTGGTTCCAGAACAAGGTAGCACGGTACACATTTGAGCCTCATCTGCGCTACACATTTAAAGCAGTTTCATTCCACTTTAAACAGTCATGGCTTCTTCCCAGAAGTCCAGAACAATACCAGCACATTGCTTACTTGGGCAAGGCAATGTTCAGAGTGCCTCACTCTTGCCGTCTCTTGCAGGGCAGGGATCTGATTGCTTTCATTGAGGCTTCTCTAATGCATGGGCAGCATGGAGCCAAAGCAATCTAAGCACTTTGGAGGAAACATCATCCCTTGAGCCTGCCGCAGACACGTGCCAAACCTCAAGACCAATTTAAGAATGTTTATTAAAAATATTTTCAAAGCAGTAATAGTGCCCATTATAGTGGGGCGAATATGAAGCTGCCGTCCCAGTAACGGCATTGCAGCAGCTTAGCTGAATAGCATTGGGTTGGAGCAGGGCAAAATAAGAATAAGAATAAGAATAATTTATTTATATTCCACCCTCCCCAGCCGAAGCCGGGCTCAGAGCGGCTAACAGTAAAAATAACACAGTTTTCATAAAATCACAATCAATTAATTGAAATACATTCTAAAATCAATTCATTCTAAAATTAATTCAAAATCAAATTAATGGCAACCATTGGGCTAGAGTGCTATGAGGATTACCAAAGGAGGGGGTCAGACTGTGCCTTGGCCAAAGGCTTGGTGGAACAGCTCTGTCTTGCAGGCCCTGCGGAAAGATGTCAAGTCCCGCAGGGCCTTAGTCTCTTGTGACAGAGCATTCCACCAGATCGGGGCCATGGCCGAAAAAGCCCTGGCTCTGGTTGAGGCCAGCCTAACTTCCCTGTGGCCCGGGATCTCCAAGATGTTTTTATTTGAAGACTGTAAGGTCCTCCGTGGGACATACCAGGAGAGACGGTCCCATAGGTACGAGGGTCCTAGGCCATGAAGGCCAGGCCTATATAGGATGGCCAGATTGACTTCAGCAGTGCACACACACACCCCAGCCCTCACCTCACCACTCACAGCCTCACACCAGCATAGTCCAGATAAGCTGTAGCGATGGCAGTGCCAGGAGCATGGTTCCATGGCTCTGCTCCACTCCACTGATGGCTACTGACATGGTAATATGGTACTTTGAAAAAGCAAACAAACACTAAAGGTTTGGTGAGGTTATACAAGTGGAGTCACCTCAAAAGTAAGGCAGCATGTTGGATCCTCGGTGTTTGGGACTGAATGAATAAAGGCACTGCATTGTACCGTAAGTCACATCTACACCATGCATTCAAAGCACTTCTCCCAAAGATTCCTGGGAAATGGCTACCCAAGCTGCCCACCCTAACAGGAATAGAATGGATCTTTCTAACAGAAGGATTGGCTGAAACATTATGCTACCTATCACCAAATGGAATAAGTTTTATGTCTCTGGAAAACATCTGAGGAAGACAGAAGTTCCACAGGAACATAATCTGTCATCACAATGCTGTGTTGGTGGGAAAACATGTGCTAGATGCTCACATAGGTATAAGGAGCCGTGGGGTGGGGCTGAAAGAGAGTCACTGAATTCATTTGAATTAATGTGGTGCTCTGAGAGTATATGAGACAAAATGAATGCAAATAACAGACCGGTGTCACGTGTTGTATAGAGATAATTATTTTGTACATGTTTTCTGTACCAATTAAATATGCTTATCTCGCAGGAGTTATTCTGTGCTATCGAGCCACTTTCACAATACTCAAATCTGGCTCAACATTCTCTTTCTCAGACATGGCAGGAGTAACGCTCTCATTGTAATGCAGAACACAGGTCCTTAATGTGTACTTTGCAGGGAGGGGAATATACATGCAACATTTACGCAGAGAATTTAAGAGCAGTCAAAGCGAGAAAAAATGATACTTCTGGCCAGAGTTGGGTTTCCGTTCCTGCACTCCTCTAATGTTTCTGGAACCCTTGGCAGATGATTATAAATTTAATCATATTCACGAAGATTTACCATGGAAAACTGCATTTAGGAAACAGTTACTTTGTTGTATGCTTTAGGTAGCTGACATGCAGTTAGCGGCATATTTTGAAGAGGCACCCATCCCAACTGATTCAACTAACCCAGACTCAACAAGTGAGAGTATAAATTGCATGGCTTCAGCTGCCATTGATACTTATTTTAGTACAGAACATGTGTGCAAGGTAAGTATCAGAATAAGGGCCATTCTGAGTTTATATGCAGCGAGTTGTAACCAACGATATCCTTCCACTCATGGAGGACTCTTGAATGCAGTGGTTTCCATGAACGGAAAGGGATGAGAGCTTTTGTCTCCCATGCCACCACTCATGGTGTTCCAAAGTGTCTTCCAATCCTCTGGAGCAGACTGGGGGGGGGGGTGCGCATTGGGCTGTGAAAGGAAGGGGAATCAGCAAAAAGAAATCACATCCTCTCATGGATCAAAGAGCCCTCCATCTGTGAATGAGACCCAACATGCGAAAGGGAAGACCTCAACACATCACCTCAACACAGGTCTGCTGTGAAAGGTTGCTGTGAAAGGTTGGGCGAGAACCCGCCCAGTGGCGTAGCGTGGGGGGTGCAGGGGGGGCCGGCCGCACCGGGCGCAACATCTGGGGGGGCGCTCGCACTCGCAGCTCTCTGCCCCTACCTGGCTCACTCACTCACTCTCTCTCACTGCAGTGCTGGCTGTGCGAATCCGATCCGAGCCACCGGGTCACCGCCCACTGTGGAGGGGAGGGTGCCAGGCGTGCGGTACGGAGAGAGAGTGAGGGACTATCTGGGGGAGGGACAGTGCAGCGGGGGGGGGGGCGCAAATTACTTGCCTTGCCCCGGGTGCTGACAACCCACGCTACGCCACTGAACCCGCCAGAGCAAATTTGGAGGAGAGGTTGGAGGAGAAAGAACAGAAACTGGAAGTTGTGTTGAACAAGTGGATTTCTGTTTGTCACTTTTCATTTTTAAAAGGTACTGTAATTCCAAGTGAGGTTGAAATAAAGTTGTAAGTTCCAGCTGATAAAACAGAAGATCAAAAGATAGGATTAATTTTGTCGGAGAGACTGTATCTTAGATGAAGTTGGAATGCTTCAAAAACAAAATCGGGGGGGGGGGGAGAGATCTGGTCTTTCGTCATAAATTTGTTCTGGTATAAATTCTACCAGTCATGCATTCCTCCCTCGCTTCTTTTATGCTAGATATTAAAGTTTAATTAACAGCAGTGGCACTGTGTTGGTGCCTAGAGGCTGGCATTCTCATTAAGCACTGCCCTCAGAGAACTTCACCGACCACGAATTGCATCAGTGGCATCAGAGTTCCCATAAGATTGCAGAATGTGTTTCCAGGGTGTTCTGATGGAGGCTGAAGATAATGAGGAAAATTTATATATCTATGTATAGGGGAATCTGAAAGCAATTAAGGCCTTTGGGAATACTGTATTACAGGAATCTGTTGTATTACAAGAATATTCGGGTGTGAGAATCTAAATTATTCCTGTGTGATTTACTGGGAATCTGAAATATTTTTGAAGAAGTGCACAGTCAGAACATCAGTAGTTCATCAGCAACAGAGATGTTTACATATGTATGCATGCTTTCAGAATTCCATCCTGCTTTTTTCCATCTAGCAAACTCAACAGGGATAACAGCCTAGAAATGGAATTCATAAAGACAGTACCAATATATGTGGTGGAGATTACGAAGCAATCCCATGTTTGTTTATTTGGAAGCAAATCTCATTGTGTCTAATGAGATTTACTCCTTGGTACATGTACATAATTTAGGGTTGCAGCAATCAGCACATACTAACTGCTTCCCCAATCAAAACCCATACAAGTTGGACTGTTGTCTTTGCGACTGGAGCTTAAATATAACTTCTTAAATCTGAAAGACGTACAACTGCTTTTGGTATAATTTGTAAGCATGTTAGGTGATATATAAATCATAAAAAGAGTGGAAGATGCCCAATATATTAAATATATGTGCCCTTCTGGGTCATTTGATGGGTGGAAGATATGTTCCTAGCAACTCTGAAATGATTAGTTGTGAGAGTTTGTGGCTGTTTTTCAAAGTTCGTAAATGCTCTTTTTGTGTTTAAATGCTTTTATTTGTTTTAAATATGTTTTCTTTTATCAGAATTGTATTGCTTTTACTACTTTCTTGTCTGCCACTCTGGGCTCCTTTGGGAGAAAGGGCAAGATAGCAATTTCATAAACAAACAAATACATCTCTGTGGGTTGGTAGCCAGGGCTCCAATTTGCAGTGGTTCCACTCCTACATGGCAGGCACTTTTTTTGCTCCTCCTGAGAATTATCCTGTTGACTGCCTCCAGAGATAATGTTCTCTCTCGTGGTTTTAAACAAGTGCCATTATTATGCTGATAACACTCACGCTATTTATCTTACTATTATGAGATCCAGGAGGAGCTATGGCTTTCATTAAAGAGTGCCTGAAGTCAGTGATGGCTTGAATGAAGGTGACTAAACTGAAAGCCTTTCCAGACATCAGATCTATGTTAGATATGTTCATGCAAAATTAGACTATCAGTATTGTTTCAGGCTGAAGACAGCTCAACAGCAAATTCCAAGACTTGACTCCTTGGACAAATGTTTGTTCTTATATACAAAATATAAGTAAAGGTAAAAGGACCCCTGACCATTAGGTCCAGTCGTGATCGACTCTGGGGTTGCAGCGCTCATCTCACTTTATTAGCCGAGGGAGCCGGCATACAGCTTCCGGGTCATGTGGCCAGCATGACTAAGCTGCTTCTGGCGAACCAGAGCAGCACACGGAAACGCCGTTTACCTTCCCGTCCGAGTGGTATCTATTTATCTACTTGCACTTTGATGTGCTTTTGAACTGCTAGGTTGGCAGGAGCAGGGACTGAGCAACGGGAGCTCACCCCGTCGCGGGTATTCGAACCGCTGACCTTCTGATCGGCAAGTCCTAGGCTCTGTGGTTTAACCCACAGTGCCACCCGCGTCCCTATAGAAAATACAGCAGACCCTAAAAAACTGAGGTTCCAACCACCTGAGAGTTCTTCCTTTCCTACTAAGCTTCTGCAGAGTGCCTAGGATGCCCATGGCCAAGGCCAGCCTAAAGGGTTGAGGTGCCATAAGCAAATTAAAATGTTGCCACCAACTTTGTGTCTTCTTCTGTGCTGGAGTGCATTAAAAACAGCACATTACAGGATCAAGTGTTTGCTGGGAGATTAGTTCCATTTTTTCATTTTCATTCTTAATTCCTGTCACTTAGTTACTGCCTCCCCTTTACAACCTTGCCCCCGATGTAGATTAGGAAGCTCCAGAACATATTTCTTTAAATGTACTGGATATCATGCAACAGCTGCTTGTTTTTGTTTTGCTTTTTTTGCTGAATTTCATGGAGACTGGGAGTGGGTGAAAGTTGGAAAAGAAAATCAATCTGGAGGAGAGATTGTGGAGGCTGAACTGTTTAGGAAGGGCAGTGTCAACTTTTTTTTATTTTAAAAAAGGTGTTTTTACTTCAATATAATTTTTTTAATGCAACTTCAAGTGGCACAGGACTTTGACAGCCAGTGGTCATCTGGACTGCCATGTTCTCTCACAAGGTCTCTATTATTTTTCTTCAAATCTTGTTCTGTGCTTTAATTTGATACTCCATTTGCCTATCTATGACCATAGTACAGTGTCCAAAAAATTATCCAACTTTGGCTTTGACTGCATGAATATATAGATAAGCATTCCATTTCAATCCAAGATTTTTAAAAAGCCAAGCCCCAGGTATTATCACAAGCAAGTCTGGAAACAAAAGGGAAGTGCTTTGTCATCAAGGCAGCAAAATTAAATTTTCTCCAGCTATTGCCTGAGCATCATCCAAATGGGGGGAAATTATGAGCTTGCTTTAAATCTTCCACTGAAGTTCATTTCCTGCAAATTTGATCAGGAGTGCAGTATTGACAGAGAGAGAGGATATGTTCTATTCTTAGGATGATATGCAGCTTTTCCTAGATAAACCTGCATATAATCCTAATAAACGGTGGAAATGATAGGCAACTGTGGGAATTGTAAGAAACTGTATATAAGAAACTACAAACTGTAGAAACTATAAGAAAAGTTATTAAAATTCACTCTTACTTTTGATATTATTAAAAATTGCATCTTAATATAAATATAGTTGTGAGTATAATTTAATACTACATGAATGATTTCATGCATAAAATGAGTCAGTGTCTTAATCTCTTCCATTTTCCTTCCATTTGAGATATATTACTGCCCTGCAATATAATCCGTGCAACAAAAGCAAATAATCTTGTTACAGTAATTACTCTGTGGTCAAGCCTTAAAGCAGCCTTCACCTGGTGCTGTCTCATGTTTTGGAATGTATGTAAATATTACTGTATTTTAATGTTTGGTTGGAAGCCACCCAGAGTGGCTGGGGAAGCCCAGCCAGATGGGTGGGGTATAAATAATAAATAATAATTATTATTATTATTAAAAAATGCTGGCTGGGGCTGATGGGGATCGTAATAATAATAAATAATAATAATAATTTTTATTTATACCCCGCCCTCCCCAGCCAAAGCTTTTGTCATATGGTAATGATTGCAACTTAACATATGAAACTACTGCAAAATGTCTCCTGCTTCAACTGATGTTGGGTTTTTTCCTCGGGGCTCAAGGGGCTCCAAAGTGGGTAGGATTATATCCCTAGTATAGGAGGGATGGAGACCTTGAGGTCCTCCAGATGCCAGCAGGCCAGATTGTTATCTCCCTTACCTCTCCCAAGCTCATGGACAGGTAGGTGGGTGGGGCGACACAAATCACCTTCTCAATCACCTGTTGTCAGATGATGACCGCTGGGACTTTGCTGGGCAGGCTTCAGGTCACCACTTATCAGTTGATGGGCGGTGACTTCCAGGCAGCTTTGTGCTCCAATCCGGTTCTGCAGTCGATCCAGTCTGGTCTCTACCTCCTCTACTTCATACATCTGGTGTGTGGCGAGTGGTTAGGGGGGAAAGGCCTCATGCCCCATTGAGACTCATGCCAGACCAAAACTGGACCCCTTCCCTCGCTGCTGCCCGTTGGGGCTGAGGGGAGCTGGGGTTCAACAGGGAAGGGAGAGGGGAATCACAGGCTGCCCCATCCAGGGCCTAAGGAATTGCAACAGGGCCCCCAACCACCTTAGAATCATAGACTTGGAAGGGACCACAAAGGTCATTTCATCCAATCCCCTGCAATGCAGGAATCTTCTGCCCAATGTGGCGCAATCCTGACAAGAAGTCTCATGCTATTCCTTAATCCAGCCTTGTGTTTACCTATACAGTGGTACCTCAGGTTAAGAACTTAATTTGTTCCGGACCTCCGTCCGTAACCTGAAACTGTTCTTAACCTGAGGTACCACTTTAGTTAATGGGGCCTCTCACTGCCACCACTGCACAATTTCTGTTCTCATCCTGAAGCAAAGTTCTTAACCTGAGGTACTATTTCTGGGTTAGCAGAGTCTGTAACCTGAAGCGTCCGTAACCTGAGGTACCACTGTAATTGCAATGCTTGCTGAGGTTGCATTGATGGCTTGTTTAGGGTGGAGAGAAGTTTTTGCAGACCTGTTATTGGGCAGTTTTTAATGTTTGATATTTTGCTATGTTTTATATATGCTGTAAGCCGCCCAGAGCTGCTGGGGGAAACCCAGCCAGGTGGGTGGGGTATAAATAATAGAATTATTATCATCATCATCATTATTATTATTATTATTATCATTTAGTATTATTATTAAGGCCTTGGCACCCTTTGGGCAACCGTAGCCGGCAGGTAGCCATCCTTCCTTTCCAGGAGGGGCAGGGAGGTCCACTTGAATAAAATATGGGGGGGGGGGGAGGTAAGCCATCAACTTCAAGAGGGCTGGTCCCTCAAGTATTTTATTGGGGCGGCCGAAGGGACCCCTAGGAGTTGGCTGCAGTGAGGAAGGGCAAGATGCACCCCCCCCGCGCGCCCCAGGAAAGCGGAGCCACGAACACCCAGGCGGAGCCCCCCCCCCCCAGGCGCTGCTTGCGCAGCCCGCCAGGGCGAAGCGGACGCGTTTCGCGCGCGGCGCCCCGTGCCCTTGGCCCGCGGAGCCGCCAGCCAGGTTCGCGGGGCGGGGCAGGCGGCGAGGCGGGGCCGCGCAGAGCAGAGCAGGCGGCCGGGGAGCCGGAGTGGAGCCGCCTGGGCGTGATGGCGCTGCAGCTGGTGGTCATGGGAGTGAGCGGCTCCGGGAAGTAGGTAGAGGGCGCGGGGGCTCGGGCGGCAGGGGCGGCGAGGGGCGCGGGAGAGAGGAGGAGGAGGAGAGGGTCGTTTCGCCGCCTCCCTCCTCATCCGGGTCTTCGAGAACTTCCTTCTCGCAGCTTTGCTCTGAAAGGTCTCTTCAGTCTTATCTATGTCCACAGCGTGGTTCTCCTTTCCCGAGCTGCTCCTTACCCGACCTTCGCCTTCAGGTCCCCGGGGGGTTTGCAACAGTGTGAAAGCGCAAGAGGCGAGGCGCGGAGACAAATGTGCCACCAGGCTCCCGTGTTCCCCGTCCTCACGTGCCTTGACTTGCTGGGTTCACGCTCGTGTAGGAGCTGACGCTGGAGGGGATGCCCAGCAACGCAGGACACGTGTGTGAGCTCCATGCACGGGGAGATTTGGGCCCTCTGGAATGAGCAGCTGAAGGAAATGGTCCCTGGTGGATGAGCAAGGAAAGAAAAAGGGGTCACATGCCGGCTTGCTAACTGAGCAAAGTCCTTTTCACTTTTCTTTTGCTCTGAAGTAACAGGAATGGGGCCATTTAAAACATAAACAAAGGTGTGTGAATAGAAGAGCCGGCTAATTATTGTTTTTTTTCATCTGGAGATTAAAAACCGGTTTGGAATATATTTTAATTACAGCTGTTGCCCTGGAAGAAGGATTTGAGTTGACAAACTGTGGGAAAGAACTGCCTATGCATTCTCAGCTGCCAGGAGTTGGGGAAGTTGCCAGGTTACCAATTTGAAATCTTTAAAATCTTGTCTGGTTTTGTTTTTTAAAACTACTTCTATACTGCTCTTCGTCAATCATTCACAGCAGTACAAAGATATTTTCTATAAAAATCAGCACGTTAAAATGCCATTAATTACACAAGTATCCACTCTGAACCAGTTCCATATTAATTGCAAACATATAACATATCTGTCTTTAGCCAGCTTCAGAAACTCATTGGCGTCAGTTACTGCCTTATTCCAGAGCTTTCTTGATGGGAGGAGAAAAACTCCATTCTTAGCCGTCTTCTGTACTTTGCCCTCCCACCCAAACCCCACCTCTCACAGCAGCCCCATAAGCACTTTACCTCAAGAAAATTCACTGGATGAGCACAGTTTCCATTCCCCACAGCAGTTCTCTTGCTGAGGCAGTAGTGACCGCCAGCATGTCTTTTATCTCACAATTAACCTAGTTTAAATGGGTGCAAGGGACGCGGGTGGCGCTGTGGGTAAAACCTCAGCGCCTAGGACTTGCCGATCGTCAGGTCGGCGGTTTGAATCCCTGTGGTGGGGTGTGCTCCCGTTGCTCGGTCCAAGCGCCTGCCAACCTAGCAGTTCGAAAGCACCCCCGGGTGCAAGTAGATAAATAGGGACCGCTTACTAGTGGGAAGGTAAACGACGTTTCCGTGTGCTGCGCTGGCTCGCCAGATGCAGCTTCATCACGCTGGCCACGTGACCCGGAAGTGTCTTCGGACAGCGCTGGCCCCCGGCCTCTTAAGCGAGATGGGCGCGCAACCCCAGAGTCGGACACGACTGGCCCGTACAGGCAGGGGTACCTTTACCTTTAAATGGGTGCAAGACTCTCCGTCTGCTCTCCTGCAAGAACATGTCAGCATTTTCACTCCACTTTCCCAGCAGTGCTGCCAGAGCAAAGCAGCACATTACCCAGCCAAACTGAGAGGGACAAGAAGGCACACATTCTGCGGCTGTAGCTATGAATGCTGCTGTAGTTGGAGGGGGACGTAGATGGTAAACCAGCCCTGGCTAGGGCATTGGTTGCAGGAGAACAGAGAATATATCCAGGCATCCAGTCATGTTTGCCAGTCTGTTCTGCTGTATTGGTGCTACCGCAGAAAAGGCTCTGTCTCTTGGGCCCACTCGCCATACCTGCGGGGAAAGGGGAACATGAAGCAGGGGCTTTGCAGGTGATCACAATAAATAGCTGGATTCATATAGTTGCAGATACCTCGATTTGTCAGCCGTGCTAAAAACTGCTGCTGTCTGCCCTTTCCCAAATAAATGGCACAGGGAGGAATTCCACATTGTTCTAGGCTGATGGTTCCATCGGGATGAGCGTTTTGGCTTCCTGGATGGCACGATCCACCCTCCTCTCCACCTGTGGGCTGTTCTGAGGATTCTCCTGAAATCCCACAAAACATATGGGGAACACAACAGGACGAGGGAGGAAAAAGCCTCATTGTGCAAGCGGAATCCTTGTGTGCAGGGCTTTGGCGGACAGGACTCATTAGTTGAATCCTGCCCATTAAAATTTGTGCACTGAATTCTCATATATTTACATAAAATATCTTGCAGTTAAACAGAAGGCTCCTGGATTACACACACACTTAACTGCCACATTACATCATAACTCCTCACTCTTTGCATATGTACTATTTAGCATAGACATCACAATCCATTTCACAATTATTGTTGCTTCATTGTGTGGGAAGGCTATATGAACTTCTTCCCCAAATGCCCCTCCTTGTTTGTTCTTCCACAGACCGCAATGTCCCCCCTTCTAAAACAGAGTAGCTACTAAAGTTGTTTTTGTTTAATCCAAACCCTATTCTAATCATTCTTACTCTAGGGAATGTCCAATGTGGGTTTATATCAAGCACCGTGGCTCTTAAGGGGAGCCATTAAAATATATACTGACAGAGGCTATGTTACTGGACAGGCAAAAAATGACAGATTTTCTGTCTCGCTGCAACTCCATGCTAGGGAAGCCATACCTCTTGAACATCTGCCTGTCAGGTTAAAGCCACAGAGCCTTGGCCAGGAAAAATGGTGGCAAGCAGCCATTTCTGGGGAGGAGGGATTTTGTTGTAAGCCCTGCAACAATCATGTTCCCCTTGCTGTGGTGAAGTGTCTGTGTGCCCAGCAGTTCTGAGAGTTACTCTGAGGCAGAGATGAATCTAGAATCAGGTCCCCAGAACTCTCTGAAGGGCAACCTATAGATTCAGGTCATAATTATGCATACTCTTCCAGGAGTGGAAATGGTAGGCTGGCAGGATTGATTAGGTAGTCCACTGAAGGCACCTGTGCAATCCTATGCACAGTTTCCTATGAATGAACTACAAGGAACACAATGACTTTTTTCGTAGATGTGTAAGATTCCACTGGAGATCATAAGGCCCTCACTCCTTATTTTCAAACTATCACCTACATTTCAGTAATGCAATGTTTTAATCAGTTAATTAATGGATAGTGATAATCTGTGTGTGGAAACTGGGTGTTCCTCCAGCTTTGCTAGCACAAGATGGCAAAACACATTATGCGGTGCTGGCAACATCACAGGCCGAAACAACAGTGTTTAGAATGACAGTGAAAAATGTTTTGATTGCAGAGGTCTAGTCGTTGCTCCACAGCGAGCTCAGATACCACCAAATGAACTCGCATATCTGCATGCTTTTGATATGTGCACTTAAAGCAGTTTTCTTTCCCCCCAGAGTATGTTGGGGAGCTTGTGATGTGAAAACTTAATTCCATGCTGCATGAAGAAACCCTTGTGGGCGTGTTCAACACCCACACATGCGTGTCAAAACTAATCTGATAACCTATTACCAAATATTACTTTGGAAGAGACAGTATGTATTTTAATAGGCCTTCTTGCCATAATTGTACTGTTCAAATTGCACGTTGAGAGAGTGTTGCTTCGCAGGAGCAGCTCTTTGTACATCAGTTTTATATATAGGGTTATTTACTAAATGTGAATAATTGCTGTTTGCTTGGGGATCTCTTCAAAGCAAGGCTGGCCAAATACTTCTCAAAGAATAAAAGAAAGAGCAGAGCTCAGTGGGAAGAGAATGTAAGCTTGCATGGAACTGAGACTTGCTTCGTTGACCTTTAGCACTGAAAGTTGTTGCAAGCCCTGTAGCAATCTTCTGTCTTGTACTGATTCTGCAGGGCAATGCTAGTCCTATTGAAGCATACACTAGAATAGGGTAGACGAAACATACAGCTCCCCTCAGTCACGTTCATGTGTTGAATACCATTGGCTATTGGCACGGCCATTCACAGTTACACAGCTATGGAACTATAGGATTTTACAGATCTCGTCAAATCTTGAAGCATATGTACTACCCAGAAACTGAGGTCCAGCGCCGAGGGCCTTCTGGCGGTTCCCTCACTGCAAGAAGCCAAGTTACAGGGAACCTTCTCGATAGTGGCGCCCGCTCTGCAGAACGCCCTCCCACCAGATGTCAAAGAGATAAACAACTACCAGACTTTTAGAAGACATCTGAAGGCAGCCCTGTTTAGGGAAGCTTTTAATGTTTGATGTATTATGGTATTTTAATATCTTGTTGGAAGCCGCCCAGAGTGGCTGGGGAAGCCCAGCCAGATGGTTGGGGTATAAATAATAATAATAATAATAATAATAAATATAATAATAATAATAATAATAATAATAATAATAATAATAATAATAATAATGATAGTGGTGGCTGGTAGGGCAGAAAACAGAGACCAGCAGTAGGCTGATTTTGGGCAATAACAGGCAGAGCCAACAAACTCTAATTTTTCACCCATCCACCTCCCAGCTGAGTTATGCAAAGGCTGCGCTTAGACTAAGAAAATAAGAATCATGGAATTGTAGAGTTGGCAGGGACCCCAAGGGTCATTTAGTCCAACCCCCTGCAATACTGGAATGTCAGCTAAAGCAAAATTCAGCTAAAGCAGGTGTCAGGCAGTGCTGTACCCTGGGCTGGATGTAAGGAGGAAGTGGAGGCTGGCTGACACTGCTGGGGCATTGCCCCATTCACTCTTAAGGACCAGCCTATTCAACATACAGACGGAAGAACCCCTATTGTACAAATCATGTCATTGCTTAGGTTAAGTGTTCCCCTTCAGAAGACACAGCAACCTCTTGAAAAAAGTTCGGTTCTCCGCAGTAGCAAAAGGAAGACTATAAATGATCATAACCTGATAATAGCACTGACACTTTGCATTGTTCAAGCTCCCATTATGTAGAATCGGGGACAGAGATCTAACCTTTGATTGGCTTATGCAGGGCATAATTGCCTCTATCTGTGGCAATTTGCAATTTGCACACACCAAGAGTGCTGGTCACTTAACAGCGCAGTCCTATGCGTGTCTAATCAGGGAATTCTGTGGTCCTTGCTCCCAGGTAAGCGTGTATAGAGTTGCAGCCTCAATGATGCAGATACAATCATCAGTTTTCACTCTAGAGTGCAAAAAAGACAATATTGTTTGTTTGTTTAGCATTTGTTTCCCACCAGAATACATAGTCTCCTTCCTTCTTTACTCTTACAACAACCTCTGAGTTTGGTTCTGCTGAGAGACACAGACTTGTCCAAAGCCACACAGCAATCTTCACAGGAATATACTGTTGCAGAAAATGTGCTACTGCACACTGGTTAGAACTGGGCAGTTTAATGTAATCCTTTTAATGTAAGGGTACCTCACTATTCTGGGAAAGTGTGCCAGTTTTTAGCAATCTCTAGTGCAGATCCCATAGGCATGAATGCAGACACCAAGAACGACAATTCTTTGAGGTTGGGGGGGGGGGTAAGGTGACTGTGGTGCAGCATAAGCTTTTCATTCAGAAGCTCCTAGGTTCAATCCCTGAAAGACAGAAGTCTGAACTCTGGAAAGCCATTGCCACTCAGTGCAGACAGTACTAAACTACATGGACCGATGGCTTGACTCGGTATATGACAGGCCTCAACTACCCAGTGAGCTTCACACCTACAACAGTATTTGAACCCAAGTTACCTCTGTCTCCAGCACTCTAGCTCCTGTTCTATTTTAGTTCAGGATTAAGCACCAACCCGAAAACTGGCTAGATTGCACCCAATATTAGGCATTTTTCCCCCTTAGAAAGTTTCCTCCCTTAGCTACAGTGGAGTTTATTCCCAAGTGTGTTTATAGGACTTCCGCCTGAAGACTCTTCAGATGTTCAATCTCTCTGTGAAGCATCTTGACTCGCCTGTCTCAGCTTTTGGGTCTGTATGTGACAATGTACATTATTCTTTCTGTGCTTCAGCAATGAGAAAACTGAAATCGGTTTGTTACGGTTGAAAACATTGCTGGGAGCCTCATGCAAAGTGGTATGAACTAGAAAGACAGGCTGCTGCTTTTGGGTGGCGGGGAGAGGGAAAAGGGGTGGAGACTTTGAAGTTTACCAGAGGTGCTGCAATTTATAATATTTCCTCACAAACCTGCAGTGGTGGGATGGATATCCTAATAACAATTCACAGCATTTATTCAGTGTGTCTGAGTGTATTAAGAACTTCACAGAAATTATGTCAGTGTGCCTTGTGAGGTCGGTCACTCTTATTTTCCCCATTGGATCTGAGGTTGGAAATATATGGCTTGTTTTAAGGCCACCTGGGGAGATTGTGGTAGAGTCAAGATTACAATTATGTGCTTCTTGTTCCACGGATCAGCCATGATTGTACATCTCTCATGCTGGGAGTGGTGGGGGCAGAGAGGCTAAAAATTTTTTTGGGGGGAATCATGGCATCACAGCTGGCGACTGGCAAGAGTGATAAATGAATTTAATTTAAAATATGACTTTTGGGGGGAACCTAAAAAACCTTTTGGAGAGCCAAATGTGGCTCATTGACCTTGTTTAGCAATCACTGCCTTTACATTTCAAAGATTGCTGCAGGGACAGAAAGCTTCCCAGGCCTGCAACTTGAACATGAGTTGCCTAGCTGAAGGGATTTTTTTCAGGGGAAACTTACCAGAACTCAGTTCTGGCACCATTGCCATTATAAGGGCTGTATACAGCTTTAATAAATAATAATAATAATTTGCATTTTACATTCATTTCTGTTTCAGCTGGGGCATTTGCGTTTGTTTAGAATAGCAACTTCAGTTTGGCTAATTAAAGTGAAGGTTCTGTGAGTCACCCACTTACATATATTACTCATTTGTAACTTATATCTGATACGTCTATCTCCAGTTAACCAGCATAATTCTCCCACTTGCAGTGGCGTAGCGTGGGGGGTGCAGGGGGAGGCGGCCGCACCGGGCACAACATCTGGGGGGGACACGCTCGCACTCACAGCTCTCTGCCCCTACCGGGTTAGGGGGCGCAAATTACTTGCCTTGCCCCGGGTGCTGACAACCCACGCTACGCCACTGCCCACTTGAGTGTTTCCACTTCAGATTTATAATAGTCCTCTGACATTTATAGGCAGGATAACAGATAGAATTGACTGTTGATTTTATCTAGTGAATTTATTCTCCAGATACAGAACTTACACTTCTCCGTGTTGTTTTACAGATCAACTGTGGGCTTCCAGCTGGGAGATAAGGTACCGTTGATATATTACTTTTCATACATGGGTTCATTGTCTGTTGCTGCACTTTCAAAGTGTTTATGAAGGGGTGAAGGACCTCAGACCCAGGGGCAAAGTACAGCCCCCCTAGGCTTCTGCCTGACCCTTGGGACTCTCTGCAAAGCACACCCTTTCCCCAGCCACTCCACTCTCCTTGAATCATAGAATCATAGAATCATAGAGTTGGAAGAGACCACAAGGGCCATCGAGTCCAACCCCCTGCCAAGCAGGAAACACCATCAGAGCACTCCTGACATACGGTTGTCAAGCCTCTGCTTAAAGACCTCCAAAGAAGGAGACTCCACCACACTCCTTGGCAGCAAATTCCACTGTCGAACAGCTCTTACTGTCAGGAAGTTCTTCCTAATGTTTAGGTGGAATCTTCTTTCTTGTACTTTGGATCCATTGCTCCGTGTCCGCTTCTCTGGAGCAGCAGAAAACAACCTTTCTCCCTCCTCTATGTGACATCCTTTTATATATTTGAACATGGCTATCATATCACCCCTTAACCTCCTCTTCTCCAGGCTAAATGTTTTGAATGTTTTGGCCTGGCTGGAATATGCCCTGCAACGCTGGCTGGCTGTGAGTGTGTGCATACAAACCAGCCGACTGTGCAAAGGCATAATTTACATCAGCTGCTCCACCCTTTTCTGCCTCTAGCCCTGCCCACCCTGGGAGGTTGCCTGGAATGGAATGTGCACTTTCTTTATCCAGGACTGTAAATCAGCCTCTCTCAACCTGGGTCTCCCAGATGTTGTTGGAATACACCTCCCGTCATCCCTCGCTAGCAGGACCAGCGGTCAGGGATGATAGGAGTCCAGAGACCCAAAGTTGAGAAAGGCCGATATAAATGGCGACTCGTTTTGTGACATAAGGATTGAGTAATCCTTATTGTGTGTTTGCTAAGATTTGTTGCTGCAAAACTAAGATGAAGTAATCCCTAATTATAATTCCTATTTAGCTCGGATGGAAATTCTATGATGGCGACGACTATCATCCAGAAGAGAACAAAAAGAAAATGGCAGCAGGAATACCTCTGAATGACCAGGTATGGCATATACCCCAGAAGCCAAAGAACTCTTTGAAACAGCAAACCCAGTTAAATGGATTGCAGAGCAGCTGCATGGACACATGTGCACACACCATTGTCCTTTTTCATGTAACCGTCACTCACTATGCACCATGAATATAGCATCTATAGACAGAGAAGCCTCATCTTCCCCCTCCCATGTTCCTGTGGACAAGCAAAGTGTTTACAATTAGGGGGGACAGGAAGTCTCTGTATGCCTCCCACACCCCAGTCAACCATAATCTGCAGGTTACTTGGGCTCTGATAGATTCCTGCTGTGCCAGTAGACCAAGAACTCTCTTTTTCTTTTGTCTGTTGAATTGAGGCTGCAATCCTGTGCACACTTAACTTGGAAATGAGCTCCACTGAACACAGGGAGACTTACTTCTGAGTAAACATCCCGGCTACATTTGAATAGGTGAGCCGTGTTTTTCATCTTACACAACTCTGGGTTGCATTCAGCTAAATTGCTGTGCACGCGAAATGACTTCCATGAGCCACATTCTCCTGCCCTTGCACACCACCCACACCCCTCCCCAATCTGCTTTAGGGGGCTAGGGGAAACGCAGAGATTTGTGGGGGTGCACAGAGGAAGTAGAGGGAAGGCAAGTTTCACTGAAGTTGTGGAAACTGTTCCGCATGTGCAGTGATTTAGTTGGTTATAAAAATTCTTAACTTCTAGCAGTGCAATAATTGCATATGTTTAACTCTGTCATTGTAATCAGTAGGATTTTAAAATTTATTGACAGCATAATCTTATGCACATTTAACTCAGAAACAAGTGGTGATTATTTCCCCAGGTGTGTATAGCAGGAGTAGCCAGTGTGATGCCCTCCAGATGATGCATGGTCAATGATCAGGGATGGTGAAAGTTGTAGTCACATTGGCTGTACCGGTGAATAGGATTGCAGCCTCGCTTTGGTTGGACAGCAGACAAAAACACCCACTTATTACACAAGTGCAAACCCAGTGAAGTAAAAATGTTTTCACTGAAGCTGTTTCCGAAGGCATGGTCTATAAATCTTACTTCTTTGGGTTTAATTCCTTTGAAGCCGTTTTGACTACACTGCTAGACACTGTCTGTGAATTGCCTTCTTTGCAGGATACTTTTACCAGCTAGAAATAACTAGAAAGATCCATCACAGTGGATCTTCCTTCCTTCCACTTTATATCAGTTAGTGCCTGTGCTTTTTCAATCGACGTGCACAAGTTAACAGGAACTGTCAGTGAAAATCAACTAAAAATGTTATATAACATACCAGCACAGGCAACATTTTAAAGGAAACTGAACATATGAATACCAGCCACTGTTTTGGAATGTGGCTGGCCAAAAGCAGACTCCACTGACACCTTTGCAATCGTTTGTATAACACGTAAAAATGCAACCATTTTCTTAATACTGTATATGGAAATAGCTACCTTGTGTAAGTGGATGAAACGATTATGCTACATCCAGCATAGCTCATGTGCACATTACTATACAATTTTCACATGGCTAAACTCAAGATTTACTAAGGATGTCATCGCAAGGAGCAGTATCACCCTCAAAATAACAGTTCATAGGATACACCTAAGAACATCTTTTATAGGTGTCTCTTTACTGGCCTTTGCCAACACTACGAAGCTTATGCCGGTGAAGGAAGCAGATGCTTTCTGATGAATGAACTGGTGGCATGAAACTGTGAAAGCCGCCTGGAAGACAGGAGTGTGCTTCATAGTGAATGAACAGTCTCCCACCTCCTTCCCAGCCCGGCAGACTTTCGAGCTGTCATTTATAAAACTTGTCCTAACACAAGCTAGACAGAAAGGTGAAGCTTTAATGCTGAGCAATTACAAAGAAATCTGCAGGCAATATAAAGCTTAAATTGGATTACGTTGAGAAGCTGATCAATCATTTTGATTGTATTTGCCATACTCATTTGAGCCAAGTGAACTAGCAGGCAGAAGTTAATCCCTCACTAAAGATTCATATTGAAGCAGATGTAGCTATGGTGATGATGATGATTTGTGATTGCTGTTAATATGAAGAGGCTATGATGAACTTCTGGCAGAAAACCTGAGAGTATTAGGCGTTATTATTTCAGGTAAAATGGCAGAATTTGCTTAAGCCTGTCTGTTTTGTCTGTCTTGTTTCTTAGGACAGAATCCCATGGCTTTGCCACCTGCATGACATATTAATGAGGTATGAAAGTGATTGAATCTTAAAACCAGTGTTGTGCATTCTGCTGTAGAACCCACACAATTGCCAAAAACTGCTGCTTGAGTATGGAGCTCATTATGTTTTGTTGAAAGAAAGATTTCTAGCCCCTTAGACTATATAGCTGAATAGGATTTCCAGTAGTCAAGAGCTCAGTCTTAAATGCCTTACTTAGCTCTGCTTCCATGACTAGCAGGACAGATTTCTGTAACACACATTAACCACTTATAGTGAGAGCAAACTATTAGAAAGCCAGTAGGTAGGACTATAGACAAGGAACCTTTGGGCCTCCGAATGTTGTTGGCCTCCAATTCGCATCAGTCCCACCCAGCACAGCCATTGATGAGGGACGTTCTGGTCCAACAACAGCTGGAGGACCAAAGGTTCCCCAGCCCTGCTAGAGGTCTTGGAGAGCTGGAATCAAAGCTTAGTTCTGCCGTAACTTTTTGTGTATGGGACGCGGGTGGCGCTGTGGGTTAAACCACAGAGCCTAGGACTTGCCAATCAGAAGGTCGGAGGTTTGAATCCCCACAATGGGGTGAGCTCCCATTGCTTGGTCCCTGCTCCTGCCAACCTAGCAGTTCGAAAGCACGTCAAAGTGCAAGTAGATACATAAGGACCACTCCGGTGGGAAGGTAAACGGCGTTTCCGTGTGCTGCTCTGGTTCGCCAGAAGCAGCTTTGTCATGCTGGCCACATGACCCAGAAGCTGTACGCTGGCTCCCTCGGCCAGTAAAGCGAGATGAGTGCCGCAACCCCAGTCGGTCACGACTGGACCTAATGGTCAGGGGTCCCTTTACCTTTACTTTTTTAACTTTTTGTGTAATCTAGCAAACTGACAGTAAATGGCTTAATTGCAGGAAGGATACACAACATAGCCCTAATGGGGATGATACCACTTGTGTATGTGAGGGGGAATACATGACTAAATGCTCCCCCATGTCACTATTTTTGCTTGTGGAAAAACTACTATACTCTACCCTAGCTTCCTTTCTACATGCAGGGGGCTTTTTGCATAAGCGAGAATTCAGAAATACTATATGTTTGAAGGTAGTGCAAACTAGGTAGGCTGTTCCTTAAACTCAGTCCCAAGGAAGCTTAATCACTATGTGCATAATATTTTCCTGAGGTGTGCAAGTAATGATATTTTTTTTTCCTTTTTGTAGGGAACAAGCATCAGGACAGAATGCAATTTTAGCCTGCTCAGCCCTGAAAAAAATGTATAGATGCATTTTGGAGAACAGAGGGACTGGTGGTGACCGTGGTCACCTAGAGGAAGATGAGGTGCCTCCACCACTAAATATCCTTTTTGTCCACTTAGCTGGCCCTATGAGCCTAATTGCTAAACGGCTGGAGAAAAGAAAGGGACATTTTATGCCACCTGCTCTACTCCAGTCTCAGTTTGATACTCTCGAACCTCCATCACCCCCAGAAAAGTCTATTACTGTCAGTTTAGAAAAGTCCGTTTCAGAAATTGTATCTGAAATCGAAGAATATATTAAAAACTTGAATTGTTAATTGTACCAAGTTCCTGAACTACAATACCATCTCAGAAGAAAGACAGCTCTCCTACAATTTCTCTATGATTAAGAAGTAGAATTTTATGCATTGGCTCCCCCCCCCCCCTTGTGAAGAGCACAAAATAAAAGACATTTTAGTCATATGGTATTTAACTTTTGTACACAAGCTGGAATTGTGAGGATTTTCGAAAGCACTTAAGACTGACCTTAAAAGTTCAATTGACTCCAGGAACTACAACAGAAGAGGGAGCCCAGTTCCACTTGTCGGATGAGGCAAGGCTCATTTCTGACTCTCTCTCTCTCTCTCTCTCTCCACCCACCCACCTCCTTTCAGCCGGCAACAACCACTGTTGTCATCTTTACAGTGGTAGGAAACTGGCAGCAGAACAGATGGGAGAATAAGGTGGAATTGGGGAGGTGCTTGGTCTCTAGTTCTGCAGCAACAGCAGAGTTATGTGCAAAGTAAGTGGCAGAAGTCAAAACACTTGCAGTTAAAGTGACAGCAGACTCACGTTTACCACCTCCACGAGTTAAGATTGCAGAGTTCCACAAAAACTGGAAATAGCAGCTGACAGATGTTTAAAAAGTCATTCTGGTAGGGAAGCAAAGGATGTGGATATAGTTTTAGTTCTCTCTCTCTCTCTCTGTGTGTGTGTGTGTGTGTGTGTGTGTGTGTTATCTTGACTGTACCAAGTTACACACAAGTCACAACAGAGATGTTCATAATATCGTCAGCTATGAAGGGAACTTCTTTTCTCTTTAGTAAGTGTTTTAAGTTTCTAAGCCATAACTATTTTGCCTCCAACAATTCTAGAGTATTCCAAGGGCCAAGTGTGAAAAGTCTCTGATACTGCAACTCTGATAAGGTACACAATTTCTAATCTACAAGCCACATTCTTTGACATGAAATTGTGCTCCATTACCAACTGAAATTAACCACTGTCTACAGCCTATGACTCACTAACTTCAATAGAACATTAAGAAATTTCTAGAGCACACACTTTTAATTTGCTTTTGGGGAAATGGGGGTAGCCAAATAAGTCATACTCAAGTAGACCAAATACAATTGGCTTAACTTACTTGATTCCAGCGGGTCTACTCTGAGTGACTAGCAATGGATACCACCCAGTGTGAAAATCTAACCAGTAGATTTTTTTGTGCCAGCAATTTGGGTTAAGAATTTATATTCCGGGGGGGGGGGGGGGATCTACATGCATGAAGTTATGTAATAAATGTTTTTAGCCAGCTGCATACAGCTGTTTGAAACACACATAAAACAAGTTAAAACAAATTGAAATACATGACCTCAATACTTCTAGCAATAGAGATTCTCACATTTGTAGAGCCATTATGTCACCAAAATAAAGTTGGGAAGGGATAAAAACCCCTAGAGGTGATAAAACATTTGCTTCACTTGAGCCTGCCTCATGGAAGCAAAGGTAGATTTTTTATTATTGAGAAATCTGAACATTTAACTCCCCCCAGCTACTATTATAACAATTGCTTCATGTTTTGACTACTCAAATCTCACAAAATTCAAATAAAGAGTGCCCTCTTGTGGTATAATAACAGGCAAACCCTAAAATGCAAGTCCACATTTTTCTATTAAACGAACCTAGATGCAGGGATGTAGGTTAAAATGAGTAATTTACATTTTTTACATGATTTTTGACATCTCAAGTGAGCCACTTCATGATGTTTACCATTCTTACAAGAAGGGTTCCAGTAAACACCAGATTCCCTGTCTGTTTAGGGGTCTCCAAAGAAAAGGATTCAGGAACACATCTGCCGGTATAGAGTATCAGAATTGCCTACATGGAGCCCTTAGTAACAGTTTTAAAAAATGTTTGACAGAATGTTAGGAGCTCACACCAGTGAGAGAGGCCTGCTTTATGACAATAATCTTCATCATAGCGTATTGAAAAGAACTCCAAATGCGAGTTACTGTTAAGGGCAAGATGAACAAAGATGGTCCCAGCCTTAAATATGGTGGCTTGAATGTCTGCCGCTAGGGATAAAATGACTGCAGAATAATTGCTCACAAAGAAGTTTAATTCATTTATTACCTGTGCACAAGAGAAATAACTACCAATAAAAACCCAAAAGATATACAGTATTTTTACATGGTGGTTAAAAGTAATTAGAATATCACATGACAGTGTCAGTGAAAGTATGCGTCCAATTACAAATCATAATGCAAGTTAGAATCTCAAGGGGGAAGAAGCCAAAGAGCTTTAGGCAAAAGCAGTTTCAGAGCAAAAGGCTGTGCCCCTTCAATCTGCACAAAGACGAAGGTAATTTACAATCAATCCTTGTGAATATTTGAGACAATGTTACAATGCAGGTTTCTGTACAGTTGTAAAGATCAGGTCAGCAATCCTAGTATTTTAAAAGAATTTGCCAAAGCACTTCTGCTAAGAGATACTTGCTAAAGATGCTGTAAGATTCTACTCCATTGGCGGTGTCTCATGTCTTTCACTTATTCTGGCTTTGAGATGAAGATCTGCTTGGAAAAATATTGTTTCCGTGTTATACATTTTTTTTATAGAGACAAAAGAGCAAGAAAGTAGCTAAATCAAGTGGTATAAATCTTACAGCATTTTCCTAGCAAGAGAGACATGCCAAGTCACAATAAGCAATATGTACCCACAAATCATAGCTTCAATTAGTTTCCTCTTTAATTTGTATTCTACATAAATTACTATCAAAGGCTAATGTTTAAGAAGCAACTAAATTGGACAGTTGAAGGTCAGATAAAACCGGCTCACCCAACTGTATAAGCAATTTCCTTTTTTAAAAAAATCACAATAAATGCAGAATGAAGAAGTGTTTGATGCATGCAACAACCAAGTGAAAAGCATTGATTCCCACTGTTCGAAGAAAACTACTGCACTCCACCTTAATGCATCAGACTGGGTTTAGTTAGAACAAGACAATTCCCAAGAGTCAGAATGAAATAAAGCTGGTATTTTAAAGATTTAAGAGCTGTTATCAAAAATAAATTACATTTTTCAAGTTTCAGAAATGTTGCTATGATGGTTGGGAACCCAGTAGCCTTTCAATGGCTGCATTGATATCACCTCCTGTTGCTATTAGAGCTTGTAGGTTTGCTTCACGGTTCAAAAAGCCCATTGCACTGAGCTGCTCCAGTTGCTGCTGAAATCTGATTTCTGGATTTTGTAATTGCTAAAAAGATAAAAATATAAATTGGTGTTATTTCTGTACAAACATGTTCTACCCAACATGCAAAACTAAAGAAGGAGCCAAACTTAGATATTTTTCCCAGCCAGTCATTTTGCAAATAACTATTTTTCTAAACAGGCTGAAATGAAAAATGTTGAAGCAGTTGCTGAACGATGGACAGGTTTCAAAGTTATAAGGATTCAAAGGTTCCCCCCTATTCTGAGGACACTGACACTGATATTTTCACTGGGGCTATCAAGTATTTCAATTAGTTCCTGAAGCTGAGGTTTTAGGGACCAGACTTCAGATATGCCTATCTATTTAACTCAAGGAATACAGTGGTGCCCTGCAAGACGAATGCCTCGCAAGACGGAAAACCCGCTAGACGAAAGGGTTTTCCGTTTTGGAGGTGCTTCGCAGGACGAATTTGCTATGGGCTTGCTTTGCAAGACGAAAATGTCTTGCGATTCCTGGGGTTTTTTTCCCGCTCCCTACCCCCTTTATCTAAGGCACTAAGCTGCTAATAGCCTTTTAGCAGCTAATCTGCTAATCCCTTAAGCCTTTAATAGCCGCTAAACCGCTAATAGCGCTAATATGCTAATGGGCTTGCTTCGCAAGACGAAAAAACCGCTAGACGAAGAGACTCATGGAACGGATTCTTTTCGTCTTGCGAGGCACCACTGTACAATGCTACTTGGACTTCATCAGCAAGAAGGAAAGTCCAGCCATTTCATGGGAAATGGTGACACATCTTTCAGGGAGGTAGTCAGGGTCCTAGGATACTTGTAGAACCCAAAGATTAAGCAGAATCTTGAGCAAAGGGCCCTTTACATAGGACAGTGGTTTAGAAAACAAAAGGTATTGTTTCATCAACAAAACTTGCAGCTTTCTCGGTGAATAGACTTGAAAGCTGTATATGCTGATTGCTTATTTTAGTGATACAATAGGAGAGAAATAAAAACATAACAATGTTACCTGAGCGTTGGCTCCAGCAAGAGCCTGCAACATCTGCTGAACAAACTGCTGGTGTCCAGTTTCACCAGTTCCTGATGCTGGACTTGTCGTTTCATTTGGGACGGAAGTGGGCACGGCTGTTGCAGTAGGAAGGCCAGTGCTCCCTAGTCCAGCACTTCCTAAGCCAGAGTTTCCTAATCCAGCTATTCCAGCATTAAATCTGCACAAAATAGAAGACACATTCAAGTTGTTTATACCCGAGACGTAAGAATCGTACCTCAGTTTACCACAAACAAGAATTAATTTTATTTGTAACACAAATAAGGAACACCCAACTATCAAATTCTTCACGAAATCAGAATCTCAAATTATTCCTTACTAAAAATTAGTTACCAATTCAGAAGCCAAACTCTTAAATTGCAAGCAGCTTAGTACATCAATGTTATGGTGCAAGCTTATAGTCAGACTATGAAAATAAAAAATCTTGCCAACTCTTACCCAGGTATAAGTCCTGGTGCTTCTGTTGCTAGAGTCTGCAAACCTTGCTGAATCTGTAGCAAAGCTTGCATAGCTCTAGGATTTGACATTGCAGATAACGTATCTGGGTTCTGCATCTATTAAGAGAAACAAGTGATGTGTCATACATGTGCAGACATGTCAAAATGATCATTTGGTAACAATTGGTTATAGGTAAAGGTAAAGGTACCCCTGCCCATACGGGCCAGTCTTGACAGAATCTAGGGTTGTGCGCCCATCTCACTCAAGAGGCCGGGGGCCAGCGCTGTCCGAAGACACTTCCGGGTCACGTGGCCAGCGTGACATCACTGCTCTGGCGAGCCAGAGCCGCACACGGAAACACCGTTTACCTTCCCGCTAGTAAGCGGTCCCTATTTATCTACTTGCACCCAGGGGTGCTTTCGAACTGCTAGGTTGGCAGGCGCTGGGGCCGGACAGCGGGAGCGCACCCCGCCGCGGGGATTCGAACTGCCGACCTTTCGATCGGCAAGCTCTAGGCACTGAGGCTTTAACCCACAGCGCTAGAAATATGTGCAAATGCATGAACCCCTGGAGACCAGTAAAATGCTTTGGGTGGTTGCATGATGGTTCTACACCTTTGCAACCACAAAGTGGTTTGCAACCTTTGTAACCATTTAGGATTAAGAACGGAATCATTTTAAGGAAAGAATTGTGATAAGAACCTAATAGGTGGCTTACCTGTTGAAGGAAAGTTGGAATTTGTTGTCTCATTTGCTCTTGAAGCTGAGGATTCCCAGCAAACAAAGGGTTATTCAGCATCATCTGTAGGGATAAGTGAGTATTTTATCTGTAAAAAGCTGCAGAATTAAAAACTCCACCAGAAATTGGCAGCCTTACAGGCAGGATCAAAGCTTGCTTATTCTCATTCCTCCATCCAGCCCACCCCTCAAATTCCCCAAGCCACACACACCCTTCTCATATTGACAATATGCCTCAGTCAACTTAAAAACCTTCCCTTCCATCAATTAACTGCAGCAAGCAGCCACACTTCTCTCTCCTCCATAGCATCCCCAAGCCTGCTAGCCATCTCAGTTTTCGTTTTCCGCTCCCCCTAACTGCTCCTAAACCAAGCCAGCAATCTGTTTTCCTCTCCCTACCACTCTGCTCTGTACGTGGTGAGACATATGGGCATATACTCAGAAGCCTTCTGATACTAGTGCTTCACACATGCCTGGTATTGAAAAGCTGGTTTCTGATAAAGGCTTTCCCATACATACTAAAATGATGGGTGTCTGACAGCATTTTACAAAATTAAGCACAGCCAAAGAAAAAGAACAACAAAAAGGGAGCCAGAGGTGCAGAGGGTGGGGTGAGGGTTATGTACCAGCAAGGTTCAGCTTTTGTTCCCTCCAACCTGACCCTTCAGCACATTTTGCTGGCTCCTCAGAAAGACAAACATCTAACCACCAAAAATGAGCTACAGGATGCAGTTCGAAGTGCAGGAGAAAAGGCCCCCAAGCAGGGCAAGATGCTTTTGAGTTTTGCAAGCTACTTTGTAAGGAGTTATCTTGAAAAGCAGGATAGATTAAAAACAAAAACCCAGTTGACTAGACCTGCTAGAAAAGGCAATTAGTAGTAGCAGTCCCAAGAGCAGCCAGAAGTCAGGAGCAATGAAACAGAAGTTGTCAGTCATAGGATAGTCAGAGAATCTGCTCAACTGTGTTGATATTATAGGGTTTAAAACAGGACGGACTGACCAGTGGGATCCATATGGATCATGTCTACAATCTGGGAGCCAGTGTAGCTGAAGTTTTTGTTGCTGGTGGTGATCTGGCTATGTACAAGTTTATCCTGTTTACAAAGCTAGTCTACATCAATTTATCCAAGGAGCACAAAAAGCTTTGGAACAGCCTCCAGCTACAACCAAGAATCCAGTAACATCCCATCAGTATGTTGGAACACAGGAAGCGCCTTATACCAAATCAGACCATTGGTCAAACTGGCTCAGATCACTGGCAGCCACTTTTCAAGGCTTCAGACAGGGGACATTCCTATCCTTACCTGGAGATGTCAGAGAGATTGAACCATACTCTCTAACTCTGAGCTACAGCCCTTCCAGAATGACAATTTGGATAAAATGAGAGACTTGGAAAAATATATTTGTAGATGTCCAGGATAGGATACCATACCAGCAACAACACTTTATGCACTTCAGGACTTACCTGGGCCGCAAGATCAGGATTCTGGCTCAATGACTGCATCATGCTTCTCATGTAGGGGGCAGACAACATGTTCTGCATCAACTGTGGGTTTTCTGTTATTTGCTGCAACAAGCTCTGCATTCCGGGTGTGTTGAACATGCCAGCTTTAAAGAGGAGACAACTTTCAGCAATTCAGGGATGCGGTACCAGTTGTGAGTTAACAAAGTGACACACAAGTCAACGGCAAAAAGAAAAGCCAACAAATTGTGGCTGCTCTGTAGTGGACAGTAGCCATTACTCCTTGAAAAGTTACATTTAACTCATAATTGAAGCTGAAGTCCTAACTGAATAATAATAATAATAATAATAATAATAATAATAATAATAATAATAATATTTTTTTATCTATACCCCGCCCTCCCCAGCCAAGGCCGGGCTCAGAGCAGCTTACAAGCAATAATAAAAACAAGATGAATGATTACAACTTAACAACATTAAAATAATGGAACATTAAAATGTAGCCTCATCGCAGGAGGAGAGGGAAAAGAAAAAAGAAAGAGAGGGAGGGAGGGAATCAAATTGGCTCCAAGCCAAAGGCCAGGCGGAACAACTCTGTCTTACAGGCCCTGCAGAAAGAAATCAGATCCCGCAGGGCCCTGGTCTCATGAGGCAGAGCGTTCCACCAGGCCGGAGCCAGAGTTGAAAAGGCCCTGGCTCTGGTTGAAGCCAATCTAACTTCCTTAGGGCCTGGGACCACTAGGGTGTTGTTATTTATGGACCTTGAGGCTCTCCGTGGGGCATACCAGGAGAGGCGGTCCCGTAGGTACAAGGGTCCTAGGCCGCGAAGGGCTTTAAAGGTCAAAAGCAGCACCTTAAATTAAATTAATTAAATTAAATTAAATTGAGAAAAGAGCTAACAGCCATGCCCTTGGGGGCTACTATTTTGCAAGGAAGCCGATATAACTGCCGTGTAGTGAACATACCTCCTAGACCTGGTCCCAAATTCGGCATTGTTGAGCTTTGCCCTGTGTTTCCAGTGCTGCTGCTTCCAACACTGCTGCCTCCCCCACTGTCTCCGCTGTTGCTGCTATTGTTTGGGGAGCTCTGTGTGGTGGACGGAGGAGCCCAAGGATTTGGCAATGGGTCTCGGTTTTCTGTGCGAGATGGCTGGCTGTCTCCACCTGATGAATTGCTTACTAATGAAGCAAATGGGTTGCCCCCAAACTACAAAAGAAAAGTGCTTATGGATAAACAGGATTAAGGAGAAGCATTCTTATTCAACAGAACTAGCTTTGGAGCAGTCCCTGAATACACACTTAGGTGCATGACCATGACTGCACTGCTTTGCTGCTTGTTAAAGAACTGTGGTCCTTGGAAGAGTTGCCAACAGCTTGCTCAAGACCACAGTGCAAGATTTTGTAGCGGCCATGGTCAAGATTAGCGGTCCCATTATTTTATAGTTCCTACAGCACACCATAAGCAGCCAATAAGGCCTGTAATGAGTTTTCTTCTTGTTTTAGAGTCCTACTATGAGCTACCTTTCAAAACTAATTTGGGACACTTCCTTGCCTGGTGCAGTTTAAGTTACAGATGGGAAACCTGTAGTCCCCAGATGTTGTCCAGGTGGAGCACCTTACACCATCTGAACAAGCAACTGAGGAGCAGGGCATGTATCTCAAGGCAAAACATTCAGCAACGTTTTTAGTCATTTTCGAGAACTTCCACCCAACAAAGCTGAAAGTTGAAAGATTCTGGCCATCCAGAGATTCACAGCACAGAGTTAAGCTATAGAATTCAGTCTCACAAGATACAGTAATGACCATCAGCTTGGATGGCTTTAAACGGAGATTAGACAAGTATATGGAAAATAAGGCTATCATTACTAGCCGTGATGGTTACTTGCCACCCCCACTGTCAGAGGGAGTCGGCCTGTGAGTGCCAGTTACTGGAGAACACACGTGGGAGAGTGCTGCTGCACTCATGCCCTGCTTGCAAGCTTCCTACGAATACCTGCATGACCACAGCGAGAACACAAGGCTGGACTAGACAGACTTTTAGTCTGACCCATGATCTGATGTAACTTAAGTGAACCACCATCATTTTTTTAAAGCAGAATCTTATACTCCAAAGCTGTTGAAGCACCAAGGAAATAAAATGACAGATTTAAAGCTGAACCATTTCTTCACCTTAGACCAGAACTATTGGGCTGTAGCTGAAAAACAGCAGCCTTGTGATCATTCTCCCCCATCATATATAACATTTAGACACCGTTAGCTGTGCCATGAAGCTTCCTTACCTGCTTGATTTTATTTTTAACTCTATTGTTTTATCATACGTTGGTCACCCAGGACTCCTTTGAGAGGAAGGCTAGGGTATAAATTTAACAGATAAATAAACCATGTCTTATGCTCTCCCATCCCCAGTCCACATCACTGACTGTGGCTGGCAGGGAAAGGGCAAAGGTCAAATGAACTGAAATATTACAGGAAGTGGGAAGAGCACTCAACACGTGGTTGCTGTTTTTGGCAGCAGCTCTGAATGAAACAAAGGTTAAAGAAAAAAGAATCCAAGCAGGGACAAATCCTTATTTGTACCTGAGGTAAAACACTTTAACTCAGCTTGGGCCCTCACCACCAGTCCTCCTCACCTGCTCTTGTGCTGCATTGAGCATTGGCTCCTGAATATCTGTATACATGCGTCGCAAAGCATTATAACCACCAGGTATACTTTCAAGGTTGCTCAAGGCACGGTCCTGGTTTCTCATCATTTCTTGCATCATTGCAGGGTTTCTAGCAAGTTCTAAAGTCTGGGAAATAAAATAGTTCACATTAGAAATACAACTATTCTTAAAGGTCTAAGACTGGGGTCCAATGAGCTACTTTAGGGGTGCTCAGAGGCTTGCAAATGTAGAGTGGACATATTTTTAAAGAAATGCTTACAACCCAGCTGGTATTAAGCTTTTCTTTTCTTTTTTAATTAGTCAGTTTCAAAAGTATTTGAGCAAAACTAAGTCCAAAGCTCCCCTGGATGCATGGAATTGGCTGTGTGGCTCTTCTGATTGCTGAATATAAAGGTAAAGGTAAAAGTGAAGGTAAAGGAGCCCCTGACCATTAGGTCCAGTCGTGGCCGACTCTGGGGTTGCGGTGCTCATCTTGCTTTACTGGCCGAGGGAGCCGGCGTACAGCTTTCGGGCCATGTGGCCAGCATGACTAAGCCGCTTCTGGTGAACCAGAGCAGCACACGGAAACACCATTTACCTTCCCGCCGGAGCGGTACCTATTTATCTACTTGCACTTTGACGTGCTTTCGAACCGCTAGGTATACAGTGTAGTAATATATAACAGGCGCTACCTCAAGTTTGGCACTTTACATTCCTTCTTTTTGCCACATACTAGCAGAGCAGACACTACCTTGCATTGAGCCAGGGTACTCCACTATGTCTAAAGTGGACAACTCTCTCTTAAAGTCGATAAAGAAGTTAAGAATATTAGCAGGGGAGATGGAGGAGTGCACATTCATGGCAATATTGTTTAGGAATTCATGGATGATCATCCAACATGGTCAGGATGAATGGTGCTGGGCCTTAACCTGTTTAGTTCAATGGCAGAGCACATGTTTTGCATGAGTTTCCAGGTTCAATCTGTGGCAAATCCAATTAAAGGATCTCAGGTAGGCAGACCTGGAAAATGCCTCTGCCTAAGAACTTGGGAGAGTCACAGCCAGCCATAGTTGACATTACTGGGCTAAATGGTTTGAAAAGTCAACTGAAAGTAAGTTTTTAATTTGGGAAAGTAGCAAAAACAAGAAAAACACTCTTAGCAAATGTTTCAGCAGTTTAACATGTCACAGAATTTGTAGTGTGTAGAGATGAATCAGTATACATTTATAGATCAACTATTCACATACCTGTCTCATTATATCTGGATTATTAAGCATATGGCTGATCTCTGGATTTCGCTGTATCAACTGCTGCATCTGAGGATTAGCCATAATTAACTGTCGCATTAGGTCTGGATTTGAAAGCATGCTCTGAACAAAGGGATTCTCCATAATCTGAACCATCATCTCTGGATTGGACATGAGCTGTCGTTGCATTTGACTCTGTAATTCTGAGAAGTTTGATGTGTTCAGGCCTAGGCTACTCAGGCTTGCAAGTCCTCCAAGACCACCTTGGGGGTGGGGGGAGAGAAAGAAGAAAATGCACTTTCTAAACATGTTCTTAGATCAGTTTCTATTTGTGCAAATGTTTCTCATATCATAAAACAACAGAAACCATTTTCTAGCAGCAACACCCCCAAAATACTCTATCCCCGTGTTAGTTTTAATATTCAACTGATTGACAACTTGTATTATGAAGTATTGGCTAACTAATAAGTCTACTGAAAATAAGGACTAGGACACTGATAAAACTGACTGCATTCTAAGTATCTGAATATTTCAATAACACCCTATAAATGTTATCTACCAGAAGTTTTTTTTATCAGAACTAATTCTGGAGAGTGGAAGTTTTGCATAGGTCCCCTGCAGACTGGTCTGTATACCCATGATGCAGCAATTTTGCTGAAGCTAGCCTAGGTCTTGGTCAGTGACTGCATGGAAACGCCATGTATGCCTTGAGTTTCACAAAAGGAAACAAGGATAGAAATGTAATAAAAATAAATAAGGATTCTCTTCCCCTCCCTAATTTTATTGTGACAGCAATTTGCTTTAACCCACATTTTATCTAGGGTTACAATATTCAATACAACACACTTGTTTGTTCAGTTTTACATGAAGAAAAGGAGTTGCTGTTCTTAATCTTCTCTCAATATTCAAATATATAAAAAGGCATATTCTGTTAGTTTTATAAAGCAAGCTCCAATCCTTTTGATTCAGAATGTATCTCTTGAAGGGTTAAATATTGAAAAAACTTCTAGTGGAGCTCTCTCTCCCTCCACAAAATTCCTGTTTTAACTTCTATCTTTTCTTGGACATTCAATACACTCTATCCGTTATCAAACAGAACATCTCAAACTAACTGAATGAAGCCAAACATTTGCACCAAAGTTTTCTCCCACCTACATTAATTACATGTTAAGAACTCATAGCACCAATTCTTTCACACAGCACTGAACATACTTTGGCAATGAAGTAAATCAAGGTGGACTGTACAAAACGGCCAAAAATTATACAATTCATTCCAAACATACTGCTGTTCTCTGATTTTAGTACTCAGATTTGGGGCATTGGTATATTGACGCCTAGAATAACTTGGTAATAACTAATCTGACCCTAAGCTGTATTAAAAGCAGTTTACCACTGATATTTTGAACTGCTAATTAGATCCTCCTTCTACATGTGAGAAGATGTAGAGTTTATCATTTGTTTTCCTTTATTCAGTGAAAAAGCTACACTGGGCCATTCAGTACTATTAATTAGTGCTTTACAGTTGTCTTGACAACTCAAAAAACTAACACCTTTTATTGAAACCTGATATTCACTAGTCCTGTTCGCACAGTATGTCCTGCAGAATGTGCTCAGAAGGAAAGCAGGAACACAGTCGCAGGCTCTCCCCTGGCCTAGGGCCATTCCATTGGCTGTCTGGAAGAGTACAGCTTGAAACATGTACAGTTGTATGCACACCTCCAATGTTGTGCAACCAGACCTCCACTCGTACAATGGGGTTTCTCATTCCTCTCTAATCTCCTGCGCACTCCGAACCTGTTTATTGTTGTTTACATTTATTTGTGACTTTTAACAAGAAGAAAGAAAAACAAACACCCCAGAAGGTCTTCTGGGGACAGCCTTAAGAGAGGAAATCTCTTCCAGTGTTTGATCCATTGGTAGATACAGTGGTACCCCGCAAGACGAATGCCTCGGAAGACGAAAAACTCGCTAGACGAAAGGGTTTTTCGTTTTCTGAAGTGCTTCGCAAGATGGATTTTCCTAAGGGCTTGCTTCGCTAGACGAAACGGCCCTGCCTTTCGTGTCATGGTGACGGTCACTGCACGCACGCACGCTCGCTTCCCCGCTCCTCCGGCTCCCTCCCACCTTCCTGCTGACGGCTCCTCCGGCTCCCTCCCACCTTCTGGCTGAGCTTCCGGCTGCCTCGCGCCGCTGCCCACCGCCTTCGCACGCTCCTCTCAGAGAGCCGTTGCCGCCAGCAGCCAGCGTTGCAGCCAGAGTCGCGCTCCTGAGCCCCGCCGCCCTCCAGCAGCCGCGTCGTGCGGTGGCCACAACGCACGGGTGAGTGCGAGGTACCGGCTGTGGCAGCTGCCCTGCTTCTCCCCGCCGTTGTTAGTGTTTAACCGCAGTGGTGCTTCGCAAGACGAAAAAACTCGCTCAACGAAAAAACTCGCGGAACGAATTAATTTTGTCTTGCGATGCACCACTGTACCACTGGATTTCACTACAGACTCCAGGAAGGCATTCAACTGAACCTAGAACCATTTATTCCTAGGACAACACACATCTATTCACTCAAGAGAACACATGTATCTCATAATCCAGCAGTATAATCATATCCAGCTAGAGCTCAATTGGAAAACACCCATCTTCTTATTCTCTTAAGCTACCCAGCAGATTTTTCGACAGCTCCTTATTTAAAGGTGAGAAAAGACATATAGAACAGTTCAGTCTCACGGCTACTCACTAAAAACTGGTAAGAAACAGCTTCTACAAAACATACAAATATAAATTTTACTTGAAAAATAGAGCTACAGCAAGATAAATATGTTTGAAAAAGTTATTTGTACGATTGAAACAACCGAACTACGTTAGGAAAAGCAGCATTCTTATTCAAGAAGCTCTAGAACACTTTGGAGCCTTACCCAAACCAAAAGGGCTGGTGTTTGTTGAATTTGTAGGGCTACTGGTGGATGCTGTTGTGGTAGCAGTACTCCCTGCAGTAGTTGTTTGCTGAGCTGAATTGTCATGTGATCTAAAGACATACAGAACAAGAACACTTCAACAAATGAGGAAATTTAAAGGAGATTCAAAACAAAAAGATTATTGGAAAGGCCAATTTACAAATATCTAACAATTCAACCCTCTCATTTTACAGTTATGTTAAACACGAACTATTAAACCAGAACTATTCATTCATATTTTAATAGATCACTTCAATACTATTTCCTGAACACAAAATTAAACGCAGGGCTCTATTTTTTGCCTATCACGGGAGAAGATACGCACTACAAATGAGGCAATGATATGGTAAAGTGTCTTCTAGTAGTAGGCTAGTCTTCAGCAAGTGGGTCAGGACCAATATGTAGGTTGTATTCCAACCTAAAACAAGTCACACGAGTTAAGTACCACCACCATTTTGTTCGCTGTTAGGGTTTTTCCTTAAGATGAAAGTGAAGGCAAAAACGGGGATAAGGTAACCATATGCAAAGGAGACTACAGCTAGTTTACTTTTGATCATTGCACGGAGAAGATTCCATTGTTTGCATGCGGTCCTACTACAGAGAGGAACATACTTAGTAGCTTTATTTCAATATGTAAGAGTATACAGTCTGGTGCTGATAAAGAGAAGCCCTTGGTCTGGAAAAGTTAATGACTATTGGTGTACAGCACATGACACACCAACCCAGTGGTTTTCAACCAGTGTGCCATGGCACCCTAGGGTGCCTTAAATGATGGCCGGGGTGCCGCGGGCAACACTGGCCTCTGTCCCCCTTTTTTTCCTTCCCTCCCTCCTCTGATGCCTTCTCGTGTCTCTGCCTCCCAAAGGCTTGCACAGCTTTTTGTTGCAGCAGCCCTGGCCTCAAGCTCAGCAGGCGAATGGTGCCTCTGGGCTGGCCAGGGAGTGCTGGTTACCAGGAGCTGAGGCAGCCTTGGAGTAAGCAAGCATGTGGGCAAGGGAGCCCAGCCAGCCATTCTGTCAGCCCTTGTTTTTTGGGAATGGATGGACAAGTGGAAGGCTTGATGGGCAGGCAGGCGTGGCCACGCTGGACTTTCTTGTGCTTACTGTCTGCAAGGCCTGGGAGCTGAGTGCCCGGTGCTGAAGGAGAGCCTTTCCGCCATGCAGGCCTGGCAGCATCCGCTGCTGCCTCCCAAGGTAAGGTGCTGGCCTTACATCCACTTTTGGCCAGTCTTCGCTGGGTCACTAAGGCTGGAGGGCAACCTATTCCCAGGCCCCTGTGGGGCAGTGTGTGGTGGCACCTTTCTTTGGGGCAGAGGGGTGCAGCTCAGAGACCAGGAGCAGCAGCAGCGGCTGCCCAGAGGACTCCCAAGAAGAGGAGAGAGGAGGCGGAGGGAACACTCCACAAGGGTGTTCAAAAAAGGGTGAGAGGCTGTCAGGTCTGCAGGCAAGGGGTGACATAACTGGGCTCCTGAGCCTCATGGGGGTGCTGCAGAAAGAATGCAGTTAGTCAAGGGAGCCATGGACTAAAAAGGGTTGTAAACCTTTGCACCAACCCATTACCAGCTCTTAATAACCCGTGGTTAAATGAGAATATATCAGTTAGAATATATCAACTAGAGCCAGGGCTTTTTCGGCTGTGGCTCCGATCTGGTGGAACACTCTGTCACAAGAGACTAGGGCCCTGCAGGACTTGACATCTTTCCGCAGGGCCTGCAAGACAGAGCTGTTCCACCAGGTCTTTGGCCAGGGCATAGCCTGACTCCCTCCTTTGGCAATCTTCACAGAACTCTAGCCCAATGGTTGCCATCAATTTGATTTGAATTAATTTTATAATGAAATGATTTGAGAATGTTGTATTATTTTATTGTTGTTAGCCGCCCTGAGCCCGGCTTCGGCTGGAGAGGGCAGGATATAAATAAATTTTATTTTTATTATTTATTATTAGTTCAACAGGCATCTGTAGTCTGTAGTTATTGTATTAAAGGCCTCCTACTTTTATATGCAAGTAGCACATACTGGCCAGAAAAAGAAAGATGAAAGCAAGAGCACTAAAAACCTAGATCAGCTCCTACTGAATAGGCTGCTCGCCAGGTCTCTGTAATGTTTATCAGAGGTACAGGGCTGGAAGACAAATAGTATTTGAATTCACATAATCATCTGCGCTATTTCACAAGCTAGTTGAAAAGTCATTGTTACCAAACTCAAAGTTACATGCTAACTAGCTCCAATATTCTCTTTTCATTATTGGATTACCTGGCTTTCTCTTTTTGATACAATCTGGTTTGGTGACAGCAGGAAAAAAATAACTTAACCATTCAAATTTAGCTACAGAAACTAAAGGATGATTGTGAAATCAACACTGGCAAAGGAAATCTAGCACTTCAATCAGCCACTTTCCTCAACATGCAGGGAATGGTGGTGCTACAGTATCAAAACACTTACAAGCAAAATAATGTGGCAAATTTCCATGCTATGAGACTAATTTGTTGTGTCCTACTCAGAGTAGACCTAATAAAATTAAGAGACCTAAGTTAGCCTTATCTAATAATTTCAATGGGTGTACTCTGAGTACATCCAATGTTTGCTGCAGCTCATTGCTTAATTAATTAGTATTACAATTGTTGGAATAGCTGTGACATGATGCAACAGCAGGAAAGGATTGCTGTCTAGTCAGCCTGCTAAGAAAAATACTCCAGAAGGATTCTTGCTCCTGGGGCTCATTTCTCATACAGACACAGCAAAGCTTTTAAAAGGCAGTAAACACAGAATGGAATATATCCCAGGCTCCTGATTCTTTCCATGTGGAAAATGAAAATTCCTCAAAGGCCAGATCTGCTTTTTGAAATAGCAGAGGCATTTTTTCTCGGCTAACTCATGTCCAACATGAAACAGCTTGGGTTGCTTGCCGTTCTTCCCTAGATTATTGAATTTAGAAGCCATTCTGTCTTGATGCTACTCTTGGACCAGTAATCTTTCAAACACAAATGCTTCCTAATAGTCAAATATCTCGTTGTGAGTCGAGCTGACTCACAGAACTGCATTTGTCTGACACTCCAGTTCTAAATATTTACCAGGCTTATTGGATGCATTTGCATAAAATTGGCTTTCAATCAGCCTAATGAATGCAAAATATTTTACATATCAAAGGAAGTATGTGTTATTTAATTACAAGGCTGAGTTGTGTGACCATTAAGTGTTGGTAGGAAGGACAGAGAAAAACTTGTGTCTTAAGAACCAAAGCAAGTGCTGTAAACTCTCTAACGGTTTGACTCGTCCACTGTCTCTTGAGACGGATGGATGCCAGCAAGAGACTGGTGAATCCTTGTGTGGGGTTTAAAGGCCTAGTTCAGATGACCCCAGCTATGTTTTAAATGATAGTGAATGAACCACAGCCAGCTTTGGGTTTGTATGTTCCCCTTCCCTCTCCTCCTCCTCTGCCATGTGAGAAGAGGAAAGGGTCTTGCCCAATTGTGTCCACAAGCAAGGAGACTCAATTTCTGTGAAAAGGGGGGCGGGGCTGGAGAAAGGAAGAATAAATATTGTTGTGCAAGTGGGCTTCCACCTGTGTGACACCAGACTTTATAAATTATTTTTTCCTACAGAAATATGACCAACTGTATTGGGGCAAAGTACAAATGATGCATATAGTGATTTTGTGCTATTTATTACAAGCACATCTCCTAATGATGCAGATGATGGTAACAGGATGTCACTACAAGTGGCACTCCTGTAGTCTTAATCCCTTCCAAGGTACACAATCTTTCCAACACAATATTAAGTGCTCGTGTTGGGGCGAAATGTGGAAAGTAGCTCTTAATGTTGCTGAAATCCTGGCCATTTGTGATCATAAGAACTCTGCTGGATCAGTCCAAAGGGTCACTCTAGCATCCTGTTTTCCCACAATATCTAACCAGATGCTTCTAGGAGGTCCACAATAAAGAAAAGAAAGCAACAGTTTTCTCCCACTGCCTCTCTCCAGCAAATCCAGAGGTTTCATATAGGCATCATCACTAACAGCTGTCAATAGCTATACATCATCCCTTTTAAAGCCATCTATACCAGCGGCCATCATTACATCTTCTGGAAAGCCAAATAAATAATGTCTGCAGGATCACCCTTAACTACATGTTTCAAAGTGCTCCAAATGCATGCTGAGCGAGGATTTCCCTCTGGACAAACCATGCTGATTCTTCCATAGCAAATCTTGTTCTTCTGTGTGTCTAAAAATGAACCGTTAATAATTCTTTCCACCAATTTACTCAGTGCTGATACAAAGCTAACTGGACTGCTGCTTCCTTGATCTGCTTCTAAAGATCAGTGTTTCAATGGCTATTTTCCAGTAATGTGTTACAGAAGCAAATTTTAGGAGAAACTTGCAGGTCACGTTTTGTCCGTGTGAACTCAGATTATGATACCATCTGGACATGGTAGCTTATTAAAATTTGTCAGTTAAGTGCAAGAACCTAGAGTTAACAAGACTACGTTCTTGCACTTATTGGCAAGAACAATTCTGTTCAGTTTCTGATTGTGCAGATAAAATATAACGAACAGAATTCTACAGGATGTGTTGCTAGTGTGTGAAAACAGTCAAGATCCAAGGTTCTCCGGGCATGCACCTCCAGATGGTGAAGATGTCAGGTGCCATCCAAGTGCCCAGGTATCTTCACTTGGTTGCAAGTGGCCAATAGGCGCATTCTGCACCTGGCCAACGGATTTTGAAGGCTTATCCAAAGTTGTCTGCTTGTGCAACTGTTGTATTTTGCCCAGTTCCTCTGGAATCTGCCTATTCTTCATCACACTTTCACTCCTTAAGCAAAAGTAACATAGACAACAACTTGGCAGATAGAGAGACTGGGACTGACGAACCCCTTCAGTTCTACAATGGGACATGAATGGTGAGAAAGCATGACTTCTGCAGGAAGAGCCAAATGCACCCGGAAATTTTACACAAACTGCCAAGAGTTCAGACTACACAGGAAGCAGACACAGATATAAGATACATAAAGATACCGTTGCCATTTGCAGCCTTTTGCTGGCTTTGTTTTGTTCTATTGGTTTTAATTAAACACAATTCTGAAGCAATTCAACTTGACCAAGACTGTCACAGATGCAAGCAACCACGAATAACTGAACAGGAGACAATACCCTCCAGCCTACCTGTTTTGTGTTTTGATGACAAGGTGAACGGTAAGCCCATCATGGATCCCATGCTGGGTCAACGTATCTTGATCTTTTAAAATTTTTCCAGCAAATATCAACACAAGTTGGTCAGTGTGAGCTTTAAAACGCTTCGAGATTTCTTCCTTGAACTGGAAAAGAGTGCATAATTTCATTCTCAGGATTAATTTATTTAATACACTTCTTCTAAGCATTACCAGTGTACCAGAGTAGTAGTAATAGTAGTAGTAATAGTAGTAGTAGTAGTAGTAATAATAATAATAATTTATTTATTTATACCCTGCCCATCTGGCTGAGTCTCCCCAGCCACTCTGGGGGGCTCCCAATCAAGTGTTAAAAACAGTACAGCATTAAATATTAAAAACTTCCCTAAACAGGGCTGCCTTCAGATGTCTTTTAAAGATAAGATATGTAGTATTAGAAGTATTCACACATACGTTAAGGAGGTAACACATCCAAAATTAATCCAGGGTTGAAGGAAATCTTAGAAAAGACCGGAGGAGGGTGTTCGGGGGAGTGGAGAAAATTCCAATTGTACAAGCAGAAATTATTGTACTGTTGGAGCAATAGCTTTAAAAGTACACTGGATTTCACCCTGAGTGTGGAATAATTTTACTGACATTTTCTCTATATATATATATTTAAAGATAACACCACATTAGCTATAAGTTATTGCTGCAAAATACTTAAGAAATGGTTTATACATATCAATGGGAATGTACAGAAACAGATTACTACAGTAGATCACCGCTAGTCTGTTATCAGCTGTAGAATTCGGTTTCCAGAAAATCACTATTCATTTAATTCTCTTTCAGATTTGGCAGCGAGGTTAGAGACTGAGCAAACTCTACAGTAACTGGGGGCTTTTCAATGGGTCATTCCATGTCAAGTGATCCAGGGACTTCTACCTCACCATTTTATATTGCTTTCAGTTTCAGTTTCCTAAAAGTAGTATAAGAGAAGGCCCCAGATCTCTGTTTTTAACTTTTTTTTCTCACCCAGTTTTTGAGTTATGAGGGTTTAAAATTTCAAAAAATGACATTTTTGGCCTTGCTGGACTACACAAAAACCTTAAAAGCTCAGTCTGGATTTTAGATATTTCAAAACTAAAAGAATCAATCTCTTTAGAACTTCATAGGCTTTAATATGATATGGCACATGATGGACTTCCCTCCCCCAAAACTGCTTCAGACAGTTGGAGGAATTGCTGCTGTTGTTCTCCAGAACATATTTAGGGAGTGCATGGGGAGAGGACAGGGAAGGGAAGTTTAGCTGCACAGCTAAAACTGCTTGTGCCAGCAGAACTGTGCTGGATACAACCTATTGAAATCAGTGGACATCACTAAATTTGGTCCATTAATTCCAATGGGTCTACTCTGGGTATGACTTAGTGGGATACTTCCCAGTGTGCCCCCCCCCCTTTAACCCACATTGCCTAACAAAACCAATATGCATGCTACTTCCAGGTTGGCATAGTTAACAGGTCCAATCTTGGGCCTTCTTGGAAGAAGAGATGGGCTGTCCAGCCCAACTTCAGGCCCAGTGGTGTGGTGTGGAAACTGGTCCATAAATTCGTTAGTAAAAATGAATGGATGCCAAATGCAAGTATAACATTAGGCAAGGCTGAAAACTTCAAAACTTTAATGTGAGATAATACATATATGCCATATACATATGATTTGTATTTGAAAGAACACTGAAACAACAAATGCATAATTTTAGAATAGTTCGCCATGAATGATTATGTATTGTTCTGGTTTTTAATTATTCTACATTTTTTACTATTTATTCTTTTTTTAATTTACCGCTGTCCTATCTCCTTTAACATATTTAAAGACAGATTTTATATCATCCTTATATAAATCAAATAATTAACTGAATTCACCTCACTGGCTATGCAGGTTAAATCAAACCAGTCTTATTTAACCTCAAACTGCTAGTGAAAGTGAAAGTAAAATGGAGATTCATTTTAATTTCACTTTCAGTGAAGGCACAAATTCCTGAGCATTATATAATTTCTTTTTTTGAGCTGGAGAAGATGAAAATACTTGTCTAAAATCTTTTTCTCCCTCTTTTTTTTTTTGTAGTTCATCTGGTTACTGAGTCATAACAATGTTGAACTAGGAAAAAAACTAGTATTTGGCACAATCATAATGAAGCCACTGAGAAGGGAAGCTATGTTGTGAACTGCCCTGAGATCTGAAGGTAAACAGAAGTATAAAAAAAATTCAAAATAAATAGATGTAAATATTATTGGAAGGAGTCTGCAAACAATGAAACAAGAATGTAGAAACATTTAATAACATGTAGAAACTGTCCTGGAAAAGTACAGTGGTACTGGAACAACAAAAAAATGAACACAAGATGCTTTTATCTGCTAAATATAAAATAAAGCAAACATGCTTAATTAGATCACTCTCTAAAGCATCAGATGATTTTTCTGGTTGCAATTGCCCTATATTACATTCAGACAGCAGGTCTAGTAGTTAGGATTACTATTAGTAGATCAGGATTATACCAATGTTACCAAGGACACCTACTATTGCAACCCAAGCATACCAGTCTTTGTCCAAACAAAGTTTTTAGATTTGAATCATCCAATGGAGACTGAAATCACTTGTTCTTTACTATAATTTTGCTTAGCTGGATGTGAAAAGTTACAACTCTAGGAAATCATGATTGTCCTTTTCCCGCCAATAAAAAATAGAATTTTATGGAAGAAAATGGAATCTGGCCCTAGCCTTGCCATCATCACAGCACACAATTCTATTGGTCCAGGAGCATGAATTAGATTTTTGCTGAAGGGGAGTACTGTATGGCTTTATTAGGAGCCCTACCTATACCACATCAAACAGCAAAAAGGTCCACCCACATCAACATGCAATGCATTGCACCATACTGTGGAAGCAAGGAAAACACTGACCATGCTACATTGTGGCCAATTACACCATGCTTTATTTGCGGATTCCTATGGGCTTGTGATTTTGCAACCACAGACAGACCTCATGACCATCAGTTTGGGTTTTCTGAATGGAAGCTAACAATACTACAGGCAACTCTCTGTGCATGTCAGCGGTTGGACGTAAGCCTGTTCTGCACCCTTCCAGGGCAGAAAGCGGTGCCCATGTTGGCAGTTGTACATGCCTTGGTAGTGTACAAAATGGTTGTTCCTTGTACAGGCTAACCAGGCACCCTGAATATTGGTGGTTTTGGTTCATAGCCATAACACAAGCTCATCTCCAAAATACACTAGCAAATTTCATCAAAGTAACTATCTAATCTATTGATTGGTGACGTCACCTTTTCTGCATGAACTGAGTAAGACACATTTTTAAGAACTGTTTTTAGATAAATCAACATAACCTTTCTCGAGCTAGTCATGGTAATATGAAAGGGCGCTGAAATTATAGGCAAAATGAATCAATGTATCTCCAATTATACATGAACTAAGGAACCTGATTACACAGAAATTGTTTAAATCCAAGTACTTAGGCTCCACTCCTGCGATAGTGGAGTAGCCACCATAATTTATAAGATAGCTGAGACCGGAACAGCACCCCAAGGTGTACAGCAACTGAAAACCTGGAATAACAGGATTACGGCTCTCAAGTATTTCTCAAGATTTTATTCAAAGATGTGTCCCAAAGCTGAACTTTCTTACGGTTTTTCACAAGTACTCTGATGTAGATTTCATATTTATGTTATTTTTCCTGCTGATGCCCCCTGCTCGTCTCTCCCCCTGCTCGTCTGTGCATATCCCATAAACAACTGCAGCAGTTGTGCATTGTGGCTGGAAGGATTCTGGCTCAGCAATAAAATTCTGGCTCAGTAATAGAGCATCTGCTTTGCATGCAGAAGGTTCCAGGTTCAATCCCTTGCATGCCAAGGTAGGGCTCCAAAAGACCCGTTTGATATCCTAGAGAGCCACTGCTAGGCAGCCTTGACAATACTGAAATAGATGGACAAATTATCTGACTTTTTACAAGGCACCTTCATATGTTCTTTCTTACAATGAGGAGATTGAAGGAAGCGATTCCCAAGAATACACAAAAACTGGGTTATATGCCAGAATTCAGAGGAAAAGTTGAATGCAAATTGGCTTCCAGTATCATTAATTCAAGTCTTGCAAGTGCTTGCAAGAAATAAAGTAATAGTAAAGCGTTTATTAAACTGGACAAAGTACTTGTGATAACAAGCCGTAGTTTTTCAGGTAGAACTAGTTTTAGCTTAATTAAAATAGCCATAACCAAGATATGCATCCTGCATATTTTAAGTAGGGAAACTTAAGTAATTTATAAATGCAAGTCATTTGTGGATAAGAGTTCATAAATTCCTTCTACATCAAGGAGTCAAACAAAGTTTACCACTTTATACCTATTACAAGGAGTCCAGTGTTAATAGCAATGGAAGAAAACTGAAATCCACAAGCTCTTTTTAAAGCCTTGCAAGACTTTATTTACTACCAAGTGAGTACATAAAATGACCCTATACTGCAGTTACTTACAATTTAAAAATTCCAACTCCAGAGAGAACAGAGGTACCTGCATTGTTTTTAAATATTAAATGGCCTATTCCTAGAAGCAACAAAACTGCAGTGTTTTAATAAACTGAATGAAATGACCAGAACTGACTGGTATAACTGTTATTATTGTTGGGTAGTAGTAAATTAGTGTCATCCCAATTGCATATTCTTGCTCTATGAGCTAGACAGTAATCAAGGTTGCAGAACCCTAGACAAAAGTAGCCACTCTACTACCAAGTGTCAGTTTGAGAAAGTCTTCTCACACCTGTAAAAAATTAAGATTTCAGATACATACTATACAATGTCTTTACCACATTCAAATGACAATGTGATTAGGAGTCTCATCATTTGCATGATCAAAGGATTGGATACTTATCCACACAATGTAGATCTTGCTAGCACATATCTTCTAGTCTCTGAAGTTTGTCTTTGAGCTAGTATGTTTAGAATCTTAAAATTTTACAGTAGCCTTTTGTTACCAAATGACCAGGCCTCGTTAATATGACTCGTCCAAGACATTAAAGGCTGAGAAGAAACGAATTCAAAGCACTGAAGTAGTCATGCAGATGACTCGGCAGCTACCATATTCAAGTATAATGACACACTGATTTTTCAATGTACATATACATAGAATATACATAGAATACTGTATATACTGTACTGTTCATATACATAGTATACTGTATACAATCAGAAAACCATACTGTAAGTATCGAGGAATGAAAAGATACAGAGGACCACTTAAAATCTGTCAGAAAGTACCACCATGTAGGGAACAGCATAGAAGCCATATACAGATACAAGATCCTCTATCATATTTAACCTCCTAGGCGCAGCTTGTACTTTTGTGTTCTATATAGCAGCGTTACACCAAAGTGCCAGAGAATCTTCCATGTTTGTGGAGTCCACCTTTTCCCCTGAGGTTTCCGTTTTACACTTTAAAACCGGCTGGTCGCTTGCCCGCCTTCCCGCCTCGCCGATCTGCCTGGCTCCTTTGTGTTCCCCTCCCAGACAAAGCCACCGCATCGCCGGGGCTTCCCCAGCCAGGCTCTCTCCGCCTGCCACCACCAAACCTGCCCAGGCTTCCTCGACCGGTTCAATCCTACGCGCGCCTGCTTGGGAGTCTCCGAACCGCACGGGCCTCGCTTGCAAACGGACACGTCGTCCAGAACCGGGCTGCGAGCCATCTCCCCGCCTCTCTCGCCGGCGGCGGCGGCGTCGTCGTTAGAGGAAACGCACCTGGCAGAGCGACGAGAGAGACGCGCCGGTCCCTTTGCAGCCGAGTCACTCCGAGGCCTTCGGTGAGGCAAGAGCTCCGCCCGCCAACGGACTACGACGCAGGGGCGCGGGCCGGGTTCCGTCTTCGCCTCTCCCGGGGGGCGGGCGTGGAAATAAAGGAGACGCCGGTTCCCCCCTCCCACACACACACATTTTCCCCCCCCGCCCACTCGCGCGGTGGTACCGGCCACGCCCCTCCCCCCCGTCCCCGGCCTCACCTGCCGGATGCTGCTGGTCTCTGGGACGGCGAACTCCTCCTTCTCCTTGGGGGTTTTGACGGTGACTTTGATGATCCGCGGCTCCGAGGCCGAGGCGGCCGGGCCGGGGGGGGTCTCGTCGGGGCTCTGCGGCCCAGGAGGGCTCTCGCCGCTCTCAGACATGGCGCGCGCGCGCGGAGGGGGGGGGAGGGGAGAGGGAGGACGGGCGGCCGAGGGGCCTCCGGGACTCGTTAGCCCAGCCGCGCGGGGGACGCTGGGAAAGGCAGACCCTCCCCTCTCCTCGCCTCACGCTTCGCGGCCTGGTTCTCTCTCGCTCGCTCCGCGACGCCGCCGCCGCCACAGCTCTCTCGCACTCTCGGAGAGTTCAACGGAAACAGCCCGGCTCAGCCGCGGCGCCTGCTGATGACGTCAGGGATCGGGGAAGTTACTAGAAAAGAGGAACCGACTTGGCCGGCAACTGAGGAGCTGGGACTCGGGAGCGTGTTGCGCATGTGTAAAAAAAAAGAACTGGGGGGGGGGAGGGGAGAGAGAGAGAAGAGAAGAGGAGCGCGGTGCGCCTGCGCACATCGGTAGCCCTCGCTTTACTGCGCAGGCGCAGCTGTCACGGAAGGCCCAGGCTGGCATTGTTAGGCGAGCGCATGCGCGGACACGGTCGCTCTGCTGCTCACGTGACGGTGGCGCTGCTTTTTACGCTGCACGTGGAGCCTCGTACAGCCATTTGCCTTTTGCAGCCTCAGCGCATACCGGCCTCCCACCTTTTCTAGGGAGGAACTGGTCCTGGAATCCGCTCCCAACCGGAGGGAGCAGCGCAAGGCGGGTTCCCTTACAGAACCAGGTCCCTCTCTGTGCTCCACTGAGGACAAGCAAGAGGCGTTGTCATGGTTCAAAGGGCGCTCCAGCCAGACAGCAGCTGTCTGGGGGCACAGATTAAGGACTGGGGTGGGCCTGGCAAGGCAAGAGTCCTGCAGGCTGGATATAGAGAGCCCTGAGTGCAGTCCCCTGGGCTGACGCTCCCCACCCCTGCCTTATTTCTTTTCCTGTTCAGCAAGCCTGTTCCTGTTCAGTTAACCTTCAATAAGAGGGTATTTCCTTGCATCTTACAGCAGTGGCAGCTTGTTATCTGTCATTGTCCTCCAGCTTCACTTTTTAAAAGTGTTATTCATGCTGTAGATGTCCATCGCTGACAAGTTCAGGAATGTGTTCAATAAGAGGTGTTGCCAACTTCTATCCAAAGGAACAGGCTGAGCCTTGCATACTAATCGTATCTTCAAAGCTACTGCTTGTCCAGTATGTAGGTGGTGTGAAGAAACATGTGGGGGTTGGTACCTTCTATGAGCCACATAATCTGATAAACTGATGTTTGGTTGATGTGTTATAGAAAAACTAAATGAGAGCTGTACTAAAATTAGCAAGGGAACCCAATTGTCCTCTTAGGTTCTGTTCAAGCCAATTTGTAGGAAGAACTGGAACAGATCCAATGTTATGTTGTAACTTGTTTTTAATGTTGTCTTTTAATGTTGTAACCTGCCTTGGGATTTTAAAGTGAAAGGTGGCTGAAGAAAAAGTATGCGTTGGGCACTGAGGATTCCTTGCTGCTCTACTCTAAGCAAGCCCTTGCTGAGATTATAAATATATTTACTTAAACATGTTTGTAAGCCATGTTGAAGAACTGTAGAATTATAAACCTGTTAAACCGTGAGATTTTTTAAAAAATTATTTAAAATAATCTTTTTGCGGGGGGGGGGAATCTAGGACATTTTCTATGTGGCAGGACTGGAGTAAGGGAGAAAGGTTTTATTTCCTTTTGGAAAGAATCATACCACATGGGGTTGCCATATCTTGAAGAGCAAAAAAGAGAACACAAAGCAAATGAATGCACATGACAACCCTAGCTTAAGGAATCTTGTTTATATATAGGACTAAAGGTGAAGTGACAGCATTAATCATTTAAAGTTCATTACATAATTACTGAACCCTTCAAAACAGTGTTGGCAGGAGTTCTTGTTGCAGACCCTGTGGTCTGAAGGCCTTGTCCAGAACCACTGCGTTGCCCTTTTTTATTATGCCCTCTTCAGTACTAGGTTAAACAAGTCAAGCACCCATCACTGAGTGGATGTGTGAAAAAGCAGAAAGTACAAAGGATGGAAGTGGCATAGAAATACAGTACGGCCCAACAATTTCAATAAGGATAAAAACATTAAACACACCAGGGTCATAAAAATGACAAAAACTTTATTGAGTGATGAAAAACTAGGTGTAGCATTAGGACAAACAAGGTTTGAGCATCACTGTAACATTAGTTTCCAGCTTCTCTTCTTTATACTAGAAGTGCAATAGATTGAATATTCAGAACATTAGTCAATTAAACTTCACTCCCAAACCCAGAAAACTGCATAGTTAAGCAGTAGTACGAATACATTTCTGCAAAACCCCTGAAGATCAAATTTATTTTTTGCTCTGATTTTGGTACAAATGTGATCACCTGCACTGATCAGACTCTGAATTTCTTTTCCCTTTTCTTCCAGCCTATAACAAAGAAGGAAAAAAGCTTGTGTTATGAAAACCTAAGTATCAACAAAAAAATGCTAAATTTTCCCCAAAACAGGGCTTTTGCAAAAAGCACTAGCTGTGCCTCTTCAATACTGCCACTTCCCACAAGAGCCCTCTGGGAAGGGAGAGAAACACTCCTGAAAGAATGGGTGGATTCTCTCCCTTTTCACAGGTTATTTTGTTCCAGGAGGAATAGAAATCACTTGTCCTTTCCCTTCTCAAGGTGTGATTCATCACCTACAAGCAGCACTTTCTTTGGACGGATGCTCATTGTTGCTGAAACAAGTGAATACGCTTGTGGATCCTGAGCATAATACTAGGGAGACTTATAGTATCCTCAAGTTACTGTTTATTGCACACTGAAGTACAACATATACACAAACAAAGAAATGTGTGTGAGAGGGGAATTAAGAACTGCCTGCCCTGGTCTTCATAGCTGTATTATGTGACCCTGCCTGTCCTGGGTGGAAGTGACCCATGTCTGTCTGGATGCCTCCCTCATATAGCATAGATACTGTATTGGCCCGAATGTAAGCCACACTTTTTTTTTTTCCAAATTCCAATTGTGAAAAGTTAAAGTGTGGCTTATATTCGCAACCTTACGTTATCGCTGCTGAAACAGCTGCCCACGAGGGCCATCGGGGGTGTGGGACAGCAGCGCCCGTCCCAACCGCATCTCCAAAGCTGCCGCCATAAGGAAGGGGAAAGGGGTGGAGGCCGCCGGCAAAGCAGAGTGGCTCCTCCTCCCCGGAAGCAGCCCGGGAGCATGGGGCAATGACACGCAGCCCGCCCACTGCTCCCAAGCCTCCCCCGGCACTGGCTTGGGGAGGTAGTGCTGGGAAGCGATTGTGTTGTGAGGTGGGTAGGCAGTGCGCTCAAAACTGAGTGCCGGCTTGGGGAGTGGGGCGCCGGCTGCCCCCCATTCAGGGCAGTATTGCCGGTAGGCGGGCTGCACCCGCAAATTAGCCTTGAATTTTAAAGGTGTGGCTTATTTGCGGGTGCATCTTACATTTGGGCCAATACGGTAATTTTGTGTGTGTATCTATATTTGTATCTACAGGTATCATCTGTGTTTGTGCGTGTGTGTATAAACTGCTAATTAGAGATAACAGGGTAATAAACAATTATGGTGATGGAGGAATTGTGCAGATCACTAAACGACAAGACAGAAAAGGAGATCCACTGAATACAGTGGATCCAGAGGAAATATTTGTAAAGTCTGCTTTAAAAGCTCCTTTTTAGAGCAAACGGACACAAACTTGGTATGTAAACATAAACAAGCAGGCTTGAATCCTAAGTAAGTTCACTGAAGGAAAAGTTTCTTGTCTCCCTTCCTCTAGCAGCTCCCACTGCCTCTCTGACACTGTTTCAAGACCTCAACCTTCCTGAAGAGGCTTTTTAGGAGTACAGGCAGCTGCAGTGGTGGGATGGGTATAAGAAAAGTTTCTCCTGTGAGTTTCTGTTTACTTATGAAGTAGCTAGTAACGTTACCTGATATTTTGTTAGCTCTGCTTGCAGTAGCTTCACTTTAGATCGTTCTTGCTCCAGAGCAGCATGAAGGCTGGTAACCTTAAAAAACAAAATAAAAGCTCAACAACTACTGTCTTGTCTCTTAACAAAGTGACATTTTGAAGATAATAAAGTTACATGCCTATGACAGCACAAATGAAAAAGAAAATCGGTATGTGCTATTTTGCGTATTAGCTGAGTTTCAAAATTCTTGCCTGGAAACTTTTCCTGGAAATAATGTGGCAACATGTACCATTTCTGGCAGCAAGTTCACAATATTTTGAGAATTACGGGAAACTATATAAAGTTGCTGTTGCAAAGAGGATTACAGGATTACATTTTACTAATTTTTACTCACTGAAATTAATCCATCTAAGCTGGGTGCAGAGGGACGGTCCTGTTCCATGAACATAACATTACTCATAGTTCTTCCAACCCAGTTGTTCTGATATTTTGATTTAATATGCTTTTTAAAATATAGTGCAGAAATGTTTACCTGTAAAGTCAGCTCATTCTTAATACTCTGAGATTCATCGACCTGAAGCAGTATTTCGGCTTTATCTTTCACTAAAGTTTTAAAACAAAACAAAAAAGATTAGACTTCCTATTTTTAATAATGTTGAGAATAGTTAGAGGCACATTTTTCAAGCACCACAAAACATGGCTGATGGGCTGCATTCAGCCATGCAGAGTCACAGATTGCATAGGGCTGCTATGAAATAAGCACTGTCCAAACAATTTGCAGATAGATTTAACATAGGTTTTTAAAAGAATTTTAATATTTAACAAACAAAGCACTACTTACTCTCTCCTTCCTGCAGCATTTTCAACAGCTGTGCGTTTCGTGCTTTCACCTCCTTATACTTTGCCTAAACGTTTTAAAAGTTCAATTAATGCAAATGGCATATTTAAACAATATGGACATTATTGTATTAGTTGTACAGTGCAATCTTATCCATGTCTGTGTTCACTGAAACTTACTGCCCAGCAAGTGTATTTAGAATTGGTGCCTTAACATTTCAAAATCAATCTCTAATCTATGGGACAAAAGGAAAATATAATAACACAAGTACACTCAAGAGCCCCCAAATTCCATTTCTGATAAAAGTGTATGTGTGGGTGAGCTTCAAGAATCAGAGGAGAGGATGGCAGAGAAAAAGAGAAATATATTTTTGAGCTGGAAATTCACAAAGTTGCCCCATTTATATAAGGTTGACTGTTGCCTTCAAAGATCAATTAATCTTCCTTGATCCCGACTGACAATTAAACAGAAGAGGTGGGCTAAAAATAATTACTCTTGGCAACATTCATAAATGCAACAAAAATATCTAGTAAGTTACAAGAAAGGAGATTCCGACTAAACATTCTTAAAAACTTTCTGACCAGTAAGAGGTGTTCAGCAGTGGAACAGACTCCCATGAGAGGTGGTGGACTCTCCTTCCTTGGAGGTTTTTAAGTAGAGGGTGGATGGCCATCTGTCAATGGATGCTTTAGTTGATATTCCTGCATTGCAGGGGGTTGGACTAGATGACCCTTTGGTCCCTTCCAACTCTTAAGATTCTAGTAAACACATACCAAGTCTGTGGTTATTCCCCACCCCACCCCCACTGAACCAAATTCTTCTGAACATTAACAAACTGTTGACAAGTAGTTAATTATTTATAAATGTGGACTTTTAATGCAACATGTCCAAGTCTCTCATGTGGTAGAAACCCCTATAATTACTAAGTTCTCTCCTTACAGCAGGATTATTTTACTAAGTAAAAATCTTTTATTTACTTCTCAAATAATAACCTTATCTAGATGCCAATCTCTCTTCCTAATATAGATTAAATGGAATTTTTATTTTGAAAAGCAGTGCTTTGAAAAGGCTAATACAATAAATATTTTCAATCTAAACATTTGTTTAAATTAAATGCTGCATAAAGAAACCCATTACATACCTCCCATTGAGTGATTACACTCTTTAATTGCTGGATTTCTGCATCTTTCCTCTCAAGTTCCAGCTTTAGTCTCTCTATTCTTCCGTCTTTCAATACAAAATCCTCCAGATTTTAAAAAGAGAGATACAATGTAAAATGAATTTTACACCCTTAACGAGGTTGAGGAGATGTGAACTATCATTCAAAATATTTTCAAAAGTAACAAATGAACATAAAGGTAAAGGGTAAAGGTACCCCTGCCCGTACGGGCCAGTCTTGTCCGACTCTAGGGTTGTGCACTCATCTCACTTAAGAGGCCGGGAGCCAGCACTGTCCGGAGATACTTCCAGGTCACGTGGCCAGCGTGACGAAGCTGCTCTGGCGAGTCAGCACCAGCGCAGCACATGGAAACGCCGTTTACCTTCCCGCTATAAAGCGGTACCTATTTATCTACTTGCACTTAGGGGTGCAATCGAACTGCTAGGTGGGCAGGAGCTGGGACCGAAAGACAGCTCACCCCGCCGCGGGGATTCGAACCGCCGACCATACGATCAGCAAGTCCTAGGCACTGAGGTTTTACCCACAGCGCCACCCGCGTCCCCAAATGAACATAGGTATGCTTTAAAATGCCAACAATTTAAACTTTTAGTATTTCAAAAATAGAATGGAACTTACTCTATGGTCACATAGTCTATGGAAACTGATATATAACACTAATTATTAGTCCAAAATGTTTCCTCATTCAGGAAGCTATTACAAAAATTATTTCACTACAAAGAATTTTCAGTCATTACCCACAGGATAAGCTGCCCCTGAAATTCGGAGCAGCTTTAAAAGGTGACCTGTCCAGAGTTCAGGTAGGGCAGGTATAGGGAACCGGTGGTTCTACACATGTTGCCAACTACAACCAACTCCCAGGTGAGGTCCCTGCAGTCTGAAGGCAGGCAAATCCTGTCCCCATCTTGAAAAAGGGGGTTAAAGAAGACCAATGTTACTACTGAACCCCTTGATGCTGATGCCAGGAAAGGTCCTAAAACATATAATTAAACAGATAGTCTACAGATACTTAGAAAAGGATGCTGTGATTACTAAAACCTAGCCTGGCTTTCTCAAAACAAGCAATGCCTGTTGAAATCCAATTTCTTTTTTTTGACCAAGCTATTGTACAAGCTTAGCGGATCAGGGGGATGCTGATGTGGATGTAGTATATCTTGATTTCAGTAACACTTTTGATAAAGTCCCCCATGATATTCTTGTGCAGAAACTGGTAAAATGTGGGCTGGATGAGGTAAATGTGAAGTGGATTTGTAGCTGATTGACTGACTGAACCCAAAGGGTACTCATTAATGGTTCCTTGTCATCCAGGGGGCGGGGGAGAGAAGTGGGGTGCCGTAGGAATTGAGGGGATGTTCATCAAATCTGCAGATGATACCAAACTAGGAGGGGTAACCAATGCTACAGAAGACAGAATCAGGATTCAAGATGACGTTAACAGATTGGAGAACTGGGCCCAAACTAACAAAATAAATTTCAATAGGGACAAACGTATCGTACTTAGGCAGGAATAACCAGTTGCACAGGGGACACCTGGCTTGCCAGTAATACATGTGAAAAGGATTTAAGGGTCTTAGTAGATCACAAGCTTAACATGAGTCAACAGTGTGACGCAGCAGCGAGAAAAGCTAATGCTATTCTAGGCTGCATCAACAGAAGAATAGTGTCCAGATCGAGAAAAGTCGTAGTCCCACTCTATTCTGCCTTGTTCAGACCACACCAGGAATGGTGTGTCTAGTTCTTAGTGCCACAGTTTAAGAAGGGTATTGACAAGCTGGAATGTGCGCAGAGGAGAGTGACCAAAATGATCAATGGTCTGGAAACCAAGCCTTATAAAGAACGGCTGAGGAAGTTGGGTATGTTTAGCCTAGTGAGGAGATAGCCATCTTCAAATCTCTAAAGGGCTTTCACAGGGAAGATGGAGCAAGCTTCTTTTCTCCTGCTCCAGAGAGTAGGACCTGAACCAATGGCTTCAAGTTACAAGAAAGGAGAGTCCAACTAAATATTAGGAAGAACTTTGATGTTAAGAGCTGTTCAACGGTGGAATGGACTACTGTGAAAGGGAGGTTTTTAAACAGAGGTTGGATGGCCATCTGCCATGGATGCTTTAGTTGCGATTCTTGCATTCCAGGGGATTGGACTAGATGACCTTGACCCTGAAGGTCATGCTTCAGGGTCCCTTCCAATTCTATTCTATTATCTATTATCAGTCCTGGAAAGCATGGGCAATGAATGGCCAGGGATGATGGGAGCTGCAGCTCAGGAACATCTGGTGAGCCACGGGTTCTCCACTCCTAGGGGAGGTGAACAAACACACCAATCCCTGTGGCATACATTATTTAAACTTTTACTCGACTTTCAGCCAAAAAGATGAACAAAAAGTAAAAACAAGGCAATCCGTGCCAGAGGCTTACAATCCAAAGGCACTACACAAAATGAAAAATGGAAAAGTAAAACGGAGCAACTAAGGCACCTCTTCTTAAAGTTACAGTTTCCTTGTCAGATATTTCTCAGAGGAGGAAATTTAGTGGCCTTTTCATACCTAAATGCACTTTTAAGCAGCTACTCAGTTTCACCTTCTCTATTATAATCAGTACGGTATACTTTCAGGAATTTAACACATTTAACATACATGTGTGGGATCACGTGATGTACTGTTATCCATTCCATTATCTGTGATATGCTCTCTTCTTTTCTCCCTGGTAATTATTTTATGCACATCATCTTCTAGTCTATTGAAGAATTCACCATCATGCAAGACAGTATGTGAAGAGCTCAATTCCTGCCAAGAAACTATAATTAATCTCTAGTAAAACAATTCAGCAACTTAACAATAAGTAATTACTCTAAGGCTTATATATGAAATCCCAATCTAAATATGAAATTTCAGCTTTAAAGCAATTTACAATAATACATTTTTTTCTAAATGCCCTTCATCCTTACAATAGGTCTTGGTAATTGCATCAGGCAAAAAGTTAGCATTATTTTAATAATGCTTAGATACTATTTTAATCACATTCTAAATTTGCTGGCCTTGTAATGCAGCAAGACATAGAATACATTCATGTCTTTCAGAAACAACCAAGTAACCATTCTCTTGCTACAATGCTTTCATTCTTTGCCTTCCCAGCACAGCAAGAAAGCGTTGCATCATTCAGTTTGAGGGTAAAGCCAAGGTTTAATTTGCCCAAAGTGATGTAGTACACTTAGATCGACTACTGCGTTCTATGATGTCATCACATTCACTACCTGGACCATGATTAGCTGAGATCACACAGTCATTCAGAAAAAAGCCAAAAGAGAAGCTAGAAACAAAAAAGTATAGCAACTAAACAACCAAAGATTAGGCTGTGAACAGATACACGAGAGACAGCTAATAAGAACTGATTAGGTTTCTCAAGGGACCATTTTGAACTTTCAAGAGCCCACTTTCCTTGTTAAAAATATATAGTGCAAAAAATTTGGTGCAGCCACAAGAAATTATTCACTGAAAAATCTTTTAAAAACTTGTGCCGAAATGTTAATTTAATAGCACAATCTTTCATATACAATTTCTTCACAATTTCCAGGTTCCTGCTGTTAATTAAGTCTCCCCAACAGAACCACAAACAATATTTTCATGTGACTTATTTAGAACAGAGCATGCACTAATGCTTGCCAAGAAAGTGGAAAAATTAATGGTGCCATTTAAATATTTCCTTCATTAGAAAATTCAAGCATTATTTTTGTTTGATCAGGTACTTACCTCCTGCTTTTTGGGAAGGTGATCTGAAACAAAATGAAAAATGTATGCTACAGATTAAATTTAATTTGTGAACGAAAACCCTAAAACTGATTATCCAGGAATATTTCAGTGCCATACGCTGCTAAATTATAAAATAAGATTCTCTAAGTCTAAGCTAAAATTTCCATTCGTACTTTAAATTCATTGTATTCTGTTTTGCCAGATTTATAAATCTAGTAACAAAGCACCACTTGACCCACCTGAAACTAAACTACTGCAACTGAGTATCAAATTTGCCACAAAGTGTGATGAAGTGTGTGATTTGCAAAATGGCCCCTGGTTTTCTGGGATGAAACCAGTTTAGAGGTCCTTCAAAGTAGTTTTGAGGCTGGTGTTAAAACTAAAAATGTTTTAGCTGTCCTGCTGGACCACCTTTTCTGGGGAATAGAAGGAGAGAGTCCAACTATGCTAATTCTACGATATCCTTCTCTCAGCAGTATTTAAACATAAAAGATCAAAGCAGTGTAAAGTTTCACTTTAGCTCTTTGTACAGGCATTCTGTCCATGGGAGACTTCTGATTAAGCAGAGAGATCTCACTAACCAAAAGGGAAGATGTATATTTTGCCAATTCTCCACCCACCCCCAGGACACAAACACTTCTCAGATTGTTTCAATTAATCCCCCAATACTCTGGAACATATCTGAAGGGTACAAAGGGGGAATTGGCAAAGCCCCCCCCCCCCCTCACACTGTTGGCGATGGAAGTGAAGTCTGAATCCTGAATCTGAATTCCTAACCTGACAGGTGTCTACATCTTGTGACTCTTTAACAGACCTAATGATTCTATGAAACATTTAGCACTAAAAACTTACCAATGTTAGTATCAGACTGGAAATCTTTTAAAGACACAGTGAGAGGTTTGTCTTTTCCCTGCTGATTTTTTCTTTTCTCTTTCTTGTGCACAGCTTTTGATGGAGGAGAAGCACTTTCAACAGTTTCATATTCCTGTAAAGAAAAAAAAACACCTTATACATCTGTCTTTGAGAGACTAAATCATAGAACATTATTGTTAAACACTGCCAAAGGGAAAACAAGTTACGCAAAGAAATATTTCGAAACAATATAAAGCATTTTAGTCTCTTGCTTAGTATTTTGAACCTGTGTCTATGCAACTGGCTCTCTAAACCAATCACACATCCAGCATTGTACACAAAACTGCATAAGATATAATTCTGTTTTCACCACTACTATTACCATAGGCAATATTTTCTTGATCTATTAACTCAACTGAATCTAGCAAAAAAACTACAACTGTACATAGGCTCAAAAAAGTGCACTGTTAATACAGTGGTACTTCTGGATACACACACCTACGGTTGCGTATCCTTCAAGATGCGAACGCGGCAAACCCAGAAGTATTTTCTGGGGTTTCGCTGCGCGCGCCTGCGCAAAAGCAGTCTACTACCATGCGTGCATGCGCAGAAATGGTCCCTCAAGCTGTGGAAACCTCAGGATCTGACTGGAGCTCCGGAACAGATCCTGTCCGCAACCGGAGGTACCACTGTATTTGTGTTTTAATCATACTTAGAGAAGGGAATACCTTTTTGTGTTCTTCATATTCCAGTTTGCTGAGAAGTAAAGCTTTTTCAAGATCGGCTTCAAACATTTCAGAAGTCAACTGAAGAAACAAGATGGAAAAGTGTACCACGTGGCAGGGTTTTATTCAAACATACACCACCCTCTATCTCAGTATCCCATTGTCAGTTACTTATCAGTCACTCCCTCCCCTAAAGAGGGACACTTAGCATCTTCATTATATAGCTTCTGGAAATTGCCGAGGACACACCTCTTTCAACGCTAGAGATGTATATTTTTAGGATCCACCTTATTTGATTGTTGGTTGTTTTAAACAGCTTTTAACATTGTGTTTTAATTGTTGTAACCTAACGGGAACCAAAGGGTGAAGGGGTGGGTAGCAAATTATATTATTTGCCACCTTGACTAGAGAAAAAATCTCAATGAACTAAACTTAACTTTTTTCTCAGAACACACACTCATGATTGCTGAAAGTATTAGCCTGATCATTTGCATGTTTATGCAGAATTAAGTCCTATTGTGTTTAATAGAGCTTTCTTTCAAACCTGACCCAAATGCCTGCCAATGCTAATGAATACAAAGCAGGTGCAGTGGTTAAAATGAATAATCACAAACACTTGAAACTTTAAAATAACATATTTGATGAATTACCTGTTCATCTCTTTGTCTCCACTCTTGCCAGTTCTCTTCCTGAGAATCTTTCCTGGCTGAATTATTTAATGCTTGCTCGTGCTGAGACAAAGAAGCTCCATGGGAACTTTTCTGAGGGATTTTCTTAAAAGCGAGATTTCTGAGCTATAAAAACAATGAACATAAATAAATATTTTTATAAAGTATAAAACGCTGTGACAAGCTGAAACCTCAGTGTAGGTTTGCTTTGAAGTGCCTTACATTATTGTGGTGATTTGATTAAGAAGAAACCCTCACATAATGTTGGTGGTCTAAACTGGCTAGAACAATAAACACACGTTAGGTTCCCTGTGGGCAAATGGCCAGAGGAACAAGGAAAGATCAGCTGGGCCCAAACTGTAAGTGTAAATATACAATTCACCACATCATTCCAGCATTCTCAAACTGACCCCCTCTACCTTTCCCCTTCCCCTTGTAATTAGTAAGCACAAATGCAGGGTCTGTATCTCTTTTTCATTTATGTATTGCACCTACCACCAGAACTATACTGAATTACTGAATGATACAATACTATGGGAGACTAGTTTTCTCTGAAAATAGGAATAAAAGTACGGTATTTTACAATATAAATAATGGTGGGTTGTAGCCAATGGTGGCTTTATGTAAGCTGAAGTGCTTCTCCTAATGAAAAGCTCAAAAGGTAAAGGTAAAGTGAGGTGTCCAATTGCCACAAACCCTTCCCATCAATTCCAGTCCTCTGTGCTATATCCCACTGTTCCACATGGTCCCAGAACCTTCAGGGGCAATCAGTGAAAATCAGGTGCCCCGCCTCAAGTGCTTTTGCTAGCGCAATTGGATATAACCTGACATGAATTCCACAGCAACAGATGCATTACAAATATATTTAGTAGCTACAATATAGTAAGATAGGAAGCAAAATTGAGGAAGTCTTCCAAGTTCAAAATAATTCATAGTATGTTCTAGAAGTACTGCTAATTTAGTATTTGTTTGAAAACTGAGTAACGCTTAATACTACCCAATAATATTTGTATACAGTGGTGCCTCGCAAGACGAAATTAATTTGTTCTGCGAGTTTTTTCGTCTTGTGAATTTTTCGTCTTGCGAAGCATGGTTTCCCATAGGAAATGCATTGACGGTTTCCCATAGGAATGCATTGACGGTTTTAAGAAAAAGGCGCAAGACGTTTTCATCTTGCAAAGCAAGCCCATAGGGAAATTCATCTTGCGAAGCAACTCAAAAAACAAAAAACTCTTTCGTCTTGCGAGTTTTTTGTCTTGCGAGACATTCGTCTTGCGAGGTACCACTGTATAGGCATTGTCACCCACAAACAGTATTTTTTTAAAAACTATCTGAACCATATGCACCAATATATGCTATGAACCTAAACACCTACATTAAAGAAAACAAGCACTCAAACATCTGCCCTACCTTAGGGCAGATTTCTTCAGAAACATCTCCTTCCAAAGATAAACGTTTTGGATTAGGATGCCATTCTAGTTTTGAAAGAAAAGTGTTTAGGATTCACCTGATCATAAACACCTTCCCACTTCTAACCCCTGCTGGAATCTTCACCACATCTCAAGTATACTTAATTCTTGATCCCACACTTTTTGACTTTTCCTTTGCATGTATGTGGACACCTGGCACAACAGAGTATTGAAACATAACAGTCACACCACCTCATTGGCTTCACTCTGCTGCTGCTCCTTCTTTTTTCTTCTCTTTTCTTTTTTCTTTTCATTTGTGGTTGACTTGCTGCCTGAAGCTTGGGACTTTCCACCATTTCGACTGTTTCTTCCTTTTCCAGATTCTGAATCGGATCCACTGCCACTATCAACTTGCAAAAGAGCAAACCGTGATGCAGTAGTAGGAACCGAACTAATAACTGCAGAGGCCATTTTAACTTTGGAGGCGTCTAGAAGCAAGCCGCTGTTTCAAGAAGCTACCTGGATAAGTAACAGCAATATAAGGATGGGGTGGGGTGGGGGAAGAAAAAAGATCCACCATTTTACTATAGGAGAACTGGTACATTAAATCACTTTTTAAAAAATGGATCACAGAGTTTTATATAGTAACCAAAAGACCTCACAAACAAAACTACCACATTCTTCTGAATCAGGTTTGATAAGATTTTTTTTTCATTTTGCAGAGTTATGTAACCTAGAAATACCATATCCTGTTAAGCTCTAGGTGCATTAATAAATGTGGTGACTGAGAGCATGCCCAAGATTAATAGGCCCAGAAATAGCTGGCCCCTATTTGGACAACACCTGAATAAGTTGTTCAAGGGACAGGGTAGTAATTTTTGCAAGAAAGCAGAAATACTTTTAATGAATGAGGAATTGCAGCCCCAAAGTACTTCTTTAATAACTTATTTTTAATTGAAATAAATAAATAAATTTTAAAAATTGCCCAGTAGCATCTTAGAGACCTACTAAGTTTGTTCTGGGTATAAGCTTTCGTGTGCATGCACACTTCTTCAGATATTTTTAATTGGTAGTTTTTGTTGAATTTCTTGTAGCAGCCTTGGATGATTAATTTATACTCCTATTTTCTGTGCAAAATATAAACAATGGTGATAAAAATAAAGCAATTTTTTTTAACTTAATACTATAGGGTGGTTTTTTTAAAAAATAGATAACTAAATAAATAAATAAATAAATACTGTTATTCTCTCTCTAAACTTTGTGCTTATTAAACACTTCAGATGATAGAAAGGTCACCAATAGGAACTATTACTGACAATGTAGCTGTCATTTTATTCCTATGTAGGATTGCAAAAGGGAAGCTCGTTGATCTTTTGAAAACAGTGGCACACAAGCATAGTCTTCAGAAGAAGATTAACAAGGATTTTCTAAGAAAGTATCATGTACTCTTAAGGATTAAGTTTAGGAGTCTGTGGAACTATGGTTCCCATCAAAGGAACATGTTTTGAACAAAAAGAGCTATATAATTTCATGGAAGTGTAACTGTGAAAAGTATCAGATAAAATGTTTATAGTGGATCTTGCTGCGCCACTGTTGGAAGCTCCAAGGTTCAAAGACAGAACTAACAGATCTTTTAATCAAGAGGAATAAGCATGAGGCATCTTCCCTGCTTTCTAAAGAATTCAATATAAGCGTGTCTCTTCTTCCACATGCAAGAAGGCCCAATTAACAAGAAGCTATGGATCAAAATCTACAGCGCTAATGTTCCATGTAGATGTTTTCTGAACAAGGTGCAAGTTTTTTCAAAAGGTACAGAGATCTTCTTAAAACAGACTTTCCATCTTCTGCTTTTAGGCGTGTACTTATGAGAATCAAGGTTTTGACAAAATGTTTTAGAAAGCGGATGAAATTGCCTTCTGTGATGCTAAATAGGTTGCAATCTTAATTGCAGTAGCCTGGGAATGTCCCATTAATGTACAAACACTGAGCAAACACTGCTCTATAAAATGGATTAAATAAACACAATTTCAGAAGGATAAATATATGAAAATGAATACGTATGCTTTACGTGTCTGTAAACATGGCAAGACATGCAGTTAAACTATTACTTATAAATTACTTATATATATATATATGCCTAAAGAACAGTCTTGCAAAGGTCAGACAACGGCACATTCTTACCACCCGAAACTGGTTCAACAAAACATGCCATTTAACAGCATCATTAACACACTTGCCAGTGCCAATAGCTTTCTGCAGTTTTATCCCATATCAACAGGGGCACGACCCCAACTAAAGCTAAGCCCTTTGAAGTTCTCATGTTTGGGGACCCGTTCTCTAATTCTGCCCCACATAAACGAGTTGACACTGGGTGGAGGATGGTGCTCCTGAAATCCCATATATCCCGCCCAGTTCTGGGTTCTGCCTTTGAGAAAGGGGTGACTGAGAGACACCCCAAGATTAACGGGCCCAGCAGTAAACCCCCCTCCCCCTACTTTTTGGAGAGGACCCTGTAAAAATAAAAAAGGACATGAATGAAAGCTAAGGGGATGATCAGAAATTGTGGGGTGAGCTTACACCTTTAGCCCCCTCTCCCCGCTCGTTCGTTTCAGCAGAAAGTCTCCCCAGAGGGTAGCATGCCGCCCCCGCCCCCCCAGTTTGAATAATAATAATAATAATAATAATAATAATAATAATAATAATAATAATAATTTATTATTTGTACCCCGCCCATCTGGCTGGGCTTCCCCGGCCACCCTGGGCGGCTTCCAACGGGGATTAAAAATACATAAAAATTTCACACATTAAAAACTAGTCTGAATAATAATAATTGAACCCCCTAATAATAATAATAATAATAGAACCCCCTAATAATAATAATAATAATAATTGAACCCCCTAATAATAATTGAACCCCCTAATAATAATAATTGAACCCCTTAACAATAATAATTGAACCCCCAATAATAATAATAATAATAATTGAAGCCCCTAATAATAATAATAATAATTGAACCCCCTTAACAACAACAATAATAATAATAATTGAACCCCCTAATAATAATAATAATAATTGAACCCCCCAAAGCAAACCGTTGGTCGCCACCCACCGCGGAGGGCGTCTCGCTGAAGCCGGGCAGCAGCCTCCTCTGCGGGGCTGGAAGGAGGCAGGCGAGGCTCCGGGTCCCCCTTCGACGAGGCCCCGTCTCGGCGGGGGAGAGAGAGATGGCGGCCCCGAGGGGTGCGGAGAGCGAGGGGCCACGGAGGCCGCCTCACGGACGGCGGAGGGGCTGAGAGAAACCGGCGGCGGCGGCGGTGGTTCGGGAAACGGTTCGGGGCGGAGGTCGCGCGGCGGGAGGCGGAAGGAGAGGCTCCCGCGCCGGACTCGCTCGCAGAGTTTGTTTATGTCTCAGGCCGCTTCGCTCGAGGGGGGGGGGGCGACGCGGAGGGAGGGGAGAAGGGGCGGGGGCGCATGCGCAACAAAGCGGGTTTGTGACGTCTGACGTGGTCGCCGCGGGCGGGGCGGGGGCGCGAGAGGGCGACGCCCCCCCCCCCAAAAACCCCGCAGTCTCTGCTGGGTCTCCCTCAGGCGCGCTCCCGCCGCCGGCGCCGCTTTCTCTTTGCCTCCCCCCGCAGTTAAGTGCGCACCGTGGGCGGGGGAAGGTCCCGTCCCCCGGAGTCAAAACAGTTGCTCTTTTGGGGAAACATGTGGTTGACGCTCCGCTGTTGGCGTTGACTGCGCACTTGTGGTTTTATCATTTTAATTTATGCTCTTTTACTTTTTTTTTTAATCAGGGTTAGTGGCGCTCTCCGGAAAGAAATACAGTATATATATATGTGTGTGTGTGTGTGTGTGTGTGTGTGTGTATCTATACAGTATCTATCTATGTATCTACTTATACCTATACAGTGGTACCTCGGGTTACATATGCTTCAGGTTACGTACTCCACTAACCCAGAAATAGTAGTAACTTTGCTTCAGGATGAGAACAGAAATCATGCTCCGGCGCCACAGAGGCAGCAGGAGGCCCCATTACCTAAAGTGCTTCAGGTTAAGAACAGTTTCAGGTTAAGAACGGACCTCCGGAACGAATTAAGTACTTAACCCAAGGTACCACTGTACCTGTCTATAGATAGATAGGTATAGGTAGGTGAAGACAGGAGTGCCTGGCGTGCTCTGGTCCATGGGGTCACAAAGAGTCGGACATGACTAAACAACAACAATAGGTAGGTAGCTAGATACAGTGGTACCTCAGGTTACATACACTTCAGGTTACAGACTCCGCTAACCCAGAAATAGTACCTCAGGTTAAGAACTTTGCTTCAGGATGAGAAGAGAAATCGTGTGGCGGCAGCGGGAGGCCCCATTAGCTAAAGTGGTGCTTCAGGCTAAGAACTGTTTCAGGTTAAGTGCGGACCTCTGGAACAAATTAAGTACGTAACCAGAGGTACCACTGTACAGATACACACACACACACACACACAGGCTAAATTAAAAAGCAAACTTTATTAGGCCAATAGTGCTGCTTTACATCTCTGAAATCAATTTAGACATGCCTGCTTGTGCGCTGCAATGACTTAAGACATTTTCTGAACAGGTGGTGGTGTCCACATTGGTTGCCTAAAGCAGTGGGAAGATTAAAATACCTTTAAAGTTACTATCCCTGCTCCTGAGACGGAGAACACCCACCCACGGTCACACCTTGCTGTGTAAAAGTCAGAGCCAAGAAAATTAATAATGAACCTTGAAAAGCACATAAAAGGCTTTAAGGAATGGACACCCATGGAAGACCTCAAGCAAGCCATAGTGTCTATGTTGGAAACCCATGCTTCAAAAGATGATTATTAATTTAGTATATGGGTACGTGTTATGAAAGCTAAGACATTTGTAATTTATAGCAATTAGTTGATAATACTGTCAACAGTGGAACCATGCTGAAAGGTTCTCAGACCATTTCCTCTCCAGCATCAAGCTAAGGGTTAAAAAGAAAAAAGAAAGCTCCATACATTTACAGCAGCTGTTCACTGTGCTGATTAGCTTTGTGATGTTGTGAACTGACCAATCCACACAGCCCCCTTTGCTGCACCTTTTTCAAGAAGTTGCATACTGTAGGAAACATTTACTGTACTTCATTTTGTGTTTTAGAATGTTTGTATTTGGGTTGTATAAGTACATGTTAAAAGAGTGAAATATTTGAACTTAAGACCACACCCCTTTGCAAAACTCTCAAATCACGATTCAACAAAGCAACAAATAACAAATGCAATTAAAACAATTATTTCAGTCTTGAGAAATTGTAAAATATTTTAGTTTACAAATAAAGCAGTTGGACACACTGACACAGAGTAGGATGAACTATGGTTTCTGGCATGTTCACAGCCTATCTTAAAACATGATATCCTGATATCCTGACCAGAAAGGTTTCTTTTTAAGAATCACTACTGGAAGTTAATGATGCCTAAAAGTGGATAGCAACTGTGTAAGATATTATCCAGTTTTTTAAAAAAATGCAACCTAAGCAAAAAATAATTCAAAGCAATGGGCTGGATCCAGACTCCTATGGAAAGCAACAATATCCAGACGAGGCTCCCATTGGAAAAAGGAGGAGGTGGGTTTCATTAATTAATCTCCCACACTCTTGAACAGAGTTCCTTGCCACTCCAGGGCATATTTTTGGCAGGCAGAGCAGGGGAGGGAGAAAAGGCCAGAATTGACAACGCTGCTTCCAGCAGAGTGCCGTGTGCTCAATATTTTTAGGTGGAAATATTGATGGGCCCAAATTTGCAAAAATGGCAATTAACTATCTGTAAAGTACATCTGAGCATTCACACTCATGACAAATATTTAATGCACAATAGTCTACCCCAAAGATGAGTAGTAAAGGTTTCATCCAGGTGCTGAGAGAGTCCGGAGAGCTTCTCACCCCCGTAATTTCCTCCCTTTTTATGTCTCCCAACCTTGCTCCAGAAGGCTAGAGGATCCTCTGGAACAACATGGGAAGAATGAGAGAGCAGTGGGAATAAGGGAATTTGCCCAAATCACCTTTGACCTCCCACTCATGCAAGCATCTACTGCATCAAAAGTGTCTTTTATTGGCAGAGGGACAGAGTTTGATACAATCCTGTATTTTATTTTTTAAGAAACTAGGCACACATTGGCTTAGATTTTAGAGGCCCCATGAAAGGACTACCACTTGGGATGCTCCAGCCAATGGAAAGGGGGATGGAGGCAGTTTTTGCTAGTTGACCGTTCTGTCTCTTTCAAATTTACTGCAGGAAGCAGGGGGACAATATGGGAGAAGTCACCCATCTTCGGCCAGTGGGAGACTCTGCTGGATTGGAGTACCTTCCGTGCACAAAACAAGTCCTGTGCACAGATAATAAACAACTTGGGAACCAATGAGAAAAACAAAAATTTAGAAGTGCCCCTGGAGTCATTTTATCTAAAACTAACAATGGCCTTCTGTACTGAGAAACTGGGGTCAAGGGAATTATCATGGGAAGAGTGAGTATATATGCTGCAAGTCTGCTCCTGGTCCCTTTATCCACAGTAAGTGTTATGTCTACACCAGGTCGAGTAGACAAAGCAGTTTTCTAGCTTATCATGTACTTCACGCTAAGAGATACACAGCTGTGCCTTCCAAGCAGGATAACTTTTGATTGCCCTAGTTCACTGACAGCACATCTACATCTATCTCAGGGATACGTGGCATAGCTCAAGCAGCAGAGAGTAATTTCCCTGGAGCCAATAAAAATGTTTCTTTTCTATTATGGAAAAAAACTTTCTCCCCACAGAAAGTTTCAAAGTCACATAACAACAGAGTTAGTTATAAGAAAGAGAAATTGGGGCTTTTATTTATTTAAAATATGAGTTGGGCAAAATAAATTTCCTTGCGAAAACATTAATTTCTCAGAAACACTACTCGTCTTTTGTTTTCAAAGGACATTCACAACCCAAGGCTTTGGTGAGTCACAAGTGTTTTGTCAAACATCAGCATAAGAATGCCTGGACTGGAAACCAAGAATTGCTGATATATCTATGATATATCAATGGGCTGGTTCACACCAGATTTATTTTTTCCATGTGAGTGCTCCAGGCTGTCACCACCACCATGTTCATATGGACAAATAATGTGTAAAAATAACCAATCATACAGTCAGCAGCATTAAACCTAATGTGATTTCCGCCCCCCACGGCTATACAATAAGACTGTAACTGTGGTTGCTTTTATACATTGTTTGTCTTCATAAATATGCACTCAAGAATGATCATGATAACTCACGCAGCTAAAAATGTATTTTGTGAACCAGCCCTAAGATTCTTTGCGGTATAGAAGAATGCACTTATGAAGACATGGAATAAAAATCCATCAGTTACTCTAAAGGAGAAATCAGTACAAATAAAATTAATTCTTTAAGGACAAAAAGTCCTTTGGTTTCAACCCCCGATATAATCACTCTGCTATTAAGGCCTCAGATTTCTATGGGGCACAATAAATGATCAGCAGTGTGAGACACGCAATGTGAAATAACTCAAATATCGTAGCTGCCTGAAATAAACTGGAAATAAAGGGAACTGTGTAATTGCTTTCAAAATATTACAAGGATAATTATATATTATAGTCAGATTTTCTAGGCATTTCAATAGAATCAGCAGGAACAGAATTTATACCAACTGCAAGGCCAGAACGCCTTGATGAAAGCTCAGAAGCAGGGATATAGCGCAATTCTTTGCGAGGAAGTTTTACTGGGGTTACTCCTTGAAGCTGTGTCATAGTCTCTCTCGCCTGAAAAGGACAACACACTTGTGGGTGAGATTTTGCAGGCTGGTGTACTTTTCCTGCTTGCTCTTCGTGACTGTTGGATGTGTTGGGTCCCAGTTCTGCAGCTTCCTCTTCAAATCTGTATGAATTCTGTTGTGCTCCTAAATCACCCCTTGGGGAGTTTATTTCTTTTAACTTCCCTGTTGGTGTGGATGTCCGTTTGAATTCTTCTGACAAGGTAATTACTTCTTCTCGATTCAGTATCCCATCACTGGAACAATTACCTAAAAAGAAATATTTTTTAAAAATGCAGTTGGCTTGAATGCTTTGAGGGAACTATTATGGTTTGTTCTGTTTTGTAATGTTATGAATCTAACTTGGTTCAACTGTTTGCTGTTATTACTGCTATGTACTGAAGTTCTCACCCTGGGCCAGCAGGGGGATACTGTAGATAGTTTTCACTCAGGTCCAAGTCAGTTATTTTAGGCGGGAAACCCTGGGTTGTTGTTGCTACAATGTTGACAGCCGGCTGCCTATAAAAGCAGGCAGGCTGAGCTGTTTGCTGTTCAGTTCTGTTCCAGCTTACAAAATAAAGAGCTGCTTTGGAGAAATCGCTGTGTTGTTTGCCATGTCTACCCACTATTCAACAATTACAGTATCCCCTGAGGGTGTTAATTAATAAATGAAAAACACTGCTAGCTAAAAAAATAAAAAGAGTAAAATATACTGAGTTCCCTAGTTACCTTGCTGGAAAACAGAAGGGCTCGCTGCATTCATGGAAGAAAGTGTAGTTTAGCAGGGGCTCCTGCTGGAGGAAACGGCTAGGAAATTATTTTTGCCCATTTCCCCTGCAGCCCCCAACACCACCTCTCAAGCTGTTGCAGAAGGCTCCCTCCCAATAGTGGGAAAATCAGGGAGCATGGGGAAAATCATTGAAAATTGTCTTCCCTCATCTCCATTTCTGAGTACGAACTTAATGATCCAAGTCAGCAAAAGTTAAAGGGGTAAAATGTTTTTTTTATGCATCTAAAAGCTACTAAGAAAATTAAAGAGACCTGAAATCTAAAATATCCTCTATACTGATAATTGTAAAATAAATCCTACTTCATTGTGATTAATAGGAGTTCTGCTACCAAGCTGAGTAAGAGTTACATTGCAGCTATGTATGTTTTAGAATTACAATACTTCTCATATTTACTTTGTGTCAGAGGATGGTGTACTGATTCTGCAACCAGTTCCTTTAATTTCTTCTTTAATTCACGGCTAGTTTTCTTATAGAAGAACAAGTCTCTTTCCAGTTGTTGGACTTTAGTTTCATACGTCTTAAAAGTTTCTGCAATACTCTCCCCATCTTCTTCTAGAAAGACAGAACTAAGTTTAGATTCAAAATTCATTATAGCATGAACAGAGTTCCAGATAGTGTATGCTGCATCTCATTTGTAATTTGTCTCAAAGTGTAAATGTTAAGCGCTACAATATGTTTAAATGTATAAATCTAGGAATCATGTTTAGTAGAAGTGCAGCAGAAATATAGGTACTGTTCTTACAAATGAAAACAGATTAGCAGTGGGGGGAGGGAAGGAGAGATGGGGGAAAGAAAAATAATTGAAGCTGTAAGGATGAGAGAGAAAAAATGATAATCATAATACTAATACTTCAGCTCAAAGGAAGATAATCATTAACAAGTTTAAGATGTGACTTATTTGAGTAGTGGAGGGGAAATATTAAGCAAATCTGAACATTTGCATTCTTATAGATTAGGTATAGGGAACCCAGACAAGTTTACTTTCAATACTTCTGCTTGTTACAATTATGTTTTGTATCTTAAAATAAAGTCCAATGCCTGGTGGGCCAGGCATTGTCTGGCTGCCTAAATCTGGGTTGGAATTTGTGTGGATGAGGATAAGATTCTTGGACATTATATCCTTGGATTGCAATAGAGTGAAATGAAGTTTGTAATTTCATACGACTGTAAAATATACAAATATTCCATGTCATATGAACATTTCTGATGGAATTACACTTTTAGTAGTGACCAGATATAATTTCAAAATTAGGAACAGTAGAAGAATCCTGTTGGATAAGACTGACATCCTGCTTCCCACGATTATTATTAACCAGATGCGATTATTATTAACCAGGTGTTACTTCAAAGTTGTCAAAGCCAAAATACCTTTGCAATGAAGCAATATTAACTGCATCTTTTGCTCGTGTTCTTTCTGCTGGAGGGTCAGCCGCCTGTCACACTGAAGCATGAGATGCTCAAGGGCCGATTCAAGTTCTCTTACTATGTTCTCTTTTTCCGTTACCCTCATTCCCATTTCTTCTGCCTGCAGTTGCAATCTGCGTTCAGTCTCACGGAGACCCACAACCTAAAAAAGAAACAGCCATTCCTTTTTCCAAATCAAAGCATGCCTGGCCATGGAAATCAGGCAACCACACTTCAAAAAAATAATGAAATATGGAGGTCATATTTGTAATGAGTCCAAGTATGAAATAATATGATGGAAAGCTAATACATTACTGTACATCTTTCACCGTTTATATAGTCTCACTAATAAGATATTCTGAGTCCCATACTTCAACTTGAGTTGAAAGTCAATTGAATCATCCAATCCAAATGTCCCAGGAAACATATAATTTATTAACTCCATCATAGATTCCACAACTGTCAAACTTCCAAAAAGAAAAACAAACAGAAACAAAACATACTGGGCTTTATCTATGGCTACGCTACATGTATGTATCAAGAGGACAATATACAGTTAGTGATTCTCAGAGTGGACCTGGTTAAGTTAATAGATTTAAATGTGTGAACTCTGAGTAGGGACGCAGGTGGCGCTGTGGTCTAAACCACTGAGCCTAGGGCTTGCCAATCAGAAGGTCAGCGGTTTGAATCCCCGCAACAGGGTGAGCTTACCGTTGCTTGGTCCTTGCTCCTGCCAACCTAGCAGTTCGAAAGCACGTCAAAGTGCAAGTAGATAAATAGGTACCGCTCCAGCGGGAAGGTAAACAGCGTTTCCGTGCGCTGCTCTGGTTTCGCCAGAAGCGGCTTAGTCATGCTGGCCACATGACCCGGAAAAATTGTCTGTGGACAAACATTGGCTCCCTTGGCCAGTAAAGTGAGATGAGCGCCGCAACCCCAGAGTTGTTCGCGACTGGACTTAACTGTCAGGGGTCCTTTACCTTTACCTTACTCTGAGTATGACACAATGGATATCACTCATAGTTTGCAAGGTAATCTTTTATGATGGCGTGGGGAACCTTTTCTTCTCTCAAAGGCTACATTGCCTCAGAGATAATCTGTTATGGGCCATAGTTGGTGGTGGGTAGGGCCAGAGTTCACCGTGGCATTTCTTTTTTCTGACATCCCTATTTCTCACCCTCGCTCACAGTGGGCTGCCAGGACAGGGCAACATCACTTGCCTGAGCTTTTACCTGATCGCTTGCAGAGGTCTTTCCCTTTTCCCCCTTCCACCTCAATTGCTTTCTCACTACCACACTTTTCTTCTTCTGGGTTCCTACCAACCAGCCCATGAAAAGATCAGGGCTTCACGTCCCTACCCTTGCTTCAGAATATACAGTGTGTATGAAATACACCCTATTCAGAATTAAATATCTTCACAACTATCACTAATTAGCAAAATAAAGTTCTCCATGAAGCCATTTTATGCCAACAGAAAGCATGTTCAGAATTTGCTCTGTTATAAATTGTTCAAATAACAAACCTTATTAAAATACTTTAAAAGAATGGCTCTCAGCTCCGTAGCAGACAAGGAAACCAACTTTCCCATCACATTGGCCTCACTCTGTGTGAGGATTTGAGATGAGGCTCTGATGGAGTCCTGATGATTCTGGATACTTTCATTCTTGTAAGCGATGGCAGCTTCTAAGGTTTCAATCCCTTCTTCAAGCTGAAATAAAACATGTTCCTCCTGGCAAGAGAGCAGAGATTATCCCACTGTACTTTAATTCCCAAAAGTGTATTTACATGATTAGCTTTTCTTAAGTGCCTTTTATTGGTAAAGTGTTCTTATTCTGTTGTTTGCAACAGAATCTGGTATCTGGCTACTTGGTCATATACAGTGGTACCTCGGGTTAAGTACTTAAATCGTTCCAGAGGTCCGTACTTAACCTGAAACTGTTCTTAACCTGAAGCACCACTTTAGCCAATGGGGCCTCCTGCTGCTGCCCAAAAGGCTCAAAAGGCAATGGCCGGACTGTTGGGACTCACAAAGACAAGAGCCAAAAGATACCCAGAAACAACTTTCCCTGCCTCTACACTGTGGTGGTGGCAGTACTACCAGGCAGGGTTGCTGAAGTGTAGGTGGGGGATCTTTTGCAATATAACGAAAAATCCTTCACATGATTGGCAGCGTGGAGTAAGATTTCTCATACTGCCAACCTGTGGTCAAAAGCCCCCAAATTATTTACATGTAGGAAAATCAGCCCACAGATACAAGTGGCAATAGTATCCATTCCTCATGTATCCATTCAATGTCAGACTTCTAAAATTGTGCTATTAAAGTACATCCTGGTGCTCTGAATGCCTCCTGAGAATCAAGTCTCATTGAGTTGAATGACCTTACTACAATGTATGTAAGCACTGAATTCAGTGTTATTTAGATATGTATCCTCACAATTATTTTTTAACTGTGTTTTGAAAAACTCTGGGGTTCATTTCTATTTTAGTATTCCCAAACACTAGCTCTTTAGCTACCATTAATATAAGAGAGTCATTCCGATTGGTTGATAATTGTGCTTAACTGAATGGAAAAGTTTACTTACTTCTGGTGACAACACTCGGCCGTTCTTCAGTTTCTCATCCACACTATTCCTTCTGTTCAACAGCTGATCCCTTTCCTTTTGTAGAGCCTGGATCTCTCCCATAATCTTTTCTTGCTCATCAGTGCTGCTGCTCTGAAGCTGCATATTTTTGTCACACAACTCCTGATTCAGCATACTCAGACGAGTCGATAGTCTTAAGCTGTCTTTATTGAGGGCCTATAAAGCCACAATTGAAAACAAAATCTATTTTAGGATAACCCCTCCCCGAAATAGAACATAATAGCCACTTCATTAGAGAGCGTTTGATTACAAAACAATACAATGAATAGGGTCTATATCATGCCCGTGGAAACTCTGCACTTGCCGAAGTTTTAGCAACTGACACACAAATCCTTCCAAAGTTCACTGACGGTATAGGGTTGGATCCAGAGCTAACTGAATGTAACAGGGCTGGATTCCCATGGCTTCCCAAGGTCAGGGGACTGTGCTGGATGGGGCTGAGGGAGCGATCCCAGCGAGCTGAGCTCCTGCTTGTGGAAGCTGCCTCTGCTCCATTTTCAGAGTTCTTCCTTCCCTTCAACTTGTGTTGCAGCACTCCCTAATCAGAAGGGGCCTGAGATTTGAGTTACATTAAGGGTTTCTTAGAAAGCCATCACCTACTGAAATGAGAGCACACCAGGGAAGAGAGGGAGGAAAGCAGGCAGGCAGGCAGGCAGACTTCCTCAGCTGGCTGTCCGGTGACAGATCCAGGGGGAAACTTCTGCAGGACTCTCTTTTGATTGCAAATAAAAAGAGGTGTCCACATAAAGAGAGATGTGTGTGTGCATTGGTAAAGAAATACCTGTACACTTGCCCAGTTTGGGGAAAAAAATGGTAATGGAGGGTGTGTATGTACTAAGGGACGCGGGTGGTGCTGTGGTGGTGCTAGCCTCAGCGCCTAGGGCTTGCCGATCGTAAGGTCGGCGGTTCGAATCCCCGTGGCAGGGTGCGCTCCCGCTGTTCGGTCCCAGCGCCTGCCAACCTAGCAGTTCGAAAGCACTCTCGGGTGCAACTAGATAAATAGGGACCGCTTACTAGCGGGAAGGTAAACGGCGTTCCGTGTGCGGCTCTGGCTCGCCAGAGCAGCGATGTCATGCTGGCCACGTGACCCGGAAGTGTCTTCGGACAGCGCTGGCCCTTGGCCTCTTTGAGTGAGATGGGCGCACAACCCTAGAGTCTGTCAAGACTGGCCCGTACAGGCAGGGGTACCTTTACCTTTACCTTTATGTACTAAGCACATGCATCCCCATCAAAAAGTGCCCACTTGTGTGGATATGTGGTTTAGGAATTAGGCAGAAAATGTAAAATATCCTTGCACCAATGCACACATTGAAAACCGGATCTGAGCTCGCCATAATGTGAGATCTCACCCCGTATGGGCATAGCCCAAATTTACAAAAAAATGGTAGGGGAGAGTTATGTCTATTTTGCCTGAACCTCAACCTCTTGACCATAGCAGCAGAGTGCTAACTGCTTTCACTAACACCATGTAGGGCAGGCAACTCCAAACTCGGCCCTCCAGATGATTTGGGACTACAATTCCCATCATCCCTGACCACTAGTCCTGCTAGCTAAGGATGATGGGAGTTGTAGTCCCAAAAACATCTGGAGGGCTGAGGTTGGGGATGCCTGTAGGGGAATGGCAGGATGCTGCCAAGGGAAGAGGGGCTGGAGTCTGGGCCAGTGATCTGTGTGGAACTGTACCAGCCAGGAGGTAAGAGCTGGAGGCAGGGGAAGCTTCAGAGCCAAAGCCTGGCCAGGCAAGTGAAGTGGGTGCTTCACCATTGTCTCCTGCACTACTGTCTCCCAGAACCAGGAGAAAATTGAAGTGGGAAGAGCACAAGCAACTTCCACGCAGTCTTAGGCTGCATGCATGGCGCCCTTTGGAGAAAGATACATAAACTAATGGAGGGGAAGTGGCCTCTTGTTGCTGCAACTGCTCCATAGAGCGCAGACCTGGGAATAGCTGCCTACACACAAGACTGGTGCGCGTGAGCCATGGAAATGACTGTAAGTGGTCAGCTTTGACAATAAAGCGTTAGCTATCTGCCATGTGCATTTGTTTTGCTGGGGAGCATCCATGGCACCTCTTCAGTTAGACAGCAGCAAGCATTATTACAAAAAAAAGGCACCTGGCTGGATCTCAGTTTTTTAATTTCCAAATGGCTCTTCTCTTGTGTCAGCACTTCTTTCTTGGAAATGATAGCTTCTCTTCTCTTTAAATCTTCCTCCAAATTTTTTAACTCTTGCCGCTGATGCAAAACTTTCTCTAGCTCTTCATCCAGCCATTTCTTCTTCTCTTCTAATTTCTTTATCAAGGCAAGGAAGAAAACAGAGGAATATTGTATATGTTCATAAATATATTCTCAGATATATGGTCTTCAGCAAAGTCACTTTCCCCACATTAAAAAACAACAGCACAATCTCAGATTTCTTGGACGAGACCTAATATTGACATGTCTAGAAGGGGTGGAACTAAAACCAGACAGTTGTTTGGTTTCAGTTGACTAAGTACTGAACTGCCATCTAGATATTTAATTTAATGAAACAAACTGATAATCAATCAACTCTACACATTGGAAAACCTCAGTAAAAGGACAGTTTCATATGAAACCTTTGTATATAGATCAAATTACAAAAAAACCCCAAAACACTCAGTTGGATCCAGACTTACAGTAGGGACATTATGACCTTATGGAGTCTCTTTCTAGAGGGTCATTCCATGCCAAATCACCTGATTTTAATACTTGACCATGCTCTCACGACTCAGATTTTCTTCATTTTTTTATTATTTAATTTTTGGTGTGTGTGTAGATACCTATCAGATAACCTCAAGTTAATTTTTAAAGATTTTTTTGGTCCAAAATTGGGCACAGGATAATTTTTTGAAAATTTCAAAATTTCAATTTTTGCAGGATTTAGGCTAATGCAATTTCTGCCTCAGTTTAGAAAAAAAAACTTCCTGTTTCACTTATTTTTCAACCGACTGGACTTATTTTGGTATCAAAATAAAGCTAATTGTGGTCTCTTTCAAAATAAGGTAGAAAAATGGAAAAGGGTTACTGACCATTCAAAGGGGAATTTTTGTCATTTTATTCCTGGTAGGTTCAATAAGCTATAGTGCACAAACTACAACTAACACGCCTATCATACTTTTGTTGTAGAATGGGCTAACCATGTACTTGTTATGTTTTAAAAATAAGGAGGGTGTTTTTGTGGTTATAAAATAAATAGATTTTGAGGTAATTTTTTTACAATTTTTTAATACTTTTTTTGGATAGGTTTAAGGGCTCTTTGAGCCTGAAATAACTCACCCATTCGTGAGAATAGTTAAAATTGTACCCTATTATGTTGCAATGTCATCTGAAGTTATTTTAAAAATAAAGTTTTATTAATTATTTAATAAAAACAAAGCACCTCTCAGAGCCCTTGTTCATTTTTTGTGTGTAAAACACTTCTGCAATGATATGGTCAAAGCTATTTTGTTTCTCATACATGTAATATGGTCAATGATGCTGTTTTGACCACTGTATGCAATATGACCTTTCTGAATCAGCAAAAAAAAATATATGGATTCATTTGTTTTTGTACTTTAAAAACGTCTAGCAAGTTTCTTGTGAATGAAACGAAAGGATTTAGGCAGTAAGTGTCAGACTCGAGGCGTGGAATGACCCTAGAGCAGCAGGAGTGGCAACCGTAAAAGGCACCCTGTACTATATCCCCACCCTTTTCTGCTGAAAAGGTATATATGGATGACTCTGTGTTAACAGAGGAGGGGAGCAGAGAACATTGATGCAGGTTACTTTGTAAACATGCCCACCTGTACGTCCACACAGCACAAACAGCAACTTTTGTGTTAAGCAACATTATTGTCAGAAGGAATGCAAAGGAATGTACCGTATTTTTCGCCCCATAGGGCGCACCGGCTCATAGGGCGCACCTAGTTTTTTTGGGGGGGGAATAAATAATTCCCCCCCCCCCAGGTGCGGGGCTGGGGCTGGGGCGGGGGAAGACCGAGCTTCCCCCGACCCCAGCCCCCAGAACAGGCTGCTATCCGCAGCTCTCCCACGGCTTGTGGACAGCTTCCTGAAGCCTGGAGAGTGAGAGGGGTCGGTGTGCACCAACCCCCCTCGCTCTCCAGGCTTCAGCGAAAGCCTGCATTCGCCCCATAGGACGCACACACATTTCCCCTTCATTTTTGGAGGGGAAAAAGTGCGTCCTATAGGGCCAAAAATATGGTACCTTTGCAAAGTGTTATATATAAAAGTGCTCTGCAAAAAAAGAACCCTGTGTGTTTCAAGCCCTACATGTCAACATAGTCTCCATCTGTGTGGCTTGCAGGGTAGTGTACATGTTAAGAATTGCATCTCAAGTTTTTTAGTAATTGCTTAATCAACCAGAGGATTTTTAATGGTACAGTAAAAAATTGGTTGATTAAGCACACCAAATAACTGGAACACTGTCATATCTTGTTGTTGTTTTCAATTAGAGAAGCATTTTTTCCTTGTGACTTTCTATTTTAAAAAATTAAGTTAACAAGTTGCAGCCCTTGAGCTTTACAGTAGATCCTAGTAAAGGAAGATGCTTCTGCCACAAAAATCAGCCAGTAGCATTTCAACTTGTCAACTTTACAAAATATTGCATACCTGCAGTTGCTGAGTGGTTTCAGATGAGTTTTTTCTCTTAAATGCAGCAATTTCTTCATCTTTTAGTTTTAGAATCTTTTCCTGCTGCTCTGTCTTTTGTTGGAGCTCCTGTAAGTAAAGGAAGAATCCTTTTCACACATTAGCTCAGTTTTTGAAAGGAAAACTAAAGTTTAGTTGTTATTATATATATATATATATATATATATATATATATATATATATATATAATTTATATCCTGCTTTTCCTCTCAAAGGAGCCCAGGGCGGAAATCACACAAGCAATAAAACAATTAAAATATCCAAAAACAATTCCAGTACAGATGCAGCTTGGGAAAGAAAAAGGCTGGTTTAAAGAGGAAGGTCTTTAGTGTGTGCTGAAAAGATAACAGAGGTGGTACATGTTTAATATTCAACAGGACACTAAAGGTCAAAATCCAATATTGTGTGGAACGGACCTCCTAATAAGATGGTATTTGCAGGAAACCCCCTCCTGCAGAGTGCAGTGGTTGACTGGGCCTATAAAGGATGGGATTACTCTTTAGGTATCCTGGCCCCAAGCTGTACAGGACCTTCCACACCAGAACCAGCCCCTTGAACCTAGCCTGGTAGTTAATGTCTGTTATTTTAGTAACAGAAAGTATTTGTTACAGCACTGGAAGTTCTAACATATGAGTCTTAAAACAAACTGATGGGTTACAAGTACAGCGGTGCCCCGCAAGACGAATGCCTCGCAAGACGGAAAACCCGCTAGATGAAAGGGTTTTCCGTTTTTCAATGCGCTTCGCAGGATGAATTTCTCTATGGGCTTGCTTCGCAAGACGAAAATGTATTGCGATTCTTGCGAATTTTTTCGCTCCCCACCCCCTTTTTCTAAGGCACTAAGCTGCTAATAGCCTTTTAGCAGCTAATCCCTTAAGCCTTTAATAGCCGCTAATAGCCGCTAATAGCGCTAATCTGCTAATAGGGTTGCTTCGCAAGACGAAAAAACCGCTAGACGAAGAGACTCGCGGAACGGATTCTTTTTGTCTTGCGAGGCACCACTGTATTTCAAAATATAAATATCAGGAAAAGATGTGTATGTGTCACTTCAGAATCTTCAGAGTTCTTTAGATGCATTAATTTTTACAAAGAACTCTGTAAGGCAGGTTTTTATTACTTCATACCCAGGGCGGGTGGGTGGTGATCCAGAGACAGCAATTTGCCTAGGTTACCTAGTGCATTCAGAGCTGATGTGAAATTTGAACCAAGGATTACCTGGTTTACAAATGACACAAAAATCATCTTAGTACTGCATGATGTTCTACAGGAAAAGTGCCAAAGATACCATATTTTTTGCTCTATAAGACGCACCAGACCACAAGACACACCTAGTTTTTGGAGGAGGAAAAGAAAAAAAATATTCTAAATCTCAGAAGCCAGAACAGCAAGAGGGATCGCTGCGCAGTGAAAGCAGCGATCCCTCTTGCTGTTCTGGCTTCTGTGATAGCTGCGCAGCCTGCATTCGCTCCATAAGACGCACACACATTTCCCCTTACTTTTTAGGAGGGAAAAGGTGAGTCTTATAGAGCAAAAAATACGGTATGTCTCACAGAAGGTTATGAAACTCGTATTACAGTTTTATTAGGACATACAGAAATGAAATCTCTTGCCTTTATCTGCAGTTGGCCCTGCTGAATTTCTGCCTCCAAGCTTTTCTTTTTTTCACTCTCCTCTTGCAATCTTTTCTGAAGCTGGGCTTGCTGATTTTTCATGTGACTGACATTCTGCTCCAGTTCAGTTACACGTTTCTCATTCTGGGTGGACAGCGATGCCAGTTTCTTAGTGTCCTGCTGTTTTCTTTGCAAGTCCTAATGCAACATAGCCAGTTTAGTCCATCTTGCTATACTGTATTGTACTATTATTGTGTTGTTTATCATTGTAAAGTGGACCACTTTAATATGTTTAACTATGTGGCTTTTGTTAAGCCTCCTTGCAGAGTTGTTGTTTTTTAAGTAGAGAGGCAAGCTGTACAAAATATATTTTACTTTAAAGAAAAACGGGTAGGCAGAACATAAACCAAGTCTTGCATGGGGTGGGGAGCAATGGGTACTGTGCTGTATAAATATCATCAACCAAGGCCATGGGTATTTGCCTAGAAGCAGAATTTATTAACACTGCATATTCCCAAAAGTAGTCCATTGCCTGGGAAATCACTTGTGACTAGTTAAATTTGCATTGCTGGTTTTATATGGCACATATACCTGGGCTATACAAGAAATTACCTGGCTAATAAAACAAAATGCACAATAGATGGGAATGTGCTGCAAGTCTGAAAGAGAATTGTGGGTAGTACCAATACAGGAAGTGGTATAAATAGATGCTACCTAGTAATTCCAAACCAATTAGGTAAAGGTAAAGGTACCCCTGCCCGTACGGGCCAGTCTTGACAGACTCTAGGGTTGTGCGCCCATCTCACTCAAGAGGCCGGGGGCCAGCGCTGTCCGAAGACACTTCCGGGTCACATGGCCAGCGTGACATCGCTGCTCTGGCAAGCCAGAGCAGCACACGGAAACGCCGTTTACCTTCCCGCCGGTAAGCGGTCCCTATTTATCTACTTGCACCCAGGGGTGCTTTCGAACTGCTAGCTTGGCAGGCGCTGGGACCGAACAACAGGAGCGCACCCTGCCACGGGGATTCGAACTGCCGACCTTTCGATCGGCAAGTCCTAGGCGCTGAGGCTTTAACCCACAGCGCCACCCGCGTCCCCTGGCTAATAAAACAAAATGCACAATAGATGGGAATGTGCTGCAAGTCTGAAAGAGAATTGTGGGTAGTACCAATACAGGAAGTGGTATAAATAGATGCTACCTAGTAATTCCAAACCAATTACTTCCTGATCAATGGCTCTGTTTCTCAGCCACCATGCTCTACCATCCCTAAACTATTTATTTGTTTGAGAGAATACTTTCATAAAGTTGATACAATGGAGTACATAAGATCCTACGTCAACTTGCCATGTAAGGAAATTGGGAAATTAGTTTCCCAACTACGCATACCTGTACTTTTAGCTTTGCTGTATCCATCTTCTTTCTGAATTCTTTTTGTAGCCTGGCTTTTTCAGCAATGTCTCGTAGTTCCTTGTTCTCTAGCTCCTGCAGTTGCTTTTGTGTTTCGGCTAAATCCATTTTGGCCTGCTCTGCTTCGTGCTCAAGTTGTGTTACTTTCAGTGAATACTGCTTACTTACAGATTGGGCATCATTACCTTAAACATCCACAAATTAAAAGCAAAGGCATCATTTGTAACTTTTGACAACGTAGCAGCTCACTGCTCAAAAGGAACTTCTTCCCTTTTTTTAAAAAAAACCCACAAACCAATTAATCTTTATCTCTCTCTCTCTGCATACACATATATATCACCACCCTTTCCTCCAAGTTGTGGTTGTGTCCTCCCCACCTACCACTTTATTAGACTGAAATGGACTTACTAACCCACGGACATGGGGCGAGGAGAGGAAGATCTGTTGCATAAGTGGAACTCCTTGTGCATATAGATGATTTCCTTGAATAGAGTGCCAAGTTACCAATTCTGTGTTTTGGGACGTTTTGGCTCCCAAATAACAAAAATCTGGTTTTTGAACTTTTTTTGGAAGCCAAACATCCAATGTGGCTTCTGCTTGAGTACAAGAAGCTTCTGCAACCAATCAGAAGTCTTGGTTGTCAAACATTTCAAAAGCTGAACGGGCTTCCGGAACGGATTACATTCGACAACCGAGGTTTGACTCTAACAGTAATTAAGGTATCATTTTTGACACGTTTCCAGTTTTATAAAATTCAACTTTCAAAATCCAGTTACCTGTTTTCACCAGCTCTTTAATAAGTTCTTCCTTCATTCTGATATTAAGGGCCAGTTCACTCATTTTTTGCTTAGCAGCAATAAGCTTTAGTTCTGAGTTCTTCAATTTCTGCCTATTCAGTATTTGACTTTTCTGAATACATTCAATATCAGCACCTCGGAAAGAAAGAATCATCTTTTAAAGAATGTACAGCTCATTTCAGAGCTTAAAGAGATTTTTAGCTATAAATCTGCTTTAGCACCCATGGAGCAAAAGTAGATTACATATTTAGTAAGTAAAATTAATTTATATTTTTGAACAAGAGAGGACACTCAGATACCACCCACTTGTCAAAGTCGTCTACAGAGGGTGAACCAACTCAGAATCTAGTCCTCCAGCCATAGGCACGTCCCCACACCTGGTACAGACCTTGGTTAACAATTTGTGCCACATTGGTTAATATGTTCGTGGTAGTATGTTGCACTAGAACATGGTAAAAGGCATGTTCAATGCCACTTGCATTTGAACATGAGCAATCAATGTTGTGAAGTAGCTACTGCAATCCTTAAATGAAGGGTGGTATAGAAATTTACCCCTTCATGGATCACTGCCTTGCCGTGGCAAAGGGGCTTGAATAACTCAGAGAAGCTTTGAGCTGTGCCGTGCAGGGCCACCCAAGACGGACAGGTCATAGCCGAGAGTTTAGACTAAATGTGATCCACCTGGAGAAGGAACTGGCAAACCACTCCAGTATTTTGCCAAGAAAGCTCCATGGACATACATAAAAAAGGAGACGCTTTGAGAAGAAAGTGAGAGTTTCCAAGGCATGCTCTGGTTCGTGGGGTCACGGAGAGTCAAACACGACTAAGACGACTAAACAACAATAGAAATTTAATAAATAATAATATGGTGGCAACTTCTATTCCTTTTTATGCATTTTTGCTGAGTTTTGTAAAGATTACAATAGGTTAGCACCCTAGGGCAAATGTCACACTCCCAAATTAATCTTACAGATCCTGATCAATGTTTCCACACTACAAGACCAATGCTACTCGTTGTAACTTAATGTCCCTAATAATTATTAGTAGAATGAATGATACATGAAAATGTTTTTTGCATCGTAGCATCCATTTCCTTTCCTTACCTGTATCAGTTTCCATCTGTAAAATGTTTTCATTTTGTGAAATGGAATTGTGCTGCATCTCTTTTGGTTCATGTGTGGAGCTGGGAGGAGCTTGTTTTCGTGTCCATGTACGATTTAAGGAGCGTCTAGAGTAAAAAAAAAATATTAAAAAATTGCTTGGACAGTGTTCTCAAAGCCACAAACATGAGTCTGACCAAACTGCGGGAGGCAGTGGAAGACAGGAGTGCCTGGAGTGCTCTGGTCCATGGGGTCACGAAGAGTCAGACACAACTAAATGACTAAACAACAAAGAGTAAAATTAAACCACACATTTTAATTGATTAAACCCTACAAATACAGTTTTGAGACCACATGTTTGAGGTGTTTTTCTCTGGCAATGCTTCACATGACTGCCAAATCCATAAGCAAGGAACCAGGCAGAGGGCCTTCTTGGTAGTGGTGCCCACCCTGTGGAGTGCCTTCCCATCAGATGTGAAGGAGATGAGTAATTATATAACATTTAGCAAACATCTAAAGATAGCCCTTTATAGGAAGTGTTTTATGGTTTAATGTTTTACTATATTTATATATTTATATATGCTGGAAGCTGCCCAGAGTGGCTGGGGCAACCCAGTCAGATGGGTGGAGTACTACTAAAAATACTTACACTGAATGCTCTGACGTTCCTTTGTAGCCAAGTTGCCTTCTGGTTTGTTCTACTGGTGCAGAGCTAGAATTCCACTGTTCCTGCCTTATACCCACCTCAACTTAATGCCCTGTGCTAAAAGACACATATTTAACAGCCCAGCCCTATTTATTCAAGTACATCTCTGTTACAACCTCGAGCTACTCCAATGCTAATCACCTCTACATTCAACTTTGTATGAATGCCTAGCATAACCCTGATATGCATTTACATTTTGACCCAGGTCTGTAGTAGGCCAGTATTTCCTCCTAAATACACAGGCATAAAACAGGACAAAATATGTACCTAAATAGGGTTCTCTTTCTGTTCTTGGCATTTCTTTCATCTTCATCACTGTGATCAGAAAAGCAGCAATGAAGAACTTCATCTTGTTCTTCTACATGATCCAACACTATTTGGCTACGGGTTCGAAATCCAGCCATTACTCTGTTGAGCGAATATGTTGGAGGGCTTGTGTGTACCTTTAGAGATGTAAAAAAACGGTTGCCAAAGAACTCAAAGTGGGGTATAGAATGAATGAATGAATGAATGAATGAAACTTTATTTGCGTCAGCCATCGGCCATAGCAACAAAAGAACATTGTGATATACACAGAACAAAATAAAAAGTGAGGTATAGAGTTCTCTTCACTTGCCCATCTTACTCTCAACAAACCTGTGAGATAGGCTTGCCTAAGTGGGCGTGACTGGCACATGTACCCTGTAAGCTTCATGGATGAATGGGGATCTGAGCCTAGGTCTCCACAGTCCTAATCATACATACTAACCAGATATTGGCTTGAGCAGTGGTGGCGATGGTATTAGCAGAGCCTCCAGAGCAGTGAGGATGGGGAAGTGGGGCGTCGTTCCATCTGGCAAGCTGTAATGCTTGCGCTGCAATATGTTCACCATAGCGCAATACTGAATTCCACCCTGTATTTGTTTGTTACTCTTTATGAGGTGTCTTGGAGGCCTTTTTTGGCCAAAAGGCAGCCGATAAACAGTAACATAATGGAACATAAAACATAACATAGTGATGGCCACCAACTTCGATTGCTTTAAAAAAGGACCGGATATCCATGGAGAATAAGGCTATTGATAGCTTCTAGCCACGATGGCTTTCTTCAGCCTCTACTGTTGGAGGCTGTATGCCTCCAAATACCAGAATACTCTGGATTCTGTTGGGAATTGCAGGTGGGGAGAGCGGTATGGCACTCGGATCCTGCTGGAAGGCTTCCTATAGGCATCTGGCTGGCTGCTGCAAGAACATTATTGTGGACTAGATGGGCTCTTCTAATGTTCTTAAAAACCTTCCAGGTGAATCAGGAGATCTGCCGTCTTTGCCCTGCCTCTTGAATCCAATGGGAGGAATTCTGTTCTAGGATGGTTTTCTTCAACTAAAGATGAAGCTGCAAACCTGCAAGCTACCAGAAACTTTCTCAATATGGTTGGAGAAGTGGCATTCAAAAAGTCAGATAAACCATTTACTGTGGTGGAGAATGGTCACTTTTGTACCGTACTTATATATCAGAAAAAAGATGGTAATATTCATACATACATTTTAAACCATCTTTTGAATGTTTTTAATACCAGTTTTTAACTGTCTATTCGGCAGTTTAATGTTTTATTTTATATTTTTCTAAACTGCTTAGAGGCTTTCTTACAATCAAGCACTATATAAAACTTGTTAAATAAAAAATACCTTTCGAGAATCCAGCCCCACGGTAGCATTAAAGGACTGCACCAAACGTTTAGTTAGAGGAACACTGTATGGTCTTTTTGAAGATATCACACCAGCTGGTCCATCTCCACAACCACCACTGGAGGCAGAGGCTTTTGTAATTTTCTCTAACTTGTCATTTAGCCGGTCAATTATAAGCTGCTGCTCCACCATTTTATCATTCTTTAAACAAAACAAAATATGTATTTATCAAACATCTGACAAAATTGCAAAACTAAGTAATTTCTGCCCTTGCTGACCAATACATGAGCCTGAACAGTTCTTGCTACTGAATTTTTCCTTCCTTCCTTCCTTCCTTCCTTCCTTCCTTCCTTCCTTCCTTCCCACAACAACACTGTGAGGTAGATTAGGCTGAGATACTGAATTTCTCTTGTATTCCTTTCTAGTGAATCAATACATCTTGGGAGTTAGCATAATAAATAGAAGTTCTGATTGCTCTAATTGGTAATTAAATGTTGTGATGTGTGGTCAGTTTTAGCACTAGAGTTGTTTGCCTGTAAGTAAACAGAACTCTGTGAGCTTAACAACATTAAGAGTTGCTATATAACAACAAAACTCAGGCTAAGAATTAAATAGTTGGGATACTGCAATGCTGAGATTCATTCAAGTCCACCAAAGCGTTAACAGTATGATGACTGGGAATGTAATATTTAAACTTTTAAAATAAATGTAGTTCAAAAACCAAAATACATTATACACACACCCTTAAAAAAAAACATCTAGAATGATACTGTGCAATTCTGACAGGGCATAACCCAAACTTTGGTTGCAATCCTACACACACTTACATTTTAAAATGAACATGAATATCACTATTCAGACTTTCAGATAATGTCCGTTGCAGATTACTTCCCTTGGGTTAAGATTATTTCCACTATGTTGGTTTAATAATTTATAGAAGATTGACAACTTTAATATTACTTCATACAGCCTTCACCAATAGCCAGCACATGGAAATTTACCTGTAGCCTATTTGTCTCTTGGGCCTCCTTCAGCAATTCCATATATTCTTGATTCTCCTTTATCAGCTTCTGTATTTGATCTTGCAATACTTTTATCTCAAGCTCTCTCTCACTAAACACTTCTGCATCGGTAGCAAGAGCCTGCTAGGTAATAAGGGGTTAAAAAGAATACCAAATATATGAAATGGAGGGTCTTGAACAAATTGCACATTGGAACTTGAATGTATTCACTCCTCCATTAGTTAGATATGTTTTATTCTACCACCTGAACAGAAACTGTTAGAAAGCAAAGCTACTATATATATAATTTAAATATGGCCCTTAGTATTTGTTACAATCTAGGACAACAGCAAGTTAAAAGGGGGATGTTATTGGTTATTAATGCTTTGCCTTTGATTACAGTATGTGACTTTAAGTCACAGGAAGCAAAAACAAGGGATTTTTTTCTATGAAGTAATCAAAACTGGCTCAGACAACAACTATATATATATCTGTGTTTCATGTGGGATTTTTTCTTTATTGGCTGTAGGGACTAGAATGAGAACAGTAAACCTTGGCTGAAATGGGAAAATGAGTTTCTCTTTACAGGTTTTGTGTCTAGCACTATTATGAAGTGTAGACCAAGTGCGACCTAGCAGAAACAGCTGTTCAAAACCACCAGCATGGGAGTTGCACTTTCACCTTCCCTTGTATAACACCCCTGCTGAGAATTTTTAGTTTTTCACTCAGTGGCAGGATGCAGAGAGATATACAGTAGTCTGATTCCTTCAGTCACCACAATACATAACAAGTAATCATGCACTAGCCAAGAAGCGATAAGACTGTAAATATAAGGCAAATTGGCAACACACAAAGAAAGATGCCCCACAGAACTAAACAACTATTAATATTTTAGTTATTTTCAATGAGATTCTGCAATTTTGTCAATGAATTAGGAGCCAATTTGTTATTATTAAGAAAAGTAGAAAATAAATGTAGCACATTGTGTTTTATCAGTGTTCTAAAGCAAATTCTGAATAAGGTAAAGGCAAATTTCCTCCCTTACAAACAGGTATCACCACATCAATCCATATATAAGACATCATTTTGTATGAGATAATTATTTCACCCTTATGTCAGACTCTCCCAATACTTCAATTTTGCTGTGGTATAGTATTATCTGTATTCAAGCTGCAGAAGAATATAAAAAATAAGGAACTAATATGTAATTCAGCCATGTAAAGCTGATGCAGGTTTTTATTCCTCCAAACCTTACAATTCTGCTTAAAATATTATCCCAATGAATAAAATCTATTTTTTGGACAGCTAGCAAATTTGATTTGCCCTCCAGATGAGCAAACAATGTATGTGCAATTTACAAATAACCTTGATTAAGAATGGATAAACTTTCCAGTTACAGCGTAGATTTCCTTTTTCTGTACTCTCACCACTTGCATTAAATTTACAGTAAAATACCTGATACTTCTTCAGCTCTCTCTTCAGCTGAAGAATTGTGATGTGATGTGGTCCTTCTTGGTTACCTCCACTTCCACAGTTTACCTGGGGAAGGACTGAAGAAACCTCTCTCCGGAGTTCCTGAGCCACACATATCCAATCTTGCAATCTTTCCTGTTGACTTTTTGATAGGCTGGCAAGATTTTTTAATTCGGCAAGGAACACATAGGCTTCTTCCATGCAATTTCGGTAGTTAAAACTTTCCACCTGAAGCTGGGCAAGCTGCTCCTCAAGAGAGCGGATTTTGTTTCTGTCCCGAAATGAATCCTGTGACCCTTGACTGCCAGGCACTTGTCCACTAATCTGCTGGTTTTGCACAGTTTCACGGAGTATCTTGATGGCAAACTCCATTTCGTCAATAAGGTCCCAGTCTGGGTTGTAGTTGACAATAGGTTTGTTTCTAATATTTTTGGCTCTGTTGGCATATTTGATAGAATTGAGTGATTCATCAAAATCCGAAGATGATGGGCTAATACAAGTTATCATGACAGTCTTGGCATTGCCTCCTAAGGAGTCCTTAAGAATACGTGTAATTTTTGCATCCCTGTATGGAATATGTGCACTTTTTCTCTTTGGGTCCCCAAGCGCACTTATCACATTTCCCAGAGCCAATAAGCCACTGTTGATCTGAATTGATTCTTTGAACCGTTCGCCAGTGTTCCCAGTTTTTGTTACTCTTTCAGAGCCAGCGAGATCAACAAAGTGGAACTTGGAAGCAATCAGCTGGCTTGAACTTTGAGGTGACTCTTGCGCAGAATCTGTGTCCTTCTGAGTCTGACCCGGTTGTTGTTGTTGACAAATACTGATTGTAAAAACCGCATGAGATCGGCTAGAATGCTCATTCATTTGGGTTGTGCCTGTATGTCGAGCGGCATTTCCGGTTTCTAACAAGCTCATTACTTCATCCACGTTTTCAACCTGGCAGTCTTTGGCACCAACAATTACTTTAAAAATAAATTTAAAAACACATTTTTAAAGAACAAACCATAAAGAATAGTAAACAAAGCTAACCGCAAAATATAGACTATTAAAAATCATATGCCTCATTCAAGAAGACATTTGAAATTAATTATGGCATTAGGAAGTATGCAGCTGTTAATTATAAACAACTGCAAGTGTTTGAAGAGCGGATATTTGAATGGGGTGTGTTCTATGTGTGTTTCCACATTAGGTATTTAGGGTGAATTGCCCCACTTTGTTCATTTACCTTTTATGGGGCCCTCACACAACACCATCATCCAGTCACTGTCATACTAGATTTCCCTATTATCTAACTTCAGAAAGTCCACCTCTTTTCAGTAGCACAATCTCCACATTCAGTCACTTTTTATACTACTCTTCCAGGTTTTTAAAAAGGACCAAGTTTTGACAGTGATGTATTGGAAAAGTGAACCTATCACCACACCACACACATTGCAACATTTGTTGTGGGCAGCATTTTATGACCCGGATTTGTTTGTTTAACCTACCTATTGCCAATGCTTCTCTGCCTACATTTTAAAATGTAGTATAGTGTTATAGCACTACAACAGTATTCTTATAACGCTATACCTCTTTAATTTTAAAAAATAACACTGTGGTTATTAAATGACACTCTCCACAAGGGAATGTGTGCTGAGCTGCAATTGATCCTATCTACAGCAACTCTGTCACACTCACTGGTGTAGACAGAAAGCACAATGCTCCTAACAGCAGGGAAAATCAGTTGCAATTCCACTTGTAGCTTACAATGGAAAAGCAATAATTCGGAATCACTAGGAGCATCCGGAAGAGTGTTGTGAGTGTTATGTACTGAAGTTCTCACCCTGGGCCAGCAGGGGGATTCTGTAGATAGTTCAGGTCCACATATGCAAATAAGGGATTGAAAGTGACGTTCAGTGATTGGATAGTTACAGAAAGTTGTTACAGTTACTTTCTAGTGGAGCTCTATATAAGCAGGCTGGCTGAACCCTTCCAGTTCAGTTCTGTTCTGACCTCTGAATAAACAATAGCTGTTTGAAGAATTGCTGTGTCGTCTGATATGTTCACCCACAACTTAACAGTGAGTGTGTGTGTGCGTGCGCACACACACCATTGCTGATCACACAAAGTGTATTTAATCTCAGGCATCTCAGGGACAGGTGGGAACAAATCCTGTCTAAAACTGGGAGCTGCTGACAAGACAGTGTAGACAATACTGAGCTAGATGGAGCAAGAGTCAGACTTGGTAAAAACACACTAAGTTTCATACTATATCTTTTTTCTTCTGTATATAGTGACTGATCAATGTAATAAAAATAATATTAAAAAATAAAATGGCATAAAAATTGGGATTGGAATTAATGGGAGACAAAAGGCTGACAATGCTGCTCTATAGTTATTTTTTATTTATTTATTTACAGCATTTATACCCTGTCCTTTAGCCAATAAAAAGAGCTTTCAGAGCAGCTCACAAAAATCAGTACTAAAACTGGCCCTGCACTCAGGCTCACAGTCTAAAGAGACACAACGCACAAGAAAAAAAGAACGGGAGGGAGAAAGGAAAAGCAAGATCAAGCACAGGTAATTTGCTTCCCAAGTTCATAGCTGTATGTTCTGGTGACCTTTAAAAAACTCTGTGTCACTCTCTCATCCCTGTTCATTTCGGAACAAGCATCGGCATTTGTAAAACCAGTACACCAGGGGTGTGGGGATAGAGGGGCCTGGAGGGCCAAATGTGTTCTATGAAAATGTCATGAAATATTACAACTGGAAGACAGTTTAGGTGGAGAAAAATTACTCTAATTAAAAAATATAGGGCAACAGTGGAGATGTTTAAGCTATAAACAGAATGTTATTAGGTACTAAACAGCAAGTTATCACATCCGTTTTAAAGACTTGCCTAATTTCAAGCATCTACAGTGGTACCTCGGGTTACATACGCTTCAGGTTATATACGCTTCAGGTTACATACACTTCGGGTTACAGACTCCGCTAACGCAGAAATAGTACCTCAGGTTAAGAGTTCTACCCATGGGCAGTCTTGCTCCAATCCAATATATATTTTCATCTCTGTAAAGACTTGAAGTTACGTTCATACCACAGCAGAGGCAACTGTTTTCATGTTATATTTTGGATGTAATGATATGCTATTAGAATTATCTTATTAGCAGTAGCCTTTTTGACATCAATACTTGTATGTTTTAAAAATTCATTTTTTAATTTATTTTTTTGAGCACATGGATAATATGGACGGATTAGCTACATACGAACGAACTGCATGTCAACACAAAATAAGAATGGATAAATATGAAGAAATCTGGAAAGAATATTTAAGCGATAAGATGGATAGTGGCAGGAAATAGCTGGATGACAGGTGGGAAAATATTGTTTAAAAAGGTATAGTCGTTGGTATATCAGTGTATTCAAATCTGAATTGTCAAATTGTGTTATTATTGTTATTATGGTTTTTGTTGTATGTGTCTTGTTGATGTTTTGCATCGAAAAAATGATTAAACAAATTTTAAAAGACTCATTTAGAATATTACTTACTGCCAAGCAAGCAAGAGCAAACAGACAAATTAAGTTTAAATAATTACCTGTATTGCCCTTTTCATCCTCTCTAATTTGTAGATATTCCATAGAGGTTTCTAGTTCCAAAAGATCTCTGAGTTCCTCTTTGTAGACCTCGATGTAAGAAACTTTCACAGTGAAATCAATATTATGGTTTTCTGAAATAATCTGAAATATTTCCTCAATTGCACGTGGAATGATACCTCTCTCTTCTTCTGCAACTGATGCTAAGACGAAACAAGAAAACAGCCTAAGCACCCAGCTAAAATTTGTACATTCAAATGCTAAAGATGTACACATGGAAATTCCACAAAGGTTCTAAAGGCTTCTTACCTTTATGAATATGAGTCATTGAATCCTGTCAAGGTCACACACATAAATCTTTCCTCTCAGAGATAACAAATAGTTGGTTACAAATTGAAAAAAGGATTTGCCAAATACAGTGGTGCCCCGCAAGACGAATGCCTCGCAAGACGGAAAACCCGCTAGACGAAAGCATTTCCGTTTTGGAGGTGCTTCGCAGGAAGAATTTGCTATGCGCTTGCTTCGCAAGACGAAAATGTCTTGCGATTCCTGGGGGGTTTTTTCCGCTCCCCACCCCCTTTTTCTAAGGCACTAAGCTGCTAATAGCCTTTTAGCAGCTAATCCGCTAATCCCTTAAGCCTTTAATAGCCGCTAATAGCCGCTAAACCGCTAATAGCGCTAATCCGCTAATGGGCTTGCTTTGCAAGACGAAAAAACCGCTAGACGAAGAGACTCACGGAACGGATTCTTTTCGTCTTGCGAGGCACCACTGTATACTCATCCAAGAGGGGACAGAATTGGTCAAAGCCTACAGAGCACATTGTGCACATCCTTATGCCCCCCCCCCCAAACTGAAAAATATCCAACAATGTACAAGACCAAAAAGAGCCCTCAACACCCTCAGAGAATGGCCTGAACCAAATATGAAGTCCAGTACTGATGGATACCTACAGCCAGCAAACATGATTCAAGAGAGTAAATGCTGTCTTCAATTATTTCATTATAATACTTAGTTTTGATATTATAATCAACCTAAGCCCAGGTCACTGGAAACATAAAATAACTCCTTTCCTATACAATGGAACAGCCTGTCTATTGACATCATCAATATTTGAACAGCAAGAGTCTGATTTCAGAATTCTGCAAACATATTGAAAGTGATACAGTCTCCTGCTATTAGAATTGTGGAGTCAAGCCACGCTCTGAACCTTAGCAGGAAGTAAAAAAGAAAGAAGAGAAAAAACACAATGTTTTGTTTTTTAAAAGGCCAGCATTTCTGACTTTGAGTCATGATACAAAGACAACCAAACCCTTAGCTTAGAGCAATGGTAGAACATGTGTTTTGCATGCAGACAGTTGCTGGCTCAATCCCTGGCATCTCCAGACAGGGCTGGTAAAGAATCCTGTCTGAAACCCAGGAGAGTTGCTACCAGTCAGCATAGACAATATTGAGCAAGATAAACCAATTGTCTCACTCTGTATAAGGCAGCTTTCTATATTCCCAAGTCTGCATTCAAGATCAAATTAGTACTATCCAAATCACCTGCAAATGTGTAGTTAAAAAGTGAGTGCCAAATTTATGGCTTAGTTTAACAGAATTTAATCTGACACAATATGATTTTTCCCAATTTCTTCAGCAAATGAATAAATGGCTGAAATGTACAAAGTGGGTAGTGCTCATTATATCCTCTGGGAGGAAGGGAGATATATAAATTTAATGGATAAATAAATTGTGGTACTGCCAATGCATTTTTAAAAATGTCACGTGACACCATAGAACAGAATGACCTGACAATGATACATCCTTCTGCATCCTTGTGGACAATGACTGGCACAAACACCATATTACTTTGTGGTCGTTACCTATGGCACAGCTTCACATCAGTACAACTTGAAATCTTAATATGGAAAGCCAGGAGGTAGACCACCTATCACAAACACATTATGTTCCCTAAAATCTAACTGATGAGTGGCTAATAGATTTATTTTATTTTATTGGGAAGTACTGTACCAAAGTGAATCCCTTACTAAGAAAGCGGTATTTCATAAATTGTACTTTTAGCTACTTTGAGAGTAATCTAGATAAACCCACTGTTCTGGATAGCTTCTGTATTCCATGTTTCAGCAGAAAACTAAGATTAGAATAGTTTGATACATTTTAAATACTTTGGCTAATTAAGAATACTTCAATATGGCAGCAATTAACATAAAAATGCTGTTAGACAGACAGTTGTACTCTTTGCACTGCATAACAGAAAAAGCACATTTTAGTGAAGAATTTTGGCTACGTCTTTTTTTAAGAGGAAGAGAAGTAAAAAAAACCCACACACAACAGATATCAACAGATTATGCAGTTTATGCAGAAGTTTCCTTATTGTCGCTTTACCAATGGTGAGACATAAAATAACGTTGCAAGAATACTATGATTAAATCATCATAAAATATAAGGTTTCAAACACATACCCACATGACCTCCTCCAATAGTGTAAGTCTTTCCAGAGCCTGTCTGTCCATAGGCAAAAACGGTAGCATTATACCCTTCTATCAAAGATGCCACCAATGGCTTAATACATGTTGTGTACACTTCATCTTGGGTTGAATGTTTTCCAAAAACAAAATCAAACGTGAAAACGCGGTCCTTTCCGATAATAATCTGTTGAGTATTTGGGATTAACCTCACACATACTTGATGGTTGTGAAGGACTTCTTTTGAAAGTAGAGGTCTTATTCTTACTGCTACTTTAACTGGAATCTCTTCCATTGCAGCTTGTGTGTGAAACAATTCCCGCTTACTTTGCAAACTTCACTCTGAGAGAGTTTATTTTTATTTCTGTCCTCATTATATTCTCAGTCTTCAGCACTTAACGGGGAACAAAGAGCAACATATTAGAGATTACTTTTCTCTTACCTAGAAAAGAACTACTCTTACCTATAATGAAGAACTGCTCTGAAAAGTTATGCAGAAGTAGCATCTTCTTTCATTTTATAACCCAGAACTGCTTGAGGCTCTTCAAGATCAATAAAACCAACAAACAGAACTTTGACAGTGGAACATTTTTCTAAATGCTGTCAAGAGCCACAACCTGTTGAACTCCCACGTGTTATGCATATACAGTGGTGCATCGCAAGACGAAATTAATTCATTCTGCGAGTTTTTTCATTCTACGAGTTTTTTCGTCTTGCGAAGCACCAATGTGTATTGACGGTTTCCCATAGGAATGCATTGGCGGTTTAAAAAAAAAAGGCGCAAGACGTTTCGTCTTGCGAAGCAAGCCCATAGGGAAATCCGTCTTGCGAAGCAACTCAGAAAACGAAAAACTCTTTCGTCTTGCGAGTTTTTCGTCTTCCGAGGCATTCGTCTTGCAGGGCACCACTGTACAGTGGACGCTCGGGCTGCGAACGTGATCCGTGCAGGATGCACGTTCACAACCCGCAGTGTTCGCAATCCGCAGTTGCACGTCTGCACATGCGCGGGTTGCGATTCAGCGTTTCTGCGCATGTGGAAAGTGTGATTTTACGCTTCTGTGCATGTGCGACCGCCAAAACCCGTTCCGGTACTTCTGGGTTTTGGCGGTCCGTAACCCGAAAAAACACAACCTGAAGCGTCTGTAACCTGAGGTAGGACTGTATAACAGCCACAGGAATCAAAGGTAGGTGTGTGTGTGTGAGAGAGAGAGAGAGAGAGACCATGCTAGATTGGATTCCATACAAACAGGACTGGGGAGACCCAGAATCACACAAGGTCACCATCTCTCCCCTAACCTACCTCTTTTGTGGGGGGGGCAGAGTTGGGAGCATGCGGGCCCCCCCAAGTTCGTGTAAGAAACATTGTCTGGAACCAATAAACAGCATAATATTACAGTGGTACCTCGGGTTACATACGCTTCAGGTTACAGACACTTCAGGTTACAGACTCCGCTAACCCAGAAATAGTACCTTGGGTTAAGAACTTTGCTTCAGGATTAGAACAGGAATCGTGCTCCGGTGGCATGGCAGCAGCAGGAGGCCCCATTAGCTAAAGTGGTGCTTCAGGTTAAGAACGAATTAAGTACTTAACCTGAGGTACTACTGTAATGGGAAAAGGGATGCAACAGAACCACGCAAAGAGTAAAACACAGTTTGCAAAATACTTCCTTTCACAAGTCGCAAGAGTCTTCCACAGCCTAAAGATCTTTACAGCCCCAACCTATCTAGGCCTGTTTACTCAGAAGTAAGACCCCCCCCCTCCGCAAAGCGGCCAAGAGGGCTCCCTCCCAAGCAAGCGCTGAAGATGTTGCTAAGTGACCCAAAGCAAAAGTTGGGATAGTTGCCTCTCGCCGTCGGGCTGCGATCCCCGCGCCGCCCGTCAGAGAAAAGCAGCGGCTGGGCTTTGCGCGCAGGGAAGGATGAACTCGGAAACTCTCCGTCCAGCGCGGCGCGCTTCTGCCGCCGCCGCCACGGAGCCTGCGCTGCTCGCGGGACGAGGAGGAGGAGGAGCGGGGCGCCGCGTCCCGCCGCACCCGAGGCGAAACCGCCCTCCTTCCCTCCCGCCGCAAAGATCCGCGGCTTCCTCGCGCCCGCCCCGCGCCCACGTTTGTTTACCCGGGTCGCTAGGCAACCGAGCGGGCCTCTGGCGCTGGCGACCGGCAGCCGGCGGCTCCCTCAAGAGCGGCGCCGCCTCCGCGTTCTCGCCGCGGCCCTCCGGGGAGCAGCGCCCCCTGCAGGCGCAAGCCGCGATTCCCGCCGAGGCCGCGCGGTTTGCCTTGACCACAGGTAGCCAAACTAAGGGCCGGATGCGGCCCAATCGCCTTCTCAATCCGGCCTGCGGGCGGTCCAGGGATCAACGTGTTTTTATTTTTTATTTTCTTTCAAAAAAAAATTATTGGTTTTCACAACATTATAAACAAACACAGAAAACAAACAAACATAAATCATAGCCTTATTAAAAATTACACTTATTAACATTGTTAAGTGACTTCCTCGCTTCCTCTTGGTTGAATTTCATTGCACATCCTTTTAACGGTTTTCCAAATCACAGTTCTTTAAAAAAATTAACTTAAACATTAACATCCTTAGATCTTCACAATATGAAATTGAACATATTAATTCATCACTTAACTTATATAAAATCCTAAGCCAATTAAGTATCTGCAAGCTGTTTTCAGTTAATTTAACTTAACATATTTAAGTAATCATTAAATTTGATCCAATCTTCCTGATACTCCTCCTCCTTCTGGTCACGGACTCTTCCGGTTAGGTCGGCTAGCTCCGAAAAATCCATCATCTTCATTTGTCATTCTTTTATCGTTGGTAATTCTTGGGTTTTCCACTTTTTAGCTAACAAAATACGAGCCACAGTTGTGGCATACAAAAATAATTTAACATCTTTCTTGGGCAATTCCAAACCTGTTATTCCAAGAAGAAAGGCCTCTGGTTTCTTTATAAATGTATATTTCAACATTTTTTTCAATTCGTTATATATCTTTTCCCAGAAGTCTTTCACCTTCAGTGTTTTTTTAAATGAGTAGAATGTGTGCATTTATTTAAAATGCATCTCTGGGTTATTTCCCCAGGGTGGCTGGGGAAACTCAGTCAGATGGGCGGGGTATAAATAATAAATTATTATTATTATTATTATCATAATCAGTGGGGCATAGGAATTTGTTCACCCCCCCCCCAATATAGTCCGGCCCCCTGCAAGGTCTGAGGGACAGTGGACTGGCCCCCTGCTGAAAAAGTTTGCTGACCCCTGCCCTTGCCGCTCAGATTCGCCTTTCATCATCATCATCATCATCTTCTTCTTCTTCTTCTTTGTATGCCGGCTTTCCATAGTTAAAACAATGCTCAAGGCAGCAGCTGTCAAAAAGGATTGAAAAGCATGAAAAGTACTCCATTAACTGAGGTTCTCTGCCCCCCCCCAGCAGAGGCCTGCCCCCCCCAATCTCCCCCCAAAAACAATTTTTGCCTCCCCCCAATAAAAACACTGGATTCGCCCATGGAACCGGCCCAAGCACTTGATCCTGGCTGTCTCCAAGGCAACAGGAACGTTTGTGGTATCCATGGATGGCCATTCACACCTGAAGTGCTCAAGGCCGGACTAAGAGGCTTTGGCACCTAAGGCGGACCCCAAAGTGGGTTCCTCAGCAGGGGAGAAGGCGTGAGGGATGACCCACATATCAGGAACAAGGGCGGAAGATTGACAGCGGGATCTGCTGCTGCTGCCCCAGTGGGTCTTGCCACCTGAGTCCTGACCTCCTTGCCTCAGGGGTGGGCCGGCCCTGGCAGGGCTTAACTGGAGCCACTGCTGGATGTTTATGGACTACTAGGCCTCAATCACCCCCATTCCAGCTTTGGCAGGCTGCCTTCCTCACCCACCAAAAGAGGAAACGGTGTTGTGTGAAGCTGCCACGACTCTCTGCCAGCTCATGTCTCTCCCAGCTGCGTGTTTAGCCAGTGTGTGAAGTGGCCGCACTCCTGTACAACCAGTCTATGGGTTTACTGGTTCCAAGGGCGGGGGGCTTGCCCAGGCTCCCCCCGCTTTATGTGGATATGCTCCACATAAAGGTAAAGGACCCCTGCATGGTTAAGTCCAGTCAAAGGCAACTATGGGGTTGTGGCGTTCATCTCGCTTTCAGGCCAAGGGAGCCAGCATTTGTCCGCAGACAGCTTTCTGGGTCATGGGGCCAGCAGGGCTAAAACGCTTCTGGTGCAATGACACACCATGACAGAAACAAGAGTGCACGGAAACCCCATCTACCTTCCTGCCGGAGTGGTACCTATTTATCTACTTGCATTGGCATGCTTTCAAACTGCTAGGTTGGCAGGAGCTGGGACAGAGCAACAGGTCACTCCGTTGCAGGGATTCAAACTGCCAACCTTCTGATTGGCAAGCCCAAGAGGCTCAGTGCTCCACATAGGCATATGGCTGCTCTGACTCACATGTGCCACGGCAGCAGGTGTTAGAATTCCTGCTCCGTGACTGCAGTCATGGGATTTTTGTCTATCACATGACGGTGTATGTTTTGACTCCACAGAGTGGGAAGTGATGGAGACAGTATGCTTGTGTTACTGTGTTCTGTGAAGTGGGACTATTGTCCTTTGCTTTCTCTCTTTGCTATCTGATGCTAGAGGGAGCCATGTTGCAGTGTTCCGTGTGTGTTTATCTACATATAAAGTAGATTAGCCAAAATGCTGAGTTGCTGAGATCTGTTACGTAAGCTGCAAAGACTCTGCAGATCCCTAAGTGTGTCAACGTCTGTTGGCATCAGTTGCTGACGTTTGGGCTGAAGAAAGCTTTCGAAGCTCCCGAACGATCGACCAGGAGGAAGAGAACATGCCAGTCGGGCATGGGTCTCTGCCAGGGTCCTACTCGAATTGAGGACGAGCTCCTGATAGCAGGGACTTCTTCAGGTCTCAGAAGGTATCCATCCGAAGCCCCTTACATACAGCAACGTACAATTGTTTTCATTTTGTGTGCCTAGATTTGCATCCTTGTAAGGGCGAGTCGAGAGGCTATAAATCAGGGGGTAGAACACATGCTTTGCATGCAGATGGTATCAACTCCTATATCTTCAGGCATCATGCATAAACCTTTTCATTAGTTTTGTCTTTAAAAGTCAAAAGTGCTGTTGACTGCTCCTTTTGGTTGTTGGTCTCATCCTTTATGCAGTTTTATTATGTATATTTGTATTTTTTTAATAAACAAAATTATAAAGCATCCTGGAATCCACTGGGATAATGGGCAAAAACAAACATGCTTTACATAAAAATATAACTTGGTGGTTTTAGCTCAGCAGATATGTGGTACAAGAAGGTATATGAGGCATAATGTATATATTCATATATGCACAAGCACATAGGTGATTAATTTGAAGAAGCATTTATTACGATGCCATATTCAGCTTACTGGTATATTATGAGATATAATCCAGAATTGTGTTTTATATTATTTCACACCATTTTCTTCATTGAACAGAATACAAAAATATTGCTGAAACAGAAATAGAAACTTTATCAATTACAGACTCAGGTGCGCTTGAAACAAAACAATCAAAGCAGCAAAGGAATGGTGTAAACATTGCGAGAAAACACCTTTCCTGTGATACAGATAGTGTGCATAATAGCTTTTAAAAGAGTAGATTCTGAAAAATACATGATAAGTGCTCTCAATTTACTCTTTGCAAGTTTTTATACAAAACTGTTATTGGGTAACAAATTGGAATTAAATGAGTCATGACTAAATTAAGTCTTGCTGATTTCAATGGCACCACTACGCGGCACAACTCAGCATCTAGATTTTGATGCTATACTTTATCCTCAATGATTAAAACAGTATTCAGTAGTATATGCAACGGGTACGATGGAAAGGAACTCCCTTCATATCTTCCCGATGATCCCGCGCATAGTCCCATAGATAATAATCGAGGAGAACTGCATTGATCTTCTCATCCATGTTCTGGCCTTTCTTTTTGTAAAGCTCCAGCAAGTGATTGCAAATGAGATCACAACACCAAATAGAGCAACCTCGGATTTCCACTTCCTGATAGTCTCCAGATGGGAACATGTGCCCTACAGGAGAGTAATATAAATTAATAAAAAAGAAGAGGTAGGACACTCAGAATATTAAACCTAGCTGCAGTACACAGCACTTTTATATACAGTGGTGCCTCGCAAGATGAAATTAATTCGTTCTGCGAGTTTTTTCGTTCTACGAGTTTTTTCGTCTTGCGAAGCACTGCTGCGTATTGACGGTTTCCCATAGGAATGCATTGGCGGCTTAAAAAAAAGGCGCAAGACATTCTGTCTTGCGAAGCAAGCCCATAGGGAAATCCGTCTTGCGAAGCAACTCAGAAAACAGAAAACCCTTTCATCTTGCGAGTTTTTCGTCTTCCGAGGCATTCGTCTTGCTGGGTACCACTGTATATATATATAAAAGATGGCATTTCTAACGCTTTCAACTTTAATCAGGATAATTCAGGTTATGTATATTCAATGGTTTAACCTGCAAACCTGACAGGAGCTGTGTACACAATATGGTTTGCTCTGGCTCTCGCGCACTCCCACTGCTGGTACATGTGTGATGGTGGTGTGTATGTGTGTGTGTGTGCGCGCGTATGCCTGGGTAAAACAGATAATGCACATGAGAGGGTGCCTCCTCGCTAGTGTGTACAGCAACATGCCAATGTAACTTGAAATGCAGATGGGGAAACAACCTTTCTTCATTTTAAACTACTAATGTGTACATAGCCTAAGATAGGTGGTGATACATTTAGCAAAAGAGGTTAACATTTTTTATTATCCTGAATGGTTTCATACCTTCCTTGAGTTTTTTCATTAGTTCATCAGAATATTTCATTGCTCCCAAGTGAACAAGCACCTGTGGTATTCTATAATCAGCAAATATAGTCACACTGGAAATATCACCGAAGCAGCCGTCTCCTTTTCCTTCCAGGACACTCCAGGTGTCAGCCACAAGAATCTGCGCTCGTTTGTAGAAAGCCACCTTTCTACCCTGACAGGCAAAGGGAAAATATACACCATTATGATACTTCAAGGTTCTTTTTGACAACTTATAGCATAGGTGCATGTTGAGACCTCTCTGTGAAAACAGCCTGGAAACTTCAGTGACTCCCAAAGAGGGGGGCTAGATTATCAACTAGAACTGGACGATTCACTTGCATTGCAACAGCACTTAGTCATGTACACTGGCTTCTAATCTGGTTCTGGAGTGCAATATAAATGTTACAGAATCATAGAGTTGGGAGGGACCAAGAGGGTGTTCTAGTCTAGTCCAGCCCTCTGCTATGCAGGAATCTTTTGCCCAGTTCAATAATAAAGAAATCCTCTTCAACAGTAGGGACTGCTGCTGCAATGCCCTGCCAAAGCTCTAGGTGCAGGTGAGGATCATAGACTTTATGCACACTTTATACCAGGCATGGCCAAACTTGGCCCTCTAGCTGTTTTGAGACTACAACTCCCATGATCCCTAGCTAACAGGACCAGTGGTCAGGGATGATGGGAATTGTAGTCCCAAAACAGCTGGAGGGTGAAGTTTGGCCATGCCTGCTTTATACATTGATAAACCTATTTACTTCAGTTATTTCAGGGATTTTGCATTTTTGGCAAAGGGGTGTGCTTATATACCAATGTTTGCATCTGTGCTCTACACTGGATTATTTTTGTAAATCTCCAAGCATCAGTATATTTCTGGATTGGATTTCATTTGAAGCAACATGTTTCTGGAAAATTTCAAAGGTCAGATTATCTATTCAGATCTGCACACACATTCTGATCTGAAACGATCCTTTCATTACCTCAAAACTCCAGTGCCATATCAAAATATTACACTTGCTAAATTATTCCCTGACCTGTGTGTTTTCCTTAAGGCATGAGACAAGATAACAGGCTTCTCGTGTACAAAAATAGGAGGCGGCCGATGCTTCTTCATCGCAGAATTCTAGGTGTAACCTGATACTTGCAAACATACAGTAGAGACTAATCGGTCTGCAATCACTATATTTGGAATGAGTATAAATGCAGACTTCAAGGCTTTAACATCCAGCCTATTTTTTTTAATGGATTTTTCCTTCATTCACCCAACTTCAGCTTTGTGTAATATCTACCTTGGTGAAGAGTTATAAGTAACTTAAAAGCTCAAGCACCATTTTTGCAACATTTTGACTGCTCCTACTGGAATACATTGCCCTACTGTGGATTTCAATGATTATGTATGTTTTTATTGCTTTTTGTTAGTGTGCTGTAAAATTTACAAAAGTTCCAATCTTTCAAAAACTAGCAGTGTAATAAGAAACAACTCCAAAACATTTGTGCCCTGGTGCAGCTCTAATCAAGAATAAAAGCAGAATTTTTGTTACAGTATTATTTTACTTCCATAATTTATGTTTCACTTTTAATTAAATTTTGCAAAATAGCATAGGGCAAACTAACCAAGCCATCAAATGTGTACATCTCACCAAAAGTAATGCAGTGCATATGGTCAAAATGCATGATTGATTTATACCTGTCATTCCAATGCAGCAAATAACACTTCTGTATGTAGATTTCACTGGGGCTAACAACTTCAAAACTATTACTGGTTTAGTTATACTGCATGAGATGTGGTTAAGATATATTCAGCACACATGTTAACATTAGTACGTCACCATACTATGTCACCAGCATGAAATGATTCATTACATTGCTAACTGTAAATATTTTCATATCTATAATTAACAATATAAAAGTAATATTTATCCATTGACTAGGATGCTTTGAGAAGCAAGTTCATTGAAGTAAAATGCAAATCAAAATTATACACAACGAAAATTACATATTGGAACTAATACTTAATTTTATTTTTTCATAGCTCCCTCAGGTGAATAATAGTTTTCAGCTGCTGTCACAGGCTGAGATCTCATATAGCACCTTGAAAAATGAGCAGAAAATCTATGGCTATGTTTCAAAACAGATACATAGAAATCCCATGGAAATCAACCGAACTCGCTTCAATATAATTATGTTTAGGATTAGGATGCAATTCTAATAAATTTACCATGTTCTAGTATGCATTTTTACTAAAGTGGTGAAACCTAATTCATTTTCACCACTTAAATCTCGTCTCACACCCCTTCCTGGTACTGCAAATCTCTGCAATATCTCAATCTGTTGCCAGGGCAACTGTGTTGACAATGCGAACAGATACTAGCATCCATCTTGTTAGAAGAGTGGTGAAAATTTGGTCTTCCTTCAGAACATGTAACCTGGTAGGATAAAATAGCCAAGGACTCTCCCTTAGAAAGTTACAGTCCAATTGTATAAAGGTGAGAGGACATATTTCTATTACAGAGGTTGTTGTTTACTACTGTTGCTTTTAGAGAACCCTGGATTTAAAAAAACCCTTAAGGGGCCTTAAATTCTGCATTTTAAAAAGATCTAAAACTTTACAAACGAAAAGTTCAGACAGTTCAATTGTAACAAACTACTATGCAAATAAGTAACAACTGCATACATTTGGCAGAACGGGGATTCTGAACTGACACTTCAAGTCTCAAGTTAAATGATACAAGAATGACAAATGATATTGTAGCTGAATGCGCAGCAGCCACAGTCAAGTGTTCAAATCCATGGACACTGAAAACAAATCACTACATTTTAATATATTATGTTATTTAGCCAAGATCTTCCAAGTCACATGGTAACCAGAATATACTATACAACCCATGTTTGCACACTGAAGTCATATCTATCTATCTGTAGATATTATATATATATATATATATATATATATATATATATATATGCAGGTTTTGGTGTCCTCGGGTGTCTTCCTGCATTCCTGCAAAACCTGCATTCCTGTACCCGTGAAAATCTACGAAAGCATATATATATATATATATAGTTGTAAATGTATAGGTAACTGGCTCTATTCAAAGATCACACTAAACCCTGGTTAATGGTGCTTATGGCTATAATACTCTACACACATGGGAAAAAGTACTTACTTTTGAGTAGACATGCATAGGATTGCATTGTAATTATGTTTTAGTGTGAAGTGTGAACTAACAAACCAGAGTTTGTGATCCACTAGCAAATCAGAAAGCCTGGTTTAAAGTGAGTTTTCAAAACACTATGGCTCAGTTTGCATGTTAACACTAAAGCAAGTTGCAGCTTCAAGCAAGCACCCATGCAGAGGGGCCGTCCGAGAAGATATTGTTAGTTCTTTGCTTCTACTGTGCTGAGTTTCTGTGAGCTATGCCATGGTTTGGCTAATGGTGTCATCTGAACCAAGATTTGTCGTTTGACTTCTCCAAACAAACCATAATCTGTAAACTGAGAGCAACATAGCTGACAGCTTATGGTTTCTCTGGAGCAAGAAAAACTGTAAGGCAAGGTTCAGAAAACACACTTTGCTCACAGCAATGCAAGAACAGCAGGATAACCAGAGGAAGAACAAACGGCCCCAATCTCCTCTCTTACGCCAAGACATAATTTGACCCTATTTGCATGTGACCATAAACTGCTTTATGACAATAAACCAGATATGGCCAAGGCTCCCAGATACAAGACTGCTGAGCAGACAGAAAAGCAAAGCAAACAAGCACTTCTAAACCACGGTTTCTTGACTATCTGAAAGCCCAAGCCATTGTTTGGGTTCTAAACTACATTTAGAACATGCCACTGCCTGGTGTGATGTCTGAGAAGAGCCACTGTTTTGTGAAGTCAATGAAACACCAATCCATAATATTTAACATTGTTTGCATTTTATTTCCCCAGAGAAGAATGGTGTCTATTTGCAATGGGAAGTTGTGAATATTTAGAAGAGAAAATTTTCTACACTGAAAATTAGAGTAGATCTGGAATATATTCCCCCAAATGGGTGATGGCTGCCACCCTGGCAAGAGACAGGTAAGCGTCATTCTCACAATATTTAGTGGTGTCCTGTCCCGAAGTGGCTTCCCTTCAGTTGGTGGGATGTTTCAATCCTGTCTTTTAATAAATCTGAATGCATAGCTGTCAACTTTCCCCCTTTCTTGCGAGGAATCCTATTTAGAATAAGGAAATTTCCCTTAAGAAAAAGGGAAAAGTTGACAGCTATGCTGAATGTGTTTTTAGCTTTTACTCTGTTTAAGTTTTGAGCTGGTTTTCAATGTAGGTTTTACCACTTTGAATTACATTTTGTAAAAAAATAAAAAAGCAGCTATAATAAAAATAATACCTGAAATGAAGCTTCATCTCTAAAAGATGGGAAATTTTCTACTATGAGCTGTAGTAATGCCTGGGCACTTTTCCCACTCTTCTTAACGCACGAGAGGAAAGAGCCTCCAAATTTCTCCAGGAGAACTGTCCCGGTCTCATTCAACACCCGATGTCTCTCCTCGATTAAAGGCATGGGAACTTCTGTGTCCGAGCGAAAGACATGTTTCACTTGCTCCAGGGTCATAGTGGCATAATATGAAGCGCTGGTAATGGGTATTCCTTCAGAAAGCAAAAACAACAAGGAACAGTAACAACCATACAATAATAGATGAAGCTCTATTTATTTATATCCCGGCTACAGAATTGCAAAGTTTACCATTGCTCGTATTATTAAAGCAACTAAACTGTTCACTTCTAAATTGCCCATTATCCTGCTTCTGCCAAACAGATGCCTACAGAAAGCCTGCAAACAGAACCTGAGTTAACCTATTATATAATAATATTTCCCCCCCTTCAAATTGTGTTTATTATTGCATGTATTTCTAACTTCAGCTCCAGCTTCTCAAAGCACCTAACTTTAATCACAATAAATACATAAAAGCAATATAAAGCAGAACTTAACTCTCCTATGCACAACCGCCGAGGAGTGCGGTACACAAGTGGAAGAAGGCTCTAGCATACCCACCCCCTACCAAAGGCACCAAAATATTAATTAACCCAACACTTAGGCAGCCTATGCAGCCCCCAGTACGGGATTCGAAATGTCACCTCGTAGAAGGGAGGTGGAATCCCCACTCACAGAAAGTCCCCACGGGCTAACAATATTATTTCGTTATTTCCAAACGAATCCTCAACCCTACAAAAAGAAATATTGCTCATATTTTGTTTAGATTCGCCCTTGATTACGGGAGCAACTGGTTTTCTGGTGATCTCGTAATGATGGTGATCTAGTAACGAGGAGCTGCTTTTTCTGTGATCTAGAAAATGAGGCTGTTACCGCTCTCCCACCCGACTAAGCCACTTCCCTTGCACTCTCTGCTAAGTAGGCTTCCCAGAGGTAATCGCCTCTCTCCGATCAATACTCTGTTCATACCACAAACTATCATTTCCCTTTGGTCTCTCACCTCACTCATTTCTGTCATTCACCAGAGCTCTCCTGTGTCGGATTGTAGGATTCAGGGCAAGGAATTTAAGATAGGGAATTTAAGAATGATCGCTGCTGCCCAATCTCAGCAGCTCCCTAACATACCATCCAGTCCAGCCTGCCTCCAGGCTCATCAAGCTACCTAATGACCACACAGGTACCAGTAGTGTTCAGGTTTATCCCACAGGTGCAGAGACTGTGAGAGGCAAATCCTGTGACTTATTGTTAATTCTGGTCCTTTGGTACTGGAGTTCTGAAGCATGGCAGGTTAGGTATCAAGTGCCCTGCTTATTTAAAATAATGATGAAACTCACACCTGTGACTCTGGGATCCAAACCTAAAGTTGCAGATGAATGAGTAACACAAAGATTTCAAATGCTGACTTGAATGGAGCTTTGCATTTCCCCCCAAATCAAGGTTATTTGCCCACAAATTCTCTTCTTTAATTTTGAAAATTAAGAACTAACCCTCATCAAGTGCTCTGTTGATGGCAGCGCAAAGAGACCAGTAACCACTGTATGTTTTGCCTTTATACTTCACCAGACATTTGTGGTCTTCACGCTCAGACCAAAAGGAAAAATTGAGGGTATCAGCAAGGAACACCCAGTTCACTGCATCTTCATTTGCCGCTTGAGGGTTCAGCTCATGAGAAGACTTCCAGCCGGCCACACTGAACTCTTTCTCCAAGACCTTGTCAAATAACATCTCTGCAACTTTCCGTACACCGTCGTCTTCAATGTACACATCTTTACTGTGTTCTGCTATGAATTTGGCAGATTCTTTAGGGCTCAGGAATGGCTCCATGGTCTTCCTATGTTTCTATGTAAAGATAATATTGCCTGTTAATCTGATCTGGGTAAAATCCAATTATTGTGCAAGCAGAAACACCAATTCTGCTTTCTCTTCTCCCCAAGCACCTCCCAGTCTTTATTCTCCTCCCCCCATGCCCCCCTCAACCTTCTGTAGCAGATTTTCAGGCTCACCAAGGGCCATAGCTGTCAACGTTTCCCTTTTTTAAAGGGAAATTCCCTTATTTCAAATAGGATTTCCTGCAAGAAAAGGGGAAAGTTGACAGCTATGCCAAGGGCCGGGAGCCAGTGTGGTGTAGTGGTCAAGAGCGGTAGTCTCCTAATCTGGGGAACCGGGTTCGCGTCTCCGCTCCTCCACATGCAGCTGCTGGGTGACCTTGGGCCAGTCACACTTCTCTGAAGTCTCTCAGCCCCACTCACCTCACAGAGTGTTTGTTGTGGGGGAGGAAGGGAAAGGAGAATGTTAGGCGCTTTGAGACTCCAGAAGGGGAGTGAAAGGCGGGATATCAAATCCAAACTCTTCTTCTTAAAAAAAAAAAAGCTATGCCAAGGGCCGCTGGTGGCAAGGAGAGGAAAAGGACACTGTGCGTGGAAGTCTCTACCACCCTGCACATGGACAGCATTAGATGTCACCCATTGGTCAGTTTTCCATTCAGTAGGCTGTGCATGTGGGCGCTTTTTGCTCTGGCGTCTGTATGTTGAGTGTAATTGTTTTGGAACATCATAAGTGGAACACAGCACTCCAATCTGAGCTGATTTTGTGGCATATGGACAGTAGGTGCAGGGGAAATGAACATACTTGAAGAACAACAAGGGAATGATTTCTGATACTGCATGTAGTCAGTTAAAAAAAAGGAGCACATGCACTCGTTGTTCCATGATTAGGAATGTGTGACTAACAGAAACAAAGCTTTCCAGCACAAAGACTTTGCACCACTGAGTAGAATATGCGTGAATCAGCCCTTATTTATCTAATAAATAAGACCCAAGAGTCTCATTTATCTAATAAATAAGACCCAAGAGTCTCAAAGGTCAAGCAAATAACCAGCCAAGCCTTTCCTATTATTGCAAACTCAGCTTCCTGGACTATCTAGTTATTAGCTCAGATAACAGGAACCAAAGCAGGGCCTGTGATTTAGAAGAAGGCAGAGGAAAAAGCTCCACAAAAACAGAAAGCGGGACCCTTCAAAGAAATCCAGGGTCCCCCACAGAGATGCAGCCAGATGCCTGCAGAGGTGTTATACTTCTTCCACAATTGTTGCATTTATTGCCAATAGCCCCATCTTTCTTCTTCTGGGATCTCCCTTTTCCAGGTATAACCTGCCTCAACAAAAACTGAATGAGCATTGCCTACAACAGCTTGTTTCTCCTTGCACTTAGGGAAGCTTTGAACTTGAGGGAGCTCATTTAAGACAGCTTCTCTTGTACAATACAGGACGTACTCTTCTAGCCCATTCAATAATCTGGGAGGGGAGGAAGAGACAGCTTCCCTGGTCAACTTATCCCCATAGAGTCCAGCATTACCGACACTGGCCGGCAGGGGCTCTCCAGGGTTGCCAACAGGACTCTCTGCCACCGCCTCCTTCAGATTAATGGTTTCACTCATAACTACGCTTTCCAGGTGACTTTTCACTTCTCATTTTATCCTTTTTTAAGCGTTGATCTAAAATCCTGCCGTCTTGTGCAAAGCGGCCTCCAGATGCGGAATGCCTGCGGATCTGCCGATTTCCGGGGATTCTTACAAAGCCAGGCATTTCAGACCATACCAAAAAAGGCGCCGTTCCCCGCCAGCCCGCTCCTCCCTCCCTCCCGCTCCCATCCCCAATCGGATCCCAGTGGAGGGTCTCCGCGCGAGTCGGGGGGGGGCAGAAGAGAATCGGGTCGCCTTCTCCCACGCACGTGGCCGCGCCAGACCCGCTGCTCTCCCGCAGGCCTGCGGAAAATAGGTGCAGGCGCGCAGTCTGTGACTTTTTGCAGAGTTACAGCGCCGCTTTTCTTTCCTGAGCCAAAGATCGCGACGCTTCCGAGCGCTCAAAGCCCTCTTACCTCCGCTTGCGAGCAGGTATTACCACGTTCAGACGAGACCTGGACTCTGGTTGCAGGAAAGGCGACAAGATTCCTCCCCCGCACTCCGCTTCCGCGCGCGCAAATGCCTTCCTTTCCCACCTTCGTACCAGTCCTCCCACTTTCACGCTCCAATCAGAATTAGCCGTATTTACAAGCAGGCGGGCCGGACTCGGAAAGCGAAAGTAGCTGCGTGCAGCCTGGCAGGCCTCGTGGTCATCCGGGGCCGGATATAAGCTAAACAAGCTATAGCTTAGGACCCCACTCTCTTGGGGGCACCCAAAAAAAATTAAAGGGAAAAAAAACCCCTGTATGTACATTTAGATATATAAGATAAAAAACGAATAAAATAAAACCTACATACAGCAACAGTGCTTTGTTTGTGTAGGCTCCTATGATGTAATGGGCCTTGCCTGCTAGCCTGCTCCCTAAAATATCACTGGTTTTAGATACCTATTATGTCCATAAATTACCATATAGCACATAAAAAACCCCAATCTTCCAGTAGCACCTTAGAGACCAACTAATAATAATAATAATAATAATAATAATTTATTATTTGTACCCCGCCCATCTGGCTGGGTTTCCCCAGCCACTCTGAAAATACACTAAACCAGATACTTCTGAATAGATTGTAGATAGATTGTATCTGAAGAAGTGCATAGACACGAAAGCTCATACCAATAACAAACTTAGTTGGTCTCTAAGGTGCTACAGGAAGGATTTTTTTTGTTTGTTTGTTTCGACTATGGCAGACCAACACGGCTACCTACCTGTAACTAGACATATAGCATATATGCAACACAAAAAAACGGCAACTTATTGTTGACAAAGGACAGCTGGACATTTAAAGGGCCCTTTGACCTTCAGTGGGACGCGGGTGGCGCTGTGGTCTAGACGTCAGAGCTTAGGGCTTGCTGATCAGGTCAGTGATTTGAATCCCCACTACGGGGTGAGCTCCTGTTGTTTGGTCCCAGCTCCTGCCAACCTAGCAGTTCGAAAGCACACCAAAAGACTGCAAGTAGATAAACAGGTACCGCTCCAGCGGGAAGGTAAACAGCGTTTCCGTGCGCTGCTCTGGTTTGCCAAAAGCGGCTTATTCATGCTGGCCACATGACCCGGAAGCTGTATGCTGGCTCCCTCGGCCAGTAAAGCAAGATGAACGCCTCAACCCCAGTCTGCGACTGGAGCTAATGGTCAGGGGTCCCTTTACCTTTTTATTACCTTCAGTAGCTTAGGCCCTCATCAAACCTAAATCTGGCCCTGTGCCCATCAAAGGGGTTTGGGGCTTCCAGTCCCTGCAAATCACTCGCTCAGCTTGACTTTGTTGAATGTTGCCTGAATTGCATTTAAAAATCAGCTTAAATAACCCACGCCCAACCTATGCACATTATTTGGTAGCACTGTTAAGAACCCAACCCCGACCCCTTGCACTGCCAAATGCAGTGGGCTGTATTCCTCGACCTGCTAATTCCTAGGCCGACACCCCCAGTCCTTCCTGCAATAGGAAAAGGGCTTTGGAAGGGATGATGCATTACTGTTCCCAAGGGGAATTTGCTGCATTCGAGCAAAAGCTGAAGCACGTCTGTTCTTAGCATGGGGAAAGCCCTATTGGAAGTGGACACGATCAAACAAGTACGGACTTATGACTACGGGATAGTGGTGGGATGTCAAATTTAATCAATAATATACGCATTTAATAAATGAAAAATGACGATGTCTAAACAGCCTGCAAGAAAACAGGCTCTAGTTTATTCAGTACAGTGACTTTGCGAGTCTGTTTCACACTATAGGCTTCACTTGTAAACTCAAGATTCTTGCCTCCTTTCATGAGAAAACTATCACTCCTCTGCAAACCTTTCAAAAGCCTGGTTGTAGGGGCAAGAACTCAATTCTTAGTAGAAAGTAGTCCTAACCTGACAAATGATCGAATGACTATATTTTTATAAGTACTGTAGTTGCATTTAATGAAATGTTAACCTTGCCATCAAACCGAGTCCTTTATTATAATGGTTGCAAAATTCCTATATTTTCATTTCCTTTACAATGCATTTCCTTAGAGCAAGAGTCAGCAGACTTCAGTCTCATAGGATCTAGCGTGGTTTTCACTAGAACCCAGGTCACCAGCTGAAACTCAGGAAGAGGAACATAGGAGAGTGGGGAGGTACTGTTTTCAACAGGTTTCAGTAGTTGAATTAGATCTCGCATTTACATGTTTTTCTCCCTTTCACAATTTAGGAGGGGAAAAGGCTACCAACCCATTCCAGTACTGCAAAAATACCCCATCTGCCTTCTGCCCACCCTTCCCCTAAAGGAAGTTTAGAAGAGGCAAAATATTTGCTTGCAGCATCCCTTCCATACCTGTTGGGACATAACTCTGTTATCAAGAAAACATCCTAGGACAAAATAAGCATCTTGACAAAAAGTACCACCCCTGGTTAAAAATCATCTTTCTCTTAATCACACTTAAAAGGCAACATAGCCAAAGGCTACAGCAAATACAGTGGTATCTTGGTTTAAGAACAGTCCTGTTTACGAACGATTCGGTTAACGAACTCTGCAAAACCAGTAGTGTCCCGGTTTGCGAACTTTCTCTCTGTCCAAGAGCAGAATCCAAACAGTGGAAGGGCACCAGTGGTGGTAGGCCTCATTACGGAAAGCACACCTCGGTTTAAGAACGGTTTCGGTTTAAGAATGGACTTCCAGAACAGATTAAGTTCATGAACCGAGGTACCACTGTACACTGGGGCCTAAATCTTCTGATTAAAGACCCATTTACTCAATGTTCAGAAATAGGACACAACAGCCTCAAATCCCGATGCATAATGCAGGATGTGACCCACCTCCCCCCTCCATGAAATGCAAACACCCAGCGCTAAAGGCAGTCTTTTGTTTTAGGTGAATTTCACCAGAGGTATTAAAAATACACTCTAATGCAAGGATGTTTCATTTTCTGTGAAAACCTAAAGTTCCATTAATCAGAGCTTAGTGCAAATGGCATAAAACGTAATAGTCCAAAAATATCCGTTTGAGTACCAAAACTGAATGGAGCTCTTCTGTACTCCTGGAAAATCCACTTTCGATTAATCCAAGTCTTCATTTCACCAATGGGGTATCAAGTATCACTGCCAATCCACTTCATATTCAGAGATCTGCCAGACAATCCAGATCTACATCGTTCTTTTTGCTCTAAAGCACTCCACTGCAGCATAGCTTCCTCTCCATTTGCAACGTCATATGCCATTTTTTAACTTTGACATAAGTAGCACTTACATGACCAGGTTTTGCAAAAAGCCCTCATGAAGATGTTCTTCCTTAAATACTAAAGGTATCTCAAATGAAAGGAATCTTTGGCAAATGTTCTTTTATAGCTTCTCAGTGTAGCATTCAGAGCTAAGAAAGAAGGGCATGGTAGATTTCAATTTATCTTTTAATTTATTGTGAAACACAAAGAGGAAAATATTTTAAGTCTGTAGAGAATTAGACCTAGAGTAAATATTGAAACCTCGAAGTTACATGCAGCTGGATGTTATTACAATGTTTATTCGAGACAAATAAACTTGTAAACTATTAATACAAATGCTGAGATTTTTACATGAAAATATCCAGGTTCTTTTGATTCCACACACATTTTCTATGCAACTCAAACAGTGAGATACAATTGTTTTGTCATTCAGTTTTTATACAATAGAAACATTTTAAACAAGTTACAGTTGGATATGGGCAAGATTGCCAATGCTAGAAATGACTAAAATTCCAACAGCCTCTACAGTTAATTGCTATTCCATGACAAACCAAGTTTTGTGAAATTTTATTCAAACCAACAAGTTGCAGTACAATAATTAGGGGCATACATTTGGAGTAACAAGAACGTAAAACTGTTTCAATATTTTTCAGTTTCTTCACACATCAAACTTTGGAGTCAGTGCATTATCAATACTCCCAATTTGCCAAAACAATGAAATTGGGTGTTCTGCTTCTCTGGTATAGGGAAAAAGCCAAGCTCAATTAATGGTGTGGAAAGTGTATTTTAGCTACAGAAGTATGCATTAAAAAAATGACTGCAAGAATTGGTTCACTAAATTTATTTTTAAAATCATAAAACATCTTACAAAAGAGCATTACATTCTGCACACTGCTTTGAATGGATGCCAGGGATAGGTAAGTGAACTACCAGTATACTCTTCTCCCTCTTCAAAACAAAAAAAGGTATAAAGCAGATGGTTCACAAGTGACAGAAAAAACATTACAGTTTACAACCAACATAGAACAAAAATAAAATCCACCTTCTCTGCTGCTGTTTCAAAATACCAATGTTAGTTTTGCAAGCCACCCCACTCCCACCCACCTATATGTAGAGAACTAAAAACATTACATCTGGTGACAGCAAAAAAAATTCACTACACCTCAAATGCAGAACACCTATGAAGCAGAGGAATGTTGGCTTTTTAAACAGAAGCAGATTTAAGAAAAAAAAAAGATGCAGGACTCCTTCAGTTCTTCACTAGTCTTAGAAAAACTTTCCAGAATACTGCTTCACACTATAAAAAAGAAAAAATATCTTGCATTAGAATCCTTCAACATCTGCATACTGCTTCACACTATAAGGAAAAAGAAAAAAAAAGGCATGTATTAGAATGGTTGAACAAACAATTTGAATCAATATTTGCAAATACATTTTACACAATTATAAATATTAGACAATACATACTGGTTAAAATTTTACAGTTTGTAATTAGTAGCTATCTACTTTCAAAAAGACAAGTTACACATTGCAAAATGCTCGCTAGACAGCTGATGTTAGAGGAAATAAAGCAAGTACAACCTAGAGCTGTTATACATGGCAGAAAAGGAAGCAATGCCAGTGAGGTGTGAAATGCTGCATTAACAGCACCAATAGTTTTCAACTTGTCCTGTAGAGGCATGGTCTGTGCCATATGGCAGACTGCGATTTGTTGTCGATTTGGTTATCTAAAAACAACAAAATCACTAGTCTTCCACACAGAACTAGACCAACATCCACTGAAATCTTCTATATTTTCTACAGGCTCTATGTAATAGATTACAAGTAGGTTTTTTGCAGCAGTTTTCACCAGAGAAATGAGGACTGCTTGGTTAAGGTCACTTCCAGCAAGATTAGTTTTGAGGGTGTCTTCATAGAGTAAGAATGGAAAACAGAAGAGAAAGGCATACTACGAAGTGCAGAAGTTAGTATACACTACCAGCATAAAGGTGTTTTGTTTTAAAAATAGCTTTCTTTAAAAAGGCATACCATACAAGAGACAAAGTTCAGTAATGATTTACACATTTAGTTTACAGCTGCAGTTCTATGCAACTTGCCTGTTTTGCAGTAAATACTGTGCATTTTGAATCTGGTCCTGTGTGCCTGTGATAGTTATTATCCGATCTTCTGAGCCCTCTAAGGGTTCATCAATTTTGATTGAAGCTCCTGATTCATGGCGTATCTGTTTGATCCTCTGGCCTCCTTTTCCAATAATGGAACCAGCCAGCTAGAAAAAAAGTGAGGGGTTTTTTTACCAACAGCTAGTAATTGCAATATTACAACATACAAAGCTATTACCAGAGTACAAAAATATACCATTACACAATACGACAATTTATTAGGCAGCACTCCTGGATAGTATGTTCAATAACAAGTTGAGGAGGAAATTTTTAACCCATTTCCTTCAAAGCAGAACACAAGCTTAACATATAACACTGAAGATAACAGTAAGTCTAACATACTAAATCTAACAAAGATTTAAAAACCGTATGTCGCAAGGTTTATTTGAAAATATTTTAACTACAGGAAATATACTTACATCTTTGGGTATTGTTACTTGTGTTGTAATTATGGGTCCACCAAGATCACCGTAAGAGCCACGACCCCCTGCATAAGAATAGTCTGATTTAAAACGTATGCATCTTGCTCTTTTAATGACTGAACAGTAAATTGTATATAGTACACATGCATTAAAGCTTACCATATCCTGATCCACCCTCGAACTAGCAAAAAGGAAACAAAAAGAAAAAGTCTTAGCAGCTTTTGTTTCATGTAACATGGAAGCTAACAAAAGTATTCTACACAGCTGATATCTTTATCTGTATCTATATCTATCTATCTCCTGCCAACCTAGCAGTTCGAAAGCACGCAAAAGTGCAAGTAGATAAATGGGTACCACTCTGGCGGGAAGGTAAAAGGCGTTTCCGTGTGCTGCTCTGGTTCACCAGAAGTGGCTTAGTCATGATGGCCACATGACCCGGAAGCTGTACGCCGGCTCCTTCGGCCAATAAAGCAAGATGAGTGCCGCAACCCCAGAGTCGGTCACGACTGGACCAAATGGTCAGGGGTCCCTTTACCTTTATATATATATCTATATAGCTCCACCTATATATAACGGGACCTCTGCCATAAAACCATAGGTAAAATCTGTGCATTTCTGGATTTCAAAAGAGAACAAGGGCCTTTCACCACCAAAGCACCAGCATTGTGGAACTCCTTCCCCAATGATTCTAGGTATCTCAACAATCTCAAAATACAGTGGTACCTTTGGTTACGAACTTAATTTGTTCCAGAGGTCTGTTCTTAACCTGAAACGGTTCTTAACCTGAGGTACCACTTTAGCTCATGAGGCCTCCCGCTGCTGCGTGATTTCTGTTCTCATCCTGAGTTTAAGTTCTTAACCTGAGGTTAGCGGAGTCTGCAACTGGAAGTGTTTGTAACCCGAGGTACCACTGTACTTTCCAATGCAGAACACCAAATCAGTAACTGACCAGGCGTATTTTATGCAGCATGATTCATGCAAAGTCAGCGATAACAATTCTAGTGGAAATGTTTATGTTCCAATACCAGATAATGACTAAACTATATAGCCCTCAATAATAGTCTATTACCCCTGAACCCTATTTAACATTCTGACAACCTTGTACAAAAAAGGCAGGCAGTAATGTTAATTACATTCCCATCAACACTCAAAACATTCTCAGTTCTAGTCATAGGTACCATATTTTTTTGCTCCATAAAATGCACACACATTTCCCCTTACTTTTTAGGAGGAAAAAAGTGAGTCTTATAGAGCAAAAAATACGGTATGTTACAAATTCAGCTCCTCTAATTTAACATGTGATGTAATGCCTTCCTGGTGCACTGGCAAGCTCTCCCTCTGTCCCCACTCAGCTTAAGCATACACATGGGTATGCATACATTCTTCATGTTGGTGTGCGCACACAGGTTTATAAAAGTTTTTGAACATTTTCAGTTAAGGCCTATCAAACACACAACATATTAAGAGAAAAACATTTTTGAATCTTTCAGGTCTTCAGTTGCCAACTTAGAGGCACACACATTTCAGGAGACATTAAGATAAGGAACTCAAATCACTGCTTCAGGTATTTTAATGTTTCATTCATCCCATATTACTTAACTATACATTTCTGGGATTGAAAGAGTATATGAGAAGGAATTCCACAGTACAAATTAAGCAGTAGGTGGGAAATTTTGCATCATCCATACTTAAGGCAACTGTTTCCTTTGCCTCTACAAGTATTTGAGTTTAATCTAAACATATCCATTTCAACTACAGGCTTCTAGGAGAAGATGTAGGAGAAAGTTGTTGCTAAAAGTATTACTTGCTTAAAATCCAGGAAACCACCAAATGGAAGCTTTTAGCAATGGCAGTTTATGCGCAAAACCAGTTCCTTATTGCCTCTCTCCTACCATCAAGAACACCAATCAAAGCAGGCTTTTTAATTAGTGTACTCACCATTTCTGGCGTTTCTATGTCATCGCAAGCATTGACGTGACATTGCATCATCTTGCCAAAGAGAAGAAAGAAAAAATAGATTTGAAACAAGTTATTTGGGACTTTATAGACTCATAAATCATAAAGCTTATGTGCCTGTAAGTTTATGTGATACAGACTGCATAAACTAGTTTGCATGTTAGAATATATGCAAAACAAGCTGGATAGGTGACAATTTAAGGCAATTTCCATATGCACTACTTATATTATTCTGCAGCCAAGTGCAGCTCTTAAGCAACGTGAGTGAAGTCCATATGCAAGCAGAACTGACTTCAATCAGATGCAGAGAATGCTCCTTTTTCCATACCTTCCCCATGCAGACCACCCCATTCTGTTACAAAGGTTGAGAATCCCTAGAGATTTGGTGGGGGGTGCAGGGAAAATCCCACTGTGTGAGAAGTGTGCAGTGGCCACTACTTATGCATAATTTACTTACACAATTGTGACCTTGGGCAGACAGTCAAAAAAGAAATCAAAGAAGGGCAGGGAAAACTCACTGCTTACCAGCCTCTGGGAAGGATGTTCAAGGGTTATGGGATGCCGCCAGGGCCTTGCACAGCCTTCCCAGAGCTCAGTAAGCAAGGCAGAGGCCAGGGCTGCTCTGTACAAGTTTGGATGATTGTGCAGGGTGGGTGAGGGAGTAGTTCTGGGGGTTTCCTGGGTTTACGTGATTTTGCCTTTGCATATGGACACCAGGAGCTGAACCCTCATGTATTTTTTCAATTACCTACATAAATTCTCTCACAATGCCCCAAATAAAGTAGCATAAAATAAATAAGCCTGACTTGGTTCAATGTATCAAACAGTTATTACATGTTTTAAGTTAAAATACAGTTTGGGTTTTGATTTAATTTGTACTATATTACTACATATATTAAAATTTATACTGTAATACATTTGCTTCTGAGTCACTCAATGAACTTGTGTTATGGGCAGTTACTGAGTTCATTTCCCCTCTGGTAATTCCTAAGGAAGTGTAAATTCTGATTTAGGCATGCAGGAAAGCAAGCATTCTGTACACAGTAAATTAGGCTGAAATCTTGTATACGCTAAGAGCCTTGCAGTGCAATTCTACACCTGCCCACCTAGATATAGTCCTACTGAAGTCAATGGGTCTTTTCCCCAGGTAACTGGTAGCAGTAAAATATAACTTTATATTCCTTTCATACTGCAAAAATAAAATACTATGGAACTACAGCCCTACATGAATCTGACCTAAATAACTTGGTCAAAGTACATTTCTTCCTCATCAGAATCGTTACTCATTTTGAAAAAATGACCCACAATTAGAATCATGTTCCTAACCCTGAAGATTAAGATCCTGTAAGTCAGAGCTTTCCAAACTTCTCATGCTGGCCACACACTTTTTAGACATGCATCATTTTGTAACACAGTAATTCAGTTTTATTAGCAAACTGGAGGTTAAACTAACCCCTTTCCAGCCCCAGGAAAGCCTACAGACTGCAGCCAACACATTAACCTGTCGTGACACAGTTTCAAAAGCTCTGTTCTAAGTACACAAGTGCCAGTGAAGAGAAAAACTTGGACTACAATACTATTAAAGTCTCCAAATACTCATGATTCATGAACACTTTCTTAAAGAAAACTGAAAGTTAATTGTGAAAGGTAAAATTGTAAAAGGTCATTGATATCCTAAGTCATACATAAAACAATGCTTTCAAGATACCCAATTACCGAAAAACTGTATTTGGAGTTTTCCTATTGAACATAACTTACCATTCCATCGTAGCGATCACCAGGTCTGCCCCTTCGGTCGTAAGACATAAGATCCCTTAAGAAAGCAAATGATATAATTTAGAGTGTTTACAAGTTAAAGTCTCACATAAAGACATTGTCAAATACATAAATAAGCAAATTGATTTGGTGAAGATAAAGCAATCCGGGTTTTTTTACTTTTAGACTAATATGTCACAAATTCATGTTTTATAAATCTATCCATCCCACTTAAAACAAACATAAAATCCAGTTCCATTTATTAACTACTATGTTCTCCCCCAAGCACAAACCTTACTCTAAGCAGCTGTTAGCTCAATACTGCTCTATAAAAGCACTCGGAATCATTACAATGTTGACGTACCCGCCTCTGGGAGGAGGAGGGGGAGGAAGAGGAAGATTGCGAGCTCTGCTGCCACCTCTACCACCACGGCCTGGAGGAGGGGGAGGAGGTCCTCTGCGAGGGCTCATGTCATCATAATCTCTTCGTGGAGGCATTGGACGACCACGACCTGGAGGCATTCGATCAAAGCCTCCTCTGCCACGCATTGGAAATCCAACAGGACGCCCCCTTCTGTCATCAAACATCATTGTAAATCCACCATAGTCGTACGTTTCATCATAAAAGTTTGGATCATAAGGCTGTGCACGTCCTTTGATTGGTGACTAATAAAAAACGGAAAACAACTTTAGTCTTCTGAACATTTCCCACAATTATAATTTAACACATATATTAAAAGACTACCAATTATTGAAGTTAAATGTATAACTTATTTCAAGCAAAAAATGCAACTATCTTTGCACAAAAAAGGCGTGGGGGGTATGAAAACAAATTATTGTAAAGATTAAATTACCTCTGATATAAGATCCAGTATTATTTTGATGCATTCCACAACTCTATCAGGCTTTCCACCAATTAGCACCACTCTGTCAGAAGAATGAGGACAGCATTCTTGGAAAAGCTTAATGGTGGTCTGAGTGTTCTGCCAAGAAAATTGTAAGTAAAAAATTATTTGGAATCCAGTCTAACCAATAAGAAAGCTGGAAACTATTTAACATAGCTTGTTTTTGAGATTTGTATGCTGAACAAGTAGCGGCACAAACAAAACAAACTGGAAGCTAAGACAACTCCATTCTCAAAATGCACTCTCATGGCTTGTACATACAAATCATATAATTACACTAGTTATGGTTCACCTCCTTTTCACTGTTTGATATCTTTAAAATTCAACAATACAGGACTGATTTATGGTCCCACCCCTATTGAGTTTCCTTCCTTCCTCCGTAATTCAAAATAGAAATTTGTAAAATGCATTTAAAAGCAGAACTGATGCTTTTTCACATCTTACACCTTCCACAACTTACATTTCACAGCTTACATCTTCCACAACTTACATCAAACCCAAATGAGGGGCTACACATGTCACATACTCCCTCCAAAGGTTATTCCTTAAATTTAACCATTTATGATATATTAACTGCATTACAGCTTGATATCTGGGCTTAAATTTGGTCTGGGGAAAAAAATATTGCCAAAAGATCGCCAGCAAATTATTATAAGCTTCGGTCAGCTGACATATCTAACCAACCAAGTCAAGTTTCCAAGCTGTCAAGTTGCTGCAGCTCCAAAGCCCGCACATTACTGTGGTCCAGTCAAGAAGGTATTAGGGCCTGCACAATCCTTCTTTAGCAGGCATTTAAACCATTGGTACATTAGCCAAAGTCAGTAGACAAACACTCCTGGCTACCAACTCCACCTGATATAGGAGGTCTGGACATAGGAACACTCCGTATCTGCTCTTTTAAGTGTAACATGACCACATCACAAAGCAGTTTTCCTGAACTACTTCTGCGGCTACCAACAAATCCTGTTCTTCTAAATTGGACTTTTTACTGACATCATGTTAAGTATAGTCGTGCCTTGGTTCTTGAATGGAATCTGTTCAGGAAGTCCTTTCAACTTCCGAAAATGTTCAAAAACCAAGGTGCAGCTTCCAATCGGCTGTAGGCGCTTCCTGCGCTCAATTGAGAAGCTATGTCGGACGTTTGGCTTCCAAAAAAGGTTTGCAAACTGGAACACTCACTTCCAGGTTTGCAGTGTTTGGGAACCAAAATGTTCAAGCAACAAGGCATTCATGAACCAAGGTATGACTGTATTACTATTTACTAAGTAATGCTACATGATGCTAAGTGATTCATGGAATATTGCCACAGAATAAATTGAGCTGGACCATCATGAATCCGCTCCAAAATCCAAGATGAACTTTTCCAGCAGTTTTAGTTAGAACAAACCCCGGCAGAAGTCCACAAGAGCCAACGACGAGAAGTACATTAATGTCCCAACAAAATAGAAGGAACCATTGAAAACAAAACCTCTAACTCAGGGTTGCAATAAAGTGTGGTGCTATTCTTAATATTCTCAATAACCTCAAAGCGTGCAAGACACTCAACAGGGCCACATTCAATTTCTCCCCTACAAAGATGCAGAAAGAAGATGAAGCCAAAGAAGTCCCAGCACCAAACCCTGGTCTTTAAATGTCTAAATAACTGAGTGCTCAGCTACCACAGCTAGCAAATGGTTTGACTTTAAGTATTTAAATAATTGGGGATCAAGCGAGCTTCTGCAACACTGGTCTTACTATTGCCTCTAAGAGTAGATGAAACAATGTCCTTTCTTAATAAAATGAATAAAAGAAAGTCTTCACAATGAGTCTAAAGGTTCAAAATTTTCCAGTGAAAGATCACCAGGCTGCAAAAGCACTTCAACAGTCATAAAAAGGTCTGCTAAGCAAAACTGTGCAGACACACTTGTGGCAGTTCTACTTGCTTTTATCATCAACTTTAAACACATTCGCAAGTTGTATACAAGTCATGTTTACGGTGGTAGCTTGAGTTAAGAACTTAATTCGTTCTGGAGGTCCGTTCTTAACCTGAAACTGTTCTTAACCTGAGGGGCCACTTTAGCTAATGGGGCCTCCCGCCGCCACATGATTTCTGTTCTCATCCTGAAGCAAAATTCTTAACCCGGGGCACTATTTCTGGGTTAGCAGAGTCTGTAGCCAGAAGCATCTGTAACCTGAAGCCTAGGTACCACTGTAGTTGGATTTGTCCCAGTATTCCCCCATGAGTGCTCAAATCAAAGACAGACTTTTTAGCCTCGGAACCCTAATTTATAGTGAGGCCTGCACTCCAGAAACTGAGTGAATCTCTAAGGAGCTATTTTGTCAGCAGCCCAAGTTGGTTCTTTATACCAGGAGTGAAATGTGTTTAACAAAGACCACTGTGAAGTGCTTGACAATTATTAGAAGAGAAGAAGAAGAGTTTGGATTTGATATCCCGCCTTTCACTCCCTTTAAGGAGTCTCAAAGCGGCTAACATTCTCCTTTCCCTTCCTTCCCCACAACAAACACTCTATGGGGGTGAGTGGGGCTGAGAGACTTCAAAGAAGTGTGACTGGCCCAAGGTCACCCAGCAGCTGCATGTGGAGGAGCGGAGACGCGAACCCGGTTCCCCAGATTAGGAGTCTACCGCTCTTAACCACTACACCACACTGGCTATGTTTTCACTCTATAGATTTCGTATTCCATTTTTACACTTAGTGACGCTACTACACAGGCTCAGATTTTGGTGAACCTCCAACTACGGTGTACAAATTATGTGGAAACCACCACCTTTGCACTAACTGCTAAGAAACTGTTTCTCTAGAATCTCTGGAGTACAAGTTCCATCAGGGGATCAGGCACCCACAAACCTTTTGCGCTAGCCATTTCAGCTGTACCATGAGAAACAGCTTCAGATACTACAGAAGTATTAGAAACTGTCACCAATTTTAGTAACCAAAGTTAAAACCAGAATAAAATTGATCTCTTTCTCTACACTTTCTTTTACAGAAAGGAAACTCTGTTTGTAAATTAATCACATTATTTGGGTTTCTAATTCTTTAGCAGCACAAGATGAATAAATTCTAGTAAGGTTGAGGCATTCTTGCCACCCAATGACTAGTAACAACTATGAACTGAACATCATCTTCAAGAATGTGATTATTTTTAAGGTAACTATGCTTATATCAAAAGACAAAAATTATGTTACCTCTCTGAGTTCTTTGATTTTAGCACCCTTGACACCAATAATTCCTCCAGCCAAACTCTGGTGAATCAACAGCCTTAACTCACAGTCGAAGTCACTTCCCTTGTAATGTTGATACTATAGACATATTCGGGGTGAAGAATAAGAAAAACAGTCAGTAAGATGTTTGCTTGAATAAGTACCCATTTACAACCCAGTACAGTACCATACTGTTACTTTTTCTGATTTCCAACTTCCAGTACCTATCACCCACTAAATCCAGACATCATTCTCCAAACAGTTTATATATTACGATTTAAATGTTAAAGTAGTACCATTATCTGGGGCCTGATTTTACACAAGTTTATGCAATCCAGGCAGCTGCTTTTAAAAATCTAAAAGGTGTTTCAAACACAGCTGTGATATTGTAGTTGGGGGGGGGGGGGTTCCTAATGTTCCAAGTAGAAAATCTCACTGGAAGGAGTGCTTATGTAAGTAAAGGTAAAAAAAGGTACCCCTGCCCGTACGGGCCAGTCTTGACAGACTCTAGGGTTGTGCGCCCATCTCACTCAAGAGGCCGAGGGCCAGCGCTGTCCGGAGACACTTCCGGGTCACGTGGCCAGCGTGACAAAGCTGCATCTGGCGAGCCAGCACAGCACACGGAAACGCCGTTTACCTTCCCGCCAGTAAGCGGTCCCTATTTATCCACTTGCACCCGGGGGTGCTTTCGAACTGCTAGGTTGGCAGGCGCTGGGACCGAGCAACGGGAGCACACCCCGCCGCGGGGATTCAAACCACCGACCTTTCGATCGGCAAGCCCTAGGCACTGAGGCTTTTTCCCACAGCGCCACCCGCGTCCCTTCTTATGTAAGTAGACCAGCCTAAAATACTTTCCCAGCCAGAGATTACCATTCTTAGTGGGTTTTATTTAAGTCAAGGAATATTCAGCATATAGGAAAAATAAAATCACCCCCTACTATCAAGGTCTATGACCACACACAGTGACCTTGCTATTGATAATGCACCCCAAGAAAATAAGGGGCCACAGCTCAGTGATAGAATTTGTATATAAAAAGCTCCCAGGTTCAAGCCTTGGCATCTTCAGACAGGGCTGACAAAGTCCTCTCTTAAACTTTGGAGAGCTGCTATCAGTGTAGACAAGGTGATGATGATGATTTATTATTATTAACTGAATATATATACTACCCTATACCCAGAGATGACAAGGCGGTTCACACAATAAAATCAAAATACAAAACAATACTGAGTTACATGGACCTATGGCCTGTCTCAGTACATTAAAATTTCAAACTTAATTTTATTTGGTGTGCTATACACAAACAACTCTTGCTGACACTCCAATTAGGACATATACCTGTATTTTAAATAGAGGGCAAGTTAGCAACAGAAAGCAAGAGCATTTGAAGCTCGCCATTCAGATGTATACACCCAAATACACTTACCTCTTCCAAAGTAGGGATAATTTTCTTCAAGATTTCTCCAATTGTTTCGATATCTGCACTTATACTCAGTATGCTGTCAAATAGCATTAAGCATCAGGTGTCACAAATAAGATAGGGGGAAAGGTAAAATAAGTTGTGTATTCATAATTTTATGTGTTATAAGTCAACTTTACAGAGCTGAACTTACGAGTTAATATTCCCCACTTAAGTAAACCTTTTACTGAAGATACAGCACATGCACCTTTGTTTATGCCCAATAATATAAATGATACAAGTTTAAAATAAGGTTTTGGAGATAAGAGAATGAGTTTCTTGGAAGGAGTCAGATTAAGTGGACAAGAAATTAACGAAGAACTGAAAGCAGGAGTGAATACTCATGTTCCCCGCCACCACTAATTTAGGATACTCTCACTATTACATTGTTAAACTGGCACACCTTCTCATAGGAAACATGGGAATATGCAAGTGGTGAACATTATATTTGGAATAGGGTTATGAGACCAGTTAGAAATTAGGTTACTAATGGGCTCTGCAAGAAAACGAATACAAATGCAAGACAAAAAAGACAACACAAATGAGAAGTGAAGGAGAGTGAACCAGGAGTTAGCATTTCATCAGAAAAAATTATGAACAGGCAATGCTGGGGGAGCAAGGTGGACCACAAAGACAGAGCAGAGCGAGAGACTATTTTGAAACAATCTGATTTACAATGCAGCAAATATACAACAATTGAAGCTGTGCTCCTTCCATTGAAATAAAATTAGTGGATTGTTGGGTGGGCAACTCACGTAAAAGTTCAGTGACAAAAAAGACTTAATGGGGAAAATAAGACAGAAAACTTAAAAAAAACAATACACCGTCTACGGGGATACTATTTAATTATATAAAAGGCAGGTAATAATATACATTTCTCTCTTTCTAATCAGGCAGTGAGGCATAAACTGTTGGGACATACCGCTCGGGGCCACTGCTGTCTGGGACTGAAACACTGGCATTGTACTGCATTGGTCATTGGCGTTCGTGGATGTTGGCATTGGGCATGGGCATTCAATCAGAAGTTGTCAAGTAAGGCACCCGTTTGGCAACGAGCACATTTTTGGGCATAGCCAACCGGGGTTTTCACATGGGCGTTCAGGGGCGGATGGGCCAACGTCATGGTGGGCAACGCAGGGGCATGTCGATCCAGTACATGGGCAACGGAGAGATATATGGCCAAAAAAACAAGGAGAGGGAAGAGGGGGAAAAGCAATAAATTTAAATTTAATACAAACTATACTCATTACTCTCAATGAAACAAGCTTAAGTTGTTCTGAAGACTAACACAATAACGGATAGCTACATTGACTGTGGCTTAACAGTTATGGACCGTAAAAATGAGTTACTTGGCCTAAACTACTTTTAACATTAGAAGTTGCAGTAGCAGGCTGGCTCGTGAGGGTAGACACAAAATCTGTAGAGATTCAGATTACTGAAATCCTGGGAAAATTGGGAAAACCACTAATCCATGAATTATATGTATGGAATCTAGATTTAGGCAGGTGAATTTTTAAGTACACTAGCTTCAGAAAGGTCAGTTAATGCACATGTGATTACTACCCAAGTTCATTCTTATACCTCAGATCTAGTAACCAAAGTTGACAGTTATAACATTCTGCAGGCGTTTTACAATATAATGAAAATATCAAACACAATGTGAAATGATATCGTGCCAAATATTTCATTAAATACCAATATCATACTTTCAAAAACTGAAGACTATGCACAATATAAAAAATTGCTTTTTACAAAGCATAGTGTTTAACTATTGAGACTTAATACTGAAAGTGTCTATTCACAGGAGTCAACCCACTATAAAAAGGTAGGTATATTTACTGTGATGTTCATGAAAAATTCATTCCAGATTAAATGCAGCTAAACGGTTCTGTACATAGTATCATGCCAGTCTGAACACTTCTCTCTTGAAGAGATAGACTGTTTAAGCAAAGTTAATTCTATAGCTGGATAAAGAATGGCCATCCAGGTTTGAATTATTTTAATTGGAAGCTTAAGCTCTCTGGTACGGCAAGCCAAAGCAATGAAATACAGTTTAGTTTAATGCTTTGTAAAATAAGGGACAGGAATTTTTCCATATGAATTATTCTGTGTTTTAATTATATGAATGGAATATCCTGACACTTAAGATTTTTTTAAAAATCAATACAAGTGGCTTGTACTAGACGCCTATATAAAATTTTCACAATAGCTATGCAAAATTATTAGTGTTTAACTTGTAAATACTCACGTCTGTACGAAGTGCCTTAATGTTTTTGCCACCTTTGCCAATCACTGCTCCAGCATTCTATAAAAAAAAAGTCAAAATTGAAATTGATTTTCACAAATACAATTATGATAATAAGGCTGTGATTGGACATGGAAGCTGACACTAACACTCCTTTTAGTAAACCTCTCAGATAGATTTTTAAAAGTGGGTAAGGCAAATAAATCCAACCTAAACACAGAGCTTTAAGTTATTATAGCAAACATAAGAGACTTGCCTTTGGTTTCCTGATAAAAAATAAATTCAAACAATTAATGCAGATTTGCTCAAATTTAAATACTAATGATATGTTTTAATACGGTACAAGTTATGACAGAATATTGTAATGCTTAACTAGGAACCAGCTTTCAACCCTACAAATGAGCTGCCGTTTCCCAAAATTCAGAAAAGCAGGTATATCAGTATGTCATACAGCTTAATCTTTTCTTTAAAAAATGTCAGGTCCTTCTTAAAATCAGGTTTATTGTCTCACATGGCAGAAACATTTTGCTGTTTCTCCAAACAGAAATCTGTTAAGAGTTCTGTGATATAACCCTGGTATGCTTAAACTGATTATCAGGTATTCTCTTTATTCTGAACACTATTCATCCTCAACTGTGTGGATAGTAAAATTATTACAACAAAATACCACATACTCAATAACTTTTTTTGCAATTATGTGACAGAACATACTTTGCTCTGAAGCAGAATGCGTAGTTCCACCATCTCATCCGTGTTCCTTGATCTTTTGAAGGCCTGTTCCTCTTCAATATCTTCAGCTGGACGTTTGCCTAATATTTTAGAAAACAGAGAGGATTAACAATCCAAATTTTTAGCTTCTACAAGCTGTAGGGCACAAGTCATTTTATTAAATGTAATAAGGAGTCTTTTAAATGTGGGGATTTCAAAGTTTAAGCCAAGGCTAATTAGGTATAAACAATTACTATCCTAACAGCATTAATAAAAGTAAGCTTGGCAAATCCATATTGTTCAATACTATTTTTAGCTTTAATGAACAGCCAGACAGTAAGTGCAATAGAAGAGACAACAAAGCAACCTTATTGTCCATTTCTACTGAAAGCTCTAAAAAACCTAACTATAAGTCTGTATGTTTGTGAAGTTAGTTTTAGTCACATTAACAGTAATAATACCAATTAGCATCTAACCCATCAAAATGCTTATATTGGGATTATCAATTATGGAATGTAAAATAACTCACTATGGTTACCATTTTAAGTACACCAAGGTTTTTTTCATCATTTATGTAATAATTTTAAGTATCTACACTGGAAATGTATTCAGTCCATACAACATTTGGAAATCAAAAACCCCAGGTGATTCAAATGCCCTCAGAAATCTGAGCGATCCACATGTTAAAATGACCAATGAATAGGACCTGGTTGCAGCATTTAATTTAGGTTTTTATTAAACCAACATCCATTGTCTACAGTGGCTGCAGTGCAGATTGTAAACGAGATTTTTATTCATGCCTGGACATGGCATTTATAAATTCTGAACCCTTGACAGATATTCCATACAGTTACTACTTTCACATATAAGAGCTGTAATTTCTGATCACATACAAGATAGCTTACCATTGGTTTCTGTATTAGTGAAGGTCTCTTCTTGCTGTTCAGTCTCCATTATTTTTAGCCTCGCAGATACAACCTGTCAAATAAAAATAAATAAAACCCCATAAGTGCTTAGAAGAGAGAAGCCAACTCTGCAGCTTGCTAAAGAAATGAAGTGACATTTGGTTTCCAGCACTTACCAATATTATATAGCTTCGCCAAGCAAACCTTAAACGTTCTGGGCGGGATCAAAGATCAGCCAGCCTATGAAAAGCAACATACAGCCATTTTGGTCTTGTTCATTATTTTACAGTTCAGTATTCCAGAATACAGAAAAAAATTGAAACATATCAAATGTCTGTCCAACAATGCCTCTTTTCTCCCAAGTTAATCTCTCTGAAGAATTGTATAAGAGTACATACTATATCAAATATCTTTATTTGCAGCCCAGTCATGAATTACATCTCATGCAAAATCTTGACTTCACTCTAGTTTTACAGGAAAAAACACTAATGCCCGTTCACTTTTCTTACTGAAGCCAAGTTCTCTCAGTTTCAGGAACTAAAGCAATTCCTCTGAATGATTTCTCAGATCTGATTAGTTTTCTCAGCTAATTAATGCCACCTTCAAATTTTTTGCTAGTTGCAACTTCTATCCTAGAAAACTTCAGAACTTATTTTCACATGAAAAACATGCCCTTTGTCCAATTTTTTGAAAGGCGCTATTTCTTCTTAAAGCAACGCAACAGTGAATAAAGCTCAATATAAGCCAGGGACTCCTATACCAAAGTGAAAGAAACTGAATTCATTTCCATGGTATTGCAACTGATGATAAACTGTGTGTGATAAACTGCAGAAAATAGTTGTGATCGTTCGGAAGAAGTGGCTTTACTTCCATAAATTGGCTATTGCTTTAAAAAAATGAAACAAACAAAAAAAAACCCTCACTACCACTGCACCTTGCTTTACTATTTCATCTTTGTGTTTGGTGCAAGTCATTTGATTTGAGGAAAACAAGATAAACCCCAACACATACAATCGCAATATACAAACGGATTTCGGGATCTACCATAACGTAGAGTTCAATTAAAGCGATTTAACGGTGTTAGCAAGAGGGAAGGAGCTATTGTACAAGGTAGGCAGTGCCCAGCAAGACCACGATCTATGAACACTGGCTCTAGGTGGAGAGCAGGGGGGTGGAAGGTGTCACAAACCCCTCATAAACAGCTTTCAATAAAAAGGATTGCCCCGTTCTCCTCCCCGTCGCGCTGCGGACAAGGCGGCCCACAGCACAAGACACTCAAGTACTTCCGTTAGGGACCTCGAGGCTTCAGGAGGGCCCGATTTAACCGCAACAACCCTCGTGACAACCCGTCAGAATAAAGCTAACAAACCCCCAATAAACAGGTCGCGCGGGGAGCGAAGGAAGATTCCCTCTAGTTGCATAAGCTTGATCTGCCTTTACTGGAGAGCAACGCGACTAAAAATGGCGGCTCTCAAGAGCAGCTTCGGCTGTAATGGCGACCACGAGCTGCTAGGAGGAGCCGGGAGCGGAAGGAGTAACGCCACGCGGCGGCCCCGAGCGAAGGCCCGACAGGGAAGACACACAAAAGAGGCCCGGCGCCGCCTCGCTTCGTTCAAGCGGGAAAAGCCTACAGGGAGCGCCGGGGCTGCTGGGCTCCGCCAGGCCCGACAGGGGAAGGAAACGCCTCCCGCCGCCTCTCCACCCATCGCGGCCGCCATGATTTCTGCAGCAGCAGCCGCTGCAAAACCCGGGGAGCTTTGTTTCCTCGCGCCGCCTCCCTTTCCCCGGGCGGTTGCGGGCGCCGTGGCGCTGAGCGGGCGGCGCCACGTAGCGCAACGGCCGAAACGGCCTCCCCCCCCCCTTCGCCGCCATTAGCGGGGCCGCCTGTCGCCCCTCCCCCACAGGCTCACCCGCCCCTCAGGCACAGGCGCCCCGAAAACCTCCTAGGCCCGACGCGGCGGAGACCCAGCATACGGAAATATTTTGAAACACACACCCCGCCACCGCCACGGGCGCAAACGGCAAATCTCTGAGGGGAAAAAAAGCCCCCTCAGCTCCTTACCGAGCAGCGCACTAACTCCGCCGTATCCGTCGCTAAGGAGTGCGAGAGAAAAGAGCCGAAAGCAGCCCGTAGCGCGCGCGCACACACACACACGCCACGGCCGCCCGCTTATTGGCTCGCCGGCCCCGACGCCGCACCCCTATTGGCTGACGGCGCCGCCCTTCTCGAAGCGAGGCACGCTGCGCCGTCGGGGCCCGCCCTCCGTGGCGGCTGCCGCGGCGCCAACCTCGCAAACGGGGCTCTGGGCCGGCCGGGCGCCTGAGGCGTCATCCCAGTCCTCTTATCCCCCGGCCGTTTCCATTTTCCCTGCTCACATACTTGCTTGGTACTTACATTTAAGAGATATATATATACATATATATGTATACGATCAGTCCGAATCTCGTTACGGTAATGACAAGGGGGCGAAGGGCTTCAAGGAGAACGGAACTGATCCGAGGTCGCGCGCGCGCGCGTGAGGGGAAAGGGAGCGAGAGAGACGGAGCGAAACAAAATGGCGCCGGCGCAAACTCCGTCTCGTCCTCCCGCCGGGTAGCCGGCGGCGGCGGCGGGGCGGACTTCTCGCGAGCCTGGGAAGTTCGCTTTGGCGCTTAAAACAAAAGCGGGGGAGGGGGGCGGAGGGCTCCCGAGGACCCGCGTGTGGCGGCAGGACGCGAGTCGAGCGCTTCTCACGTACGTCGCGGGGTGGCGGGGGAAAGGGGCAGCCTTGGGTTTCTCTTCTCCCGTTTCTCTCGGGTCCCGCGGAGTCCGGGGAGCGGGAGGAATGAGAGGATGACCCACCCCATGGGCTAAGCTTTCTTAATAATAATAATAATAATAATAATTAATAATTAATAAATAGCTGAGCTTAGAAAACAAAAAAGAGTTGCGCTGTCATCAAATGTTCGCTTGTTGGAAGTAGTGCAGTCTTAATCCGTTTATGGAAATGTTGGCTGTGGGGAATCCGTATCGCAGTCTGCAAAGGCCACGGAGGTTTGAGAACCTCCCCTGTAATAATATTTAGCCCATTCTCGCAAATTTGTTAACAAAAAGGAACTAGGGGGGGGGGGACGACAACCACCCCCTTTCCTTAGCTTGCCTTTCAGATGATTTGTGGAACAACAGCCTGCAAAAAAACAACTCCATCAGCCTTTAATTCTCTGAGGGGAACTTTCACCTCATGTGCTTAATTTCTGCAATCCAGACTGCTGTGGAAGGAAAAAAAAGAGTTTAAAAAAACATAGAAAACCTCTACTTTCTAATACAATGCTAGGAAGTGTTTTCAAATCAACAAAATGTGTCCATCGTTTCAACAGTTTTTATGCCCCCACCCCAATTTTCCATTGCTTTGGTTCCTTTGAAATTTTTGTTGTGCGCATTTTCAGTTCATGGTTCAGTTATTTGCATAAGATGTGCACATGTGCACACGTGACCTGGTCATTCATCTTGCTCTGATTTTAGTTAAGTGACTGCCTCTACCTCAAAGTAAATGCTTTGTGGATTGATTTCTCTTAATGCTTCACACAGTCTTGCTGATAGGCCCGAACCCCTTAATTCAGTTGGGGTTACATCAGAATATATTTAGGATAGAACTATACATATCCAGATGGTTTCATAAACCCTGCTCCTCTTTCTGTCTTTTGCTTCTCCGTTTTCTATCCCCTGCTTCTTCATTCCTTCTCTGTTCTGCAGTGCTGGATTATGACAGTGGCCAACCAACTATCTCTGTTGTCTAGAATCAGCATTGGGTGTTGGAGAAGTATAGTTCTGCACTAAAGGAGTAAATTCTGAGGAAAGTATGCATAGGGTTGGGCTGATAGACACTTCCTAAAATCCTGGCAATAAATTGTGAGAAAGAGATGGTCTTTGGGTACCATAACTCTGTTTTTTTTCTAGTCCAGTAAATGTAGTAATCATATGATAGTTGGGGGGGGGGACTTTTAGCTGCTCAGTTGCTGACCTACGGACAACTTACTGTATTTTTTGCTCTATAAGACTCACTTTTTCCCTCCTAAAAAGTAAGGGGAAATGTTGAGTGCGTTTTATGGAGTGAATGCAGGCTGCGCAGCTATCCCAGAAGCTAGAACAGCAAGAGGGATTGCTCCTTTCGCTGCACAGCGATCCCTCTTGCTGTTCTGGCTTCTGAGATTCAAAATATTTTTTTTCTTGTTTTCTTCCTCCAAAAACTAGGTGCATCTTGTGGTCTGGTGTGTCTTATAGAGCGAAAAATACGGTACTTTCACTAAATGAAGAGGCAAATTACTTGGCTAGCTTACCAGATAGGTTGCGATTGGTTAAATTTTGCTGCATGAGTTTCCACAGGCAATAGGTTGTTTAATCAGACATTTAGTAAAAACTTGGTTAAGTCAGCAAACCTATTTTGTTTCATTCCAGGGCATTAACAGTTTTCCTTTCACCTCAGAAGAAAATGACTGCATCAGGTCTGGCAGCAAGAGTGGAAACTTGGCTTTCATCTACATGGCATGTGAAGGTTCCTGCACCGTGGCTAGAAGCATGTATTGATTGGATTCAACAAGAAAATGGCAGTGGCAGTTTGGCTCAGGCTTCTATTAACAAGCAAGTTTTTGAGCAGTGGCTTCTTACAGATCTCAGAGATCTCGAATACCCAGTTCTGCCTGACTGCATTTCAAACAATCCAAAGGGAGAATTGAACAGCTTTTATTCCATACAGATTGATTCACTTGTTGATGTGAGTCAGCCTGCTTATTCCCAACTGCAAAGGATAAGAAAGAAAAATACTGTAAACGAGGAAATAACTGCTAATACACAGGGAACATTGAGGCCCTGGGAAGCAAAGCCTACTCGAATGCTGATGCTGCAACTGACAGATGGCATACATGACATTCAAGGCATGGAATACCAGCCTATTCCTGTTCTCCATAGCAATCTTCCTCCAGGGACAAAGGTTATGATACAGGGGAAAGTTGCATATCGCTTAGGTGTTCTTTTGCTTAAACCAGAAAATGTAAGATTGTTGGGGGGTGAAGTGGATAGCCTTGTAGAGGAAAACTCTGAGGAAAGAGTTCTTGCTAGGCTTATTCGAGAAGAAGACAGAAATCCTAATGCTGAGAAATCAGATGCTGCTGAATGTGACATTTCACTACCTGTTGATGAAGTGGGCCCTTCTGATGAAGAGCTTCTGGCAAGTCTTGGGGAAAATGAAGAATTAATGATAAATGAGGCCCCTTTTGAAAGTAGATGCAACACCAGAAGTACCAGATTAAATTCCGCCACATCTCTGCTTCCCACTACTGAAAGCGGCTTGCAGCAAGACCCTGCAGCATTCATTGCAGAAAATGAAGAACAAAGTGTTCCAGTTCTGGGAAACATGGAAGGAGATTTCTATGAGTTTCCATTGGAGGATGATTTACTTTTAGAAGAAGAGATCATGCAAGAACAGATACAGGTTCTGGATAGAAGCCCTAGCATAAATAGTTACCTTATCAAAGAAGGGGAATCTGGTGAAACAATAATGTGTGATATACATGAAGAAAGCACAGGAGATTTTTTAATGAAACATAATGCCCAGAGAACCAAAAACATGGAAGGCCGTTTTGGAAACATGATGTTACAAGAGAAAAACAATGAAAAGCCCTCCAATAATTCTAACAGTAGACTAACAGATATTAATGTAGAACTTCAACAATATCCTCAACCTGAACAGACTTGCAGAATACAAAATAAGTGCCACAAAGTTGATTTAAATGCCCTTCCCTTCACATATTTATCAGTTTTATTAAGTAACAAGCCCAAGGCTACTACAACTCTGAAAATTAGAGCATTTATAGTAACTCTTACCAGAAATCTAACAAGCAGTGGTGGCTTTTCAAGTTTATCAGCAAAAATATCTGATGGTACAGCTTATTTAGAAGTTGATTTTGCTGATGAGATTCTAACGAGCTTGATCGGGTTTTCAGCACCTGAAATGAAACAACTAAAGAAAGATCCTGTCCTAGGCCCCAGAATTAAGGAAGGTTTACAGAATTGCCAACGAGCACTAATAGACCTCTGTTGTTTGATGACCATCAAATTTAACCCTTCTCAGACAAAAGCAACAGTAATAGTTTTGCAAGACATTAATGCAAATGATTTCAGTAATTTAAAAGAACGCCTAAATACATGCTGCATTTAAGTAAAACTCTTGTTTGCGATCCCATAAAGTTGTTAAACAACAAATCATATTTAGTTATTAGGTGAAATGTCATTTTGTGGGTGCTTGAATTCAGAAAAAAATCAGTGGGATAGGAAAATACTTTAGTACTGTGGCATGTTTTCATTGGTACTTGTCTAATTTAACAAAGGTTTGTGCTGGTTTTTTCAAAAATACTTTCTCATGCTATCAGGAAAAAACAGAGTTATAGCCAGTGATAACAGTGTGAAGCAATATTCAGCTATGCTCTCACCCCACATCTGCCTTGGAGGGTCCTTCAAAATTCTGGAGTGGATTTAGGTGGTGGGGGCTGCAAGAGGGAGGGGGAATCACTCAAAATTGCTTACCTCCTGTTCTGTTGATGAGAGCCTTACTATCGGCTAAGCGACACTGTTGGACATAACTGAAGGTTTTGGAAATACTGTAAGTGAAAATCCAGTATTACCGGAGCTCATTTCTAAGACTTTATAAGCTTTCTGAAAATAAATTGATGCTTAAACTGTTATGATGGGCAAGTCAGAATGTTCAATTTGCAATGTGTTTTTCTGCTACTTTTAAGATATTTGTGCATCATGTCATTTCTATCTTACTCATTTTGAAAAACCTGAAATAAAACTATTTGTAAGCCTAGTAGACCAGTGTCTTGAGCTGAAACACAAAAGACAACCAAGCTAGCCTGGAACAGAGGACTAGGCTCCTGTGCCTTTAATTTCAGTGGGTATAATTTGCACAATCTGCACCTATAGAAATTCCCTTTTCTACACAACTATTCGAGGTGTAAGAGCCCTATTTTCTTCCGTCTGGTTCCCGTAGGATTTAATATGGCCCCTGTGGCAGTTTATTTCCTGGGGTAAAATCCTAAAAAAACCCTCAACAACTTCAATCCTAAAAAAAATCAACAACTTTGAACTTTGGTCGGCCCTCACAGGCCTTCACTTCAACAAATCTGGCCCTCTCAGAAAAAAGTTTGGACACTACTGCCCTAGGAGTAGAGAAAGCAGAAGGAACCAGCAGGATAAACCATTGCTACCTGATCTCCTTCTTTGCTAAGGTTGTTAAAATCTTTGTGGCAACAGTGTTAGGACTTATGTGCCTTTAGCAGATCTTATTTATAAACACTGATTAGTCAAACAGCTCAGATAATATCTAGAATATTAAAATAGCTGATAGTTGAGTTTATTTAATCATCCATTGTGAGTCAACCCAGTTGGATCCAAAACATTTTAGGCAATTATTTTTTGTGCAATAATTGCAGGTTGTGATCATTTGTTGTCGGGAGATCCAGGCATCTCTCAGGATGGCATTTCTGACGCAGATATTTTGCATATCCCCCATCATTCCGGTTTATCATACCTTTAGTGATAAAATATGTAAGTTCTTCACACTGAGTGCTTGCATTATTTTGTAAGCTTGTCAAAGTCATAATTGGGTTGGTTGATCCTAATACTTTTGGAATACTTCTTTTCAGCTGGTGCACTGGGAGCAACAAATGAGTCACACTGACCTAAAGTGGGTTGTAGTGGTGGCGTCTTCACCATTTTCAATCTTTGATTTAGGAAAAAGGAAAAGATTTCCAGAAGCAACTTCTACCTTATACCTTTTAATACAGTAGTTTTATAGAAGGGAATTTCTGCAGACACCCTCTGTATGATAACCAATACCTGCCCCAAACCCTGCTCCTATACAACTGATTCCACTATAGGAGCCCTGTCTTTTCTTACACCTGCTCAACAAAGAGAAAGACAAGAAAATGGTCACATATGAGTAAAAAAATTAGATTGCAGATTGTAGTTCAAGATACATTCTAGGTCTGAACCTTTACTGAGTTACTCTAAGCTAACAGGAAAGTCAGCTGAGAGGCCATTGTATTCTGAGGACCTCATGCTCCATAGCCTGAGAGAAAGGTCCCAGGCATCCCCATTGCTGTGGCAAAAAAACTGTTCTTGCTAATCTGCCTCGTAAAGAAAAAAAGATGGCATGCTGAGGAATGCTGAATAGATTGGTGGAGAATTTGAATCACAAATGGCCTTAAACCAAAGAAAATACTATGAGCACATGCACTTAACTCATTTTCTTTGCTCACTTCCTACCTTGGGTCAGTAACCTCGCATGGCTGTTTTTTGCCGCCAAACCAGCTTGGCTCAGCAACTGTGGGTGCCCAGGGCCGTGGGTGGCAATCAGTGTGCATGGTTCTGGCACTGAAATGTGCGAGTGTCCACTCCATGGGGAATTTTCTGGGTGCTCAGGGCCCCAGGGAGTTGGTACATATACCCCCTTTTTAAAAAAAAGAATCTCCAGAAGGCAGGTTGGCCTTTGGGTGCAGCCACTTCCTACACAAAATCTCTTCTCCAAAAAGGAAGGGAGATTGACTGAAATAATCAAGAGTGGGTGGGGAGGGGACCTTTTGACTTTTGGAACTGCTCCGCAGAACAATATATGAAACCTGCATTCCTGACTTCAGGAAAATCCATTTCTTTAAAATTTTCACATCATCTAGGTCTCAAAGGAGCTTAAATAAAATGCGCATTATAGAAAATTTAAAACAAATTAAAACCTCAGAAGAAAACGTGTCCTTGAACTCTGATAATAACTCTTGCTTGTCTGAATGGAGAATAGAGAGGGATGTGTAAGTGTGTAGACACTATCCTGCTGCACTAACATGAAATTCACATTAATTGCTCAGCCTGCTTTTTCAGGCCTCAGCCACCACTGCCGTGCGGCCACTAGAATGTTGTCAAGAAAGAAATGTGGCTTGTGGCATGCGATCCGTGGATTAGGGGGGCTAGGCTAGTCCCCTAAATGTTCCCCTGGTGCCCCCTTTCCAAAGCCAGTGAAGCTTCTGCTCAGCTTAGGGAGGGAGGTGTGATGCTCTGAGGGGTCCAGGAGCCCTCCCGCCACCTTCCCAAAGCCCACACAGCTTTGGGAAGGAGGGAAGAGGGCTCCAGCATCATGTAAGAGCCTTCCCAAAGTCAGGGAAGCTTCTGCCCAGCTTAAGGAGGGAAGTATAAAACCCACACGCATGATATCAGGACAACATAATGTCCCCCCCACAATTGCTGTTGCCTCTGCCCCTAACTGTTCCCAGATATGTGTGTGTGTGATGAGAATTTTTAGGTCTTATATATAATAAATGTTCATAAATGTACCAAGCAAACGTATATAAATATATAAATCACATGTCCAAAACCCACTGGAAAAGTCCTAAAGCCATTCTGACTCTTTTTAGTCACCTCAAATATTTCTCTACAAGGTCAAAAGGAAATGCAGAAACCTCCCCATTGTCTCTGTCCTCACAAATCCTGCCTTAAGGGCACATTTAAGGTGTGAATAGGGTGAGCCTGTGACCTGGCTCAGGAATTAAGTATTATCATTACAAAAGGATGGCCAGGCTTCCCAGGTAATCCAGTCAAGTGATCATTAACAGGTAACCTGGCAGGCAAAGTAAAAACAACACACTCTGATTTCTGTTGTAGACTGCCTTTTCTGTGATGTATGTATGATGTTTCTGGGGGTGGTCTTGGACTCCAGGGCAGGAAATTTAAAATGTCTATATAAGGGCAGGCACACCTTTGTTCTGGGTCCTCCTCCTCTCTCCTGTGTGTGGGGGAACACCCTGTTGCAACAGTTAATAAAGATTAGGCTTACTAGCTGCTTTGCTTCTCAATATTCTCTGGTTGGCCTCTGTTATTTTCTCCTACCAATGGAGAACCTACAAAAGGACCTTATATGGGCTCTTGGATACCCCATAAGGGAAAAGGAGCAGTTTTAAAAAACACATATATATATCAGTGCCCACCACTGAATGTGGCCCTCAGACTAAAAAGGGTTCCCAACCTTGCCATAAGAGAAGCAATGAAACACAGAAACTTGGAAGAATTGTAAATTTGAATGACTGACAGGGAGACCCTCAGGAAATTCTCAAAGCTAGAGACAAGATGTTAGCCACTGGCGGAAATGACTGGCAGAATCCGAGACCATGGAGAAGAGTCGGCGGAAGAAGATTGGAAAAAATTCAAAGTATATTTACAGAAATACTGCAAAATTAATGAATGTTAGAAGAATGCTGGAATGAAGTTATATCGTTTTAGTAGAAATGTTATAAAGAATTAAGCAAAAACTGATTGTTAATGGGCCAAAGTGGAAAATTTAAAGTTAGATTGTGTTAAGATAAATTATAGAACAAAAAATTGAGAAAGATGGAAAGGATTTGCTGAAATAGCTAATTGAACTAGAATACAAAAAAGGGAGGTGTGAGGAGGTCAATGAAACAAGTAAATGAAAGGTAAATATATGGAAATTGGATGTGTTTTTAAATTTTTTGGTTTTTTTGTTGTTTTGATGTATTTTTTTCTGTTTTCCTTTTTATCTTTGAGGTATTGTTTGTTAAATTCTTCATTGTTTTTTCTGTTTTTTCTTTCTGTAACTATTAAACTTCTAATAAATATTATTTTTTTAAAAAAAGATGTTATCAGCCACATTGATCGTCTCAACACAAAGCTATTGGGATTGGGATTCAAGGCTACTTTACAACTAATACCACAGTTCTTACTGGGTAATTCTAGAGTTGCCATATTTTGAAAATGGCCTTCCCGGACAGACCTACTCTTGACGTGAAGGCCGCAGCCAAGCGGAGGTTTCTTTTCTCTTGTTGCCTGACTCCTTTCCTGCACCTGCTCAAGTTTCGTGGTTTGCAACAGGGCTCCTGCTTGCCAGTACTGGGGATCACTCTGAGCCACTGAGCGGACTCCACTATGGAGCCACCTCTCCCTCTCAGGCCTTTGGCCTCCAAGTGGCCATTGGCAAGGTTGTGCCTGGGATCAGGCCCAGGCAGGAAGGCTCATCTGGTCCTGCTTGACCCTTCCCCAGTGGCAGCACAGTGCCCCAACAGCTGCTCAAGCCACATAGGATGGGAAAACCCAGGAAGGACCGGAGAGGCCATGAAGCCGCCGCCACCCGCGACCTGAGCCACCATATAGCCAGACTTCCCCAGCTATTCCAGCAATTTCCACCCGGGCACTTTCCGCCAGCCAAATCCCGGCAGTGTCTTGGAAATTTCGGACATATGGCAACCCCAGGTAATTAATGTGCTGGGAATGTGCTAATTTATTAGGGCAGAGTAACTACTTGCCCAGGGACGCAGGGTGGCACTGTGGTGTAAACCACAAAGTCTAGGGCTTGCCGATCGGAAGGTCAGCAGTTCGAATCCCCACGATGGGGTGAGCTCCCGCTGCTCGGTCCCTGCTCTTGCAAACCTAGCAGTTCGAAAGCACCTCAAAGTGCAAGTAGATAAATAGGTACCACTCTGGTGGGAAGGTAAACGGCATTTCCGTGCGCTGCACTGGTTTTGCCATAAGCGGCTTAGTCATGCTGGCCACATGACCCGGAAGCTGTCTGAGGACAAACGTCAGATCCCTCGGCCAGTAAAGCGAGATGAGTGCCACAACCCCAGAGTCGTCTGCGACTGGACCTAACGGTCAGGGGTCCCTTTACCTACTTGCCCTAGACCCTCACATTGAAGTAGGGATATGAAATATCCAACAAGTGTTTGGAGTCCTAATAGCATCTTCTACTTGCAACATTGTTTTCAATGTACTTTTAAAAATAGGTCAATGGGATACTTTTGGTTTTAGGTCCAATCTTATCACAATGGCATGGACAGAATGTTATTTGTTCAACTTCTCAGATATCAAAAGCAATGATATAACCAGTTCTGTGATGACGGATTTATCATGTGGTATCTGGAGACATGCCCAACCCGTGTGGTACCAAAATCCTGCTGCTGGCAGCTCCTGGCGGCTAGTATCAGTTCTGCTGTAGAGGTACATTTAAAGCAGGCATTGGCAAATTATACAATAACTTCCATTTTCTGAATATGGAAGCATCTGTCTGATAAGGGAACTATAGCTAGAAAAAGGTGATTATATTTGACACTGAATTTTCCCATGCTGCTTTTAAAACAATGTATTCCTCATTTTAAAGCATCTTCTCCCGCTGTGCAGTTATAATTTAAGAGTGTTATGTACTGTCACTTCTCCATTTGTAAACACCCAAGACCTGCTGAGTAATTACTGAATAACCTTCTAATGAAATGCAGTAGAGGGTTCTAATTAAATTGTAAAGTTGCTTAACAACTATACCACTTAAAATGAGATTTTGCCAAGCATGAGTCTTAATGAGGTTCTCGGAATACATTACAAACATGTATAAATGCCAAGGTTAACACAGAATATTGCCTCCTGGGTGTGTGAGAAAAGGTTTTGTAAACAAAATAAGTATAATACACAAAAATTAGAGTGATATTGTTGGAGAGAGAAATGGGAATTTCTGTAGTACACGTCAGAAAAGCTTGCATTTGTGACTTAACATGTAGAGACTAGTTACTATCACAGCTCTAGAAATAATAATTGGTTTTTAAAAGTGAAATGTACACCAAATTCCATATTCTTAATTAGCAACTCAAAGTTAGTAATAAACCAATTACTAACTAACACACATGTTAATATTAACCAATTTGTTACTTAATATTTCCACTAGTTTGGGGAATACTTCCCATGTGACTTTTTTTTATACTGACAGGAGTCTTGTTTGTTTTGCATAATTCACTCATGTCAGGAAATCTCCCAATGAAACCGTTTTGTTTGGAAATCTCCAGGCTTTGTCTTGCACATGGCACCTTAGTATGTCTGTCTCTATTCTAGCTATTATTCTAGTAAATTTGGTTTTATACTTATAAGCCAGTTTGTGGTGTTGTTGTTTTGTTGTATTATTATTACTGTCACCACATTTGATACTTTGTGTATATATTTTGTGGATGGAAATAGTGCACCAATGAGCTGATGACATAAGGCAGCATCCTATGTTCCTATATTAGGTACACACAAACCCACTGCAATCAGTAGGCTTGGGCAGACCTAACTGCAGAGGATCGGGCTGTTAGTGGGCCACTTTGAACATGGAGTGAAGATGAAAAAGCCAAGTTCTGAATCTCAGCCCTCATCTCTTGTCGCTGCAGGCATAATCCCCTCCATGGGCCTTTCCCCCCTTTAGACTGGGAATTAGGGAGCCAAACGCGGCTGAGCTATATTCCATAAAGTCCTATGTCTGTGCCGTTTGCCCCTTCCCTTTTCAAGAACTGGCAATCTTTGCTTTCTGCTGTTTCATAGAATCATAGAATTGGAAGGGACCCTGCGGATTGTCTAGGAGTTCATGAGTAGGCAAACTAAGGCCTGGGGGCCGGATCCGACCCAAACGCCTTCTCAATCCGGCCCGCGGTCGTCCAGGAATCAGCATGTTTTTACATGAGTAGAATGTGTGCTTTTATTTAAAATGCATCTCTGGGTTATTTGTGGGGGTATAGGAATTCATTCACTTTTTCTCCCCCAAATTATAGTCCTGCCCCCCACAAGGTCTGAGGGACAGTGGACCGGCCCCCTGCTAAAAACGTTTGCTGACCCCTGAATTCTAGTTTTACCCTCTGCAAATGCAGCAATATTCAACTGTCCCACATGAGGATCAAACTTGCACCCTTGGCATTGTCAAGCACCATGCTCTAACCAACCGCGCTACTCAGGCTCCATATGCAAGTGATGGTGGATACCTGTCCGCCCTGCTTGTCATAAGATCTCTTACAGTGGGCAAGTCCCACTGAGCGAAAGGGGGCTTTCTCCCTCATTGGTGTGCTTCAGATTGCAGCTGGCTCCACTAACGTTCCCCCCCCCCCCCCGCTGCTTTCATTTAGAGACATTGCTCTGTGTGTTCAAATACTCAAGGGCAGATAGATGCATGTAGCAGAAATGTCAAACTGTAATCCGACGTGGGTAGTCACTACGCTCTTGTAATAGAGGAAATGTTATTTTCTGCTCCTGAAGATGTGGATTTATTAGACCTTTTATCAAACAATTTGGTCTGACAATGCATTACCAGGAATTAGTGAGATTGGTTAGGACCCTAATTATGTTTTTTTCCCCCCTAAAAAATGTTCTTGGTCTGCTCTGAAAATTTTTAAAGTGGGCCTCTATTATAGTGGCAAAATTGTATAAAAGAGCACTGCCCTCATAAAATGAGGGTCACAGGTGGAGTGTGGCAGGGCTAATAGGAAGGGTAAATAGAAAAATCCAGTACTTGTGCGCCCTACTTAAATGACATGGTTGGGTAAATGGATTTCTCTACTTCCTAGGAGTGTGCTTCTACATTAGTCTAGCAGCAATTAGAGAAAAGAGGTTGCTCTGCAAATTGGCTCTGCGAACCCTGGGAGCTCATCTTTTTATTGTGCAAAACATAAAAATTGCTCCTAATCAATCCACTTCAACTTTGAGTCTAAAAATTATTTATTATCCCTTTCATCCTAGGCTACTTTGACAATGTTTCCCTTAAATTAACTAAGGGGGTGGGGGTGGGGGGAGAGACATTTGTCTCAATAAGTAGATTATGGCCGTGCAGCATAAATCTTACAGGGGCAGGAGTAAAGAGATCTGCATTATTTCTTGAGAGTTCTTAACAAATTGATTAATGCTTTTTGAGTAATTAGCCCACATTTCAAGTGTAATCGTACTTAATTAATTGAGGCGGGGTGCAGTCCTCGATGCACACAATGCTAAAATGATTCAAGTTATTTTGAAAAAAGGACGTGCAGTGCGATGAACTTTCTTTCGCTAACAAATGGTTAATTTGGGATTTGTTAACATTTCTTTCATCCGAGGAACTTCTCTAGACAAGAACATTTACTATGAATGTGAGTTAACAATACTGCAGCGGCAACCCAGAATGCATATACATATATGTGCTGAAGTTTCTGCATGCTGACGCCACATATGCTATAGTAGTTGGGGCTGTAGTTGGACGAGCACTTAGACCTAGAAGCAGGGATGGGGAGAAGTCAAATTGGTTTGCTTTTAAAGGCAAAACTATATAATTCACACTTTCCAGTGCAAACGGACTCGCAGCCAACCTTCAAAATCAAAACTTCTTTGAATTTTGCAATGCAGCTCTCTAGCCAGTGACATGTACAAAAATGCATGCGGCAGGGTAGGGTGTGCATAAAAATGAATATATTTGTGAAAGCAGCATAAAAATGTATTATATTTGGGGAAATTGCAAAAATGTGAATATTAGGCAAAACTGTATACAAAAATGTGTCTAGGAGAAATTTGAATTTCTAAAACGCTCATGAATTTTTTAAAAATCCCAAACTGATGTGGAAAATGTGGAGAACTGGATTTTAAGTTCAGGAAAATGAGAAACAGAGAGAATAAAAAATTGACAGGTTCAGCCATTCCTTCCTGGAAGGTAGCCTCACTGAACACAGTGGAGCTTTTCCCCCCTCAGTAAACATGCACCAGATTTCTCTGTGGGAACGCCTCTTTGTTGCAAACCACCTCTTTTAAAACTCTGTACAAGTCAAATGCCTGCTTTATTTTACTGGGAATATTTGATCTGCTTCAGTTCTTGTAACACGCTCAACGTGGAAACAACGTGGAAATGTTTCCAAACCTCAGTTCCTCCAAGATGCAGTAGCCAGGTTGCTGGCAAGAAGGAGAAGACAAATTCCTTGTTACAGCAGCTCCACAGCTAGCAGACCATTTCTGGGCACATTTCAAACTGTGGGTCATGACCAACAAAACCCTATATGGCTTGGGCCCAGGCTATCTGAAGGACCATATCTTACCAGATGATCCTGCACAAGTTTTGATATCTTCTGACAAGACCTTTCTCTTGGTCCTGCCACTGCCAGAGGCACATTTGGTGAGAACATGAGAGGGAGATTTTTTGGTGGCTGCTCCCAGATTGTGGACTTCCCGTCCATGGGAGGCCACCTCTCTGCCTTCCTTTTTGTCAGGTGTGCATGCAGGCCCTGTGACCAATAGGACTTTGCAGGACTGGGGCCTTCCTAAGTTTGTTCTGAAGAGGCAAGGCGCAGACTCACAGGTGAGGCCGATTGGTAACTCACAGCACCAGGTGGCAAGAGCTGGGAAGGGATATAAGGTCAGCATTTCCCTTAAGCACTTTGCCACAGCAGCACGTTCCCTGCCTTGCTGTGTTTGACTTCGTGACTCCTTGCTTCCTGACCCTCGGACCCTTGGCTTCTTGACTCCTGGCTCTTGGACCCTCGGACTCTTGGCTTTCTGACTCCTGGCTTCTGGACTCCCGTTCCTGCTCCCACCCCGCCATCTTGCCCCCGGTCCCGACATCCCCAGTCAGGACTTCGATCGCCCGTGAACCGGACCATGACACTTATTGGCAACAAAAAACAACAAAAACAAACAAACAACATGAAACAATGGGATGAGGAATAATCAGTAAATATGGGGTAGTGTTGTGTTGGCAGATCTGATAAAATCCTGTGTTCACAGGAAAAAATAAAGTTGAAAGAATTTGCAATCCTAAACACATTTACAAAGAAGTCAATCTCACCGCATCTGGTGTGGTCTTTTCCTAAGTGTGTATAAGATTGCAGAATCAGCCTCCCTATATATTAAAATAGTTAGCTAGGTCACTGAGACTTTGGGTGGTATTATGCAGTTAATCATACTCAAAGCAAGATACATTGAAATCAATGGATGCACATTATATGTCTATTGATATCCGTGGGTCTTCTCTGATTTGGTTGGATAACAACCTTTGCACTGAAGAGCTCAGTTTTTAAATTGGCCTTGAGTCATCCTTTTATCATGTTTTTATATATTGTACTGTCCTTGAAATTGAAGAACGGGAAATATTTCCTTCAATAATAGCAAAATATCTGAGAATAGAGGGGTTTTTTGTATTCGTGATGTATAGTCAAGGGACGCAGGTGGTCATTAAAGTTTCTTTAGTTTTCAAGGACTTATAAAAAGGCAGAAAATCAGAAAACTATTACTTTAAAGACCCAAGCAAAGTCAGGGTGGGCTGCTCCGCTCCAGAAAATGTAGTTATGAGCAGCCAATGACATTTATGCGTCGTGTTCTGTATTGATTAACAACATTTTTCTGATGTTCTGAGACATCACCCACGCACAGTAAAAAAATAGGAGTGATTCTGGGACCTTTTCATGCGAACCATGTACTCTACCACTGAGCCTTTTAAAAAGATTGTAGTACATCCTGCATAACGGTCACGCATCCCATTACAAAAATGGGAGAAAGTTTTCTAGTACTCTTTCCATCTCATCTTGATCTCCTTTAGTTTTTTATTCAAAGTGCATGGAAGTTCCAAACCTAAATATACTTCTTCCTCAGCTGATGGCAATAAGCGGAAACAGGAAAAGTGGTTGTCTGAAGAGATTTCAAACCAATAATCCATTTATGCACATATGTGATTGTGTGTGTGTTTTTAACAACACATCTAGTGGCAATGGAAGTACCATCTGCTTTGAACATCCTGGGACCCCAAACCACAACAACCACACACAGATGGTGTTTTCTTTGACATTTTTGTAGCAGTAGCTCTTTCAGCCCCCAAGGTTGAAAGCTGTTCTTTTGTTTTAGTGTGCATTTTATCTTAGCACTAGCTTGCCTCTTCATCCGGTGGAGTCTGGCAAAACCAAAGTCTACTGCATGGGCTTTCCACCCTTAGACGCCATATCTCTTCTTTGGATGACAGCCAGTGTTTGGATGATAGGGATTAACAGCGGCTTGCATCACCTTGAAGTCTAGCAGATTGGTTATGACATAAGCTTTCATGGACTAGAGATTACTCTGATTAACGTAGAGATTAATGTCAGACTGTTGCTGTGTGTTAAACAGAAGATCCTTCTTCACGCAAAGGAATGGATTAGGGCTGCTTCCCCGCGAGTCATTTTATCTGGCATTGACATCACTTATTCACTCGGTTGCAACAGACAATCCAGATGACATCATTGCCAATTGTTGCATTTCAGTATTTCCTTTTTTCAGGCCTGGTTTGTGATGATGGAGGCATCTGATGAAGTAGCTGTGTAGGAAAGCATCTGCTTACATGCAGAAAGCACCACATTCCATCCTTGGCATCTCTAGGTAGGGCTTTCACAGAATCACAGAATCACAGAATCATAGAGTTGGAAGAGACCACAAGGGACATCGAGTCCAACCCCCTGCCAAGCAGGAACCACCATCAGACCACTCCTGACATATGGTTGTCAAGCCTCTGCTTAAAGACCTCCAAAGAAGACTCCACCACACTCCTTGGCAGCAAATTCCACTGTCGAACAGCTCTTACTGTCAGGAAGTTCTTCCTAATGTTTAGGTGGAATCTTCTTTCTTGTAGTTTGGATCCATTGCTCCGTGTCCGCTTCTCTGGAGCAGCAGAAAACAACCTTTCTCCCTCCTCTATGTGACATCCTTTTATATATTTGAACATGGCTATCATATCCCCCCTTAACCTCCTCTTCTCCAGGCTAAACATGCCCAGCTCCCTTAGCCGTTCCTCATAAGGCATCGTTTCCAGGCCTTTGACCATTTTGGTTGCCCTCCTCTGGACACGTTCCAGTTTGTCAGTGTCCTTCTTGAACTGTGGTGCCCGCTTTGAACGTCCCCTGCCTGAGACCCTGGAAAGCCAAGTTAGTGTAGATCAGCTGCATGGAGTCTCTGGCCCATGGGTGTAATTAAGCACACCAGGTCGCCCCATTTGGCTTGCAAGGCTGTTTTGGCCAAGCCACACCAAATTGCCCTACAGACATGACTGGAGGAGAAGGGGCTTTATAGGCACTGTCCGTCAGCAGCATCTGCAAAGTCCTGCGCAAAGCCCCAACCACCAGGCAATTATCATGTCTTCCATAGTCCTGCGCACAGATGTCCCCACAATCAGCTGATCACCATGGCTTTGCATAGCACTGCGCATGGAATCCCTCGCAATCAAAGCAGCCTGTTTTGGATATCAACCTATTAGAATGATATATAAAGAACAGAGTCTTTTCCAGTGGTTACTGCAAGATCAGCACAACTGATGGGACCTTTGACCACTGCACATGTATCCAACTAGACCCTGGAAGGGTCTGCCAGCTGATCTATATGAATTGGGCAGTTTACACTATTTGGCTGTGGTCTACTATTCTAACTATATGGATATGCTTCTCTTGCCTGACACGCACTGTTGCACAATCAAAGAATGCTTTTGTTCACTTTGGCTTTTTCAAGGCAACTCATGACCAACAATGCAACCCATTTTATGGAAGCAGAATTCCAGGAATCATACAATTTTTGTTGTATTAACACTAGTCCTCAATACCCTCAAGTAAACAGTGAAGCGAAGAAAGCCATATAACTGAGACAGAATTGCTCTTTCAAGCTCTAGGTCACCGCTGCAAATAACTACTGGATACAGCCTGGCTCACAGGAAGACAAACAAAATTCCCACTCCAACCAATCCTTAGGCAAGAATCTCATTACAAAGTGGCCTAACTTGGAAAATGTTGCCTCTCCAGATTATCATGTGGGATGAGCGTTCCTATAACTGGTGCAATTCAGAGCAGGAACAACCAGAGAGAGAGAGAGAGAGAGAGAGAGAGAGATGGGAAAAGGGAGAAAAAACAAGGAAGAAAAACCACGGCAGACTCAAATACTGTACAAGGAAAAAACACTTAGATCCACATGGAATACTATGCAGAAACTGACATCTCCAAAGTTCATCAGCTGAACTTTATCAGAACTATCTTGTAAGACAGAATAGTTTCTACTCAAACCCTCATCCACTCAGGCTGAATTATTCAGAAACTTTTTAGCTGAGTGACCAAATACGTGAACAAGCAAATTTATTTAGTTGTGCTGATTTATTTAGTTATTCCTTTAAACAAAACACACACAAAAAGGGGGGTGGGTTGGATAGTTTAGTCACCAAGTAATACTGGATTTTGTACCTGGGTGGAATCAGGAGTTTTCTGTGGCTATTCTGTTATTTGAAAGAGATAATAACATTTTCGTCTAGCCCCCTGACTAGTATGTCTTAATCTTCAATGACAAGAGGTATTCATGCACATATGAGATCAATATGGGGTTAAATAGCAGCCTTACCTAGAAATACTTTTTAAGAGAGTTAAATGGAAACAACAAAAACGAATGCAAAATGCAAATACTAGGTCTTCGTTGAAGAAGAACACATTCTGAAAAGAGTAGGTACAATAAGTGAAATGTTTATGCCCATGACAGCAGAGTATTTACCTATATAAGAGAGTGCTGTTTGTATAATCAAAATGAGATGTACTTCTCACTTGAAAGAAAACTGTTTCCATGGAAACCATGTAACAAAAAAGAATGAATTGTGTATGGATGAATCACGACATTACCTGCAAGACGAAGAATGGAGTGAGTCCCCACCCCCATGGACCGGCTTTAAAATTATAGGAAATATGTTAATTAGGCTTTTCTTAATGGCATTTTTTAAAAAAAACTGTGCTAAACCAAAGGGCATCTGTAGGGTGGTAAACTGGTGATCTCTTCCATAGAAAAGCCTTGTTCATACTGTGAGTGAGGCTCTGAGATGTATCTCTGTAGAGCAGGAATAATCCTCCCTTTCAACCCCTACTTCACTATGATCTTTCCAAGGGTAGATTCACAGAATCAATTTATTAGTCATTATTGCCTGGTACATTTATAACACACAATTCTCCTAAAAGGCAAAAGAGGTGTTTTTAGCTATTGCATAAATTAATTTTTATTTTTTTAAAAAAATGTGTGTGTGCGCGCACGTACGATTAAATATTTGTTATATTGGCCCATCAGTAGTTGCAGGGCATGGTCTGAGGGCTAAACCAAACAATATTTGGTATTAATATAATCCATTGGGTGGCGCTGTGGGTAAAACCTCAGCGCCTAGGACTTGCTGATTGCATGGTCGGCGGTTTGAATCCCCGCGGCGGGGTGCGCTCCCGTCGTCCGGTCCCAGCGCCTGCCAACCTAGCAGTTTGAAAGCACCTCCAGGAAGCAGAGGCAGGCCAGGGCCTGTGGCCCAGTTCACTAGCTGGCCAGGTGGGGAAGGAGGCATGTGATTCCTCAGCTGGGGCAAGCTGAGAGCAGGTGAGGGTCACAGGCCTCATCAAGCCCAGGTGCTGCCATCAACAGGCACAGTATCAGAAGGCAGCAGAGCTGAGGTGTTGTGTCTGCTCAACTGCCCATGTTGAGGGACCTCGTCTGGGATTCTCCTTGGACTTTCACAGGTTTCTACTTCGAGATTGACTCTGAACTGTATCCTGAACTCCTATCTTGGTTTACTTGGACTGACCCCGGACTGCGTTTCCTGATCTTTGGACTTGGCTTGTGTGGATTGGCTTCTGGACTTGGAATTTCGTTTTGTCTGCCAGGTAGGCCAGGGGATCAGGACATCTGGTGACATCTAGATTGGATTTGTGCTTTAGGTGAGGCTGAACTCAGAAACTTCAACTGGTCCAAAATGTAGCAGCCAGATTTCTGGGGTTCCCTCATATATCCCCTGTTTTAAAATAGATGACTTGGCTGCCAGTTCGTTTCTGAGGATTGTTCAAGGTGCTTACACTAGTGTTGAAAGCTCTAAATGACTAAGGCCCCAAATATCTGAGAGATCTCCTCCTTCCATTTGTTGGGAGCTGCCCAGAGTGGCTGGTGCAAACTAGTCAGATGGGTGGCATTTAAATAATAAAATTACTACTACTACTACTGTTAAGATCAGCAGAGTGGGCCTTCTGGGTAGTTCCAAAACTCTTTTTTTGAGGGGGATAGTGGCTCAGGAAAAGGCATTCTTTGCGGCAGCCTCTAACATAGCTGTCAACCTACAGATTTGAAAATAAGGGACCAGCAGCCTTGAAAATAAGGGACCAGCAGCCAAAATAAGGGACCTGCGGCCTCACCTGTTCCAGGCACTCCAGTCTTCCTGTCCTCCTGCAGTCTGGTCAAACTCATGCTGGTAGCTTCGAGAATACTGTCCAACCAACTTTGTAACCAGAGGTTCAACTGAATAGAATCTGAATCACATGCACCACAAGGCCTATGCAGCCTCAACTTAAGATGGCTCCCCGGCCTGGCTTTGCACTGCAAAGTTTGCAGCAGCACGTGCAACAAAATGGTGTCCAGCATTCAAAAGCCTCCTCAGCTTGCATTAACTAGCCACACACAAGGCATGCAAGCTCCACCCCCAGTCGTTCTTAGACTTCTTACTGGGTGAGCAACACAGCCAAGCAACACAGTTGGAGCCTCCCTCCTCCCTGGCCAGCAGGGAGGGAGGGAGAGGAGCTGCTTCCTTTGAGACATAATTTAAGGGACATTTAAGGGACATCCATCAATAAGGGACAGCAGTGGGACATGGCGCTGGAATAAGGGACTGTCCCTTCAAATAAGGGACACTTGACAGCTATGGCCTCTAAACTGTGAAATTCCCTCCTCACAGAGGTGAGTATGGCTACTTTAATATACTGCTTGTGGCTTACACTAGTCTCTGACACCTCAGATGTGCGTTTTCATGACCCACCACATTGCTGTGACTAATTTAACTGTTTACTATATGTTTAAATTGTTGGGACTTGCCTTGGGACCTGCTGGTAAAGGGTGGCTAATAAATTTACCACAGCTGTGCCAAATATACAAGTTTAGGGGGGCGGGGAATTCTTGGAAGGGCAGAGATGTTGCCTACCTTTATGACAGCAGCATGGCACTTCTATCAGAGATACAGTTGTATTTGCCGGTGGAAAATGTGAACAGTTTTCAATGTCATTTTTTAAAGTGTAAAAACAGCAGAGACCTGTCCGTAGGGGTGAATGGGGCACTGCCCCACCAGCCTGAGTTTGTCCTCCGCCAGCCCCTACCAGTCTGCCTTCTTACAGACAACCAGACATTGGCACTGCCTGTTCGCTTTTTCCTTCTCCGAAGCCTCAGTGTTGCCCTTATTCAACCAGCAGGGAGATGGCGACACAACGAGTAGAATTGGTTGGCTCTTGCTCCACCTCATATTGGTCTCCCTGGCACTGGCCACTACCGCATAAAAGCCACAAGGTTGCTTTTTTTAAGGGTTGAAGCTGATAATGGTTCTTTTGCAAGTCGCACAAAAAGCTGCAATATTTTGGATTTTTGGATTTATGCTTGTAGAAAAAGGCTACTAGCCAAATGAAATGGAACTCTGGGATGGCATCCAAAGATCCCTTGTTTATTGACGGAATAAATGGGAATCACATTTCTAAGAAGAGGTCTTTCTTAACCCATTGCCCAATCTCCTTTGGTGCATCTGCTCTATGGATAGCACTGCCTTCCAAATCACCGAAAGCCAGTTCTGGACTGGACAGCGTTCCAGTGCCTGGCTATTTCCATTCTTGCTGCTGCCAAAAGGAACAAAATAATGTCATTATAGATGAGCTGTGCAAAAAGATCTCATAATATGAGCTTCTGTCGTCATTTCTTTTCATGCTCTCATCTTTCCAAGGGCTGCAGTCCTGAGCATAGGTGTGCTCCCTTTCTCTTGACCAAACCTAAGTGCAGCATTGAAGCCACTGCCCGAATCCTGAGTGGGCAACTTATAAAGTAGCTATTTGTTTTGTCCCAATGAGTAACATAAAATAGAGGGGGGAGTGTTTCCTTTGCCCTTTGCCAGTGTGGTGTAGTGGTTAAGAGCGGTAGACTCCTAATCTGGGGAACCGGGTTCGCGTCTCCGCTCCTCCACATGCCGCTGCTGGGTGACCTTGGGCCAGTCACACTTCTTTGAAGTCTCTCAGTCCCACTCACCTCACAGAGTGTTTGTTGTGGGGGAGGAAGGGAAAGGAGAATGTTAGCCGCTTTGAGACTCCTTAAAGGGAGTGAAAGGCGGGATATCAAATCCAAACTCCTCCTCCTCTTCTTCTTCTTCTTCTTCTTCTTCTTCTTCTTCTTCTTCTTCGGAATTCCCTGTATTAATATACCACATGGACATTTGTGTTTGTATGTTCTTCATCAGTTTGAAATGTACAGGACCAACATTCCATTTCCACTACCAATCTATTTCTGATCCTTGTAAAATGTAACCTATCAACCGCCTGTAGTCGCTTTGCAAAGTTAATGTTCAGTTTCAGAATCCCTAAATATTAAGCTGCTTATTTTTGTTGTGTGGCTTCCCATTCCCCACCCTACTAACAAAGGGAAATTGGTATGCTCTGTGGGGTCTGTTGGGCAATCAACATTAATTCAGAAGGGAAGCAAACAGCTATCTCACTTTCCTGATGCCAGGTGTTCACTAATTGTAGAACTGAATAATGGATAATAGCACATCCTAGTGTATTTATCAATGCACATATCTTTTTACAATGCAAAAGAGGTCATTTGAGACTGTATCATTCCACCCCTCCCTCCCCAAACTATTTCTATTCATTAGCAAGGAGCTGTTTGTAAAGGCTGTTGCTTTAAAAAAAAAAAAAAAAGACAGAGGCCACATTACCTGGAAACAATAATGGAGTGCAATACTGCATGAAATTGTAATTAGGTTTAACCAGGGCCCGGCTACAGTTGCTATAATCAGTATCACTCAAAATTCATTTCACACTTATGAAAAGATGTGAGGTGAGATTGATTTAATGGTGACCAAAGCTACCCTGTTTCCCATAAATCCACAACCTTTTGAAAGGGAAGACAAATTTTTGAGAGAGAGAGAGTGGATCACTGTATTATTAGCACCATAGTCTGCATCCTGTCGCTTTCACGAAACAATGTGCTGCCATTTTAATGAGCACTGAGGGAATAATAATGTGCTGATTATCATCTGAACTTTCAGACTTTTGTATTACCCTTTAGGTTTCTAAGACGCTAACATCCAAAGTGGAATGTTAGATTTATTTATTTTTACCTTCAAGTAAATTTCACATTTAATAAACAATGTGATGTGTTCTGAAAGCAGCATTTAAAATTTAGGGCACAAGTGACATTGATAATGTTGGGTGCCTGCACACACCTGTCTGGAGACAGCTTCATAAACAATCTAGCTGTATGCCCCTTTGTTCTTTGAGCAGGGAATAAAAAGGAGGCGTAGAGCAAGAAGAGAGCAATTTGTTGACACCTTGGTATGGCATCATGAGTCAGGGCAAGAGCTATGTGTTGACTGTTCCATAGTTCATATCTGAACCCAGTCATGAACTCACTAGTTGGCTGTGGGCGAGTCATTATCTCCCAGCTACAGTCCTACGGCTGTAATATTGAAAGGAGCACTGCTGTAATCATTTAGTTCTTTAAGCATTGAGAGAAAGTGCTATATAAATAGGAAGACAAGGCTACTTTATGCATGTCTAGTTGACTTGTGAGCATGTGGAACTTTTTTTACAAGGATAGGCTGCAACATCTGAGAATTCATTGAGAAAAAATGTGGACATGATAGAGGTATATACAATTACACAGAGAAAATAGATAGAGAATTCCCCCATCCTCTCTCTCATGTTATGTTAGAACTCTCATGTTATGTTAGAAACTGGGGTTATCCAATTAAGCTGATTGTTGGAAGATTCCATATGGACAAAGGAAGCACTTTGCACACTGCAGAGTTAAACCCTGAAAATTCACTGCCACAAGAAGTAGTGATAGACACCAACGTGGATGGTTTTAAAAAATCAAGGAGGATAAGGCTATCAGTGGGGATGGATGGGAGAGACCTTCAATTCAGTTCCCATTTAACCGCAAACTTAATTTGCATTTTCTGGGGGGAAAACACACATGAACCAAAACATAGCCCTCTTTCAAAATTCACACTTTGCTGAATTTTGCAGACCATTCTCCAGTCAAGTTACGTGTTATGTATATACTAGGGTACAGTGCATATATAAATGCATATATTTGTGAAAATAACATACAAACTGTGTTATGTTAGGGAAAACATGTCCATAGCAGGCAACATTGCATAGAAACCTGAGAAATTCACACTAAAATGTGGATGAATTTCCCTAATGACTTTTTAAAAAAACCATAAACCGATAAGGAAATGTGGAGAAAAATGAGAAACAAGGAAACAAAAATTGACATATTTTCTTATTCCTTTTGGATACTAGTCATGTTGGCTTTGTGCTGCCTCCAGGGTTGAAATCAGTATGTCACTTGCTGAGAAGCCCCAGTGTGGAAGGTGTCATGAAATTCTACTCAGAATTGAACCAGAGCAGATTCCAGCATATAGTTAGCAGAACAAAAACTTAAACATGTTGCAGGATTCCAAAAAAATAGACCAGAGGCAATTAATATTTCATCCTGCAGAGTTTTACAGCTACTGAAGGCAAATGAGCAGAATGGTCACAAATCCAATATATTCAGGATCAGCACTGTCCATAAGAAATCCAGTTGCAGCAAACTTATTGTAAGTTTAAGTTAACTTATAATAAGACTAAACCTTAAGACTAAGCATACTACGTATGTACAGAACACCACACCAGTAGGAAGAGAGACAGAAAGAGACAGTGAAACCCAGGCTCCTTCTGGCCTTGCTATTATAGTCCGCATGACCTTGACAGAAAGAGATAACAGAACCAGTTTAAGCCAGCTGTACTCAGCTTCTCTGAAGGAATAATCCAAACATCATGAACCTTCTGCCTCTTTCACACAGAGAAGCTTCCAAAACTCTCTTGAATTAATTAGAATAGAAAAGATCTCCACACACCAGATCAATGCAAACTGACAGAGGGTGCTGTTGCACTCATATATTCTGCTTGTGGGGAAACTGGTTGGCCAGTGTGAGAACAAAATGCTTGATGGGCTTTTGGTTGGATCCAGGAGTACACTTCTTACCAACTTACCAGCCACTTGGACTGTTCTTTGGATCTCAGCCACTTGTTTTTTATTTAATTAAAAATAGTTAGAGTCACTCTTCATCTATTTTTTTTATAATAGTATTTATTACTTTTTGAACAATTTAAACACTACAAAACAAAACAAACAAACAAAAAAAGAACAATACAATACAAAGACATTACATAACACTAACACATTAAACTAACAAAACCAAACAAAAACAGTTTAAAACACTCCAACTGTTTCAATATCTTGTCTTTCATTCACTTATTTCACTGACCTCCTCGCACCTCCCTTTTTGTATTCCACTTCTATCAATTATTTCAGCAATTCCTTTCCGTCTTCCTCTGTTTTCTATCCTATAATTATCTTAACACATTCTAACCTTATTTTACCTATAATAGTCTAAGGTAAAGGTAAAGGTACCCCTGCCCGTACGGGCCAGTCTTGACAGACTCTAGGGTTGTGCGCCCATCTCACTCAAGAGGCCGGGGGCCAGCGCTGTCCGGAGACACTTCCGGGTCACGTGGCCAGCATGACATCGCTGCTCTGGCGAGCCAGAGCCGCACACGGAAACGCCGTTTACCTTCCCGCTAGTAAGCGGTCCCTATTTATCTACTTGCACCCGAGGGTGCTTTCGAACTGCTAGGTTGGCAGACGCTGGGACCGAGCGACAGGAGCGCACCCCGCCACGGGGATTCGAACCGCCGACCTTTCGATCGGCAAGTCCTAGGAGCTGAGGCTTTAACCCACAGCGCCACCCGTGTCCCATAATATTCTATTAATCTATTTATACTTAAATCCTTATAACAATTCTACTGAAGCCATATAACTTCATTCCACCATTCTTTTAACATTCATTAATTTTGCAGTATTTCTGTAAATAATCTTTAAACTTTTTCCAGTCTTCTTCCACTCTTCATCTATACACATATCGCTGCAAGATGAAGAACGCGAATCAAATAATAACATGCCGAACTATAAAATACACTATTCAAACTAAAATGAAGGCAGCTAAAGAGGGAGCAGCCTATGCAGGGCAGGGTGTTACCTACTGTATTTGTTTTCATCTCCTCTAGGCTCTTTCATCAAGTTATAATTTCTTCAATATTGGGGGAAACTCCTGAGCAAGGCATGTCACAAGCTGCTGATAACAGTGCAGGACCCAGCCTGCTGGTTAGCTGAGGAAATGTTTGTTCTTGATGGGAATCACACCGTCCCTTAAGGTCCAGAACTGCGGCTTGTGGGAACCCGCAGACCTGGGTACTTAGGCAGCATCCTTAGTCCTCTTCACATGTAAATCACATGAAAGGAGCCATCACACAATTTCAAAGGCTTGATGATGTGCAGCAGCTCACCTTTCCCCTTTTGTTGGGCACATTGCTGGCCCCATCCCTGGATGTCCACATGTTGGCATGAACATCTGCACTGAAGAACCCAACCCACGAGCAGGGGCTTGTGCAGAGACTTCCACACAGTTGGGACGCCCAGTGGTGTGAGGACTCTGCTTGTGTCAAAGTCTCTGGGCAAGCAGCAGCTCACACAAAGCCTTCTTCGGTGTAGACAGGCACATCAACGCTCAGATGTTTGGGGATGGGGTCAGAAATGATGCCCCCTCTGTATGATTCACCTGTGAAAAGCAATTGTATTCAAAAGCAGGTCCACACAATCTTATTCCTATCAATTATTCTCTACACCATGGGTCAGCAAACATTTTCAGCAGGGGGCCAGTCCACTGTCCCTCATACCTTGTGGGGGGCTGGACTATATAGATATTTTTTTGGGGGGGGGGGAATGAATGAATTCCTATGCCCTACAAATAACCCAGAGGTACATTTTAAATAAAAGCACACATTCTACTCATGTAAAAACACACTGATTCCCGGACCGTCCGCGGGTGGGATTGAGAAGGCAATTGGGCCACATTTGGCCCCCGGGCCTTAGTTTGCCTACCCATGCTCTACAGCACCCAGGAAATACTTTGCAGTGACATATTTTGCTCCACAAGCTCTTGTAAATCATGTGAGCATGATTGCTATGGAAAGGGACCACTTTTGCTAGAGGCTTTAAAGTTGTTGTGTACAATGACCAAGGTAAGCACATTTTTTGGAACTGTGCTGTGATTGACTGTAATGAAATATTAAATGATCTGATCTTACAGATGGCTGGGACATAATCTATTTCACACAATTCCTGTCCTAGAAATATAACCTTGTAAACATGCATCTGTGGATTGTATGACCAGTTTGGATTGTAAACTGCCCTGTGATCCTCGGATGAAGGGCAGTATATAAATTTAATAAAAAATGATAATATCATAGAATAGAATCAGAGAATCATAGAGTTGGAAGAGACCACAAGGGTCATCGAGTCCAACCCCCTGCCAAGCAGGAAACACCATCAGAGCACTCCTGACATATGGTTGTCAAGCCTTTGCTTAAAGACCTCCAAAGAAGGAGACTCCACCACACTCCTTGGCAGCAAATTCCACTGTCGAACAGCTCTTACTGTCAGGAAGTTCTTCCTAATGTTTAGGTGGAATCTTCTTTCTTGTAGTTTGGATCCATTGCTCCGTGTCCGCTTCTCTGGAGCAGCAGAAAACAACCTTTCTCCCTCCACTATGTGACATCCTTTTATATATTTGAACATGGCTCTCATATCACCCTTTAACCTCCTCCTCTTCTCCAGGCTAAACATGCCCAGCTCCCTTAGCCGTTCCTCATAAGGCGTCGTTTCCAGGCCTTTGACCATTTTGGTTGCCCTCCTCTGGACACGTTCCAGTTTGTCAGTGTCCTTCTTGAACTGTGGTGCCCAGAACTGGACACAGTACTCCAGGTGAGGTCTGACCAGAGCAGAATACAGTGGCACTATTACTTCCCTTGATCTAGATGCTATATTCCTATTGATGCAGCCCAGAATTGCATTGGCTTTTTTAGCTGCCGCGTCACACTGTTGGCTCATGTCAAGTTTGTGGTCAACCAAGACTCCTAGATCCTTTTCACATGTACTGCTCTCAAGCCAGGTGTGAGCAATCATTGATTTGTATGAGTCAAAAGAAATTTTTTAAGGGTCATTATAGGTCAGGAGTTGATTTAGCGTATGCGGTTTAGCGTATCTGTCAGGGGGGCAGGTGGTGCAACAAACGCAACCAATGGTGATGCGGATTGGAAATCACCGAGAAGTCATCAGCTTTAACGTCACCCACCTGTCGGACACGCCTGTAGTCCTGGGCATGAGTTGGCTGCACAGGCACAGCCCAGCATTGGCGTGGTACCAGCGCCAACTGACCTTCGGCTCCTCCTATTGCGCGGAACATTGCATCCTTCCTAGCCCGGAAGAAGGAGGGGACGACCCGCAGCTACAATTAGGCACGCTGCAAGCAGTGCCGCGCAAGTACGCAGCGTTTTTGGAGGTTTTCTGCGAGAAGGAAGCGGACAAGCTGCCTCCCCACAGGCCCTATGACTGCGAGATTGACCTCCTGCCAGGAGCGACGCTGCCAGCCGGGAAACTGTATTCCATGTCTGAGGACGAGCTGCAGGAGCTCAAGGAGTTCATAGACCTCAACTTGAAGCGCGGTTTCATCCGGGAGTCGAAGGCAGCGGGGGGCAGTCCTGTATTCTTTGTGAAGAAAAGGGACACGCCCCAAAAAAGACTTGTGGTAGACTTCAGGCTCTTAAATTCAAAGACCAAGGCCAAAGGCCTTTCCCATGCCCAAGATAGATGACCTGCTGGCGACGGCGAGGAAAGGACGCGTTTTTACAAAGTTGGATCTGCGAGGGGCGTACAACCTGATTCGCATACGGGAAGGAGACGAGTGGAAGACTGCCATGTTCACGCCCCTGGGCACATATGAATACAGAGTTATGCCCTTCGGTTTACAAAATGGCGCCCACTGTTTTCAAGCTTTCATGCATCACGTCCTGGCGGGTCTCCTCTACAAGACATGCGTCTGCTTCTTGGACGACATCCTGATATTCTCAGAATCTGAGGAGATCCATGAGAGAGACGTCAAGGAAGTTCTGCAGAGACTGCAGGAGCATCGACTGTATGCCAAGCTGGAGAAGTGCCAGTTCGACAGGAAGGAGGTGGATTTCCTGGGCTACAAGCTGTCGGACAAGGGGCTTGCCATGGACAGCGCCAAGGTTCGCGCAGTGTTGGACTGGAAGAGCCCGCGCAATCGGAAGGAGGTCCAGCGGTTTGTGGGGTTCGCCAACTTTTACCGCAAGTTCATCAAGGGGTTCGCGATGCAGACGGCGGCCATTACTGACACGCTCAGCTCTAAGAAGAAGAAGTTCATCTGGACGGAGCAAGCGGAGCAGTCCTTTCAGAACCTTAAGCGTCTCTTCTCGTCCGAAGGGCAGCTACTGCATGGGAATCCCAGCAAACCGCTGAGGGTTGAAACAGACGCCTCAGACAGAGCCGTGGGCGCCGTACTGTTGCAGGAGGACCCGCATGGGGACTGGAGACCGTGTGCCTTCTACTCTAGGAAGCTCAGCAAGTCGGAGCAAAACTACACCATCTGGGACAGGGAGTTGCTGGCCATTCATGCAGCATTCAAGGCGTGGCGGCACTTCCTCGTCGGGGCCAAGCACACCGTGCAGGTTCGCACGGATCATAAGAACCTGGAGTACTGGCGCACGGCAAGATTCCTAAACCAGCGGCACATCAGATGGGCGGAATTTTTCGCGGATTTCGACTTCAGGATAGAATACATCCCAGGCGACAACAACATCATGGCGGATGCACTGTCCAGGAAGCCGCAATACCTTGAAGAGGCGGCACCAGCAGCGGCCAAGCACATTTTCGCTCCGAAAGCGTGGGCGTGCGCTGCAGCAACCGTGGACTTGGAGGCGGTCCGTCGAGCACTGCAGAGGGACCCCTTTGCACAAGCCAAGATGGAGGAGGTGCACAAGGGCACGGTGAAGGACGACGAGTTCCAAGTACGAGACGGATTGCTCATCCGCAGAGGAGCTCTCTATGTACCGGGAGACGACCTCCGGGCGAAGGTACTGCAGCAGTTACACGACGCACCCACCGCCGGGCACTTTGGCAAGGAGAAGACGGCAGACCTCGTTGCCAGGGATTTTTGGTGGCCCAAGATGCGGGGGGAAGTCGCGGAGTACGTCTCGAGGTGCGACACCTGCCAAAGGGCCAAGTCAGTGCACAAACCTCCGGCGGGACTGCTCGAACCGCTGCAGACTCCGAGCGAACCGTGGGAGAGGGTGGCCCTGGACTTTGTCACGGATTTACCCAGCTCAAGGGGTAAAACGGCAGTGCTAGTGGTGGTGGACATGTTCACTAAAATGGCCCACTTCATTCCGTGCGCGAAAGTGGCCACGGCAGAACAGACCGCCAAGCTGTTCATAGACCACGTCTTCAGAGTGCATGGACTGCCACGGTCTATCTTGTCCGACAGGGGGCGCCAGTTCATTTCGAGCTTCTGGCAGAAGCTGATGGGTTTCCTGAATGTCAAGATCAACCTAGCGTCGGCGAGACACCCGCAGACCAACGGACAAGCGGAACGCGTCAACGCCGTCATGCAGCAGTACCTGAGATGCTATGCAAATCAACAGCCGACGACATGGGTGGACTACCTGCCGCTCGCTGAGTTCGCTTACAACAACACGAAGCACGTGTCCACAGGGGTGACGCCGTTCTTCGCCAACAACGGGAGGCATCCCAGAACCTTCCCGGGATTAGAGAGACTGGGGGAGGGGGAGCCACAGGCAGCGGAAGTCTTGGCGGCGGAATTGCAGGAAGTCCACGAGCAGCTTAGGAGGCAGTTAGAGCTGGCAAAGCACGCATACAAACTGCAAGCTGACAAGCACAGGAGGGTTGGTGAAGACATACAGGTGGGGGACTGGGTGTGGTTAGCGGCCCACGCAGTGCCGACAAGATCCTTAGCTAAGAAGAAACTCGGACATAAGCAGCTAGGACCTTACCTAGTTGAGGCACAGATCAATCCGGTGGCCTTCCGGTTGACACTTCTGGAAGGATCCAGAATGCACCCAGTATTCCATAGGTCGGTGCTCACGCCCTACAAAGCACCTCACCGATTTCAGGCGCAGGGCACGGCACCAGACCAGTATAAGGAGATCCCCCCAAGGAGGGAGTCGCCAAGAAGGGAGCCCATCAACCAGGTCACAGAGATTTTAGACTCGAGATGGGGGGAAGAGGGAGTAGAATATTTTCTCGCAAGGGAAGGTACCCCGGTCAGCGCCAACAGTTGGGTGCCGGACTATGCCCTGGACGAGCCTCTCCTCAAAGAGGAGTTTCATGCCTTGTTCCCACACAGGCCCATGCCAGCCGAGTATTTCGACGACTGGCTTTTCACACCCACGCTTTCTACCAGCACGTTCCAGGGATTCACCTCGGACGAAGAACCAGCATTAGAAACACGTTCACCGGAGGGCTCGCCCTCGGGGTTTGCCTCAGACCGCTCCTTTTGGTGGGACAATCGAGGAGAGGAGAGGTGGCTGAGGGGCCCTTGGCAGGCAACGGACCCAGAGGGGAACGAGGGTGAGAGGGACATGGACGTGATGGGGGAGGACGTTGGGTTCGAGCATGGCGGCACGGAGATGGAAGCAGAGGAGAACGAGGTCGGCGAAGACATGGAGGACGAGCCGGATTTCTCTAACTGGATGCACGCCACGGGGGACGAACTGTATCCACCATTCACCCCCACAACGACGGAGCACCCAGCACCCCCGCCGGAGGAAGGGGAGGGGGGAAGGGGGGGCTTCGAGGGGGGGATGGATGTCAGGGGTTCAGGAGCAGAGTCACAGGAGAGGGAAGAAACGGAGAGCGAGGGGGAGGAGTCGGAAGGAAATGTCAGCGGCGACAGTAGTCCGAGGTCTCTGAGTCTCTCCAGTGACTCGGAGGATTCACAGAAAGGGGCCCCCATGGTCAGGGCAAGGGGAGTGCCCAGGGGGACACCTCGGGAAGAAGGGGCCAGAGGGGACTCAGAGAGTAGCAGCTGGAAATCCGGACCAGCGTCCCCCCCAGAGTGCAGTAGGGGGGAGGAGTCCAAGGCATCGGGATCAGGGAGCGCGCAGGCAGAGGGAGAACGTGAGGCAGGACTGACCACACCCTCGTCAGGGAGCGAGGAAACGGTCATCCGGAAAGTAAAACGCGCGCGCGCGCCAAGTTCAAATGTACAGGAGGGCGGCAAGGTGGGCAGCCCGGGTAGGGAGCCAGGTCCTAAAGCCCGCCGAAGAGAGGGGGAGGAGTCAGAGGGGTCAAGCTCTGCGTCGGAAGAGTCCAGGAGGAATGAGACCCCGGGGGGTAGTAAGACCCAGAGGAAGAGAGAGAGAAGGAAGAGGTGGAGTAAGATTAGAGTATTAAACTGGTGCACAGGGGGTGGAGATCCAGACAGAGCTTCGCCGGTCTAAAGTCCAGACGTAGGGCTGGGACGCTGAGACTTGTAAATGGAGACTATTCTTCAATAAAGACTTTGATACTGTACGATCGGCTAGCGTTGGTCCTTGGTGAGCTGGGACCCGGAGCCAGCTCTGACAGTATCTGAATCTGGAAGTCAACGCTTAACGGACCCACCACAGCCTTGATGCAGATAGAAGGGATTCTGTGTTGCTGAGTAACTCAGATCAGTGGCTTTAGAGTTTTAAATATTTTCACTGGCATGAGTAATGTAAAAATTACTTGTGACTATCAAGAAAAGAGAGATCAGTAATGATAGTCATTACTTCCTGATGCCCAAGTGCACTTAGATAAGCAAAACCGTTATCCTTAAAATTCAGAAACAATGTAGCTGTGAGCCTTTTAAAACAGTATAAATCTGTAAACACTCTGCAAAGTTCCATTTAAAAGAAGAGGGGGAAATCTGATATTTTTGTTCTGTACTTCAAGTGGTTGAAGTTGATAGATGGTCTCCTATATTCAACTTTGAAGATGAGTGAATAGCCTACATGTCGATCAGCAGTAAATACAGTGTTTTCATCTAATTCATATCTAATTATGGCTTGTCCTAAAAGAAGAGCATTGTGCTGCATTTTACCTTTCTGCATCTCTCAGTGATGACAAACATTTTGGTAATTTAAGAGAGCGAGAGAGTAGCTTATCTTGAATTTGGATTGTGCATTTCTCCCAGGAATTCTTATTATGTTGCTATCACAAATTATGATGTAGGTATGCTAAAAGAGGCCACACATGTTTTAATTGCGGAAGATTAGTTAGCCACAACACACTAGATTCATTCTAATTGCTATACTGTTGTTGTGGTTGTTTTCTGTTACAACTTTGATTTCTTTTGATGAAGTATACCATGAGCCATTTCAGACATTTTGTGGATATGCACTAAATGTACAGTTGCTGCTTAGATCAAGAGGATTAGCATTTGTCCCAGCAGTCAAATAACAATATTTTGTTCCTAAGAAATTGTGATCCTTTCCCCTGGCAGAATGTGCATTGTGGCTGTTGTGAGCACTGCTGAGTGACATGTGATTTCATGCCGTGGTTTGTGGCATTACAGAATGATTGCCTATGACATTATTTTTATTTACTTTTATGTGAAGACTTACATACCGTAAAAATGATGAACACCTACAAATAAATAGCAAGTAAGCTTAAACCAGTATAAAAGCAGTACTAAACAGCATGTAAAATTTCTTCATAAAGGCGAAACGAGTAACAGTTTAGTTGACAAAAGCGTGATTCAACAGAACAGTAGGAATCAGAAACAAAGCAAGAAGGTACCTGTCTATAATTTTCTGTGGAATGGATTTCCACAAAGCTGGAGCAATCTCAATGAAGTCTCCATGGCTGGATGCAGTTGGGTATCGGTGGATGCAAAACCGGGTAATGGCCCCTTAAGAAATAGACAGCTCCTTAGAGGTAGAGGAGTTAAGAGCAAGTCCAGCCAAGCCACCTTTCAAAAGGCCTCAGCATGCTGCTGTGACAGTAGCTCTCCATTGGTGAGTTCTGGGCCACACCTGCCACAGTGAGCTGTCCAGGGTCCTGACAGACCATGATTTGCCTTGCTTGTTATAATGCTTGTATATTGACACCACTCTATCAGACTTGACTTTGTCTGACTGGAAGTGATCTGGTCTTTTGGATGAGGTCCTGCCTTTCCAACAAATGCCACTGCTTCAACCCAGCCTTTCCTGGGAGCCTCAAGCCAAGGTAGAACCAGACAATAGTTATAGTTCTGTGGTGTTTAGCACCTACTTCACTGCAAAACTTTGTATTGTGATGCTTGCTTAGTGAAAAACTGAAGGTAACATACATTGGCATTACTCTCTAAAAACACTGTGAGGTACTGTGCTGTTTTCTGACCAGTCCACTCATTCACTGAGACCAAAAGCTCAAAATCAGCCAGGTACTCACTGCTTGAAGGCTCATCTGAGTGACCAATAAATTTCTTCTCAGGCAATAAGGCTCTTGCCATTTCGAAACTGCTGCCCCAGTTGAAGTACTTGTAGAAAGTAACATACTTTATTAGAAATCTGGAAGTTAACCCAACGATATTACTTTCAGCATAGATCTCTTCTTGTTAGGAGCTTTTCCAAGATGTAACACATAACCTTAGTTAAGCATCAGTGACATGGAACAGCACCTACTGTTGGCTGGAGGTGTAACCTATTAGTATATATGGTTACCAGGTTGCTTGTCTTGCAGGTGCAAATATGCATAATGTTTTCATGGTGCATGGTGGTGAACGGAGCTGCTGAAATGATCCCAGCCTCACAAACCAGCTCAGCAAGGGAAGAGTGAGCAGCAGCCCCCCCCCCCACTATGGGGAATTAGAATAAGATTCACTATTTGACTATTGATTCAAAACCCTAAAATGTATTTTATATAATTGACTTTTTGTATAAAGGTAAAGGTACCCCTGCCCGTATGGGCCAGTCGTGACCGACTCTAGGGTTGCACGCTCATCTCGCTCAAGAGGCCGGGAGCCAGCGCTGTCCGGAGACACTTCCGGGTCACGTGGCCAGCGTGACAAGCTGCATCTGGCGAGCCAGCGCAGCACACGGAACGCTGTTTACCTTCCCACTATAAAGCGGTACCTATTTATCTACTTGCACTTAAGGGTGCTTTCGAACTGCTAGGTGGGCAGGAGCTGGGACCGAACGGCGGGAGCTCACCCTGCCGCGGGGATTCGAACCGCCGACCTTACGATCAGCAAGTCCTAAGCACTGAGGTTTTACCCACCCGCGTCCCTATTCTTTGTATATCGTGTTGTTATTTTATTGCTGTGACCGATGGCTGACGCAGATTCATTCATTCATTCATTCATTCATTCATTCACACACACACACACACAGTACGCCCCTGGCAAATATGTGAAGGCATCAGTTACTGTGTTCCAGAAACTGTCAGGTGAGCCCTAGACAAAGACCAAATGATGCCAGTGGGTTTTCCTACTTCCAAGCCTAGTCTAGGGCACTGTCCAAGGGAGGAAATGCCATCACATCCACAACAACCAGTAGAATGGTCTCATGGCTGCCTAATGTAAGCAACCAGTTTTATGACCACACAAAAACTGCAGGTTCTTTGAGCCACCCTGCTTTTGTGGCAGGGTGTGCATATAGTTATCAGCCTCAGGACTGTAGCCTTTGTGTGTGCACATTTGCTTTGAGAGTGTAGCAAGGTCTCCACATCAGAGGTGGACTGGGCAGAAGCTGTTGGAAAAGGTAGTTGTGAGAATCATTCTGATAGGGGGTAAAATAGTGATGGTTAGCTTCCTTTGGCCTATTTTAATTTTCACAAATGCTTTACAATTTGACTACAAAAATGTGGTTTCTGAAGTATTAGAGGCTTCGGGAGTTTTGAAATACTAAGCAAACAAAATATGTCGCCAAACTACAGGGTTTGCAAGTTTCCTAACATTATTGCAAATACTTTCCTTGCAAAAGAGGCCTAGACATTTTGGGACCCTTCTGGTAGCCACTAAGTTCTTCTTGAACAGTCAGTTTATAGTCACACTCCTGAGTTTGGACTAAAGTAGAGTACACAGCATCATAGTTATAACCACCAGTGGGAGGGGTGTGTGTGTGTGAACCTAAACTAGCAAACTGATTATAAAGCTGATACCTTGTATTTCACAATTTGCTGTTGATTGAATATCCATTGTCTGCGCTTTGCTACAGAAATATTTACAGTGCTTTGTGTTTAACAGTGCTTTATTAAAAATTACTCTCAATATAGGTCAACTTATTTCCCTAATACATTTCTAGCATGCACACTTCTGATGTGCAGCCATCAAAATCTGCCACCTGTATAGTTGCACAATGAGTATTTTACAAGCCACGTTTACTTAGGAAGTAAGATCCCCAGGTAGTAAATATTCATTAGGGACTTAAATGATTGTTTTAAAGCTGCTGCTTTTGTGATGTGGAGAGCATAGTGCTTTTTCTTCCCTCCCTGTCAGCTGCTCAATATTTATTTTAAATGTATTAAACTGCCTCAGAAATATTCATTGCACGAACCCCCTTTTTATGTTTGAGTGGATTAAATTTACAAGTCCAAATTAATGCTATAAATTGCATTTGCATAATTCATTTTCCACAAAGCAGCATTTGTTTCCCATGTATAGCTGTTAATATATGCATCGGAGAAGAAAACACAGAGAGCTGTATTGTTGTCCACATTTATAATTTGTCCTAAACAGCGTTTATAAACCATTTCTGTGTCTGGCTGAAGAATCTCCTCTGGCGCCCCCCTCCCCCTCTGCCAGGAACCTTATTTCACAATTAAACAGCATGTACGTTCATTATCAAGCATGAGGATCTTGGTCAGGAGGCTGAAGCCGCCATCTCTACTCTGAAGCATAGGAACATAATGTTTTTGTTTTTTTTGTTTTTTCAAAAAATGTAATAATCTATTATTAGTGCTTTTTCTTATTAGCATAAACAAGAAAAGGCAACTGGATAAACACATGACAACTGAGCACAAAGGTCGGGCTCTAATGCCTTTCCTTGCTGATGTTATTAAGCATCTTAATGAGAGAGAGAAGCAAAATGGTGCAAATAGACTATTGAAACAAGCGAAGAAAAACAGTCAGAGGATTTTCCCGTTTTACTCCTGGAAAAGCACACAATGAGGGTCACAAGTAATACTTCAGATTACAAATTGATGAAGGCTGGGAAGCACAGCTGGCTCCAGATACTGGGAGCGTCTGTGCTCCTCTTATCGGCAAACTCCCTTAAATAATGCATCCAGAGTCCAGGGGAGGAAAGTCCTGATAACACTTTATTGAGAAACTGAGCAAAAACATTGTATAATTTGAGGAGGAAAAAGCAAGTGGGTTTTTGTTTCTCATAGCACAGACCTTGTACATATTGCAGGGTGACAGACAGCCAAGCACCTGGAGGGCAACAGGTCTGTGAAGGCTGATCTACACAAATGCTCTAGACATACCCTCTTATGGACTTCCTCGGACATTCATCCATCACTGCGTTTTGCTATGGAATTGTAAACGCTGCCTGTCGGAGATATTAATACATTTTTCTTTCACGTCAATAATATAAGAGTTAAGAGCATTTGGTTTTGCAAGGACAACTGTGACTCTAAAGAAGAATAGGAACCTTTTACAAAGTACGGTACTTAAAGAAACAACAAAATGAATTGGACCCCTTGGCAGGTTTTGAATAAACATACACAAATTTGTTATTGGTAACATATAGATAGATAAATTAAGGATTTTTACAATTTTATAAGATGCAGAGATTTACATGTGCTGAGAAACCAGAGAGAGGAGCTGAGGGAAGTCTGTGGGTGGGTGTGAGGTTGGGTTTCTGGTTTGGGGAGGGGGGAGGGAAGAAAAAATAGGGGGTGAATGAGGATGATATGTTTTTGATAAACTGTTATGCTGAAATTCTTCATAAAAAATTATTTTAAAAAAGAGAGCATTTGGTTTTGCCAGCTGTTACCAACTTTTGTTGCTGTGGCTGTTGGTTCGCTTCAACATCTGACTCATCTCTGGAATGTTTAAACCAGAGGTGGGCAGCCTCAGACCCAGAGGCCAGATGTGTGGCCCAACAGTCCTTTCCATCTGACACTTGGTACTATCCCCAGGCCACACCCCCTTCCCCCAGGCCACACCCCCTCACCAGCCCTGCTCTTCCCCCTCCTTGATTGCTTTTTGCCAGGCCGAATTGTGTCCTTTTACTGTGATAATCTCTCTTGTTTGCCTGAATGGAGGATGTACAGAAATGTCCCTATATGCAGAAGCCTGACTTTCGCTCGGGCCTATTGTAGCATATAAGAGCCACACAGTGGCGTAGCGTGGGTTGTCAGCACCCGGGGCAAGGCAAGTAATTTGCGCCCCCTAACCCGGGGCAAGGCAAGTAATTTGCGCCCCCCCCCCGCTGCACTGTCCCTCCCCCAGATAGTCCCTCGCTCTCTCTCCGCACCGCACGCCTGGCACCCTCCCCTCCACAGTGGGCGGCGACCCGGCGGCTCGGATCGGATTCGCACAGCCAGCACTGCAGTGAGAGAGTGTGAGTGAGCCAGGTAGGGGCAGAGAGCTGCGAGTGCGAGTGCACCCCCCCAGATGTTGCGCCCGGTGCAGCCAGCCCCCCCTGCGCCCCCCACGCTACGCCACTGGAGCCACATCTACTGCTCCACTCACTTTTGCTTATGGCCCCAGCCACTGCTGGCATGCAGCTATTGGAAGGTGGTCCAGGAAGAAATGTGCCCCTTGGGCTGAAAAGTGTCACCACTCCTGGTTTAAACAACTAGGGCTGCACCCCTATGCACACTTTTTTCCTGGACATACAGGACTTAACTTCTGCATAAGTGTACATGGACTTTCACTGCAGGCACCAGAGCCAATTTTGATAAACTATATGCCAGTCCTGCACTCGAAGATCAAACTGGCTTGGAAGCAACTGGGTTTAAAAATGCTCTTATGTGTGGCTGAATTGGTAGCACATGCCTGATAAAATTACAGGAAAAGCCTCCATTTGTTGTAGCACATGGGAAGATACATAGATAAAAAAAATACTAATGAAAGCTAGACCTTAAATGGCTGCACTACAATACTTATTTCTTTCCCTTCTACAGCTGCTAATTTGCCTGCTCACATCGCCCTTTTCCCATTGATAGCCAGCTATTGATCTAGGATGATGAGTGAATGTCATTGCAATTTCAAGATTCTTATGCACAATATGAACAATATCTAATTGTGAGCAAACAGAGCTTTCTAGGGATCTTTGTCCTTCACCCCAAATGTATTACTGTAGGGCTTTTTCCTTTCTCCTTACAACTTGGGATGCCTCTTTTTGAATGGCTGCCTAGGTCTTCCATCTTGACTGACTGATAGAATTTCTATACAGTGAGCCATGTCCAAGAGGCTTAAAACACTTATGAAAGCATTCTGGGAGAGGGAAGAGAAGTCAGTTAACAAAACATATCGATAAATGCAAGTAGGACAAAAACCAACCATTTAGAAAAATAGAAGAACTGCATATACTTGAAATTGTGCCCAAGCATTTTCTGTGTGCTGTGCTTTACTTCTGCTTATGTTGTTGGCTGCTAATTACCTCCAGCTATGATATGGTGATTGTCTCATGATTCTACGTCTTCATAATCTTCAGTCCTCTTGATTTCCCCCTATAATTAATCTAAACACGATTGATTAGCTATATATGCATTTTACTCTCTACAGTGTTAAGGTTGTCATGTGCACTAAAACTGCTTCAGAACACGCAGAGGCACTTTATCCGAGGGCCTCATGCTGGCTGATGGAACAGTGTATAATTAATAAGCTCTGAACCTTGTGTTTTTCACTCAGCAGAGCCCACCATGTTTATTGCCTCTGACATGCTCGGCACCTGTGGCTGTTTAGAAGCCCCTGTGAAAAAAACTATCTAGCCCTCCCCTAACACATAAAGGAGACTTTCTGGGGGAGGGACAGAGAATTTTGTTTCACAGACTCTTTGGAACGCAGCCTGTAACTATGGTAGGTGGGTATTTTGCATAAACTTTTGCATATAATGTGTAGTTTAGCCCTACAGTTCATAGGGATGGGAGGTTGGGGAAATGTGTAACACACACACACACACACACACAGTCTCCATCAAATTGTATGAAGGGGGGCACCATGATTAGCAGGGGGGAGCTGTACTGCTGGCCCTGCCCCCAGACACCCAAGCAAAGCTGTTTGCATTGAGACTCTTAAGTGTTAACAGCTGTTTCCATATAGGCTTCCACTTGATCTGAACCCTGGTATGATCTTGACACAGATGGTTTTCTAGTTGTAGATGTCCAAGGGATGGGGCTAGTGTCACATATGAAGTTGGTAGTGGGGTCTACAGCACAGCCCCTCTGCCCCCTTCGCTATGCACAGTGTGACTAAGCTACCAACACAGCAACATGTACATCCTTTCAAATATTAATATGATCCTGAGCGCAACAACATTTAGGGTAGTGCAGGTGGTTCCTTGTAGTCAAAGGAGGTTTAGGACTGGGCCATTCAGTCAGGCAGCTTGTTTTGGATCACTGTCAGCTCTGAAACAGTGTTAGACCCTTCCTTCTTGAATGGTTGCCTCGTGTGTGTAGACAGTGGACAAAATTGTTTCCTTTCATTGGTTTGCTTCCTTGGTAATGCCTGATCCTCTTGAATATCTCTTGGAGCTTGACTTCAGAAGCACATCAAGAAACTAAGTTTACTTATATACTATACACATTCCGCATAGGCACACCATATACACAAGCACATCCAGTGCACATTTAAAGCACCCTGGGATATGTAGTTTCCCCCTCATAGAGCTACAATTCCCAGCACCCATAACAAACTACAGTTCCCAGGATCCTTTGGGGGAAGTCATGAGGTTTAAATATAATTGAATGCGCTTTAATTGTATGGTGTGTGACTGCCTATCAGTATAAGGGCACAACTGGTGACCTTGTGTTGCCAACTGGGTCTCAGTCTTGAGGAATCATTCACTGATGTTCCAGTGAGGAAGCCCAACTGTGGGTCTTGGAAGAGGTACTAATGCCCAAGTCTGCTGTGAGCTTGTGCAATTTGTGGCTACTACAAATCTGTGCTAGCCATTCTTAGCCTAGGCGCATCAACTAGAAAACTAATTGCTTACCATTTCAACTCTGTTCCTTACCATTGCCCTGCAGACGGGTCCATCCAGCAGTGGTGGATTTATAAGTACTGTATGCACAGTATGTGCAGAATTGGACCCCCTGCAGCTAAGGCCCCTTCAAATTACTAGCAGACATTCTTCACTGAGAGGATACATCTGCAATGTGACTTGTTGGTGTCTATCTGTCTCGAGAGCCAATGGCGTGTGCCACCCTGTTTCCCAGGGTGTGGCCGCTGTTACCTGCTGACAGCTTCTAGGAGCCACAGGTGAGAGCTGAGTGCAGGGTCGACAAACGACCCCAAAAGGAGCACAACATGTCCCCCAACAGAGATGCTACCCTTCCAGTCTGAGAGCCAGTGTGGTGTAGTGGTTAAGAGCGGTAGTCTCGTTATCTGGGGAACCGGGTTCGCTTCCCCGCTCCTCCACATGCAGCTGCTGGGTGACCTTGGGCCAGTCACACTTCTCTGAAGTCTCTCAGCCCCACTCACCTCGCAGAGTGTTTGTTTTGGGGGAGGAAGGGAAAGGAGAATGTTAGCCGCTTTGAGACTCCTGAAAGGCGGGATATCAAATCCAAACTCTTCTTCTTCCCGTAACACCCCAACATGACTACAATGAAATGCCTAAAATACTCTGGTGTTTTAGTCCACTTCATTGTTTCTGCACTTTTCTCCTTCTCTCTGAAAAAAGTCAGGGGAGTTTGATCCATTAGGGCAACCAGGAGTTAGCTCTACCAAATGAAATGAATGTTGTTTGCAAAATCTTTCCTGCCACTCATCCTTCCACACCCCATTTGAGCTTAGAGAGGCTAAGGGTGGCAATTCTGCCATTCTCCTGTTCTCTGGCCTGTCAGTCCAGTCAGCATCAGTGTCATAGCTGTCAACGTTTCCCTTTTCTTGTGAGGAATCCTATTCGGAATAAGGGAATTTCCCTTAAAAAAAGGGAAAGGTTGTCAGCTATAATCAGTGTATGGAATGGGGAGACGGCACAATCTTGCCTTTCACCTCAGGCGGCAAGATGCCTTGGACTGGCTCTTCCAGCAAAGGAGCAAAGATGCCCCTCTAAAGCAAGCACATAAATAGGGCAAATGTTATGTGTATTTAAAGGCAGAGCAAGAGCAATAGAAAAGCTCCCATTCACACTTAATATAAAGGAAGTAACTTTACAGCAATAAAGCCCGTAGGCTCGTTCTTGCAGATGCACACTTTGTAAGTGGCAGCCTTAATACATATAAAAAATGTATTCCTTGACAAGCCACCCATGCCCCACATATCCAGAGACACAAAGGGATAATTTAGTAAAAGCACTAGATGAGCAGGCCATTAATAGATGAAATAATGGATAAACAGCTGGCCTGGACGGCTTCCCATCGCTCAAGAAAATTCTATGCGCTCTTTAAAGAAACTGAAGCCCCCATTTTATGTCCTGTATTCAGAGTCTTCCTTTGCAGAGGCCAATTGCATAAGTCATTCTGAGACATTTTAATTCACTAGGCATAGTTCCTTTAGCTTATTATTGCATACAAATGGCCAAAAGGCCGGATTAACTTCCCCTTCATCGCACAGCACATATTCAGATGAAGACCTGTTCAGCTGTGATTAAAGGGCAGTTTGGCAATGAATAAACTATGTCTTGATCTTAAAAAGTGGACTTTTATACGCATGCACACACACACACACACACACACACACACACAGAGGACTGATCATTTTTGCTTTCTTGTTAAAGGTAGATAACATAGATTGCAGGCATAGAGAGCCGCAGATAATGGGGAGGTTTCTCACTAGGCCTCTTGTCAAGTCCAGTGTCAGATGGTGGGGCCCACAAGAGAGTGATTTGATCCTCCCTATAAAGGGGGTAGGGAAGCTGAAGCCCAGGGGCCAAATGTGGCTCTCTGGGCATCTCCCTGTCACCCTTGGGACTCTGCTCAGACAACACCTCTTCTTAGAATCATAGAATCATAGAGTTGGAAGAGACCACGAGGGCCATCGAGTCCAACCCCCTGCCAAGCAGGAAACACCATCAGAGCACTCCTGACATATGGTTGTCAAGCCTCTGCTTAAAGACCTCCAAAGAAGGAGACTCCACCACACTCCTTGGCAGCAAATTCCACTGTCGAACAGCTCTTACTGTCAGGAAGTTCTTCCTAAGGTTTAGGTGGAATCTTCTTTCTTGTAGTTTGTATCCATTGCTCCGTGTCCGCTTCTCTGGAGCAGCAGAAAACAACCTTTCTCCCTCCTCTGTGTGACATCCTTTTATATATTTGAACATGGCTATCATATCACCCCTTAACCTCCTCTTCTCCAGGCTAAACATGCTCAGCTCCCTTAGCCGTTCATCATAAGGCATCGTTTCCAGGCCTTTGACCATTTTGGTTGCCCTCCTCTGGACACCTTCCAGTTTGTCAGTGTCCTTCTTGAACTGTGGTGCCCAGAACTGGACACAGTACTCCAGGTGAGGTCTGACCAGAGCAGAATACAGTGGCACTATTACTTCCCTTGATCTAGATGCTATACTCCTATTGATGCAGCCCAAGTCTTCTTCCCAAGACTTGCCCCTCTCTGGCCCGGCTTTGCACTCTAAGCGTTTCTGTCTGGTTGGATGCCTCCTAGGACTCTGAGAAGGCCTTGTGCTGCCCTGAAGGAAGGATTGAGAGGAGTTTGTTTAGTGTGTGTAGAAACCAACCTACTTTGCAGAGATGAAACATGCACCCGTTCCTCCACCCTCCTGAAATAAGATCAGTAAATAAATCTACAATTGTATGATTCTATAAAGGCCTATAGAAATAACATTAATTATTTTAACACCTGGGCACAGCAAAAAGTAAAAAGTCCACTTTCCTTCTGATTGTTGTTCTCTATTTAGAACTTGGGACCAACTTGGTCATTTTGCTCAAGGATGCTACCCCAGGTGGCCCTCAGGTAGTCCATGACACGAGAGATATAAGAATGCAAGTATTGCTAGGCTGTATCAGGCCAAAGTTTTTTTTTAATAATTCACACCTCATTTTAGTTGCTTCCCCCCATATGGAACACCTTCAATTTCCTTAGTCATTTGAAGATGTTCCAAGTTCCACCTGGGCTATGAAGAAAGGAACTTGCAACAAAATTATGCAGTGTGGCAAGATCCTTTTCAGGATTCAAGCCAGGTAGTCATGCCCTTTTGCAGGATACTCCATTCAGCCACCCTTGGCCCCCATCCCCGGCTTCCTATTTCCTTCCTACTTCCTCAATGGTAAGTTGGTATTCAATGGCTCCTGAGCATTTTGACTCAGTTCTTCTGTAAGCCTTGAGGTTTCTCCAAGCCTGTTGGTTCTGCCCGCATATTCATGGATACTGGCCATTCTGATTGCATAAGGATCCATACTTGGAGAATAATTTCACGATTACTGTGTCATATAGACATTACTCCCTCCCTTTTTTTCGAGGACAGCCTACTAGTCAGATGCTGCTGGGAAGCTCGCGGACCCTGTTATTTGTCTCGCGCACCTGCTAATCAGAAGTATAGTACATCAGAAAATGAAGGCTCCACTTTTCGCTATTAGAGTCATTAATAGACCCATATTTCCTGTATTTGTCTAATCCCTTTTAAAAGCCATCTCTCAGCTTGTGACCATCACAACATCCTGGGGGAAATGAATTCTGTACGTTTAACTGTGTGTTGCTTGAAGCAATAGTTCCCTTTATTTGCCCTGAACTCACCTTTTGTCCATTTCCACTTGGGTGCTGGTGTTTTGAGAGAGAATAATTCTCTGTCTTTGTTGTCTTCCTGTCCACAGCATTCATACTTTTATGAATATCTATTGTGCCCCCTTTCATTGCCTTTCTGCTTAAATGAAAGGCCACCAACTTCTTCCTAAGTTCCTCCTGGGCTGGATCCAGACACATAAAAGAGGCATTTTAGTTACACACGTTGTAAATTTAAACAGGGAAATCCAGTAGGGAAAAACGTGTATCCACATCGCCATCTGGTGGCATAGTGTTATATTGCATATACAATGCATATAAATTGCTTTTTCTTTACCAATCCAGCTGAGTCCCTGCTCCGACCAGGATGTTCAAGCCAATAATTTTACTTGGTCTTTTCTATACCTTCTTCAGCTCTATGCTATCAGTTCTATGATGGAGTGACTAGAACACACTGTATTCTCTGAGGATGGGTGCCCCATGGAATTTCCACAGAAACTTTATAATAATTGCTTTATTTTTAGTCCCTTGAATCTGCCTTTTTAAAAAGTGGGTAGTGTCAGTGAGCTTCTCTGACCCTGACTTCACACATTGTTTCCTGTGCAGTTACAGCCACTTTAAGCAACATAGGTATACTGTTGTTAGGACTTGTTTTCCCCAATGTGCATAACTATTAATTGCATTAAATTTCCTTTTCCATTCTCTTCTTTCTTTGGCAGATATCCTTTCAGGGCTCCTCACATTCTGTTTCCATCTAGACTGTTGTGATTCCTGGGTGTGGTGTAATTTCATACCGCCAAACTCAGGCTGTGCAATATGTGGCCCTGTGTGGCTGCATTTTCACCGTTGAGACGGAATATCTTGGGAGCTGAATTTGGTGCCATGTGCTTTCCATCTCATTTCTGCCCAGATGATAAGAAACCAGCAATGCTTCTCTCTTATCCAGCCCCTCAAGGTCAGCCTGAGTCAGAGCACCAAATGGTAGAGAAAGCTAGTCAACTTATTTTGGTGTCCGTGGCAGAAAATCCCACAAGGTCTTCTCCCTCATCTGGCAGTAAAAACACAACAATAATAAATTTAAAAGCACATTATTTTTTTTTGCCCTTTCATGATATCCAAACTCTGCTGCCTGAGGCAGTCACTTCACCCCACCCAACAGTAGGGCTGGCTTTGCAACCACTCCCATGGGACAGAAGTCAGCCAGAAAGCTTTTGAGATTCAGTTCAGCTCTGTGGAACAGCTAAATCTGCTTTTTATGCCTGGGTAAAAGACCAGCTCTCTAAATACAGTGGTGCCTCGCAAGACGAAAAGAATCCGTTCCGCCAGTCTCTTCGTCTTGCGGTTTTTTTCGTCTTGCGAAGCAAGCCCATTGTGGGGACGCGGGTGGCGCTGTGGGTTAAAGCCTCAGCGCCTAGGGCTTGCCGATCGTAAGGTCGGCGGTTCGAATCCCCGCGGCGGGGTGCGCTCCCGCTGTTCGGTCCCAGCGCCTGCCAACCTAGCAGTTCGAAAGCACTCTCGGGTGCAAGTAGATAAATAGGGACCGCTTACTAGTGGGAAGGTAAACGGCGTTTCCGTGTGCGGCTCTGGCTCGCCAGAGCAGCGATGTCACGCTGGCCACGTGACCCGGAAGTGTCTTCAGACAGCGCTGGCCCCCGGCCTCTTTGAGTGAGATGGGCGCACAACCCTAGAGTCTGTCAAGACTGGCCCGTACGGGCAGGGGTACCTTTACTTTAAAAGACCAGCTCTCTAAATACAGTGGTGCCTCGCAAGACGAAAAGAATCCGTTCCGCCAGTCTCTTCGTCTTGCTGTTTTTTTCGTCTTGCGAAGCAAGCCCATTAGCGGATTAGCGCTATTAGCGGTTTAGCGGCTATTAAAGGCTTAAGGGATTAGCGGATTAGCTGCTAAAAGGCTATTAGCGGTTTAGATCAGCTGATAAGCGGCTTAGATCAGCTGTTAGGCGGCTTAGCCATCAGCTGTCAAGCGGCTTAGCGAACAGCTGTTAAGCGGCTTAGGGGCTTGGGAAAAAGGGGGGGAGGGAAAAAAAACCCCAGGAATCGCAAGACATTTTCGTCTTGCGAAGCAAGCCCATAGCAAATTCGTTTTGCGAAGCACCTCCAAAACGGAAAACCCTTTCGTCTAGCGTGTTTTCCGTCTTGCGAGGCATTCGTCTTGCGGGGCACCACTGTATTGAAGAATGTTAAAATCTGACACAGAATGCCTCTGACAAAAATGGATTAAAAACTCCACAACTCTTTGTTTACATTACTCGTATGAATGTTCTGGACTCCTTCTCCTCTCTCAGAGGCCATTATAACCAACTGTCCTTTGAGAAGCTGACAAAAATGAAGCAAACTGTCACAATCACCATCTTTTTAAAAAGCCTTTTTCTGTTTTAAATGATACGTTTTTCTTGTTTATCATACGTACGCTACCTTGTGATCTCATACGTTCTTGTGGGCTGAAAAGCAGACTAAAAATGTTTTAATAAGTAAGGAAATAAAAGGTGTCCTGTTGCAGTGGAGAATGGATTTATAGGCTGTTGTTTGCAGTGGTGAATCTCACTGTTGTGGTACAGATTACATCACCTACCTGACCTGAATCCTTGAAAATAAACAGATATTACTGAAGACCGCTGTCTCCGTTCTGCTCTTTCCTTTAAAAGAAAAAGACCCTTTTCATTGATTGCATGTAAAACAATATTTTTTATGAGCGGGTTTTCTGTCACTGTGGAGTTTTACCTTCACAGGCACCATCTGGCTAATCTGAATGTAGAAATAATGTTTGAAAACTGATGCTTAAACTGAGGCCCAGATTAGATTTCTGAGTTTCTTCACAGGTGGGTCTAGATCCAAAAATTATGTCTACCTAGCCAGGGCCATCAAAATATCTCATGTCATGAAACAATTATGTATACCAGTATCTATTTAAAATACATTTTACACGGCATCAAAAACAGATGAGGACAGATGATTTAATAATTGAAGAGCTGTAGCTCAGTGGCAAAGCATCTGCTTTGCATCCAAAAGGTTACAGGTTTGATCCCTGGCGTTTCACGATAGGACTGGGAAAGAATTCTGTCTGAAACCCTGAGCTCGGTGGGCTAATGGGCTGAATTGGTGCTAAGCAACATCTATGTTCCTTCCTACAACCTATTCACTGAGATTCATCCTGATTTGCATGTACAATCTTACACAGAAGTTAAAATATATCCAGTTCTTTATGGAGCATATGTTCAGATTTGTTTGTTGGAAAGTTATACAACAATGATCATTCATCCTGTGACTTGCTTGCAGTGTGTTTATACATCTTGCCTTTAATTACTTGTCCATCACACACCTTTCAATGCATTTCCTCGATGCTTTCCTAACTGCAAAAAGTCAATTTCTTTTGCAAGTGGATTTGTTGTGCTGGGGTGACTTAATACTTTAAGCCACGTGGACTGGGGAAGCCTAAAATAACAGAATCCTTGAAATATACATGTTTGTATGCAGTTTTGCTTAATGTACCTCATTTTTGCGGTACAATCTTCCTCAGTATAAGGCATTGCTGTATGCTATTTCCCCTAATATGTGAATTTTTATGCATTTCCCCAGATCATGATTTTTTTTGGTACATATTACTGGGGGGGGGGGCAATTGCAAAATTCAGAGAAGTGTGAATTTCAAAGGGTGCCTGTGTTTCAGTTCATGCACTGTTTCAAAAAGTGTATATTAGGTAGGTTCATCTTAAATTAAAACGCAAAGTGAACTGAATATCTTCCTTACTAACAGCACATATGGGGCTGGGGAGGAATGAGGAGCAGAGCGGTGAGTCAGAGAGGGTAGGGAAAACCTGGGTGCAACAAACAAGGATGCAATAGCTTGAAGGTAAGTTGTCCTAATTTATTAACCTTGGAGAGGCACTTGTGAGGCCCAGATGTTCTTTCTATGGCTAGATATATAGAAAGATATAGATATAAAACCTCTCCGGGAAATTGTCTATTATTGCCATGCCCTCCAGCGAATGAAAAACAACTATTGTTGAGGGAAAGACGGAGATGACTTGAAAAGGGGACTTCATGTCTCTTTTACATTGGGTCGTTCAATGTTTTTCAATCAGACCAAGAATTTTGATGAAGAAAGCTGCTCAAGGACTGTTCCAGTTCAAGTCCTCTCAGAACATTCTGTTTGGTAGCTGCATTGAAATTAATACATGTCGTGCGGGGAAAAGCAAAATTACTTTTTTTAGAAGAGTGAAGCACGAAGCACAATCCTTTGTTGGGCTCCCTACCAAGCAAGTATGCATAGGATTCCAGTCCTACGCTTATTTCTACTAATAACCAAACTGAAGAACCCAAAGTAGTTTTTATTTATGACCTATCTACATCAATAGCAAACTCCTCATGAAAAAGGTATATAGGATCTGAGGCAGATGCTGTAGGAGTCAGAGAGCACAAATTCATTAAATCAAGGAGTAACTGGATTCAATAGCCACTTCTCTGCATTGTGAAATGAACAGTACAGTGGTACCTCGGGTTACAAATGCTTTGGGTTACAAACGCTTCGGGTTACAGACTCCGCTAACCCAGGAATAGTACCTCGGGTTAAGAACTTTGCTTCGGGATGAGAACAGAAATCGTGTGGCGGCAGCAGGAGGTCCCATTAGCTAAAGTGGTACCTCAGGTTAAGAACAGTTTCAGGTTAAGAACGGGCCTCTGGAACGAATTAAGCTCTTAACAAGAGATACCACCATACTTCCTAAGAAATTACTCCTCCCTAGGTTTTCCATTTTTGATTACATTTATTCCTCAGGTTCTGCACTTTTGAACACTTTCCTGATGTTTGGACACTGATATTGTGAGGAATGTTTCTTGGCAAGAAAACCTGGAAGTGGAGCTCTAAGCTCTAAGCAACGACTCCACCTGAGACGTGAGATGGACATTTAGTCCTCGTCCGGTCCACATCAACAGGACAGGAACCCCTGAGCACAGAAAACAGGAGTGTTAATTCAAAATACATGGCAAGTCAGTACACAGCCCCATAGCATTCCTCACCCATTGAGCCACATTGAGGGACCCGGTTGTGCAATATAGATTTAGCTTTGAGACTGGTCCTGTGTATATATAACCAGGCTCTCTGTTATAGACATGACCCATTTGACAGGACTGTAGCCTGAAAACAGCCTGGAGGGATTGTATAGAACTGAGGTTTGTTGAATAATTAGTATTATTAACATCTGTTTTCAAATAATTTGTATATACAGTGGTACCTCGGGTTAAGAACTTAATTCGTTCTGGAGGTCCGTTCTTAACCTGAAACTGTTCTTAACCTGAGGTACCACTTTAGCTAATGGGGCTTCCGCTGCCGTCACGCGATTTCTGTTCTCATCCTGAAGCAAAGTTCTTAACCCGAGGTACTATTTCTGGGTTAGCAGAGTCTGTAACCTGAAGCGTATGTAACCTGAAGCGTATTTAACCAGAGGTACCACTGTATAAAGGACGCGGGTGGCGCTGTGGGTAAAACCTCAGCGCCTAGGACTTGCCGATCGCATGGTCGGCAGTTCGAATCCCCGCGGCGGGGTGAGCTCCCGTCGTTCGGTCCCAGCTCCTGCCCACCTAGCAGTTCGAAAGCACCCCTGGGTGCAAGTACATAAATAGGGACCACTGTATAGTGGGAAGGTAAACGGCGTTTCCGTGTGCTGCTCTGGTGCCAGTTCGCCGGAGCAGCTTCATCACGCTGGCCACATGACCCGGAAGTGTCTGCGGACAGCGCTGGCTCCCGGCCTCTAGACTGAGATGAGTGCACAACCCTAGAGTCTGTCAAGACTGGCCCGTACGGGCAGGGGTACCTTTACCTTTACCTTACCACTGTATATACAAATTATTTGAAAACAGATAATAATAATAATTATTCAACAGTGGTACCTCGGGTTACAGATGCTTCAGGTTACAGACTCTACTAACCCAGAAATAGTACCTCGGGTTAAGAACTTTGCTTCAGGATGAGAACAGAAGTCATGTTCCGGTGCCGCAGTGCCAGTGGGAAGGCCCCATTAGCTAAAGTGGTACCTCAAGTTAAGAACAATTTCAGGTTAAGAACGGACCTCCGGAATGGATTAAGTACTTAACCCGAGGTACCACTGTATTAAAGGTCAGACTAAGTAGATCCAAACACAAAATCTCTCTGCAAGTTATTTAAAAATGCTAATTGGTTTTTTATTAACAAGCCAACACCATATGGTATTTTTGAAACAATTTCAATGGGAAGCCCATTTCATACAACAGATGAGTTTTTCAGATCCTTGAAAAACAGAGGCTATTGAGAGGGTTAAGAACAGTTTCAGGTTAAGAACGGACCTCCGGAACGAATTAAGTTCTTAACCCGAGGTACCACTGTATGTAAAGTAAATTATAGCTGTATGTTTTACAAAACCTTTTACTAAAACACAGGCCTTCCCCGAAAAGGAACAAGATGGGGAACGTGGGGAAAACAGGGTTAAAGAGGAGACTGAGAGAAGATATGATAGCCATCTTCAAATATCTAAAGCAGGGGTCAGCAAACTTTTTCAGCAGGGGGCTGGTCCACTGTCCCTCAGACCTTGGGGGGGGGGGCGCGGACTATATTTTGGAAAAAAAATGAACAAATTCCTATGCCCCACAAATAACCCAGAGATGCATTTTAAATAAAAGGACACATTCTACTCATGTAAAAACACGCTGATTCCAGGACCGTCTGTGGGCCGGATTTAGAAGGTGATTGGGCCGGATCTGGCCCCTGGGCCTTAGTTTGCCTACCGATGATCTAAAGGATTGTCCCTTGATGGATAGAGCAAACGTAGTTTCTTCTGCTCTGACTAAACATCAGGCAGAACCTTCTGAAAGGTAAGAGCTGTTTGACGGGGGAACAGACTCCAATGAGAGGTGGTGTGATCTCCTTCCTTTGAGGTTTTTTTTTTATAATTATTTTTTATTCAGTTTCCAATATACATTCCATCCATATTTAACATTCGCCTTTTACATATACATCTTTTGGACTTCCCTCAGCCTATCTGACAATTCTCCATATTATCACTACTACTCACATTTCTTAAATTTATATTGCACTTTACCAATCTTAATCTTATCATATCATATCATATCATTCAAGCAATATTTCAATCAATCTTTTTCACAAAGCTTCTTGAAAGCCAACAAGCATTAGTTGTTCCTCACATACATTTTTGATATATTCTGTAAATTTATTCCAGTCCTCGGTAAATCTCTGATCGCGTTGGTTCCAAATTTTTCCCGTCAATTTGTCCATTTCTGCATATTCCATCAGCTTCATTCTCCATTCTTCCCTAGTCGGCATTTCTTCCTGTTTCCATTTCTGGGCCATCAAAATTCTTGCTGCTGTCACTGCATACCTAAATAATTTCACATCATTCTTTTTGATTTCATTCCCTAATTTTCCTAATAGAAATGCTTCTGGTTTCCTAGTAAAGGTATATTTCAACATTTTTTTCATCTCGTTATAAATCATTTCCCAGAAGCCTTTCACTTTCTTACATTCCCACCACATATGGTAAAATGTTCCTTCTTTTTCTTTACATTTCCAACATTTGTTGCTGAGTTTATACATCTTACCAAGTTTCACTGGTGTTACATACCATCTGTACATCATTTTCATTACATTTTCTTTTATTGTAGTGCATGCAGTGAATTTCATCCTTTGAGGTTTTTAAGCAGAAGTTGGATGGCCATCTGTCCTGTAAGATCTAGTTGAGATTCCTGCAATGCATGGGGTTGGACTAGATGACCCTCGGGACAATTCCAGCTCTACAATTTTATGATTCTATAATTCTATATATGCCCTGTTTAATAAGTGGTAATAGATGGGAAATGGAGAAATTTCCAAATAACATTTCAGTAAACAACTACAATGATAAAATGAAACAGAGCTGCGTACTGAACTAGAGAACTGTTCTCCCCTTCTCATCTTTCATAAGACTTTTATTTTTTTTTTAAAGAAAAAAGCTCATTTGGAATCTTTGTTATTATAAATCTACAGCTCTGAACTGCACTCCTCAATAGCCACCTTGGAGTATGTGCTTTGCATTGATTTTAATAAATGGTGCTGCCATTCACTTCTAAGCTAATATGAAATTGTTTCCACGGGAGATTTGCTTGTAAAACAGCCTTCTTGAATGGGTAGGATTTGCGCAAGTGAAATTAAGGAAGCTTGGTTCTCGGTTACCATAGCGATGAACCTGTCTTAAGAACTGAGGCAGAAGCATGAAAAGTTCACAAATGGAAATTTAGCATAAGTGTGGTAAGTCAAGTGAAGAGGAAGGAGGCCTGGGCACTTCAAAAAAAGTGAACAGAAATGTAATTTTTAGATCCTTAGTGTGAAATGTTCCCAGGGAAGAACACAACAGACATTAGCTCCCGTCCTCTTTCCCTGTTATATGTTGCAATTGAGGGGGTCCAGGAAGAGAAGGGAGCAGAGCAGCACAGCCTGTTTTCGGCCCACAGGTCCGTGAGTGTCCTTGGGTTTGTTGTTCCTCGCGCTGAGGTCTGGGTTGGAGCAATGGAAGGAAGTAACTGTTAAGTTGTGGGTGAACATATCAGACGGCACAGCGATTCTTCAAACAGCTCTTGTTTATGCACAGGCCAGGACAGAACTGAACTGAAGGGTTCAGTCAGCCTGCTTATATAGAGCTCCAGTACATCGTAACTGTAACAACTTTCTAAAACTATCCAATCACTGAACGTCACTTTCGATCCCTTATTTGCATAGCTATCTACAGTATCCCCCTGCTGGCCCAGGGTGAGAACTTCAGTACATAACAGTAACCATCTCCCACGACAACACTGTGATTGGGAACGGGGTATTGACACAGAGACAAGAAGAAGCGGTGGCGGTGGGGATTGTTGGACAAGGAGGCATATTTCTGTTTAGGGGATTATAACACCACAATAGCCATGCAAGCAAACCCACCATAAAGAAATGGTCTTCTGCCACGGGTGTATATGTCCAGATCTCATGAATAATAAGGTTTTTGGTTAGAATGCAATCACCCTCCCTCCCCACTCCACCTTGTACAGTACTGGCTCTGAATCCTATCACACAAGTTACTAAGCCCGGGAGTGGATTACAATGCTACATTTAGCCCTAATATGTAGCTAAGTCTGCGTATAGGATTTTCAGCACCTTCAGGGGATAAGGGTTTTCTTTAGCGTTGTGCACACAATACATAAATAAAAAGAAACGTGACCATTAATTTTATTTGAAATATGATTTTACCATGCTTGCCATCAAAGAATTTTTTTTCTTTTTTAAGTACTGAGCACAAATGGCCTCCTAACAATTCTCCATCCCATTTGTGGTTGGCGAAATATGTCTGCAGGGTGTGAGGGGGGCATAGCTGTCAACGTTCCCCTTTTCTTGCGAGGAATCCTATTTGGAATAAGGGAATTTCCCTTTTAAAAAGGGAAACATTGACAGCTATGAGGGGGGGGGGGGATCAACTGAGATTGCTTCGGACCTAGACTGCTTCTTTGTGTTCGACCCTGAATCCTGCTCTTTGGGAGAAGCGTTTTGATAAAAAGCTTTTATCTTCTGGGACTGAGACCTTCATCCCTGAAAGCACCCCCTGGTAACCTACCTCACAAAGCTTTTGTAAGGATAAAATGGGGGGGGGGGGGAGAGAGAAGCATGCATGCAACCTCAGGTTCTTTGGATATTAATGCAAGTGAGTAAATAAACAAAACGTCACTCTAGAAGCCCCCATATGATGTTCTAGAAGCCATCAGCATTCAGATGGACAGATTATTTCTTTTGCATTTTACCAGCAAGGATAATTTCTTTTTGGAATGTAAATGGAAAAGTGTTATCATGGATTAAGAAGTGCACACATCAAATTATTTGGGACAAAATCAGCAAGCAGCACTTGTTGCAGGAATGCAAACGTGAAAAAAATATTTCCCTGGTGAAATTCTGCCACCTAGTGCTTCTTTCCTAAAACACAGACAAAGTGTGTCAAGAAAATGTAAAGACCAACCAGCCATCATAGAGTGTATTACAGTGGTACCTCGGGTTACATACGCTTCAGGTTACAGACTCCGCTAACCCAGAAATAGTGCTTCAGGTTAAGAACTTTGCTTCAGGATGAGAACAGAAATCGGGCTCCGGCGGTGCGGCGGCAGCAGGAGGCCCCATTAGCTAAAGTGGTGCTTCAGGTTAAGAACAGTTTCAAGTTAAGAACGGACCTCTGGAACAAATTAAGTACTTAACCCGAGGTACCACTGTAGAGTGCAATTTTGTGCATGTCCACTCAGAAGGCAAGTCCATTGAGTTTAAGGAGACTTATCCCTGGGTAAGTGTGTTTAAGATTGCAGTCAGTTACCCATGAGCTTTTATCAACTTAAAACAGGAACGTCATCTGTGTGGCAAAGTTGCTACAAGGTTCTCTTTAGTTAGATTACAACAAGTTGAGAACTCCTTTATGAATGGGGAGATAAATAATAATAATAATAATAATAATAATAATAATAATAATAATAAATAATAAAAATAAAAATAATAAAAATAATAAAAATAAAAATAAATCTTATTTATACCCTGCCCACTCTGGGCAGCTTACAGCATATATAAAAGCACCAAACATTAAAAACTTCCTGATACAGGGTTGCCTTCAGGTGTCTTTAAATAATAATAATTTCAGTATGCACAATTAATAATTCTTGGAAAGTTAGCTACTATAACTGTATTTGTATCTGCTCCCATTACATGACAATTTTCGCAAATGTCCCAACTTTATTTTAAACTTCAGTAGCTCAAATAGTTTTGAATAGTATGTCAGTTTGGACCCTTAGCTATTTTTGCCATTTTCTTTCCCAAGTAATGAAAATAAAACTGCCAACTTCTACAGTATGCAAGTCAATGCTTGCTCTCTTTTAACAAGCTAGAAGGCTGTGGACCTTTTATTTCATATACAGTGGTGCCTGGCAAGACGAAATTAATTCGTTCTGCGAGTTTCTTCGTCTTGTGACTTTTTCGTCTTGTGAAGCATGGTTTCCCATAGGAATGCATTGACGTGTCAGGACTGGTCGTTGTCCTCTTCAGATCACCACACAAATGCTTCTTGTTCTTTATAAAACTTTTTATTGCGTATTAACAAAACAATCTTATAAACGGTTCTCAACTTTAACTATTCTTCCTCAGAGTCACTTCTTTCAGATACCTTCTGAGCTCTGCTTCTCCATGACCAGCCACCCTCAAAATGGCGAAGGCGCCTCTCCCTTCGTTTTCCCGCTCTTTTCCCTACCCTCCTGGCTAGAGCTGGCCTGTATCTCCTCTCCTCTGAATCTGAGCTAGAACTTAACCCTTGCCTTTCCTGTGAACAGCCAGTCCCTCCCTGTTGTTCCTCTTGCTCCCTTCTATTAGATTCACTGCTCTCCCTCCCCCCTTGGGGAATGCTTTCTCCCTCTGATAAACTGAAAACTTCTAACTCTTCCCTGACATCACCCCCTCCCCTAAGCCCCCCTTCCTCCTTCTCGCTCTCCTCTGTTTCTGAAGGACCGAACCCTCTGAACTCTTCTTCCTCGCTATCTGTCTTTTCAAAAATTTCTTGAAGATGCCAGTTATGGGGTTTTGGCTTGTGGGGATATTTTCTATGAAATTCTCTCTGCAATTCTGGAACGTTAATTTTTTCTGCTGATTCCCATGAGTTCTCAGACTCATCTAACCCTTTCCATGCAACCAAATACTGTAATTTCCTCCTACTTATTCTCGAGTCTAATATCTCTTCCACTTCAGCCTCCTCTTCCCCCAGCATGGTGGGAAAAGGAGGTGGTTCCCTTGAAATTTGATACTTAAGTGCTGGTACAAACACTGACAATAAAGATCTATGAAATACAGGGTGTATTCTCATATTTTCAGGTAAATGAAGCTTGAAAGCGACTGGGTTAATTTGAGCCTTTACTTGGAAAGGTCCCAATCTCCTTGGTTCTAGCTTTTTACATCTCCCTCGTATTGGTAGTCCCTTGGTAGACAGCCATACCCAGCTCCCTACTTGGATTTCTTCCCCAACTCGCCGGTGCCTGTCTGCAGCTCTCTTGTAAGCCTCTTTAGCTTCTTCCAAATCCTCTTTCAATATCTCATGAATGCACCTCAACTCCTCTATCATTTGTTCTGCTGCTGGTACTGCTAACTGCTCCTCTTGACCTGGGAATGCCCTTGGGTGCAAGCCATAGTTTGCCACAAATGGGGCTCTGCCCGTAGACACATGCATTGCATTATTATACGCAAACTCTGCTAGACTCAACTTCTCTAACCACCCGCTCTGCTGATAACCAGCATAACACCTCAGATATTGTTGTAGTGTTGCATTCGTTCTTTCAGCTTCCCCATTGGTTTGCGGGTGTCTCGCCGACGTGAGGCTTAGCTCCACATCTAGTAACTGCATTAACCTCTTCCAAAATTGTGATGTAAATTGGGCCCCTCTATCTGAAATGATTTGTGATGGCAAACCATGCAACCTAAAAATATTATCTAAAAACATCTTTGCAGTTTCCTGTGCGGTCGGAATTTTGGTACATGGTATGAAATGTGCCATCTTGGTTAGCATGTCAACCACCACAAAGATCACTGTTTGCCTATGGGATGACGGCAGATCCGTTATAAAATCCATAGACACCACATCCCAAGGCCTTCCCGGCGTGGGCATAGGTTGCAACAACCCTGCAGGAGCTGCTCTGGGTGCCTTGGATCGTTGACATACTTCACAACATCTTACATATTGCGTTACCTCCTCCCTCAACTTTGGCCACCAGAACTGTCGTGTGATCTGATACAGGGTCTTTTCTCTACCAAAATGTCCTGCAGTCGGGTTATCATGATGTTGCCTCAACACTTTACCTCTTAATTCACCTGCAGGTACATACAGCACCCCTCTCCTGTACAACAATCCATCTTTTTCTTTGAAACCTTCCTCTTCCCCTCTACCTTTTCTCAGTTCCTCCATTTTCTTTTGTGCAAACTCATCTGTTACTGTCAATCGCTGGAATTCCCTGCCGTCCACTACTACGGCTGCACACCCCCACTGATCCGATCTCAGCATTTCTCGCAACTTGGGAGGTGCTTCCCCTTCCATATACTCAGGTTTGCGCGATAGCGCATCTGCACGAACGTTTTGATGCCCAGGTATATACTCAATCCTAAAATTAAACCCAGCAAAAAACTCCGCCCACCTAATTTGCCTTTGGTTTAGCTGTCTAGCAGTTCTCCAATACTCTAAATTCTTATGATCTGTTTGTACCACCACCTGATGTGACGCCCCTTCCAAAAAATGTCTCCACACTTTAAAGGCAGCATGCACAGCTAAAAGTTCCTTATCAAATATGGTGTAGTTTTGTTCTGATTGATTTAATTTTCTAGAGTAGAAGGCACAGGGTCTCCAGTCCCCTTCCTTGTCCTGTTGCAGCAGAATGGCCCCAATAGCCCTATCAGAGGCATCAGTTTCTACCTTCATACGTTTACTTGGATCTAGGTGCATAAGATATTTTTCTGAAGCAAACACCGCCTTTAGTTTATCAAAGGCCTTCTGTGCTTCCTCAGACCATCTGAATGGCCCCTTGCCTCTTAGACAATCAGTCAGTGGCGTTGTGATTTTGGAGTAATTACCTATGAATTTACGATAGAAATTAGCAAATCCTAAAAACCTCTGTAGATCTTTCTTAGTCTTAGGTGCCTCCCATTCCACCACTGCCTGAACTTTACTGGGGTCCATGTGCACCCCTTTGTGGGAAATGCAATATCCCAGGAACTCCACCTTTTGTGTATGGAACTTACACTTCTCTAACTTCACATATAACCTGTTGGTCCTCAATCTTTCTAACACCTGTGTGACATGTTTTACGTGTTCCTCCATGCTTTCACTATATATTAAGAGGTCATCTAAATAAGAGACACAGAACTGATCCAGTATACCTGCTAAGACGTGGTTGATGAAGGTTTGAAATACCCCTGAGCCATTTTGCAAGCCAAAAGGCATTACCAAGAATTCAAATGCACCATACTTAGTACAAAAACTGGTTTTCCACTCATCCCCTTCTCTGACCCTTATCAGATTATATGCTCCTCGTAGATCAAGCTTGGTAAAGACTTTGGCTGACCTTACTCTCTCTAAGAGGTCATCTATACGTGGCAGTGGGCACACGCGAGGCTTCATTTGGCTGTTAAGGATTCTGAAGTCACATACTAATCTCGGTGCCCCTTCCTCCCCTTTCTTTTTGACAAAAAAGACGGGAGCACCCCCCGAGGCTGTGGACTCTCTAATAAAACCTCTCTGCAAATTCTTTTGCAGGAACTCCCTCAATGCTGCAGATTCTACTTCCGACATGGCATATATCTTGCTTGGTGGCAACTGTGCCCCAGGGACTAGATCTATCTTGCAATCATAGGGCCTATGTGGTGGAAGTTTATCCGCTTCTTTTTCACAAAAAACATCCCGATAAGCAATATATTGTGACGGAATCTCACTTTCATTCCCCATCAACTTCCCTTCTACCTCTGTTCCCATTACTTCCACTGAGATTTTTCCCTTTTGCCCCAAACAATGTGTCATACAATAGATCGAACCAAAAACCAAAGACCTTTGATGCCAGGCAATCACCGGATTGTGACGATTGAGCCAACTCATGCCCAGCACCATCGGGTGTCCAGCTAGTTTGGTCACATGAAATGCCCTGGTCTCTGAGTGATGACCCATATCCATTCTCATTGGTGGAGTCTCATAAGTCACTTCTCCTGACAGTAGCGGTCTGCCGTCGATTGTTTTCACTCGCGGTGGGAAATTCAAAGGTAACAAAGTGATTTTGTGTTCCTGTACCAATTTCTGGTCTATGAAATCTGCTGACGCTCCTGAGTCTAACAGCGCCTCTACCTGGACCCTGTGTCCATTGGGTAGTTGTAGTTGCACCTTCACCGTTAGTCCTGGGATAGGTGGTTCTGCGTGAGAGCCTTCTATTGCTTCTCCACCCGGCTGCAAGCTCCCATTTCCAGCCGGGGACATTCGTTTCCCTGATGCAGTTCCTTTGGGCAATTGTCTTCTCCCATGTCTGCTCCAGATAGAGACTCCCATCCTTTACGATTGCGACATTGTCGTGCTAGATGCCCTGGTTTTCCACAGACGAAGCAACGCCTCATGTCTCTTCCTCTCCCTGCATTTCCTCTTACCATGGAAGAGGTAGTAACTGGGAGGGGTCTGGCTGCTCCTAATTCCATGGGCTCTGGCCGCTCTCGTCCTGGCATGTTGCCCGCTCTGCTCTCTGTACTTTCAATAATATTGTTTTCCCGCCACCGTGGTTGCCATTGTTCCTTCTTTTCACTAGCCCTCCGTTCCACGCGTAGGCTCAATTGCAGGCACGTTCGGACCAGAGAGTCCAAGGAACTAGGTTCTGGCATTTGGGCCAATTGGTCTAAAATCTCATTATTCAGTCCTTCCCTAAAAAGGGCTGCAACTGTTGGGGAATTCAGATCCCATTTTAATTTCTGCACCAGCAAACTAAAGTTGGACCAATAAACTCCCACAGTGTCTTTTCCTTGTCTCATTCTCAACAGCTGCCTTGCTGTGGTTACTTCATGCGCAGGGTCTAAGAAAATCGTGTCTAGATACTGCAGAAACCTTTGTAGATTTCCTAGGGCGGCATCCCTTCGAGATATTAGGGGTATAACACAGTCCTTAGCCCTCCCTTCCAAGAAATTAATCACATAAGCAACCTTTTCTTGCTCAGATTGAAATTCTTTATCCTTTATCTCAATTATGTAAGAAATTTCTGTCTTGAAAGCCATGTATTCAGAGCTTTCTCCCTTGAAGCTACGCGGACGTACAGTAAATGTTTTACTCACTCTATCTCCACACATCGCTTGCAGCATGGTTCTATGTTCTCCCAATGCTGCCGATAGTACGTCAACTTGACTTTTCAACTGTAAGTTCTGTTGCCATAAGTCCTGTAATGTTAGCTGGAGTGCTGGGGTTTCTCCTTGCCCAACTGGCGCCACAGCTCCCTCGATTTTGGCTTCTCCTTCTTTACGTATAGTGAAGAGGCGCAGAGCAGAAGGTATTCTGTCAGGACTGGTCGTTGTCCTCTTCAGATCACCACACAAATGCTTCTTGTTCTTTATAAAACTTTTTATTGCGTATTAACAAAACAATCTTATAAACGGTTCTTAACTTTAACTATTCTTCCTCAGAGTCACTTATTTCAGATACCTTCTGAGCTCTGCTTCTCCATGACCAGCCACCCTCAAAATGGCGAAGGCGCCTCTCCCTTCGTTTTCCCGCTCTTTTCCCTACCCTCCTGGCTAGAGCTGGCCTGTATCTCCTCTCCTCCGAATCTGAGCTAGAACTTAACCCTTGCCTTTCCTGTGAACAGCCAGTCCCTCCCTGTTGTTCCTCTTGCTCCCTTCTATTAGATTCACTGCTCTCCCTCCCCCCTTGGGGAATGCTTTCTCCCTCTGATAAACTGAAAACTTCTAACTCTTCCCTGACATGACGGTTTTAAGAAAAAGGCGCAAGACGTTTTCGTCTTGCGAAGCAAGCCCATAGGGAAAGTCGTCTTGCGAAGCAACTCAAAAAACAAAAAACTCTTTCATCTTGCGAGTTTTTCGTCTTGCGAGGCATTTGTCTTGCGAGGTACCACTGTAGCTATTTATATAGCTTTAAATGTCTGCATGAGTTTCCTCTGCCTCCCCACACTGACCAGGAAGGTCTAAAAGGGGCTTCTAAGTGGAGTTGTATGGATGCCCTTAGAAGCCTCTGCATGACTGAGAACCCTGAAAATATAAAGTTATTGATTGCGTGCAAGCTTCTCACCAATGTGGTAAGAATCCCACTTATCAAAAGCCTTCCTCTACCGATTACCTGATCAATCCAGCAGATCCCTGGGGCTGCTTTACAAGTAAACATGAAGTTGTTAGGACTTCCAGTCCTGGATCTCCTATGGTCTATGTAGTTTGGCCCTTAGTAAAATTAATATGGAGCAGGAATTTCATAGAAACATAAGGTTTGAAGGGACTGCAAAGGTCATCTATTCCAAGCCACTCAATGCTTTTTTTCTGGGGCTACGCAGGTGTACGTATACCCCTAAACATTTTGTGAACCTTTGTACTTTTGCCCATTTACTGTATTTATTGTTCCCTATTTGAACTATAAAATGGTGATTTTCTTGAGTCAAAATGAGAGTACCCTTAAACATTTTTTAAGGGGGAAAAAAGCACTGAACCCACTGCATTGCAGGAATCTTTCACCCAACATGGGGCTCAAACTCACAACCCTGAAATAAAGAGTTTCATGTTCCAGTGGCTTTCCAGTTGTTGTTAGAACACAGTTTCCACCACCCCTACAATTGGCAACACTGATGAGCCTGCTGGGAGTTGGGCTGCAAAATCTGATAAGCCAGCTATAGAAGAATACAGTAAATATTCATGAGAGCCAGTGTGGTGTAGTGGTTAAGAGCAGTAGACTCATAATCTGGTGAACTGGGTTCGCGTCTCCGCTCCTCCACATGCAGCTGCTGGGTGACCTTGGGCCAGTCACACTTTTCTGAAGTCTCTCAGCCCCACTCACCTCACAGAGTGTTTGTTGTGGGGGAGGAAGGGAAAGGAGAATGTTAGCCGCTTTGAGACTCCTTAGGGTAGTGATAAAGTGGGATATCAAATCCAAACTCTTCTTCGTGGTTTTGGCCTCATGTACCTAGTGACCAACGTCTGTTGGTTGCTATAGTGAATTCCTGTCTCCGGCAATATGGAAAAAAAAGCACACAAATGTTGTGGCATTTGCATTTTATTTATTAATGTGTTTCCAAAGGCAGTGTGAAATGGCAAGGCATCCTGCATCTCCACTACTTAGCTGGATGAAAGAAGGTCTAACTTTATTTAAACCTATAGCTCATGGGTAGGCAAACTAAGGCCTGGGCCCGGATTGGGCCCAATTGCCTTCTCAATCCCACCCACGGACGGTCCAGAAATCAGTGTGTTTTTACATGAGTACAATGTGTCCTTTTATTTAAAATGCATCTCTGGGTTATTTGTGGGGCCAGCCTGGTGTTTTTACATGAGTAGAATGTGTCCTTTTATTTAAAATGCATCTGGGTTATTTGTGGGGCATAGAAATTTGTTCAAACCCCCCCAAAAAAATATAGCCTGGCCCCCCACAAGGTCTGAGGGACATTGGACTGGCCCCCTGCTGAAAAAGCTTGCTGACCCCTGCTAAGCCCATCCTCTTACTTTGTACACACACACACACACACACTTGTTATTCTGCATTGAACCAACTGTGCTATTCTTGTAGCATCTTTGGTCAGATCTGTTTCAGTACAGTAATACCTGCAGCAAAAGTCCGCGGCAAACCTGGAAGTACCAGAATGAGTTACTTCTGGGTTTGCCTCTCGCGCATGCACAGAAGCGCTAAACCGTGCAGAAGCACATGCGCAGAAGCGCATACCGCTTTGCCCTGCGTCCTTTTTGGCTAGCAGCCGGGGCACCGGAATGGATCCCGACCGCAAAACAAGGTACGATTGTATTTCCAAAAATGAGACATAACAGTTTTGGGCTGAGAAACTTACTGTATGCCTCTCTACTCGGTGGGACTTATTTTTAGGTAACAGGGTACAAGCAAGAACCTCTTTAAGCTGTAACTGTAAAAACAAAAACATTCCCTTGATATTTGACTGGTTATTGTAACAACTTTTATAAGAGCCAGAGAAAGTAGAAGACGAGTAGACCATTGAGAAATTGAGTGATTTTGTTAGTTACTGGAACATGGAAATACAATATGCTTTATGTCCTAATGCAGTTGTAGGTGTAGTTGATAGTTTTATGAATTGCATTGTTTAGTGAATAAACAACGCAATTCATAAAATTATTTACTGTTTTCGGCTCAAGGGCTGCCTTCTTGCATGAGGACCCTTCTGGGTGCCACACACCAATGGTGGGTGCTGCAAAACTGACTGTGACCAAACACACACATGCATGTGCTCCATCCCCACAAGATGTATTGTCATCATTCAGGGACACATTCTAGCCAAGCAAAACCAGCAGCAGAGCAAGGCCAGCAATTGGTGTTTCCTGGAGAGGGTGTGTGGCCGGGCCAGAGTCCTAAAAGCCAGACAGAGACCCGGAGAGCTGCATTTGGCTTGAGATTTCCCACCCCTGATTTCTTAGTTTATATCCAGATTAGGAAATTAATAAGAATTTATTATTTTTGCACACTCCCCCTCTTTATTCTCCTTTGAATAGTCTTAAATCTATGTAAATTAATGATTATTTTGCAAAAGTGTAATGCCTGATGATTTTTCTTCTTCTCAATTACTAAAATAAATAAGGAATTGCAGTCATGACTGCTCAGTTGCTGAAATACTCCGGTTCATAGCACTGCTATGTTGTTTTTCAGTTTATCAGAAGTTCAGATTAGCTTTACACCCCCTAATTCCACTTTTAAAACTCACCCATTCCCTCCACAGGAATGTCTTTACCAAGGACGCGACCAAGAAAGCTGTACGTGCAGCCAAAGAAAACATTGTGTTCTCAGACAAAGGCTTCTTTTCATTGCTACATTTAAAAACATGCCAGTCAAAATTACCTTTGCTATTAACATGTTTTTCTGGAAGTAGGAAAGGTGTCCTGCGAAAATGTTTCCAAGCATAAGAAGACCATTTCAATATTCTTGTAACAGGGATTTTTTAAATATATTTTTTGTACGAAGACAGAATTCTATAAGAAACAATGTAGTTTTATTGACTCTAGACAATAAATAGATAACCAGTTCTTAGATTTTATTAACACTTGACATTCTTGCAAGAGTAATATTTTTGCAAACTGTAAAATGGTTTGAAGGTTGTTTGACTCTGCAGTGAAACAAATTCCAAGATGTGAAATGAAATTGACAAAAAGTATTAAGGAGGTTCAAGGGTGGCGCTGTGGGTTAAACCACAGAGCCTAGGGCTTGCCGATCAGAAGGTCGGCAGTTCGAATCCCCCTGATGGGGTGAGCTCCCGTTGCTCGGTCCCTGCTCCTGCCAACCTAGCAGTTTGAAAGCACGTCAAAGTGCAAGTAGATAAATAGGTACCGCTCCGGCGGGAAGGTAAACGGGGTTTCCGTGCGTTGCTCTGGTTCGCCAGAAGCGGCTTAGTCATGCTGGCCACATGACCCAGAAGATGTACGCCGGCTCCCTCGGCCAATAAAGCGAGATGAGCGCCGCAACCCCAGAGTCGGCCACAACTGGACCTAACGGTCAGGGGTCCCTTTACTATTAAGGAGGTCCACACTGCAGTCCTCTGCATAGTTACCCTGAAACAATCTCCATAAGGTGCAATGGATACTCCAAAGTGCAGGGCAGCCATCACTGTGCCCTCTAGAAGTTGGTGAACTGCAGCTCCCATTGTCCCTGACCTTTGGTTGAACTGGCTGGGGCTGATGGGACTTGTAGTACAACATCTGGGGGACACTGGGTTCTCTACCAATGGTTGACTTGTGGCATAACAGAATAATCTTATGGAGATGTCAATGTTGGGGAGAATCCATGGCAGAATGACCACCACTTCCTGTGTCCGGCTGGTAATATGCAGCCATCGCAAGAGATGGAATGCTGATGATTTTCTCAATGTTTTTCCTTTTCTTCCTCCCCTCCCATTGACCACATTGACCTCAGCAGGAGCTGGCATAGTTTAGGGACCTATTTAGGGGCATTTCAGAAGGTAGCATCCTACAGATCCAAGGCCTGTCCCAATACACCACCACCAGTGGGACATCTACACCTGCAGAGCTTTCTGTGGGCATTCTGGAGCGGTATGTGCTGGCAAGCCACCATCTCCACCTGTGGAACGGCAGCTTCCTATGGCCCCTCAGCCAGCCAAATGCTGGTGGTAGGATTGCAGCCTTCACATCTTTTAATATTGTAAAATAGGTACCAGAGGAGTGCTTCCCTTATCTGGCTCCACCAGAAGTGATAACAATGTAGAGTTAATTAAACTCTGGTGAAGTACCAGAGTATTGTTATTGGTCATGTAAAAACAACTGCAGTGAGATCTGTTTTCGTACCTGTGCAGTTCTATATTATGAAGCTTTTCTTATATAACAGTTGGTGGTCACATTGCTAACAGCAGCTCATACAGTTGGTTCAGAAGAAAAACCCTGCTGTTTAACAGTAACCAGGCATTCATTTCTAACTATTTATTGACATTTTTAATTTAATTTGCTGCAGATTTCATTAAACCTTGCCCCGCTGGCTGAAATGGAAGAACTGTTGTTGTTTTCTTGGTCGTGTGGAACATCATCCCTCGTTTGCCACCTGAATCTAAAGACACATAACTTTCCAGGAATGTTCAATATCGAAAGAAAACCACAGCTAGATTTCCAACAGATCCCAAGTAGTGATTTGTCACCAAAATAAGTCAGTATTTTTAAAAATAAATAACAATAATAACTAGTTTAGTCAAAGTGATGTCCTCCAGATGTTTTTAGACTACAGCTCCTATCAACCTTGACAGAACATGCTGTTGGGGGTTGGAGGCCAGCAATGTTTGGACAGCAGCATTTTGGCTTCCTCAAAACAGGTCATGTTTGGTATTGAGAAATACGAGGGATGCTTTAATGCAGGGCAAATACAAAGCTAGTTCCAGATCAGATCTCTTAATCCCTATAACCACAATTATATCAATGGAAATCTAAGTGTAAGACAGATGGCAAATATTAGCAGATTTAGTTGGAGAAAGTCCTATTGAGATATATACTTAAGATGACACTTAGGTAATTTTGCATTAATAGAGCAAGACCACAGAAGGGGCTGTAACTGAGGAGAAAGGTCATGGGGGGGGGGGAAGCATCTGCCTTGTATATAGAAGGTCCTGGTTTCAGTCCCCAGCACCACCAGGTAGGACTGGGAAAGTACACTGTCTGAATCCCTGTAAGTGTAGATAATATTGTCAGTGTAGACAATATTGGGCAGCAGTGGCGTAGCGTGGGTTGTCAGCACCCGGGGCAAGGCAAGTAATTTGCACCCCCCCCCCGCTGCACTGTCCCTCTCCCAGATAGTCCCTCGCTCTCTCTCCGCACCGCACCGCACCGCACGCCTGGCACCCTCCCGTCCACAGTGGGCGGCGACCCGGCGGCTCGGATCGGATTCGCACAGCCAGCACTGCAGTGAGAGAGAGTGAGTGAGCCAGGTAGGAGCAGAGAGCTGCGAGTAAGAGCGCGCGCCCCCAGATGTTGCGCCCGGTGCGGCCAGCACCCCCTACACCCCCACGCTACGCCACTGTTGGGCAGAAAGATCAACGGCCTGACTTGATATATAAGGCAGTTTTCTATGTTCAGTGTGAGAAAGATCTTTGATTGAAATGTCTCTACCTGATCTTAAAGAGAGTCGGGAGGTGTAGGCAAATATGGCATTTGGAACAGTTTTACATAAATATTTGAAATAGCATTTAAAAAGTTTAAACATGCCCTTCATCATGACCAGGTGCTTATGTCAGGACTTAGGAGCTCATCAGAGATACGGAGCAGATTCTTACCTAGTAGCCCCAATGCAACTGCAGCATTTACACAGCTGCCAATCTACTTAAGCTGGGAAACATGATTTGTCTTGTCTGCAACAACCACCAGACAACTCCTCTGTCCTTTTGTCTTCCTACCAGTCCATCAGCGAAGTAAATCCCTCTGCTTGTCTCTTTACATAAAGTGCCCAGTTTAAAATTCTGGAGTCGTCCAGGAGCAGTTAAACGTAGACGGGTTCAGAAGTTTGCAGCATCCATTCAAGGATCTCAAGGTGTTGTTTGCTTTTAAAAAAGTCTCTGTGGAACTGTTCGCACTGGTGGAGAAGGGAAAATAAGTTTTAATACTATTGTAATAGTAATTTAAATGCTTATGCATAAATTCTATGGGTTCCCTAACCTGAGCCACACCACCATATTCCCTGTGTTGAAGACTGTCAGTTTTAAAAGTATTCTAAAAGTATTCTAAAAGCATCCATGAGCTTTTATTGTTGATTTCTCCCATCAGTATACCCGAGGCTATTGGGCACATCTCAAATATCTGTTGGACTTCAGGGTGCCTATTCATCACTAGATGCACTTAATGCAGGAGGCTGTTGTGATTTACTGTTGTACTTGTTGCTGAGAGTATGTTTTGTGTTTTATTCTACTTTTATTTTAGGTGTTATATTCTAAAATGGTTATGTGCTCTGCTCTGGGATGAGCAATGAGAGGGGGTAACAAAACATCTGAAGCCAAAGACCTAGCAGGTTCCTTAAAATAAATAAATCAGTCTCCGGTTTGGCTTAGGCTGTGTATCAATGCACAGAGATTGAGTGGTGAGCCCAATGTGGATCTGCTACTCTCTGCTTTTGGCCAGATGTACACACTTCCTTAGGGACGCGGGTGGCGCTGTGGTCTAAACCACTGAGCCTAGGGCTTGTCAATTGGAAGGTTGGCAGTTCGAATCCCCGCGATGGAGTGAGCTTCCATTGCTTGGTCCCAGCTCCTGCCAACCTAGCAGTTCGAAAGCACACCAGTGCAAGTAGATAAATAGGTACCACTGTGGCAGGAAGGTAAATGGCGTTTCTGTGTGCTGCTCTGGTTTTGCCAGAAGTGGCTTAGTCATGCTGGCCACATGACCCAGAAAAACTGTCTTTGGACAAATGTCGGCTCCCTTGGCCAGTAAAACGAAATGACCATCACAACTCCAGAGTCGTTCGTGACTGGACTTAACTGTCAGGGGTCCTTTACCTTTACCTTTTACACACTTCCTTACAGAATCAAGCTTAGGGCCAACAAGTTCTTTCTGTTTCCAGAAGAAGTTGGCTGTGCACAGGGCTGATTGGCTGGTCCCTGTGACAGCCCCAAAAGCTGAAACCATGGTTTCTTGCTGTGCTCATGGTTTATCATGGGGGGGGGAGCCTTAAATAATGCATTTGGATGTCATGCTATGTGAGCCCTGTTGTGAAGGGAGATGTGAAGTGGGCATTCTAGGGTTCCAACATCGCTTACTAAATGATACTTCATGGGAGTGCTATTTATGAATCTGGCCTTTGTTTGTGTGTAGCTGGTGAGAGGTGACGTGCATAGAAACCAACCTCAAATTCTAAGATTAATAGTTATAAAATGATAGCTCGACAATGTTCATGAAGTCTGAAGCATTAACCTTTGAGCTACAATTTCATTATCTTTGTATTATCTTTTTGCAGTATTGCATATAGTATTCCTGTATTCTGTAAGAGAAATAATTGAACTTCAGATGTGATTCTCTGAAGTGAGATTCTGCCATTCTATAATTACCTGTTAAAGAGGTTTAAGCAGCAGCTAACTATTTCTGTGCTATTGCTAGTCATACTGAAGTTTTCAAATAAAGCAGTGCATGGATCTCCTGCAACAGATAGTATTCCTGAAAATAAAGCAGAAACCCTTCTTTATTAAGTAATAACCATATTTCTTGGTTGCAGTTCCAGTACTATTGAAAATGACTTGTACGGCTCCATCTACAGTGTGAACCCAATTTCTGCCATTTTTCCAGTTTACAATGGGAGACAAATTCTGTATCAGTTTTGCCTCTTTCCTCATGTGTTTTAAAAAGTGCCACAAGCACATTTACTCATTTATATGTTCATCCTTAAACTTGGTGATATCACAGTCAGAAACATTACAAACCTCCCCGCTTTTCAGAGCTTGATTCAGAAATTTAAAGTCTATTTGTACTTAATGTGATGCTTCCAAAAGCACCACTGAACTAGAATATATGGGCTGCCAAATGTTAACAGAACCTTTTGTCTTTGTAAAGGGTGATTTAATGCATACACTGATTTTAAATCAACAAAGCCAATTTGATCCCCAAACAAGCTTTTTATCTGATTTTTAGCCAATGAGACAGACTTCCAACAGGGGGGGCTACCATTGAATTTACAAATGGTCAGGCAGATCTTGCATATTTGCCAGGACAGTTGATAGAACATTTGTCCTTTGTTCATCCTGATAGAAAAGGGGCTTATCTGGCCTTGTATACCTTTGCAGGATGCTCACAGTTGGATCGGCAGGTGGGCTGCCTGCAGGCTTGCCAGAGGCTGTGAGGACAATTTGCTGCCCTTTAATTGGGCACAAAAATAAATCAAATCTCTGTTTAAAACATCCAGTCCAGAGTGTATCGATTTGAAGTTTCTACAGATAAAGTCCGCAGTTTTAGCTGTCAAGGAACAAGCAGCGTTCAGGTCTCCAAAATGAAAAGCGGTTGATAAAACAAGTTAAGTCCAATTAAAAGCTGTATTAAAACCAAGTTAAAAATCTCCTTAATTACAGAGCACTGGTTTCAGCTGCCTCCCACATCACCACTCAGTAACAAGAAAGCTGACAAGACAAATAAGCTCCAGGCCTGTTAATTGCTATTGGAATCACAGCTCCACATTCTTCTGTCCTCTGATTTTCAAGATAAGATAACTGATCTAAAACACGTTAAAACCAATTAAAATTGTGTGACCTGTGGAGCTTCAGAGGCAGCTGTCTGCCCTGTCACCATCTTAACCAGAAGTCAAAGTTTCACTGATTTTAGTGGAAATTCCAGCCACCCAATACAGCAATACAGAAGAGCTTGAGCTGGATTGTAGGTTCATTAGTACAAAACTTTCCTCTTCTTTCCAATTTGAGAATGCATGGTGGAAGCGCAGCGCTGGAAATATTATTTTCCTTTTCCTTTACCCCTTTCAAATTAGATGCACTGCCATCAATTTGCATGCCTGCTAATATAGATCTTTAAAATTACTGGTAAGAGATAAAGGGAGAAAAATTAACCTTAAAATAACAATAATGAGATGAGCACAGAATACCGTATTTTTTGCTCTATAAGACTCACCTTTTCCCTTCTAAAAAGTAAGGGGAAATGTGTGTGCGTCTTATGGAGCGAATGCAGGCTGCGCAGCTATCCCAGAAGCCAGAACAGCAAGAGGGATTGCTGCTTTCACTGCGCAGCGATCCCTCTTGCTGTTCTGGCTTCTGAGATTCAGAATAATTTTTTCTTGTTTTCCTCCTCCAAAAACTAGGTGCGTCTTGTGGTCTGGTGCGTCTTATAGAGCGAAAAATACGGTACATCCTTGCAATGAGGTTTAGCACAACACCAAAATGTCCTGGAGCCAGCAGGGCCTGCTGGAGAACACAAACCCAAACACTGCCATCCTGTGGTAGAAAAAAATATGGTACCTGCAATGCAAGCTGTCATGAAGCAGGCCACCGTGCCAGCAATCATGGCTCTCAAGGCCCCGCCGGCAATGTCTCTCTTCCGGGAAGGAGCCATGGATGCTGAGGAAGAGATTTGAGGAAAACAACATCCACTATCAGTTCTTGCATTCTGGAATGTGAAGCAGTTCCAGTCAAGGTTTTCCTGAACGTGCTTTGACGTGCTTTCGAACTGCTAGGTTGGCAGGAGCTGGGACCGAGCAACGGGAGCTCACCCCGTTGCGGGGATTCGAACCGCTGACCTTCTGATCGACAAGTCCTAGGCTCTGTGGTTTAACCCACAGCGATACCTTTGCCTTTTTGGTATGACAATGGCTTCCTTAGGCATTAGTACCAGGTTGATGCATTCTCATGTATCATCTGGAGCCCATAAGTTCTGGCTACTCTTTGTAGATAGCCAGAATTGGTGATTTTCATGACCTTGAAATTTTTGCACCTCAGAAGAGAGGTGCAGAGTGTCTCTGACATCACAATGAGCTAGAGAGATGCTTGCAGGACCTCCACAGTACAGCACAATATCAGACGTTATTGGGATGGAGAGGGGGAAGACACACTGGTGGTGAGGCCTGTGTGGTTCAAACACATCAGCAGAGCCAATCCAGTGCTCTTGCTGCCACTGCACACCCTTGCTGCCATCACACCCCTCCCCCTCTCTGCAGTGACTCAGCCAGACAGATGTCAGGTCAGCAGTGCAGTCCTGCAAAGCCATCTGCAGCTGCATTTATTGCAGAAGCAGGAGTGTTTGGGTTTGGGTTATTTTTGTTCAATACTATGCCCCAAACAGGGACGCGGGTGGCGCTGTGGGTAAAAGCCTCAGCGCCTAGGGCTTGCCGATCAAAAGGTCGGTGGTTCGAATCCCCGCGGCGGGGTGCGCTCCCGTTGTTCGGTCCCAGCGCCTGCCAACCTAGCAGTTCGAAAGCACCCCTAAGTGCAAGTAGATAAATAGGGACCGCTTACTAGCGGGAAGGTAAACGGCGTTTCCGTGTGTGGCTCTGGCTCGCCAGAGCAGCAATGTCACGCTGGCCACGTGACCCGGAAGTGTCTCCGGACAGCGCTGGCCCCCGGCCTCTTGAGTGAGATGGGCGCACAGTCATAGAGTCTGTCAAGACTGGCCCTTACGGGCAGGGGTACCTTTACCTTTACCTTTTATGCCCCAAACAAGAAGTAAACGTTTTCTTACTGAGTCCTCCAATTACGAGTCCCAAAGAGCCAAAGTTTGCAAATCCACAGAGAGCATAAGTGGCAATGGTTTCTGATCGAATCTAAAATTTGAAGAAAGGAAAACATCTTGCTAGGTTACATCATCTTACCCTTTGAAATGGCAAAATCTACCAAAATATGATTTAAGCAGCTTCTCTGCTGTGTGCCTGTGGAAATGACTGCCTTTCTTTAAATGATTCTCAAGGTCGTCTTAAGCATATCTGGCACCGTGGTGCAAAGATCCCTCTGGCGCTACCTCCCCATTTCCCAGACCTTTTTTAGGGAGGATGGCGCTGCCAGCAACGCGCCCAGCTTTGTGAGGCTGGAGGAGGCAGGCAGCGGCTGGACGGCAGCTCCTCTGGCACGGAAGAGGCGGAGGCTGGACGCGGCGGCTCCCGGCTCAAGTGGCCGCTTCATGCCGTGGTGGCCACAGCAGGTGGAGGCTCCAGGCACAGTGCTGCTTCGGAGGCGGGCGAGGGCAGTGAGTTGATGCCAGGAGGCTCCGCGTCCAGCCTCCGCCTCTTCCCTGGCATCCTCCAGAACTTGGCGCCTGGCGCCCTGCAGCCTCTATGGGTAAGAGGCCCCTGATGATTCTATTGGGCATATACTGTATATACACATTGTTTTCCAACTGCAAGAGATACAACTATGAGCATATCTTCACTCTTCCCACCCGCTGTTCCCTGTTTATAATAAAATTATACAAGCATTTCAATTGATTATATGCTTATGAGTGCCCCCTCATGTTTTAAAGCAGCAATTTGTAGATATTTCTGGTCGCTTCTTGCCTATGTAGAAAAACACATTTCAAGGTCTCTTTTGTCCAACCTTTTCCTGGAAATGTTTGAAAGCTGGGAAGCTTCATTGTTGCAGGCTGTGGGGGTGGACATGTAGCAGAATAGACTCTATTGGAGATATATACCTGTATCTAGACTTATTAGAAGGCTCTGAGAAAAATTAAAACCTCTTTTTCACTATGCCATCATGTTCTTGCTGAATAGTTCTGGAATTACCAAAGCAGAGAACCCTTTATGATGCCTGGCATCAAACTTAGGATGCGCCAGGAGCCACAAGTTCAAGCCTAACCACAACGATTTCTGCTGAAATATGAAGTGGCACAAAAGTTAAATAAATAAATCAAAGTGCTTCGTTGCAGTGACAGAACAGGCTTTCAACTTGCTCTGGGTGTAGTAATGAAATGACCACTTCACCATGAACAGAATGGCAGCCTAGACCACTGGAAATCAATTCCTGATACTCCAAAATGGCAATGAAAATGGACTGTCAGTCTGAAATGGTTCACTCTGAAAGAAAATGTGGCATTTTTAGGCAGAAAGTCTTGGATTCAGAACTCTCAAAGTACTTCCTAGGAAGAAGTACTAGCTGTAAAGAAAAATATTCTGCCACTGTCTTCAGATCCCTAGGGAACTGTATTTTGTACCATCCCTTATTGAAACGGTTTCTGGAGATTGGGGCAGCGATAAGAATTAGCCTAGTCATCTTATCCCCCTGCCTCCACATTTGTGTCCTGCTCCCTGTTGCTAAATGGGAGATTATGCTACTTAGCTCAGATTGGGTGCTGTGAGGTAACAGAATTAAATGGGCATTAGAAAAATATTCTGGGTTGTTATAATAACCCATGCTTAACCAAAGTGGTTTTTTAATCAGAAATCAATTTTATTCGGTGTGACTATTGGAACCTCTGAGAAGGCTGGGCCAAATAAAAGCAAAGAACTGTACAAGAATACTCACACTCAAATATTGGTTCTCTCCACCAATGTACTTTTCCCCTCCTGCCTTCCTCAGTTTGATCAGTTCTGAAAGATCTTTATAAGCCACGAATTCATTGAAGAAGGTCTTATAGCCTAGAAGTCTACCAACAAGGAAACTGTCTTCCCAGTCAACTCCCATCATGAATGAAAATGGCATAAAGACATAAGCACAAATGACCTAAAGAGAGAGGGGGGGGGAGGGTTGATCTAAAAGCCAATCAATACATTAACCACATCTTGGTATTTCTCAGTGCTTTTTGTTTACATAAAAACAACCACCGCCTCCTATGTTCCATTGCTTTGCTGTGGTAACCAAGCTGGTCAGGCTCACAAATGCATCAGTATGGCTTTAGAAAGCAAGTCAATATTAGGCAAGCCATTTCTCTCCTTTTGTCATGTGAAGCCATTGGCGCCAGTGCAAAGCACGCATAACAATGAGAAACAAAAAGGAGCAGGTAAGAGCAGGTAATTGGGCAGTCCATTAAACTCCCCTTCCCTAATCACGGCCACCCACCGACCGCTCTCTGCAGTTGTGTTTTAATAAAATTTAAAGACAGAAAAGGGGGAATCTGATTATGGATCTCCACTGTCTCATACAGTCCAAGGACACCAGTGACAGAGGAAGGGGGCAACACCCTCCACTGAGGAACTGAATAAAGGACTTTGCTGAATGAATGGTGCTTTAAAAAAAAGAATAAATAAAAATTATTGATATAACTGCATATAGAAGGGTTGGTTTAATGAGCAGCAGCACTGAACTATAGTTGGAAGAGACCTCAAAGGTCATTGAGCCTCACTCAGTGCTGTGTAGGAAGTCCAGCATTACAACATCCTTGAGAAGTGGCCAGTCAGGCTCCCTTTGCATCGGCTAAATGGGATTCATGTGAAAATATAATTATTTTATTTTATGTCAGGGGTGTGTGTGAAAGAGAGAGGTCATGCCTTAGCTAAAAGCTTATAGGACATGAGTAAAACTTAAGTATATTGTCCTTGTTTCTTATACAGTGGTGCCTCGCAAGACGAAATTAATTTGTTCTGCGAGTTTTTTCGTCTTGTGAATTTTTCGTCTTGCGAAGCACGGTTTCCCATAGGAAATGCATTGACGGTTTCCCATAGGAAATGCATTGACGGTTTTAAGAAAAAGGCGCAAGACGTTTTTGTCTTGCGAAGCAAGCCCATAGGGAAATTCATCTTGCGAAGCAACTCAAAAAACAAAAAACTCTTTCGTCTTGCGAGTTTTTCGTCTTGCGAGGCATTCGTCTTGCGAGGTACCACTGTATTATGTACAAGCAAATAACCTTTTTATAATTTACTGTCTTTTTCATCTACCATGGCTGTACTGAATAGTGACAACAACAACAACAACAACAGCAACGCTTATAGCACTTAATACCTCAAAGCTCAACTGTGAATAGTTGAACATATTTCCCAGCCAGGACAGGACTGCATTACAGAAAGAAAGCAAGGCAAGGAAGGCAATCAGATTTGCAGCAATGTTTGCCACCAGAGGGATGGAGGCAGAAGCTCCTTGGCTGGCTGCTTCCAAGAGGTTTTTGGAATCTCTTCACCGAGAAAACAAGAACAAAAGGTGCAGGTTAATGTGATGTGTAAAAGAGCAGGTGTAGGAACCCCTGTCACCTCCCCGCCCCCCCATGACAACAGAAACCACCCTTTAAAAAAACCACCAACCAGAAAAATGATCAGAACCAGTACAGTGGTACCTCAGGTTAAGAACTTAATTCATTCAGGAGCTCCATTCTTAACCTGAAACTGTTCTTAACCTGAGGTACCACTTTAGCTAATGGGACCTCCCGCTGCCGCCACACGAATTCTGTTCTCATCCTGAAGCAAAGTTCTTAACCTGAGGTACTATTTCTGGGTTAGCAGAGTCTGTAACCTGAAGCGACTGTAACCTGAAGCATCTGTAACCCGAGGTACAAATGTACTTAATCTTGTTAACAATATTTAGCATTTACAGAGCCCTTTGGGGCCTTAGAAGCATTTCATGTGCACACTTTCTCAGGGCCAAGCAGCACAAGATGCAACCAGTGACTGAATGTCCTGAGCTACAGCCGCCCCTATTGTTAGGCAAAGTGAGACGGTTATCTGAGGACCAGGCATTTGATTTAAGGTGTCATGAAAGGGCAGGAAATGGCTTGTTATGCAATTTACTGCCATTGTATTTTTGAATGTCTGTATAACAACTCTATATATTGTCTTTTCCCTAGAGTGGCAGAGGACAGCCCTCTATCTGAGAGTCCCGTTCAAGTCCAGCTCAAAGATAAAGAACCACAAGAAGCGTAAAAAAGGTTGTTAGTCACCCATCCACAATTAGCACCTGGACAGCAGTCCAAGCTGCCACAAAGGCCACTTGATCACAGTCTACTCCACTAGGATGAGTTATATTCCTACTTTTGAAATTTGCCTTTCCCCTATAAATCAGTGCATACACATTTTATGCAAATTGACGTCCTCTATTTTTGTGATGAGAGAGAGGCTACTCTACTCTTCCCAATTCAGCCTGAGCCTTTGCACCATGCAAGTATAAATCTTCTTACCCTTTTTCCACTTTTGCACTCTGCTGTGCAGTTATCTGGGGGCGTTCGGTCTCTGGCCAAAAGAGCTTGGCAATAGCCAAAGCTGCTGGTGCTGACATCACGGAAGCTGTCAATAAGTGGGAGGCTGGAATCTGAAATGTCAAAGGTGAAGAAGGACAACATTTAATTGGGCACAAGATGCTGAATATCATTCCTGTGGTAACCCTGCTGAACATAGGCACCAGGCTGCCCCCCAAGATTGAAGGGGCCCAGAACACACGTGATGTCACATGTGCATTGTATGATGTCATGCACACCTCCCAAAGCCGTGCAGGCCAGTGTGACCTCGTGCCAGGCATGCTGGTCCCTGTGGCATCTCCTGACACCACAGAGGCCGGGGCAGCCTTCCACCAGCTGTGGGAGGGCCTGACAGCTCAGCAGGCTGTGGAATATTGAGGGGGGCCAACCCTCTCTTTGAAAATTGGGCTCAGCTTCTTGCCCTCCCTAGATGGCACTCCTGCTGACGAAATAAATAGGTCAAAAGGTATGAGTGATATCTTTTTTAAAAGATTCATGTTTTGCCTGAATCAAGATATATGCATGTCTAGCTGAAAACACTAACTGGTTTAAATATACCGTAATCAGGATGGTCACATTGGTTTGCAGCAGGAAAACTGTCTACTCTGAAGCAAGGCCTACGGAGCTCAATGGAACCTTCTCCCAGGAAAGTGCTGTTAAGGAAAGATTTGTCTTCTAGGAATCTGCGTGGTTAGAGAGAACTAATTCCATTTCACGCTCTTTGTTACTAGTCGGGTGGGGATGGAAAACAGTAATTAAGAGCTAGCATGTTTCTATACTTACACCAAATGAAATATATGCTCCTAAGACACTTCCAGCGATAGTGGCGAATCCTGCCGTCATGACAGCATGGAGTTCAGACCTGGTGATATAGGGCAAATAAGGCTTCACCAAGAGAGGAGATTCTGTCTGGTGGAAAAGAAGCAAAAAAGCAAGCCAGCACCTATTAGATGTTGCCTCATATTGCTATATTTTATCCATAGTGTGAAATTACACTTGAGTACATTTAAAACCATCTCCTTTTTCTTTCTGTAAGCTAGAAATATTGGGATAGGCGCAATTTCCAAAGTGGTAGCCATACCAGTCTATTTCAGCAAAAACAGCAAGAGTCTTAAAGGCAATGGCAAAAGACCTTCAAGACCGACAAATGTCATTACGGCATAAGCTTTTGTAGACTAGAGACCCCTTCATCAAATGCACTTAGGGGGATCTGCAGGAGTGTAGGAGGGTGAAAGTGTAAAGGCTTCTGTTAAGGGGCAATGGGATGCAAAAACAGTCAGTGACAATTCAATTAGAGCTTAAAAGTAGGCAAATGATCATTTTGCTTTCATTTGTGCTCTAACGGAATGATCACAGTCAATCTATTTGGCCAGTTGAAGATGTGAATATATTACACAATATAACATAATAGCTAAATCTATGGGATTAACTTGTCACATCATCTATACATCTAGATCTAGAATCTGGCCATTTGTTTCTTTCCCTTTTGTTTCGCGTGCACTTCAATCACTCTTTATGGAAGCAGACTTTCCTGCACCCAAGTTGTCCAAACTGATGCAAATCAGCGCCATATAAGACTGATTACCTGCTGCATGGAAGTTAAAAAATATGTATTGGGAAGCGCTAGTGAAGTGGTGGCTAAAATCTGCCCCCAGGGTTCCAGGGTTTTGCCTGTTCTCCAATGTCCTTGCCAATTGCAGACTGTTTAATTCAAGCAGTTCTTAATGGGGATCACTAAGAACAAAGGATACTGCTATTCATGACTATGGTGGACATGCTTTGCTGGACCATAAAGGGGTAAAGTTTTTCATCTGCCTTGCCCCACTCCCTGCCCTAAAGCTATTAGTTTGTTTTTCCTGTTTCACAGCTTACCTGTCCCACAAATATGTTGCCAGCTGCAACCAGAGATTCAACTGGACTCGTCCCAAGGGTTATTTGCATTACCCATCCAACCTAAGAAAAGAAAGATGCAACACAGAACAACAATTTCCTGGTGTTCTCAAGCTAATCCACATTTGTGAAATTCTAGAAGAGTCATCGCCATGTCTAGAGGGTGGTTACACATCTTTCCCAAAGTAACTATTTTCCATCTTCGGTGTCAGACAAGGAGAGGTCCTTTTGTCATTCCATGTAAACATAATTTTACTGCAGTGCAAGAAATCACAATGCATGGGGCAGAGATGCAGACAGTTGCCAGGGAGATCTAAGTAATCTAAGCAGTCCTTTGGAAATTGTCAAGTTGTAGTGTGCTGTTACAGCAAATCTAGAAATAAGGCTGAAATCCCAAGGTGTGGTAGGGAAATGAAAGTGGTTTAGCTACCTTATCCAGCACCTCCCTGGACTCCTTTCAGCAGGACATGGGGAGGGCAAAATCTATCGAAGTTTGTGGCAGTGGACATCTGACATTGGATCTCTCTTTCCAAGGCTAGAGCTTTCTCTCTGCTCTTGGAGAAGAATATCTGATGGCCCCTAGACTCTTCTACCAGAGACCATAGGTTTGAATAATAAATCTGTGTAATATCACAGGGCCACATAAGGCACATTACTGAATTCAGATGATACAGCTTGGATAATGTGTCTTACAGCTTATGAATATAGTAAGAGATTCTCTAGGCTAGGGTAGGTCTCCCCAGAAACAACGGGCTAGGAATTCTACCCCAACTTTACAAACTTAAAGCTAGCCCATCACAGTTATGCCTGGCGCTTTTTTCTTCAAGCTATGCAAGAAGTTAGTGCTTGAAAAGAAAGTTTGTGCTATCCTGTTCCCATATTTGATGGGTGGGCCCAACCAGGCAGGTGTTTACCATTACAGGTTGAAAGCTGTACAATTTGGGTTGGTGGGATTTCAGAGAAGAGAAGACAAAGAAATTTGAATGGGAAGCTCACTGGTGAGTGGGAAAAACATGGAGTAAATTAAAAAAATAAATGGAAGTGTTAGGAATATAGGAAGCTTCTTATACTGAATCACAACGCTGGTCAGTCTAGGTCAGTATTGTCTACACCAGGGTTTCCAAAACTTGGGTTTTTGGACTACAACTCCCACCAGCAAGGAGGACCAGTGGTCAGGGATGATGGGAATTGTAGTCCAAAACAGCTGGAGACCCAAGTTTGGGAAAACCTGGTCTGCACTGACTGACAAAGGATTTTGGGTAGGAGCATCTCCAAGCCCTACGTGGATATGTTGTGCTGCTACTGTGGACAAGGAGTGGGAGATCCTTTCTATGGGCAACGATTCATATCACTCAGGTGAGGGCCTGGATTTGTTGGATAGTGGAGGTGAAAAGTATTAAGTTGTTCAAAAGCCACAGAATCAGACTCTGTTGGCACAGAGTGGGGCCCTCTTTGCGTGAGAGACAGAGTGGAAGAGAGGGGTATACTACAATTCACCAAAAGTATGAGAGAAAGTACCTGGGGGCTTTGTTACCTTTTTAATAAGCCACTGCATGAATCCAATGTGGTAAAGCATAGACATCACCATGCTGAAGAAAATGACAATAGGCAGCACCTAATTAGGAGAGAAAAATCAAACCATGGTCAAGAACTTTCTTTTTTCTAAACTCCCAGAGAGAAACAATAGGTAGGCACTTCTGAAATATGAGGATATACCTATGCTACAGCCTTCAGACAAGCTGAAAACCACAAAAGTCCGTCAAGAACAAACATAAATTCAGACCAGAAAATATTCATTGGCTGAAAAAACTCAGAAGCCTGGGCAGGGAAAACTAGGTAGAAAGATGTGCCTGACGAGGGCATTCCACAGTCTGGGTGCCACCACAGAGGAAGCCCTGTCCCCAGTAGTCACTCACCTCATTTCTGAAAGGGAAGCACTTGCAACAAGGCTTCTGCTTATTGTTCTGAAACACAGGCAAGTTCAGACAGCTGAAGATGTGGTCCTTGAGATAACCTGGGCCTAGACCATATGGGACTTCAAAGTAAAAATCAGTACCTTGAATTGCGCAAGCAGCCAATGAAACTCTTTACTACAGGCAAGATACAGTCAGTTCTATAGGAACCAGCCAATCATCCGGTACCTTATTTTGTACTATTTGAAATGTCAGCATTCTCTCCAGGGGCAGACCCATATGCAGCACAATGCAGCAGCCTAACTGGAAGTTGCCCAAGCATGGGTGATTGTGGCAAAAGGATTGTGCTTTTTTGTTTAGTTGTATTATTTAAGGAAGGGAGGCCCACAGCTGGTGCCCAAAGTGAAAGCCGCGTTAGGCTGCAGGTGTATCTGCATACTAGTAAAGGGGTGAGAGAATGAACACCGAATGGAGCATCGAAAGGGGATAGAATGGCAGATCCATCCAATATGATGGTTTAATGATTGAAGACGCTCCCTGGTGTTGCCCTTGCAAAGTAAAGGAAGGATTGAACTTGGATTAATAAGAATAGACACAGAGGCTTGAACCAGCAAGACTGTGGGAAGGGTGCGTATAAATTGTGTCTCTCTGTGCCTGTCCGTCAGGTCTCCGCAGCCCCCGGCCCAGGTCGTTTTATTCACAAAAGAACTTTTTACAGAGTGTTCGTAAGAACCAATCAGATTTCTTCTGAGCATTTCCACAAACCCACGTGGGGACAAGTTAAACTACTAAAACTAACTAAGCACAAATATTTCTGGGGTAAACAAAGAACAGAACTACAAAGAAGAGCATCTGGCAACCCCGGAGGTAATAAACAAGCAATATACCTATAATAAGAAGGATGGCCAGGAGGACAGTGACCATTATCCCCTTAATGTGAGATCTGTTTCCTGGCCCTAAGATTAACATCCTAAGATTAATATATAAGAAACTGCTTCAAAGAAGCTTGTTCACTATCTTTATGACCCAAGATGCCTGCCTGGCGAAGCAACTGGGCTGAACTGGGCTGTGTACGTGACAAGAGAAAGAAATGGGAAAAGGGCATGAAAAGGACACGAATGTAGAATCTTATGGGATTTAATCAGAAACTATCATCAATATATCAAACCCAGTCAACACAATGTCTTCATCGTGGACACGATGGCTTGATGTACAGTGGTGCCCCGCAAGACGAATGCCTCGGAAGACGAAAAACTCGCAAGATGAAAGAGTTTTCCGTTTTCCAAGTTGCTTTGCAAGACGGATTTCCCTATGGGCTTGCTTCACAAGTCGAAATGTCTTGCGCCTTTTTTTTTAAAACCGCCAATGCATTCCTATGGGAAACCGTCAATACACATTGGTGCTTCGCAAGACGAAAAAACTCGTAGAACGAAAAAACTCGCAGAACGAATTAATTTCGCCTTGCAAGGCACCACTGTATATTTTATAATTCCTCATGGTAATCCCATCTGATCCCTACACCCTGGCACAAATTTGCTAGATGTATATGCAAGCTGGTATTATCAGGTCTTGGCCCATTTTGTCTCGCTGACAATAATCACATCAAGGACGCTTGAGCAGAACCTCTCCATCTAATATTTTTGCCTTTTAATAAGCCACATAAACAATGCTTAGTTCCTTTGTCATTCAGGGCCAGCTGCTCTCCTCAAGAATGCCTTTGATTAGTGCGCCAAAGCAATGTATTCCTGGGCTGCGCAAGGGTGCGCACGAACACCGAGTGCTTTGAAAATAAAAATCTGTCTGATACATTCCATGCATATTACTGGGACAGAGTCAAAAGCAACTTGGTTGAAAATAAGGTGGAGAAACGTGTTTGTGGCCATCAAAACAGCGAGTAAGCAGGCAGGCCCTTCTCCATCCCCCTTAAATCACATATGGAACATGCATTTGGAAAAACAACAACAGACAAACAGGAATCCACCCCTTTGGAAAGAATCCTAAACGAAATCCCAGGTGGTAAACTGGGGGAATGAACGGCATTTAAAGGGGCACCTCTCGAAAGCAGCAGATTTCAATACATTTGCCAGCCGATGAAAAGAGAGAGTAATCACAAACAGAAATAATGAACGGGGGCTGGGGGATGAGTGGGGGACTGGGAACACTTCATTCTCAAAATGAAGAATTCTTGAGAAAAGTTCCAGAAGGGTTGTAAACAATACAGATGAGGGGGACATAAGTGTCTTCCAGAAGGCCAATTCTCCGGCCTGACCTATCTCCTCAATCCAATGGAGAAAGAGCTGAGAGAGAAATGGAAGAGAGAATAAGACCTTGTTGCTTGTTTTCATCTGCTCAAGTACCAAAGAAATGGAAAAAGATTGGTTGCTGGGCAACATCCCCTTCCAAAGAGGTCAAGGATTGCTGGGCTCATTCCTGAGTCTAAGACAGGAGAGGGGAGCTTGGAGAGAGATTTTATTGATTCCTTTTGTGAATTAGAGGGCACACTTAGGGTGAAGATTACCTTTTTTTCTTTTTCTTTTTAAAGCAGCCTCTTGAGAATCACCCAATAGTTTCAGATTCCTCTTTTGAAACTTATCGTTAAGAAAATTGTACCATTAATTAAGGAAATCAAACGAATGTGTGATAGGGTTATATAAGGGTTATATAAGCAAAAAGTCTAGATTTATGCTGGAGGCTGTGCTGTTGCAGATCATTAACAAAGTTTGCTCCTCTCAGCAAGGATAATCATATAATTGTATAGTTGGGACAGACCCCGGGTGTTTTTTAGTCCAACTCCATGCAATGCAGGGATCTCAACTAAAGCACCAGTGCCAAATCCCATTCCCATGGCTGTGGTTTCACCAGTTAGTAGGAAGAGAGAGTGGGAATCTCATCCATGCATTCATGTGTGTCATTAATTAGATTAAGTACAGAAATATATCTTGTGGGGACCTCTTTCCGCCAGACCCAACATTCCAATCAATGTATCACACAGTTTCAGCAGAATAGAATTGCCACCATTCCATTCCCCAGCAGAGGGCTTGCTTGAAGGGAATGACTGGCTAAGCCCTGAACATCAATACAGTACTAAAATGAGAAACACACTGCAGCATTTTGTTGCAGATACTACTTGTACATTTTCCAAATTTACATGCCTTTGTGCGGTTGCCACTATACCAGAAACATAAGGAATAACTATTTACCTTGAAGGCAAAGAAGTGATCAGTGTATTTATCACCAAAGACAAACTTAGAGCCAGCATCTGTGTATTCCAAGAAAGTCTTAAAAGAAAAAGAAGAAAAACTGTTAAAAACAAAGCAAAACACTGGCAAGAAATCTTTCCTAGACAACAATGTGCTGCAGATGATTGACACACCTAAGTGTGAAAATTTGTCAGCATTTTAGTGCAAAATTCTTCCACTATACATGTTATATGTAATTTCCCCTACTATATACATTTTTTGCAAACTGGTATAATAATAATAACAATAGTAATAATAATAATAATAATACCACCACACCCATCTGGGCAGCTTGCAGAACATATAAAAATATATTAAAATGTCAAACATTAAAAACTTCCCAATACAGGGCTGCCTTCAGATGTCTCCTAAAATTGTGTAGTTCTTTATCTCCTTGACATGTGATGGGAGGGCGTTCCACAGGGCGGGCACCACTACTGAAAAGGCCCTCTGCCTGGTTCCCTATAACCTCACTTCTCGCACTGAGGGAACCACCAGAAGGCCCTCAGAGCTGGACCTTAATGACCGGGCTGAACGATAGGGGTGGAGATGCTCCTTCAGGTATACAGGACCGAGGCCATTTAGGGGTTTAAAGGTCAGCACCAACAATTTGAATTGTGCTTGGAAACGTACTGGGAGCCAGTGAAGATTGTTTAGGATCGGTGTTATATGGTCCTAGTGGCCATGCCCGGTCACCAGTCTAGCTGCATTCCCCTGATATTGTGCAGTTTTGCATGTTACTTTCACACTTTGCCATAGTATATGCATTAGTGTACACATCACTTGGGGGGAGGAATGCATTGCAAAAAATGGATAAGTGTGTATTTTGAAGAATTGTGAAGGTGTGTTTCAATTCATATATTGTTTTGGAAAATGTGAATTTGGTAAGTTTGACCTGATATGTGAACTGAATCGAATTGCCCCCGCCCATCCCATGTCCCATCTGGCCTTCCTCAGTAGGTGGATCTGTTGAGAACGGTGAGACTACCTAGTGGAGCCAGAGATGTTGCCAGAGATTATACATGTGGGTGAACTGATGACTGGCTAAGGATGCAATCCTACATTTACTGTGCGCCTATCCATACTTGCATTTGTCTCGTGATTTCCACTCACAAGTCTGAGAGGTGGGTTGTTGTTTTCTCCCACCCATTTCTCTGGAAAACCCACTATTTACTGCTTAATCAGAACAAATATTGATCCACAGAAAGCCAGATTGGCATTTGTTTCGATTTAGCAGTAAACAGTGAGTTTTCCTGGGGAAAGTAGCAGGACAAAACGAACAAAAAAACGCCTCTTGGGCTCATGACTTTAAATCACAGGACAAACATGGATGGGACCTTACCTGGGAGTAAATCCTATTGAGCTCAATGGAGCTTTCTAAACCTGCAGGCAGAATCCTAATCCTGCTGCTGCTCTGCATCCCTGCACATGCACAGCCAGTTGGAAATGATGCTCAAGTCTCTTATACAGCATTTCCATCACATCAGAATACAAACAGAAGTGGCTGTTAGGATATTTCCGTTCCACCTTAAAAGGGAGCAGGATGTTTGTGTCACAGCCTGCGTATTTTCCTGTTTCACAGGATGTTTCTGTTGTGTCTTTGCTTTCGTTTCTCTCTCTCTCTGCCAGAACTCTGAAGCAGGCAGTCATGTTTTCCTTTTTTCTGATCAACGCAGAAATAAACTTGTAAATAATGCTCTCCTGACTGCATCTTTCGCTGTGTGCTTTATCTGCTGATAGAGCGTGCACGGCTCTGGAATGTGGCAAGCTATTTCTGGAGCTCGTGTCGCTAATTGCTGATACTGCGTGTCTACGGGAGATCGATGGACGTCCGGAGACGACGTGGAGTCATGATGGACTTTGTCTCCCTGGCAGTATCCCAACAGTGGCCATCGTCATTCCTATTTTGTGTTACGTTGGCCTGAGCTTTTCCTGATCCAAACAACGGTGCTTTAAATGTATGGTCATTGTGCAGCCTCAGTGTTTGGACCTGGATCTTCCAGAGTGTTGCTGTAAGTTCAGGTGTGTTTGCAATGCTTTCCATTCCCTTCCCACAAAAGCAGCTGCTAGTATAAAAGGTAGAGGACTGATGGTTTTAAACTAATGGAAGCATTGTGAGGCCGCCAGTGAAATGTCAGTGTGGTTAGCTTACTGCTTTTAGAAATGTAACAGAATGTACTTGTTCTGGACAGCAAATGGAAAATGTTCAAAAGCGGTAGAGCTGCATTGTTATAGGTCTAGGAGTTTGAAATAAATGAACATCATTCACCATAAACAACTCCTTCAGGTACTGTATCTATTTACACAGGTTCGTGTCCAGTACATTTCCTTGTTTCCTAAAAACAATCTGTTCTGCACTTACTTCTTCACCTGACTTTTTTCCTGGCACGAGAGAAAATATTTCTGTATGTTTAATTTATCCAAATAGTTACAGGTGTGAATCCAGACCAGGGAATCTGGGGGCCTCAAGACACTGTTGGACTCAAGCTCCCATCATCCCCAGTCATTGGTCATGCGGGCTGGGCAGCAAGGTCAGTGGTTGCAGATGATGGGAGTTGTATTTTTTTAAAAAAATAATATTTATTGGAGATTTAAAGTTACAAGAAAAAGAGAAGAAAGAAAAACAAGAAAAGCGAAAAAACAGAATTAACAATACAAATCAATAAAAAGAGAATAAAAAAAATACCGAACATACAATACACCAAAATCAAAAACAAGAACAAAAGAATAAATTTAAAAACAAATCCAATATTTCCATATCCTTATCTTCATTAACTTATTTCCTCGACCTCCTCACACCTCCCTCTTTTGTATTCTAATTATTAATTATCTCAGCAAATCCTTTCCATCTTTCACTATATTCTGTCCTTTAATTGTCTTAATTTATTTTGGCCTTATCTTACCATAAAAAGAAAAAACCCTAGAACTTATTTATACATAACTCCTTATAACATTTCTACCAAAGCCTAATAGTTTCATTCCAAGATTTCCCTAACAGTCATTAATTTTACAATACTTCTCTAGATGAATTTTTAAAATTTCTGCCAAACTCAGATGATGGGAGTTGTAGTCCAACATACAATGGTACCTCGGGTTACAGACGCTTCAGGTTACAGACTCCGCTAACCCAGAAATAGTACTTCGGGTTAATAATAATAATACTTTTTTTTTATTTATACCCAGGCTCAGGGCGGCTAACAACAAATTTAAAACACTTAATTGATGCTACAAAAAAACAGCATAAAATACGGTATAAATCATGAATAACAATAAAATCAAAAATCAATTTAGGGGGAAAATCCATCCAATAAGCATTAGACGATCACCAGGGCTAGCTGGCTAAATTAGTCCTATTTGGGCTAGCGAGGAGACCAGGGGAGAATTAGCTGTGGGATCCCACAGCGGGTAATCTTTATAAAAAGAATTTTGCTTCAGGATGAGAACAGAAATCACGCGGCGGCAGCAGGAGGCCCCATTAGCTAAAGTGGTACCTCAGGTTAAGAACAGTTTCAGGTTAAGAACGGACCTCCGGAACGAATTAAGTTCTTAACCTGAGGTACAACTGCAATTGGAGGGCCAAAGGTTCCTCACTCCTAGTGTATGTTAGTTTCTGTTTTGCCACTGTGCAGCTGCTTGGAGTCACAGGTCTCTGTTTACATTCCAGAGACCTTCCAGGTTGTTGGAAGTCTCATGGGAGATGGATGTGACGTTAGTGGTTTCCTGTTCCTTTGTTCCTTTGTTGTTCAGTTGCTCTTTGCTTTCATAGAGACAGGATGTGTTTTTTGTCTGCGTAGCTTAGAAATAAACTCTTTAGCTATGTAGCCATAAATCTCATCACTTCTGCGTGCTGCTTTGATTCTCTGCTGGGTGGGAATGTGCCTGAGGCCTCATAAAAGGCTCAGGTCGTTAATCACGTCGGGAGGCGATTCCAAAGGCTCGGCCAGAGGAAAATAAGCTTTATCAGCTCGGTCGTAATGCAGATCCCCACAGTGTAGACCTTTGCACTAATGCTTCAATTTTAACTGGTTAAACCTGACAAGTACTATCTTAGCAGAGGCATCCCTACATTTCCCACACAGAAGGCCTTTTCTAAAATGGAACCTGCTTTGGCAACGACTCATTGAGCCCCACATCCTGTTCTCACAGTGGCCACCCAGATGCCACTGAAGCAGGACTCAAGCGCAAGTGTGCTCTGTCCTCCTGCCGTTTCCAGCAGCTGGTATTCATAAGCATTGCTGCCTCTGACTGTGGAGGCAGAGCAGCAGCCATCATGGCAAGAAACTGACAATATTATCCTCCATGATAGGAAGATGCAAGAGCCCTGGTGGAAAAGGGGACAGTCTCATCTTGGCTGGGAGTCACACACATAGATCAGGCCGTATCAAAAGTAACCACTCTATGAGTGATCTACCGTATTTTTTGCCCTATAGGACACACTTTTCCCCCTCCAAAAATGAAGGGGAAATGTGTGTGCGTCCTATGGGGCGAATGCAGGCTTCGCGGACCTCTCAGCAAGCAGCGGGAGCCAGCGCTGGGCTCCCACGGTTTGCAGAGAGCTGCCTGTTTGGGGGCTGGGGTCGGGGGAAGCTCGGGCTTCCCCCGCCCCAGCCCCGCACCTGGGGGGGGGGAATAATTCCCCCCCTTTATTTCCCCCCCAAAAAACTAGGTGCGCCTTATGGGACGGTGCGTCCTATAGGGCGAAAAATACGGTACTTTGCTTCTTCCCTTCAGAAAACCCCTCCACTGTCCCACTTTAAGCAGGACATCTTGGAATTATAGAAGACATCCTGGCTTCAGATTGGATCCCAGATTTGGCTCCCGTGAGAGTATGCCCCCAAAAGACACACCTTTTTTGGGCTTGCACATGTCACCTGGCTCCTGGAGCGGCAGTGTGACATCAGGTGGTGAGCTCCCACCGCAGTGCCGCTGCTTGTTCTAAGCTTACTTCTGGGTTCCCTCAGTCAACCTTCGCTGACGTTGGGGTTGCCCCACTGAGCTAATGAGTGTTGTTGGGATGCGTCCAGGGAACAGGGGCAACTCGCAGGCCCCCAGCTGGCTCCAGCCCACTGGCTGGCAGCCGGGCGAACTCCGGTCTCCCTTGGAACAGCATCAATCAGTGACTCATAACTTCAGAAACCTTCAGAAACTTGAGCACGCTGTAATCAGCAGTGTGAATAACTCTTCATAATGGAAGTGGTGGACAGAGGCATATACAAGCAGGAAGCACTCTCGTGTCCAAGAGCAGGAAGCACAAAATCAAAAGCTATCCACAACGGAAGTTCCCAGCAGGCTGTGCTGGACTGTAAACAGGCATGTGACACACAACAGTCTTGCCTGTTCCTTTTAAGGTGGAACGGAACATCAATATCCTAACAAGATTATCTCTTCCCCACCACCACCACCCACCTTCTTGTCCACCATGGAATGGATCTCTTAGATCTAGGTCCCTCTCTTTCTCTGCCCCCCTTTAACGTGACCAGCAGCAGTCACTCTATCACCCAAAAGTCACAGCCCCAAAAGACGTGTGTTTGGGGGTTGGGGGTGTTCTTATGTGAGTCATGTGACTTGCATAGCCCCAAAAGATGCACATCCTGATTTTCCTCTGCAGCATGTTGGAGAATATGCTTCAGCCTCCAGGACATGGCAGATAAACCTACTTTGGAATAGCTCCTCATGGAGCCACTCACATGGGCTCTCTTTCCCCTCCCGCAGCCTACCTTGATTTCAGCAAGGCATTTGACAAGGTGCCCCATGATATTCTTGTAAAGAAGCTGGTAAAATGTGGTCTTGACTATGCTACCACTCAGTGGATTTGTAACTGGCTTGCTGACCGAACCCAAAGGGTGCTCATCAACGGTTCCTCTTCATCCTGGAGAAGAGTGACTAGTGGGGTGCCACAGGGTTCTGTCTTGGGCCCGGTCTTATTCAACATCTTTATCAATGACTTGGATGATGGACTCAAGGGCATCCTGATCAAATTTGCAGATGACACCAAACTGGGAGGGGTGGCTAACACCCCAGAGGACAGGATCACACTTCAAAACGACCTTGACAGATTAGAGAACTGGGCCAAAACAAACAAGATGAATTTTAACAGGGAGAAATGTAAAGTATTGCACTTGGGCAAAAAAAAATATGAGAGGCACAAATACAAGATGGGTGACACCTGGCTTGAGAGCAGTACATGTGAAAAGGATCTAGGAGTCTTGGTTAACCACAAACTTGACATGAGCCAACAGTGTGATGCGACAGCTAAAAAAGCCAATGCAATTCTCGGCTGCATCAATAGGAGTATAGCATCTAGATCAAGGGAAGTAATAGTGCCACTGTATTCTGCTCTGGTCAGACACCACCTGGAGTACTGTGTCCAGTTCTGGGCACCACAGTTCAAGAAGGACACTGACAAACTGGAACGTGTCCAGAGGAGGGCAACCAAAATGGTCAAAGGCCTGGAAACGATGCCTTATGAGGAACGGCTAAGGGAGCTGGGCATGTTTAGCCTGGAGAAGAGGAGGTTAAGGGGTGATATGATAGCCATGTTCAAATATAGAAAAGGATGTCACATAGAGGAGGGAGAAAGGTTGTTTTCTGCTGCTCCAGAGAAGCGGATACGGAGCAATGGATCCAAACTACAAGAAAGAAGATTCCACCTAAATATTAGGAAGAACTTCCTGACAGTAAGAGCTGTTCGACAGTGGAATTTGCTGCCAAGGAGTGTGGTGGAGTCTTCTTCTTTGGAGGTCTTTAAGCAGAGGCTTGACAACCATAAGTCAGGAGTGCTCTGATGGTGTTTCCTGCTTGGCAGGGGGTTGGACTCGATGGCCCTTGTGGTCTCTTCCAACTCTATGATTCTATGATTCTATGATTCACCCACGCAGCTCTTCTTGCTGATGCATATAGGTAGAAAAAATGGCTTACCTGCACTTGACCACCAAGCCAGTTGAATGCATCGAATCCTACTTTTGTCCTCAAAGTTATTAGTCCAAGAATAAACTGTAATCCTATCCCCCAAATTACTGGTCTCCATACAACCTAGCCATGCATCAAAACAAAGAAAGCAAAAAGAATGACAGGCGCTCGATTTAGAATGCAAATTTGAACAATTTAATAGCAATCTCAGGTGTTGAGCATGAACAAGGTTACAGTCCAAACAGGGCCACTAACAAATATGAAAGCAAAATCTACAGATACAGGGAAAACCCATAATTTTAAAACTAAGGAGACCAGAAGAAAACACCTTCCTAAAACAGTTATTTGAGGATTGAGCATGCTCAGTAGCAATGCTGACTGACAATTGAAAAAGGAAAATTAAGGGAGGGCAGTAGAATGCACTTATTGAACTCCTAACACCATACCATATATATCTTATATATTACGGCTTAAAATTTCTTGTATAAGGGAAAAAACCTGTTAAAGGCACATGTGTGTATTCGTGTTTTGTGGTTCTGATACTTGACCACTTGGAAGAATTTTACAATCTAATCTTCCAGAACATACTTATTTTAGAATATGAAGTATCCCACTATGAACAGTTCTATCCTCTGCTTTGCGGTTTTCTCCCAGATTGTAAATCTCGACTATTTTAAAGCTAATGGGGTCAGGTTTGGATTTCATTGTAACAGAACTGGCCCATTAGGGGCAATAAGACTCATGGGAAAACACAAGATGACTGGCTTATTATCCCTTGGTGTTTTTAGGAATGCTATGTGGAGGATTATGGGTTACAATTAAGACATTAATTTTTCCAGAAAAGTGGTTTAACTATCAGAATTTGTATCGGTATGCAGTTCCTCTTCTATGTTGCTTATTTCCTCATATACAAAGAGACTTAAAAATCTTAGGAAACAGCTCAGTGACTTGTGGTGAACTAGGGCAGTGGATTAAGGTTATGATTCCGGTGAAAGCCTTGGTTCTTGGCAAGAAAATCAGAGTTAGCTGATCTTCTTTGGTGATCAAAGAACAATCTTCTATTGTCATCATAGCAGAGATGATTGTAGCAGATGATGTATTCCGCCCCCCCCCAAACCAGAACTCTCAAAAGCTGGGATATTCATAAAACAAGGTGAAGGGGACACTGGATTCTATTAAAGATGCAGTTGGGCATTTCTGGGTATGCTGATGAACCTTCCTCTGTGTTCTTCATTGTGGCTTGTTTCTATTTATTTATTTATTTTATGCTTTATTGTTCGTAATTATATTTGTACAACATAAACTCATAATCATCATTACCAATCCATCAAAAAACATCAGTCATCACAAAAAGTATATACCTTTTCAGCAATACATTTTCTTCACGAACATCTGACTTCCAGTCCCTTCCATATTTCTTTCTTTTAATATTGCATGATTTTGTTTAGTTGTTTCGTAACACACTATTTAGTGTTTCATATCTTTTTCCTTAGGGACGCGGGTAGCGCTGTGGGTTAAACCACAGAGCCTAGGACTTGCCGATCAGAAGGTCGGCAGTTCGAATCCCCGCGACGGGGTGAGCTCCCGTTGCTCGGTCCTAGCTCCTGCCAACCTATCAGTTCAAAAGCACGTCAAAGTGCAAGTAGATAAATAGGTACTGCTCCGGCGGGAAGGTAAACGGCATTTCTGTGCGCTGCTCTGTTTCGCCAGAAGCAGCTTAGTCTTGCTGGCCACATGACCCGGAAGCTGTACACCGGCTCCCTCGGCTAATAAAGCGAGATGAGCGCCGCAACCCCAGAGTCGGTCACGACTGGACCTAATGGTCAGGGGTTCCTTTACCTTTACCTTATCTTTTTCCTTAATATATATTATTTACAGAGTTTACTCAAAAGCTATTACCGTATTCAGATTGCAGCAACTATTTTAAAAGTATCTCTTGAAACAATCCCATTCTAAAATGAACTTTTGCCTAGGTTTATCTCTAATTCTTTCAGAAAGCTAGGCTAACTCCGCATATTCTGTGGTCTGTTTCTATACGTTTCTGGAGCCCTGACTAGGTTTAGGGTATTTTCAGCCCTCTTAAACTTAGGCTGCATCTTCAAGATTCTGGTGCAACCCAATCTTTTCCTTCTGAGTGACCTGGCCCAGTTGTGACCATAGGAGATAAAAGCATCTGCCTAGAGTGTTTTTTTTTTTTTGGCGGGACGCGGGTGGCGCTGTGGGTAAAAGCCTCAGCGCCTAGGGCTTGCCGATTGAAAGGTCGGCGGTTCGAATCCCCGCGGCGGGGTGCGCTCCCGTCGTTCGGTCCCAGCGCCTGCCAACCTAGCAGTTCGAAAGCACCCTCGGGTGCAAGTAGATAAATAGGGGCCGCTTACTACCGGGAAGGTAAACGGCGTTTCCGTGTGCGGCTCTGGCTCGCCAGAGCAGCGATGTCACGCTGGCCACGTGACCCGGAAGTGTCTCCGGACAGCGCTGGCCCCGGCCTCTTGAGTGAGATGGGCGCACAACCCTAGAGTCTGTCAAGACTGGCCCGTACGGGCAGGGGTACCTTTACCCTTTACCTTTAGAGTGTTTTTTAATAAATTGTATCAAAAGTACTCACATCAAGCCTTTGACTCCCAAACTGGGTATTTGTTGGCAACAGATACATAATTATTTAGGAATCTTGCTGCAAGTAAGCTCATTCACCAGGGGTCCAAGTCTATAGTGTTAGTACAATAAGCCACAGACAAAGCACATGTAGGACTCACCTTCGTTGGGTACTTGGAAAAGATCAGCATCAAGAAGACATACATTATAAGGCCGCCAAAGGAAATGAGTTGGTTGGTTCCTTGTCTGGCAGTGTCAAAGACAAGCCAGCACACGATGGCAGCTGCTAGTGATATCCACACTGCCCTAGGTAAAAAGATTTACAACCGTCATCTTGGTTGAAATTTCTTTTAATAATAATAATAATAATAATAATAATAATAATAATAATAATATCTTTATTGTCATTGCCCCCTTCGGGGACAACAAAATTACTTGACTGCTCCATAAAAACACTAATTAAACAATACAATATAATACAGCAAGGGAGATTAGATGACTTTCAAAGTCTGGGCTTCCCATTCAGGGCCGAGATTGCTCTGGAGAAGAAGCTGTTCTTGAGACGGCTCGTTCTTGTCTTCATAGTCCTGTATCTCCGTCCCGACGGCAAGAGCTCGAAGAGACAGTGACCAGGATGCGATGGATCTTTTACTATGTCCAGTGCCTTCCTATGGCACCTTGTGGCATAAATCTGCTCTAAGGTGGAGAGTGGGCAGCCAACAATGCTCTCTGCTGCCTTAACAACCCTGCACAACCCCATCCTGTCCTGGGTACTACAGCTTCCGTACCACACACATAAGCCATAAGTGAGCACGCTCTCAATGGCACAGTGATAGAAGGCAAGCAGCAGTTTCTGCGGGAGATGGTTTTTCCTTAGTATTCTCAAAAAATACAGTCTCTGCTGCGCCTTCTTCACAAGCCCCCTTGTGTTGACACTCCAGGACAGATCCTCTTGTAATTCAATGCCCAAAAATCTGAACGTTGTTACCCTCTCCACACAGACCCCATCAATCAAAAGTGGCTGGACATTGCTCTTCTGTCTCCTGAGGTCCACCACAAGTTCCTTCTTTTCCCTTCAGCTTTAGGCAACTTATTTATATAAAAAAATGTTACATGCCTATAACAGAAGCACTATTCTGGTACCACCCTTCCTCACAAAGCACACACGCTAAGCCAAATGCAGCCCGCCATCTCTGTGAACGGCTGCCCACCACAGGCTCAATAACGCTCCTGTTTCTGCTATTTGCCTTAGAGTGTGACAGCAGAAGGGTTGTCATGCAAGTCACAACAGATGACTGGTTGAACCTTGCTCAGTTTTTTTGGGTCATCATAGGTTGTGCCATCCTCATGAGAGACAGGAATGTATGCTTCCCACTTTTTACTTGAATGGGATGGGGTTTGGCTCAACCTGCATGAGGTTGGTTTGGCTCTTTCCCAACCAGTGAAGGTTTGAGTTGAGGTTATTTCCAGGAAGGTTAAGAAAGCAATAAATTGCAACCAAAAATACTACTACGCATTTTTATGCATAGCTTAGGATGCTTACATCCCATTGAAATCAATGCAGATTAAGTCTATAATGCCATGCATAGTGCAATAAGTTTGGGGTTAGACTAAATGGATTTTGGGGGGCTTCTTCAAGCTTGTGATTTTAAGACAGAATTTCTCCAAAAACTGATCAAATAGTCAAACCATGCCCTTCAGGTGAAAAACCGGGATGCGTGTCTTCTAGGGCTGCACTCCCACACAAGTCATGTGACCTGCGTAAGATCATGGTCTCAGGAGACCACGCACAAGAGCACAATGCCCCAAATCATCCATTTTTGGGCACTGCATGAGATTGCGACCCTGAAAAGGTGCTTTTTTCAGGGTGAGATAGTGGCATGAGATGGCTGTGCCCAAAGTGGGCGCTGGGCTCTTGCTAAAAAAAGGGACATCCCAGTTTTGTCAGGACAGTTGAGGGATATGGTCAAACTGCTTTCTTTGTTAAATTAATGGCACTATCTAGGTCTGTTAAAGATTGGCTTTGTTATGTAAACTTGGTCCAAAGTTTCATTATCATAGCAGGTGATGCTTAGATGAGGGGGCTAGGCAGGTGTCACACAAAGGCCTCATTTGCTGTCTGTGAGAATCCAAGGCTGTGGTATTGTTGCTCCACCTAAAAACCTAATGTTGGGACAAGGTCTATTAGAGTGTCATAAGGCTCCAGTGACCTCCTTTCCAACAAAACCCAACCCAAGGCTGGGACTCCTGTGAATTCCTACTGCTCATCAGTTGGAGCGTTTGTAACAATATGTTCTTAGGGTTAAGGTCTGCTAAACTCAGTGGGACCTGCTCCCAAGTAAGCATGCATAAGAGCAGAATGTTAAGGCCACCTGCGGGTTTGCGTGAATATAGGCATTCATCTTTCAGTGGTACATGACCTTTGAGAGGCATGCCAACCTCTCGGGTTATGTTTCATCCCACATAAATGTTTTTTAAATACTTTATAATTACCTTAAAACAAATAAACAGATATAAATCATCAACACACAAAAACCCCCTATATTTTCTCCCTGTTTACCTACAAACAAGACAAGGCATATATTTACAGCTGCCAAAAAGCAAGGAAAAACTAGTCTGTCTTACTCTTGCTAAGAACGCAGGAACATGAGAACAGGCTGCAGGATCAGGCCAAAAGCCCATCTAGCCCAGCATCCTGTTCTCACAGTGGCCAACCAGGTGTCTATGGGATGCCCCAAAGCAGCACCTCAGCACAACAGCCAACTTGTGATTCCCAGCAGCTGTCATTCAGAGGCATACTGCCTTCGACAGTGGAGGGCGGCAGCATCATCCTTGCTAATAGCCATTGGTAGTCTTCTTCTTGTTGTTGTTTAGTTGTTTAGTCGTGTCCGACTCTTCGTGACCCCATGGACCAGAGCATGCCAGGCACTCCTGTCTTCCACTGCCTCCCGCAGTTTGGTCAGACTCATGTTTGTAGCTTCGAGAACACTATCCAACCATCTTGTCCTCCGTCATCCCCTTCTCCTTGTGCCCTCCATCTTTCCCAACATCAGGGTCTTTTCCAGGGAGTTTTCTCTTCTCATGAGGTGGCCAAAGTATTGGAGCCTCAGCTTCAGGATCTGTCCTTCCAGTGAGCACTCAGGGCTGATTTCCTTCAGAATGGATAGTTTTGATCTTCTTGAGGTCCATGGGACTCTCAAGAGTCTCCTCCAGCTCCATAATTCAAAAGCATCAATTCTTCGGCGATCAGCCTTCTTGATGGTCCAGCTCTCACTTCCATACATCACTACTGGGAAAACCATAGCTTTAACTATACGGTCCATGAATGTGTCTTTCAAAGCTATTCAAGTTGGTGGCCATCACTACTCCTTGTGGGAGTGAATAGGAGAGGTTCCTTCATAGGGGGACTTTGATAACCTTTCAATACCAATGAGCTAAACATTGAAATCTGCTAAGTGCCGCACATCAAACTGCTGTGAAAAAAGACAACTGCAGAGGTGGCTTCAAATGTTGCCAGCTCTTGCCTACCTGTCTTATGGCTATATATACCGAATTTGACTTCTGCAGGGTTAAGAAGGCACTAACATTTACTAAGAACTAACACCTAAAGGTCCATCCTCAGTGTTCATAAAGCTGCATTTATATTCCCTGCCTCTTTAAAAATTAATAAATCATGGTTTCAAAGTGTGATTTCAATGAATACATTATGTGATGGTTATGAGCTAGAGCAACTAACTCATCTGCAAAGAAAGGAAACCACCATATTTACCATTTCAGCCAAAACCACTGAGTATCCAGAAACTTTCCACAGGGGGAAAGCGATTCTGCGATTCTGTCCTCATATCTGGCCATCAAAAAGTCCCAGCAGATGAAGAAAATGCCCAGGATGGTGAGTACAAAGAGGGCCAAAGCTCTGCGAAAATTCAAGATACAGGCCGCAATTACCATGGCCAGATAAGCTGTCATGGAAACAAGCATAGTCATAAATCAGATATGCCATATATGAGGCATGCCCATTGCATACAATAGCTGTCCTCCCTTGTTTCATCTCCCAATAAAATCCTCAAACATCTTTGCTATAATTATCCAAGCCTTTGTTTGGAAAACAGCACTTCAAACAGTGCTACTTGCATAAGCCAGTGCACTTATTGACACAATTTTCCTTTCCATTTGAGATAAGCAAATGCTTGGGGAAGCATTCAGCGGAAGAGCAACTGCTTTGCACACAAAAGGGTCTAGGTTCAATCCCTAACATCTCTAGTTGAGGCTGGGGAAAGAATCCTGGAGGAACCTGCCAATCACTGTAGGCAGCATTGATCTAGAATCTGGCTGCTAGATGGACCCAATTCATCTGGCTTGGTTTAAGGCAGCTTCCTATGCTGGAATGCCGGGGAAGAGTGAGGTCCAGCTCCAAGGGCCTTCTGGTGGTTCCCTCACTGCGAGAAGCGAGGTTGCAGGGAACCAGGCAGAGGGCCTTCTCGGTAGTGGCACCCTCCCTGTGGAACGCCCTCCCATCAGATGTCAAGGAAATAAACAACTACAGTGGTACCTCCGGTTGCAGAAGGGATCCTTTCTGGAGCTCCAGTTGGATCACTAGGTTTCCGCAACCTGAGGGGCCGCTTCTGCGCATGTGCGTGTGTGGGGGCAGACCACTTCTGCGCATGTGCGTAGCATGGTAGAGCGCTTCTGTGCATGTGCACGAGGTGAAACACTTCCGGGTTTGCCACTTTTGCAACCTGAAGTTTACGTGTAAGCCGAGATGCTACTGTATCTGACTTTTAGAAGACATCTGAAGGCAGCCCTGTTCAGGGAAGCTTTTTATGTTTGATGTTTTGTTGTGTTTTTAATAATCTGTTGGAAGCTGCCCCAGGTGGCTGGGGAAACCCATCCAGAGGGGCAGGGTTTAAATAAATTATTATTATTATTATTATTATTATTATTATTGAGGAGGGAGGATGGTGGAAGCATCCTTACCCATCAAAGCAGAAAGGACCCCTCACACTATCACATCTAATGTTTAACTAAGCCAAATTTCCATGCTTCATTGACAAAGAAAATTAGAAGAAGACTTGCTCACATTACACTTGTTGATATGTGTGTATCTATTTGAAATTCTCTGTTGCTGATCAGAGAAGAGTTGAGAGCTCCACCCCAAGTGCAACATTTTCCCATCACCACATACCTTCATATCACACAAAAGGTACATTTTAAAAAGGACAAAAGATTCTCACATGCTAATTTAGATGCACATTTGGAAATAATTACTATAATTTACCGTATTTTTTGCACCATAACACTCACTTTTTTCCTCCTAGAAAGTAAGGGGAAATGTCTGTGCGTGTTATGGAGCGAATGCCTACGGATGGCGGGGGGATCTGCTGCAGTCGTGAGCAGAGGATCCATGGTTCCCCTTCCTTCCCTCCTCCGTGGCTCGCTTTGAAACAGCAAAGCGGGAGAAGAGCCGCTGAGTGAGGAGGAGAGAGAGACAGAGAGCCTGATTGCTTTAAAGGAGCAAAGCGGGAGAGGAGAGGAGCCTCTTACACGAGTGTAAGCGGCTCCTGTCCGGTTGGCTCCTTAAAGAAAGCCACTTAAAACGTGGTTACAAAGCACGGATCCACATGGATCCTCAGGATTTTTGCACTGGATCACCCCAGATTCACCATCGGATCACATAGCATGTGCATGGCTACAGCTTGCACCAAAAAAATCACGCACCCACTGTTGCCTGGGGCCGCAGTGGTGCAAAAACGTGGTTACAAAGCATGGATCCACATGAATCCTCAGGATTTTTGCATTGGGCTACCCCAAACTCACCGTCAAATCACATGTCTGTGACCACAGCATGAACCACAAAAATCATACATCCACTGTTTCGTTTAGAATATTTTTTTCCCTTGTTTTCCTCCTCTAAAAACTATGTGCATGTTATGGTCAGGTGTGTGTTATAGAGCGAAAAATACAGTAAGTAAAAACAACACCACATTTACTCTGAATAAAACTTAGTTGAATTCCACTCATAGTGCTTCAGTCTCTGTTCTTGTGAAAGGGAGAGGATAATGCAAGAAATGTAGACTATCAGACTATCAGGAAGTATTTCAAGGAGACCTGGCCAGTCTAGGGCAGGCCCAGCTACCCGTTAGACCACAATCTGTATTCTGGTCCAGGGTAAAGGTAAAGGTAAAGGGATGCCTGACCATTAGGTCCAGTTGTGGCCGACTCTGGGGTTGCGGCACTCATCTCGCTTTATTGGCCGAGGGAGCCGGCGTACAGCTTCCGGGTCATGTGGCCAGCATGACTAAGCCGCTTCTGGCGAACCAGAGCAGCGCACGGAAACGCCGTTTACCTTCCCGCCAGAGTGGTACCTATTTATCTACTTGCACTTTGATGTGCTTTCGAACTGCTAGGTTGGCAGGAGCAGGGACCGAGCAACGGGAGCTCACCCCGTCACGGGGATTTGAACCGTCAACCTTCTGATCAGCAAGTCCTAGGCTCTGTAGTTTAACCCACAGTGCCACCCATGTCCCAGGTAGGTCCAGGGTAGGTTCAGTCATTTGAATGGAAGCTATTCTGAGGTTTATGGAAGAGCTTTGGAAGAACCAGAGGCTCTAATGAAAGAAAAGCCATGACTTAGCAAAGCCAGTCTTTATTCTGTAATATAATGTGATCATTTAAGACACAATTGGCTCCCATTGAGGGACTTTCATGATTTGGTAAAATGGATACATTATTGGCTCATTTCCTCCCATGGTATATTTAAATGAGGAAGTCTCTGCGATCACCAGTAAAATAAGGTCTGTGTTTCTCCTTTGCACACAAGTGCCCAAGTCCCTCAGACAACAGCAGAAGTGCTTATGAAAAGGAACCAATTATTTAGAGAGGCCTTTTCACATATATTTCTCACTATTTGCCCCCGAGCCTGTGTTATGCAAATAGCTAGAGACATGGAAACTGAATCCTTAAATATTAGCTCCCATGGTAAAAAAATAAAAATAAGTAAAGTGTGCTTTGTTTTGCACTGTGAGGCAAGTGCCTACATGTGGGGTAATGTGAGATTAATGCATGGCGTTTCTGCAATCCTCTCTTCGTTGTGTTTTCATTAAAGATTAAGGTGGGAGGAGCCACCTTACTGATCGAAGTGCAAAAGGTAAGAATGAACAGCCAGCTTTGATAACTTCATTTTACAACTTACAGTGTGAACATGTATTTGCTCCAGGAGAATTATTACAAAAAGGGGTTTACAAAACAGTATTGCTGAAACATACCGTATTTTTCGCTCTATTGGATGCACCGGACCATAGGAGGGGGAGAATAAGAATTTTTTTTTTTTCCTGTTCTGCCCCTCTAAAACAAGGTGCATTCAAGAGCAGGTCGGGGAACAGTGCAAAGGCTGAGTGCAGCCTTGCCGCTGCCCCCCAAGCTTATGGGGCTGGCGGTGGGGGGAAGCGCTGCTTCCCTCCACTGCCAGCCTCAAAGATCCCTGAAGCTTTTGGAGTGTAGCTACACTCCAAAGGCTTGAGGCTTCAGGGACATCCTTTGTAGCCTCCGCAGGGCAGCGGGGTGAAGGCACCCCGCTGCCCTGCGGAGGCTTTGCGCAGCCATCCTGAAGCTAGAACAGCGAGACGGAGGGCTGCGCAGCACCCCGCTACCCTGCGGAGGCTTTGCTCAGCCACCCCGAAGCTAGAAGAGCTTCGGGCTGCAAGCTGCTATCCGCAAGCCTTCGGAGCCCAGCGGGAACTCCCCCGGGCTCCAAAGGCTTGCGGATAGCTTCCTGAAGCCTGGAGAGCGAGAGGGGTCAGTGCGCACTGACCCCTCTCACTCTCCAGGCTTCAGCGAAAACCTGCATTCGCTCCATAGGACGCACACACATTTCCCCTTCATTTTTGGTAAGTTCATTTACCTATCATGATATCAATGCCAGTATGGCTTCATGTTGAGCTAAAATCATTACAAACCAACTGTGCTTCTGAACGCATGAACATTTGGGGGTTGACCTCTGCTGAGTCAGACCCATTGGTCATTGTAGCTCAATATTGTCTACTCAGACTGGCAATGGGTCTCAGCGTCTTAGACAGCAGACATTCCCAGCCCTACTAGAGAACCTGGAATGTTCTGCACGCAAAGCAGGTGCCCTAACAATGATTCTCAAAATGTGGGAGGTTCAGGGAGCCAACAAGTTTTTCCAGTGAGCTTTTGGGGCAATTTAGATAATTTAGGTTGAAATCCTGTACACACTTGGGAGCAAATCCCATCAACAGGACTTCTGAATAGATATGTGTACGGTCACACTGTAGTAGGTTTAGAAGTGGGTGGCAGTCTCTTGAAATCTTACAAAGAGATTTCAAAGAATCAAAGTATTTGTACAGTTGGAAGGGACCACAAGGATCATCAAGAAGTTCAACCCCCTGCAATGCCGGAATATTTTGCCCAATGTGGGGCTCAAACCCATGATCCTGAGATTAAGATTCTCATGCTCTACCAACTGAGCTATACTGAAAAGATGTACCGTATTTTTCGTCCCATAGGACACTCTGTCCTATAGGACGCACCTAGTTGTTGTTTTTTTGGGGGGGCGGAATAAAGGAAATTTCCCCCCCTTTAATTCCCCCTCAAAACCAGGTTGGGGAAACCGAACCAGGTCGAGGAACAGCGGGATGGCGGCGCTGCACCTCCCTGCTGTCCCCCGAGCTCGTGGGGCTGGCCGATGTCTGCCCAGCGCGTGGGGTGCTCTGCTTCAGGGTGCCCTGTGCGCCGGGCGGCAGGCTGCTATCCGCAGCGTGGGGAGCCCTGCGGGGAACTCCTGCAGGGCTCCCCATGCTGCGGATGTCTGCCCAGCGTGAGGGACGCTCTGCTTCAGGGCACCCCTCGCGCTGGGCAGCAGGCTGCTATCCGCAACCTAGACGGCCCTGCGGGAACTCCCGCAGGGTTGCCTAGGCTGTGGATGTGTTCCCAAAGCCTGGAGAACGAGAGGGGTCGGTGCGCACTGACCCCTCTCGCTCTCCAAGCTTCAGCGAAAGCCTGCATTTGCCCCATAGGACGCACCCAGATTTCCCCTTCATTTTTGGAGGGGGAAAAGTGCTTCCTATAGGGCGAAAAATACGGTATATCACATCAAGCCAATTTGGTGCAGTGGTTAGAGTGTTGGACTAGGACAGAGATGGGGAACCTGTGGCTCTCCAGATGTTGTTGAAGTCCAACTCTCTTCATTCCTGATCTTTGACCACGCTGGCTGGAACTCATGGGACTCTGGACTAGGTCTCTCTCTGGACTAGGATCTGGGAGACCAGGGTTCCAATCCTCATTCAGTGATGAAACTCACTGGGTGACCTTGGGCCAGCTGCAGTCCCTTAGCCCAGCCTACCTCACAGGGTTGTTGAGGGGGGGTGGGGGACCATGTATGCCACCTTGATCTCCTTGGAAGAATAAAAAAGGTAAAGGTACCCCTGCCCGTACGGGCCAGTCTTGACAGACTCTAGGGTTGTGCGCTCATCTCACTCTAGAGGCCGGGAGCCAGCGCTGTCTGGAGACACTTCCGGGTCACGTGGCCAGCGTGACATCGCTGCTCTGGCGAGCCAGCGCAGCACACGGAACGCCGTTTACCTTCCCGCTAGTAAGCGGTCCCTATTTATCTACTTGCACCCGAGAGTGCTTTCGAACTACTAGGTTGGCAGGCGCTGGGACCGAACAACGGGAGCGCACCCCGCCACGGGGATTCGAACCACCGACCATGCGATCGGCAAGTCCTAGGCGCTGAGGTTTTACCCACAGCGCCACCCGCGTCCCTTGGAAGAATGGTAGGGTATAAATGTAATAATGATGATGATGATGATGGTGTAAGTGTACATCATATCTTTCCCTCTGTAGATCCTAATAATAAGTAGCACTACTATTCCACATGGTATGCAATCGCCAAATAAGTTTCATTTGCTGTCTAATAAGGCCTCGGTCCAGTATATCTGAAGGAGCGTCTCCACCCCCATCGTTCTGCCCGGACACTGAGGTCCAGCGCCGAGGGCCTTCTGGCGGTTCCCTCACTGCGAGAGGCCAAGTTACAGGGAACCAGGCAGAGGGCCTTCTCGGTAGTGGCGCCCGCCCTGTGGAACGCCCTCCCATCAGATGTCAAAACGATAAACAACTACCTGACATTCAGAAGACATCTGAAGGCAGCCCTGTTCAGGGAAGTTTTTAATATGTGACATTTTAGTGTATTTTTCATCTTTGTTGGAAGCCGCCCAGAGTGGCTGGGGAAACCCAGACAGATGGGCGGGGTACAAATAAATTATTATTATTATTATTATTATTATTATTATTATTATTATTATTATGTTATTCCATTTTGTGTAATTAATTTCGGACTTCAAAGAGACACACACACATCCAAACTCTCTATAAAACTAAGAGATTGTCATTTTCTGTGATGTCCAGTAAATACCTGCTATTAGTGTTCCATAAATAACATATCGAATTCTGGTTTTATGTTTCCTGAAAAAGTGTAAGGCTGAATCGTATTTCTTTTCAAAACACCTAGAACGACAAAAGAGGGTGGATGAAAGCAAACAAAATCGAAGACAAACAGAGGAATAGGAATACCGAACTGAAGCAGGCTACTTCTCCAAGCTGAAGCGGGACTTCCCTGAAGCAGCCCAAAAGGAAGCAGACTGGACCCAAAGCTCCGGACCCATTTCTCAGATTTGTAAGGTGCTGTCTTCAGAGTAGAGTCACTCAAAAACGTATTGGCATACTGATTCTCAGCCTTTTATCCAGACAGGCAGGAAGCCTTATTACAGTTCAAGGACATACTCCAGCCCGCAGTGAGGTTTTGTGGTCTGGAGATTGGAGCGAGTCCCAAGGACTAGAAAGTAAGTCCTGGAGGGCTGCATTTGGTCCTGAGTTTCCCCACCCCCTGATCTCTGACATTCTGTATAAAATATGGGGCCTTAAATGCTGGAAGTTCTGGCTTTGGGAAAGTCGTTATCTCTCCAAGTCTCTTCCTCCCAAGATTTTGTTAGAATAAAATGGGGCAGCCCTGTATACATCCCTCTGCGTTACTTAGAGGAAAGAAACAATAACAGTTTTGGCTTAAGTTCAAGGTCAAGTGATGATCTCTGGAATAGGCTTCTGCACATCAGTGACACCTTTGGAATTATGGTGTTGAATGTTGATTTGGCACATCTATGTGGTGACATTTCACTTGAAGAGGAAAGTGGTAGCGGGAAATTCGGAATGATTTTTTTACCCTTTGCACCCAGAGTCCTTGTTTTCTCCTGAGTCCTGTTTGTCCACTTCCTGGTCACCTTCAATACTGATGTCTGCATCAAGCTGGATGGGTTGGGGGAGGTGGGAAGAAGCAGAGAAGAATCCTGAACATGTCATCCTCAGCTACTGTTTCTTGCAAAATTGAGTGCACAATCTGGAGGATAATTACCATCCAATCCATATCCAAGAGGTGAAAATCAGATTTATCTGCTTACAGATGGAAAATCGGGTCCTCCCTTAAAGAGGGCACGTACTGTGGTGAGACCTGGACAACCGACACCCTGTGTTGTGGGTGGGAACATTTGGTAAGCCACAACACCTGACTGGTAGGTCCCTCGAAGCTGGGTACAATCTGGCCAATGGGACGCAGTCCAAATGGTTCAAGGGACCTATATATACCCATGCATGTGACCCAGAGCTTCCTCTTTCGGCTTGTGCATTCGCAACACCTGCCCACCTCTCCCTACTTTTAGAGCTTGTTGCACTTGACCTTGCTATGCCGTCGTGTGTCGTCTGTCCTTGGGACAGGGGCACGGCAGGAATTTCCCCCACTTGGCTGATTGGCTGTTGCCATTTGGGTTTTGCCTGCCGCGTAGCAAATCGTCACAACTTGTAAGGTTGCGGATAGGCTCTGGTTCAGGTGATAGGGATGGGAGAACGCTCTCGCCATCACTATGTGAAGGGCGTTCCGTTAAAGGAATCCAGGGACTCAATGGTTTGGTCAACCCCTGAGAGGGGGTTATGCCCGTGCCTGAGTCCAGGGGGACATTTGGGTGGCAGAGTTAGCCTGTTCCCGACTTTCCGCTTATCCAGGTGTTCACGCTTGGCTGACCTATGCTGGAACCCTGGGTCAGCGCTACCTGCATGGCAGGGAGCTAGTCGAACCAGAGCCTATGTCAGGAGTGCTCTGATGGTGTTTCCTGCTTGGCAGGGGGTTGGACTCGATGGTCCTTGTGGTCTCTTCCAACTCCATGATTCTATGATTCTATTCAACCAGTCACTTGATGTAAACAATAAGGTTGTGGCCTAAATTCTGCCCAAAACCAAACCAAAATTTTGAGTCATGTGTGAATTTATTTAGGGGGGAGGTTTCTGGGTCTGAACACGCAAACAAATGAAATTCTCTTCCATTCTTTCCTGCAGCCCAGTCCCAGGCATCTACCTCTGCTGACATATATGACCTTAAGCTAGCCTAACACTGCATAGGATTGTGGGTTTAGGGCTGTTATATTTAAAACACCATCACCTTTAAGTGTTATTTTAAAAAGGAAGAGAAAGCAGCAGGGGATCAGAATCACGATCACAGGAAGAGGTTCCCCTTGTACCATGGTCCAAATGAAAATCCCCCCCCCCAACAGCAATTGCAAGATGGAAGTTGTGTGTGAGTGTTGTCAGGACTGTGGGGCAGGTGGAAATGGGTAAACTCCTGGCCCCACCCATTTTTTTAAAATCCAGATTTTTAAACACAGCTTTCCCCAGCCTGGTGTCTTCCAGATGTTGCTGAACTCGGAGGCAGATTTGGGGTGTGTGTGGAACTGGTTCACCTGCACTGGGGGCCAAGCCATGAGGCTGTCGCAGGGGACACTGCAACAATAACTGAGAATGAGGTGTGAGAGGAGGGGGAACATCAAATTTTGGTGTTGCACAGGGCACCACTGAAATCTGAAAGCCCAAAGTCTGCCACTGCTGGACTAAACCCTGACTGTTGGCCATGCTGGCTAGGGCTGATGAACGTTGGAGTCCAACAACATCTGGAAGAGACCACTTTGAGGAAGTCTGCTATAATATGAAGTGTACCTTGGCCCTTAGTTTGGTTGGTACAGTGGTGCCTCGCAAGACAAAATTAATTCGTTCTGCGAGTCTCTTCGTCTAGCGGTTTCTTCGTCTTGTGAAGCAACCCTATTAGCGGATTAGCGCTATTAGCGGTTTAGCAGCTATTAGTGGCTATTAGCGGCTATTAAAGGCTTAAGGGATTAGCGGATTAGCTACTAAAAGGCTATTAGCGGTTTAGCGGCTTAGAAAAAGGGGGTGGGGAGCGGAAAAAAATCTCAAGACTCGCAAGACATTTTCGTCTTGCGAAGCAAGCCCATAGGGAAATTCGTCCTGCGAAGCGCATCGAAAAACGGAAAACCCTTTCGTCTAGCGTGTTTTCCGTCTTGCGAGGCATTCGTCTTGCGGGGTACCACTGTATTCAGATTCAGAAGTGCTTGTAGCAAGTGGGTGAAATAAGTAGTTCTTACCTGGTTAGGATGGAGGGGGTTGCCTTTTTCCATGTTCCTGTGTCTCATTGCGGTATCATTCTTTTTGTTTGTATCGTCACTTTCGATTTCCTCCTAAAAGGCACAACAATTGAAAACAGAGGATTTGTTCCAGTTGGAAGTTAGTAACAAACCTTTATCAGCACATTGGACAACAGCAGTGAGGACATCCCCACTGCAATGCCTTAGTAAGAAGATAGCAGAGTTAAAGAGACAATAGACACTTTCAGACATTCATCCTCAGTGAAATACTATACTTGTCTACATGAGAGCCTGCAGTTGTATTGTCTGTTATTACAACGTTCAAGTGAGCTCTTGTAGGGCATAGAATAGACAGTGCACATTGTCGACCCTCTGCTACTCATCTACACAGCTTGACCTTCTAAAAAGGGTGATTGTGAATTTTGGTGAGCATTGTTGTTTCAACATTGGTGTGAATTGTTGTTTCAATTTATATACTGCCCTATACCTGGAGGTTTCAAATAGCATTATAGGAACCATGGGAGGCACCTAATGGATGAAGCGGGAGCTGCAGAATTAAGGATTCCTAGTATTTAGTACTGACTTCATAGTATTCTGGTCCAGTCTAATTCAGTTTCCCCATGACCCATCTCAAAGATTTATTAGTTTTCCCACAACAGGCGTCTAGACTGTCCACAAAAAATACTGAACTAAACTTTGGGAGAGATAAGGAACCTGTGTTGTTGGACTCTTAAGAGTCCCAGTCAGCATGGCTAATAGTCAGGGATGATAAGAATTGTAGTCCAACAACATCTGGAAGGCCACAAGTTCCCATCCCTGTGTTAATGTCTATGAATGTCTACATAACTGCTGTTAAAGGCACAACTCCCATGGTTGCTTGGAAAGTTGGCAGCTGTACCAGATTCCAAATAGGCTGGAACTCATATGCATATAATATTTTACTGACATAAATTTTGACTGATGCAATTTCCCCCCGTTTCTCATAGTTCTTCACAAGTGGGTAAAGCTATACTTGTAAACTTAGATACTAAAACCCTGAACTACATAGTGTCCACAGCTGTTTAAAATTTAGTCTTAGATTGTGGGCTTGTGTAGTCTAAACAATCATGTGGTTTTGTTATATGTTGCCCTTTGGTTATGATTTCTCCTTGTTTACAATGTTTTTTCAAAACCTGTGGTCTCCAATTCACCGTAAAGATCACACTAGCAATTTTGCCTAGAGTTTTTGTGGAACCAGGTGTGATAGGAATTTTATGGTATTACATATATGGCAATGTTCATAACTGCACATACATAGATCAACACAGGAAGACCAACCTGGAACCATTTTGATTCCTAAACTGACCAAATTCTTCCTCTGCAAGGTTAAACTGGAAAAGCCTCCCCATTGTCTCTTTCCTCACAAGATATGTCTGTTTGAATAAGGTGTGAACCTGTGACCTGGCCCAGGAAATAAGTATTTTAGCACTACAAAAGAATTGCCAGGCACCCCAGGCAATCCAATCAAGTAACTTGCCAGACAGGAGATAAACTGTGACAAGGAGAAAAACAACATTTAAATTTCTGATGTAGGTGGGATGTATCTGAGGGGTGGTCTTAGGTTACACCCCTTCTGTGATGTATGCATAATGTTTCTGGGGGTGGTCCTGATCTAGAGAATGGGAATTTCAAAAGTCTTTATAAGCCCTTGCACAGCAATTCTGGGGGTCCTCTTCCTCTCCTGCGTGTGAGGGGAGTACCCTGTTGCAACAGATCAATAAAGATCAAGCTTACTAGCTGCTTTGCTTCTCAATATTCTCTGGTTGGCCTCTGTTATTTTCTCCTACCAATAGGGAACCTATGTAAGGACTCTATATGGGCTCTTGGATACCCCATAAGGGAAAAGGGCATATTTTTATTTACAACACAGGACGCCTTCTTCCCTGGCTAATGGGAGTTGTAGTCTGGAGGGCACCAAGTTCGTGAAAGCTGCAATCGGGTGACCAGAAAAGAACAAAGGAAGGTGATGTTCTTCTTCCATTTCATCATATAGAGCAATTTCAACAGATGCTGCTGTTTATCGCATCTGCACGATGAGTTGTGCCTGCCGAAATGTCCAACACGACACAACTGGTCAAGGTATAGAAGCCCTGCCCTCCTTTGTGTTTGATCACACTTCTCAGCACAGATGACTCCTAGACATAACCAGGCAATGCTTGGATTCCTTGGTGCTTCTTTAGAATCTCTCTTTGTGACTGAAATGAGTCAGTTCTCTGTTCTGGATCAAGGTCATGAAAAGAAGCACTGCTTCCTTGGACCCAATCTGCCATTGTCATAATGGCAGCATGATTATAGGTCTGACTTCACTGCTATGCCATATGCAAATACTTTTTCTTTCTATCCCGAGGGCAGGAGTGGCTTCTGAATCATCTGCTCTGACATGGCCTTCAGGAAATGAAAATGTAAAGTTCTTAATGAAAACAGATCCTGCCCAGGTTAAAGAAACTGCTTAATTGCATGCCACTAGTCATGTAGGCAGGTATGCAAAAATGATATAGAAACAAAAAGGGAAGGGATCACCTAAGGTTCACGGATATGAATATCTGAGAGGTTTTTTTGGGAACTTGGCCTATGTACACACCGGTGGCTTAAAATGCAGCAAGGTGTAGTACTTTCCCTGTGCTGCGTTTCAAGTAACATTTTTATGTTGACTCTCAGCACGTTTCTGAGCACAATTCAAAGTGTTGGTGTTGACCTTTAAAGCCTTAAAGGGCCTCGGCCCAGTATACCTGAAGGAGCGTCTCCACCCCCATCGTTCTGCCCGGATGCTGAGGTCCAGTGCTGAGGACCTTCTGGCGGTTCCCTCATTGTGAGAAGAAAAGCTACAGGGAACCAGGCAGAGGGCCTTCTCGGTAGTGATGCCCGCCCTGTGGAACGCCCTCCCATCAGATGTCAAAGTGATAAACAACTACCTGACATTCAGAAGACATCTTAAGGCAGCCCTGTTCAGAGAAGTTTTTAATGTGTGACATTTTAGTGTATTTTTGGTCTCTGTGGAAGCCGCCCACAGTGGCTGGGGAAACCCAGCCAGATAGGCGGGGTATAAATAATAAATTTATTATTATTATTATTATTATTATTATTATTATTATTATTATTATTATTTTGTTGTACACATCAGAGGGGACAAGGATGTCTTCACCTGATGTGCATTACCACAGATGTCACAAATGTACACACCTCAGCTTAACTGTGTCAGTTTGCATTTCTTAGTGCAGAAAGTATTGATCTGATGTGTAGAGTTTCTTCCCCCTATTCTACTTAATTCAAGAGGGTTCTGGAAGCTTCTCTGTGTGAAAGAAGCAAGCAGAAGCTTCCTGATGTTTGGGTTATTCCTTCTGGGAAGCTGGGTACAGCTGTTTTACACTGGTTCTGTTTTGTCTTTCTGTCTTCTTTCTTCTTCTTCTTTGGCGATCACTCGTAGCCGAGTAAGATTGTCTTCCATAAACACGGTTTTAACAATGAGTCCGTAAGTGACTGTGGAGGCCAATTCTGCACCCACACGTCCTTCCACAGTGGGGACATTGGTTCCCGGGCGGGAGTTGACCACGGTGTGGATTTGCCAAGCGTGCCTTCCTCTTAGCACATTTCTCCCTTGCGTTCTGAATTCGAGTCTTCAAAGTCCATGACACCTTTGGTACTATAATAAGAGGCCAGAAGGAGCCTGGCTTTCACACTTTCTCTTTCTGTCTCTCTTTTGTTCTGGTGTGGTGTTTTGTACATAGTATGTTATATGCTTATTATAAGTAACTTGTAAGTTTAAGTTAAGTCTGCTGCAACTGGATTTCTTATGGACAGTGCCAATCCCGATTGTATTGGATTTGTGACCATTATGCTCTTTTGCCTTCAGTAGCAGTAAAGCTTTGCTGGATGGAATAAAATTGCCTCTGGTCTATTTTGGGGGACCCTGCAACGTGTTTAAGTTTTCACTCTCCTAACCATACATTGGAATCTACTCTGGATCACTATTGAGTAGACTTCCAATTTACAAACTGCAGCTTACATTTTCAAAGCAGATGGAAGCTTGTTTGAGCGAGGAAATGCCAAACAGCAGCATTTGTCAAGAAACTACTGGATAGGTATGGATTGTGACTAATGCGCTGCTTGCTCAGCTTCAAACAATAGCAGTGGGGGCACAGTGGAGCCAGGGTAAACAGTAATGTGTACACAGCTTGGCTTTTACTGAAGAGGTTCCTGGTTCAGAGTTCAGCCCAAGGAATTTTGCCATCATCCTGCCTCAGCTGTAGGATACAGGAGAGCAATTCTGAGCCCTTTAGAGATGCACATTCAGGTTCAATGAATTCTGTTCTTTGGGCAAGCATCTCCACCTCTGACCTACTTGTTAGAAAGTCTCTAGAGAGCCTTCTCTTGCACACTTGCATTTGTGTGAGGAGCCTCTTAGGCTGTATTGTTTAAATGAGGGGTGAAACCTGATACTCCAGAGGTTGCTGTCATCCCTAACCATTGGCCATGCTGGCTGGGGCTGAGGATAGGTGTTGGGAGTATAGCAACATCTTGAGGGTCACGGCTTCACCATCTCTGCCTTAAATGTACAACAAATGTGTAAAAGCAATACAAAACAAGAGCATTGAAGATACCGCCCAAATGGGCAGAGTGATTCACGGGCTGTGTAGGCGCTATACATTTAAAGCACATTTGATCTGGACATTATAACATAAGCACATTATAACAATTGATATTGCTATAATTTGGGTATTATTGAGAGAATATCGGAAAACTAATACAACTTATTTGAAAAGAAAGCACGTTTGAAGCATGTTCTTTCCCTCAAAGAATTCTAAGCACTGTGGTTTATCCCTCCGAGTCACAATTCCCAGCAACCCTTATCTGTGTGTGTTTGTGTGCAGAGGTGGAGGAAGGGGGGTGCAGTGGATGCGGGCTGCCCTGGGTGTCACTACTGAGGGGGGGGTGACAGAATGCAGGGTGGCACTCATGGTGGGGCCTGCGGCTCGCCCGAGCCATGCGTCTCTCCTGGGAGAGACACGGTGGCTTGGGTGCGCCAAGGCTCCGCGCTGCCCAAATGGTCCACCCCCTGCCTCCCCCCTACAGCTGTAGGGCGGCTGAGTGGGAGGAGGCAGGAAGACTCCAGAGGTCCCACAGTGCACCCCACCCCTATGGGTGACTTGCCCCAAGCGCCCGAGCGGCTTCTTCCGCCGCTGTTTGTGTGTGCATTTAATATGTTTTATAGGTACAGTGTAAACCCAGTCTAAACTGTGACGCGGGTGGTGCTGTGGGTTAAACCACAGAGCCTAGGGCTTGTCGATAAGAAGGTCGGGGGTTCGAATCCCTGCGGTGGGGTGAGCTCCCATTGCTCGGTCCCTGCTCCTGCCAACCTAGCAGTTCGAAAGCACGTCAAAGTGCAAGTAGATAAATAGGCACCGCTCCAGCGGGAAGGTAAATGGTGTTTCCATGCGCTGCTCTGGTTCTCCAGAAGCGGCTTAGTCATGCTAGCCACATGACCCGGAAGCTGTACGCTGGCTCCCTCAGCCAGTAAAGCGAGATGAGCGCCACAACCCCAGAGTCGGCCATGACTGGACCTAATGGTCGGGGGTCCCTTTACCTTTAAACCCAGCCTAAGTTTCTGACTCTGGATCAGGGATGGGGAATTGGACCTGGCCAGCAGGTGGGTGTGTTGGCACTGCTCCTGCTTTGCTCCCTTATTGACTGCCCCCCCCACCTGCCAAATTTTAACTGTGCACTCTGATAATGCTGATCATGCTGCCTGTATGTCTGGATAGAGGATATAGAGGGTTGAATGAGTGTGTATAGGAACTAGTCTGCTGTTCAAAGGTAAAATACAGGTTCATTGTTCTGCCCATGTTTGCCTCTGCTCCTACCCATCACTGGCATTTGACCCCAAGGAAAATTGCCCAGTTCTCTGTCTGTGAAAAAACCCCCAACTCTTATCTTTGATGTAGTCAGAAACCACTCTTTTGCTTAATTGTATGCTGTGCTCTGGATTTTAAGGCTTTACTATTCAGGAGGTTGACTTTAGTTCAGGATTTGTTATATGGGCGGTCCTGTTTTGGCACCAGAGTTCAAACCAGAGAAACGTGTATTTCCTCAAGAGATTTGCATTGCCCAGTTCCTGACGGGAAAGGCACGTTTGTGAAAGAAGCCACAGTTCCGCATAGTAGAGTGCAGTGACTAAGTATGAAGTGTAAAAAAAAACACTACAATCCCCACTTGAAATTTCACTTCTGGTGTGAGCTTCCTGCATGGTCTTAGGCAAGTCCCTATTTGAAAAATAGTTATTTCTTTACTTAAATATTCCACTCCAGTCTTTCTGTGTCACTTTTGTGAGTCAAGGCAGCTCACGGCAAAGATTTATTTAGAAAGAAAAAGAACAATGAATACTATTATATCACAAGAGCAAAATCCACCGAGAAATTATCCCTCACAAGCCCCATTTGAAATGAATGGAAAACCTCTTACTGGAATGTTCAAATATCTGCTATGCCCTAAGGGAAAGTCATGCTGGAAAGTCTCCATATTTCATGTCTGTATGCCTTCAGAGTGTTGGAAATGACATAGGAATAATAGAATGAACAGTGTCTGTAATGCTTCAAAAGCATGCAAAACCTGCTCTGTGAGAGATGAGCTAGGGGACATGCAGAACAGGTGGGTACACCCTGGGAAAAATTACTTATCATATATATTAGCGGTGAGAACATTCTCTGAGAGCTGATCCTTAAGTAACCAGAACAGTATGATACATACGCAAGAGGAAAGGTATAACCAGGTTTAGGGGAATGCCAGCTTTCCATTAAATCTCCAAAGTAGCTTACTTAAAGGACTGCTTTCGTCTTCTTGGGCGCACAGGGTGGGATTCAACTAAGTTGTTACATGCATGGAACAAGGTCTGCTCATGCAAGGAGACTCACCCCCCCCCCAATGCACCTCACCCCCTAAACCTGTACTGGGTGCTTGGAAGGGTTCCCGAAACAGGTTTAGGGTGTGTGCATGTGATACAAGGGAGGAGAAGGGAGGAAAGTGGACCTTGTTGCGTGAGTGTTCTGTGCGTACATCCCTTACATAGAGCTGCATTGAATTTCACACCTAGAATTGCTGTGGATAACCACCCCCCGGCCCAAATTCTCCATTCTCATTGAGGCATTATGGCTGTTCCCATCTTCTGTGGCTGTAACTTCCTCATTCCCTATTCTGCCCCAGGACTGTAGGTCTTCTCACTGTTTCAGAGCAGAGGGGGAGAATTCAGATGCAAGAGCCTTTCCTACTACAGTGGTAAGTAAAGGTAAAGGTACCCCTGCCCGTACGGGCCAGTCTTGACAGACTCTAGGGTTGTGCGCCCATCTCACTCAAGAGGCCAGGGGCCAGCGCTGTCCGGAGACACTTCCGGGTCACGTGGCCAGCGTGACATCGCTGCTCTGGCGAGCCAGCGCAGCACACGGAAACGCCGTTTACCTTCCCGCCAGTAAGCGGTCCCTATTTATCTACTTGCACCCGGAGGTGCTTTCGAACTGCTAAGTTGGCAGGCGCTGGGACCGAGCAATGGGAGCGCACCCCGCCGCGGGGATTCGAACCGCCGACCTTTCGATCGGCAAGCCCTAGGCGCTGAGGCTTTTACCCACAGCGCCACCCGCGTCCCACTACAGTGGTACCTCAGGTTAAGTACTTAATTCGTTCCGGAGGTCCGTTCTGAACCTGAAACTGTTCTCAACCTGAAGCACCACTTTAGCTAATGGGGCCTCCTATTGCCGCAGCACCGCCGGAGCATAATTTCTGTTCTCATCCTGAAGCAAAGTTCTTGACCCAAGGTACTATTTCTGGGTTAGTGGAGTCTGTAACCTGAAGCGTATGTAACCCGAGGTACCACTGTCCTGTCAACTTTCAGCAACTCTCTCTCTCTCTCTCTCTCTCTCTCTCTCTCTCTCTCTCTGTATGTGGTAGGGAAGCCAACCTATGCTGCCTCAAATTACTCATGATAGCCAACTGGCTAGAATTAACATAAATAGCCTGCCATGTGTATCTGCGTTTAAGAACTGTTTGCTGTGCAGAAATGAGTGTGTGAAGCTTTTCCTGGCTTGGAGCTAAAGCAATTAACCACTTGTTAATTGCTGATGGTCTTAGAAAAGACCTTTCCAAACACAGAGGGAGGCAGGGAGGGAACGAAGACTGTCACTGAAAGGCCACTCCCATTAGTAGCCTAGAAAGCATTCCTATTATGACCTTTTGACCATTAGGAAGTAGATAGCTGTATGTACAGTAAGCAGTTGATATAAGCTGATTATTCACTTATTTACTCTCTACAATGAATGAATGAATGAATGATGCTCTTTGTTTAAGCTTAATGATTAAACGCTTAGTGCATCCCTAAGGTGTGAAGCTTGGGTCTAAACACAGCAGGATACAGGAAGTCTGTGATTGGCTAACTCCATATTTTTTTAAAAGTTAAAGTAGCCACAAGGCACCCCAGTTTTGATCACTGGCACTGGGAGATGGGGTAAAGGTAAAGGGACCCCTGACCATTAGGTCCAGTCGTGATCGACTCTGGGTTGCGGCGCTCATCTCGCTTTACTGGCCGTGGGAGCCGGCGTACAGCTTCCGGGTCATGTGGCCAGCATGACAAAGCCGCTTCTGGCAAACCAGAGCAGTGCACGGAAATGCTGTTTACCTTCCTGCCAGAGCAGTACCTATTTATCTACTTGCACTTTGATGTGCTTTCGAACTGCTAGGTGGGCAGGAGCAGGGACCGAGCAACGGGAGCTCACCCCGTCATGGGGATTCGAACCGCCGACCTACTGATCGGCAAGTCCTAGGCTCTGTGGTTTAACCCACAGCGCCACCCACGTCCCATTATTTAACATAAGGAGCCACTATCCATCTCACAACCTGCAATAGAAAATATGCAGGTGCAATAGGTTCCTGATTAATCTCCTTTCCAGGGATGGGTTCAGTAGATGCTGGTTCATTAGGGCAAATGTGGCAGTGCCCCATCACCAACAGCTTGCCTCCAGCCAGCCCCTTACCTCCATGCCTTCTTACTCACAACTGGCTGCCAGGGTGACCCTGGGTGTCAGGCCTCTTCTCATTGTTGCCTGTGTTGAACCAGTGCTCCCCCCCCCCCAAAAAAAAGAATGTTTAGGCTTAGGGGTACTCTCATTTTCCTACTCATATTGAAACACTGCCCCTCAAGGAGGCCAAACTTAGATTCGCAAAATGTTTAGGGGTATGCGTACCCCTGCGTACCCCCAGAAAAAAAGCACTGGACAAAACCATGATTAGTTTTGGAAAATCCTTTGGTAATCCTCATAGAACTCTAGCCCAATGGTTGCCATTAATTTGATTCTGAATTGATTTTAGAACGAATTGATTTTAGAATGTATTTCAATTAATTGATCGTGATTTTATGTAAACTGTGTTACGGTACTTTTTACTGTTGTTAGCCGCTCTGAGCCCGGCTTCAGCTGGGGAGGGCAGAATATAAATAATTTATTTTATTTTATTTTATTATAGTTGCCTCTGCCTCACTGGCTCTGTTGGTCTTCATGTCTTCTACCCTACGAGCTAAAATGGACACCTGCCAGTGCTGAGTGGAGCTAATAGCTCTGGGGTAGAAGTATGAGTAAGACTGGAATAACATTTTTCGGGAAGACTTGAGCAGTGCTACCACTTCAGTCAAAGTCAGAGCCTCTCATGTCTGCTTCAGTTTTTTAAAAAGTAATTCTAAAGTATGTCTGTTCCAGTTAGTCCTTCAGATCAGTACAGTGGTACTTTGGGTTAAGTACTTAATTCGTGCCGGAGGTCCGTACTTAACCTGAAACTGTTCTTAACCTGAAGCACCACTTTAGCTAATGGGGTTTCCTGCTGCTGCCGCGCTGCCGGAGCACGATTTCTGTTCTCATCCTGAAGCAAAGTTCTTAACCTGAAGCACTATTTCTGGGTTAGCGGAGTGTGTAACCTGAAGTGTATGTAACCTGAAGCATATGTGACCCGAGGTACCACTGTATTATTATCACTGCATCTAGTGATATTTTGTTTAAAAAGGTAAAGGTACCCCTGCCCGTAGGGGCCAGTCGTGACAGACTCTAGGGTTGCGCGCTCATCTCGCTCAAGAGGCCGGGAGTCGGCGCCGTCCGAAGACACTTCTGGGTCACGTGGCCAGCGTGACAAAGCTGCTCTGGTGAGCCAGCACCAGTGCCGCACACGGAAACGCCGTTTACCTTCCCGCTATAAAGCGGTACCTATTTATCTACTTGCACTTTGACGTGCTTTCAAACTGCTAGGTAGGCAGGAGCTGGGACCGAACGACGGGAGCTCACCCCACTGCGGGGATTCGAACCGCCGACCTTGCGATCAGCAAGTCCTAGGCACTGAGGTTTTACCCACAGCGCCACCCGCGTCCCTTTATATTTTGTTTAGTGATGTGTAATTGTTTTTTGGTGGGGGGGGGGAGTGGTTATTTACCATGATTTTATATACTTGACAAAATTTGCTCTGCATTATTTTTCTACTTTATTTTTTTACTGTCTTCTGACAGCTCCCCAGGAGTCTTGAACACAGAGCTTGGAAAATATTTGTTTTTTATCTCTGTGCCAAGCAGAAGTTTGGAAATTTCTGTTCTTTGTGTGAAAAAGAAGATCTTTGCAATTCTTACACTGGTGGACTACAACTCCCATTACATCCTGTGTCTTAAACACACAGAGCTTGTAAAATAAAGTGTGTATGTGTGTTTCTGTTCAAAGCTGAGGCTGGGGAAGTTGTTTTGTCCTGACTTCACACTTCTGCCAGATTGCTTTATATGCCAGTCAGGTGATCTAGAAGGTTGATGTTAATGTTATGTATAAATTCTTACATGTATTTTCTTGGAGTGGTGGTGCTTCTGAACAAACAATAATGTCTTGTCTAATGGCATAAGCTGTGGGTGGTGATGTCAAAAGGTAACTGAATGCATATAGTACTGAATGAGAATTGCATCATTAACTGTTCACAACAGTGATTAGGATATTTCCGCTCCACCTTAAATGGGAGCAGGATGTTTGTGTCACAGCCTGCGTATTTCCTGTTCACAGGATGTTTCTGTTGTGTCTTTGCTTTCGTTTCTCTCTCTGTGCCAGAACACTGAAGCAGGCAGTCATGTTTTTCTTTGTTCTGACCAACGCTGAATAAACTTGTAAATATGCTCTCCTGCGTGCATCTTTCGCTGTGCATTATCTGCTGATAGAGCGTGCATCGGCTCTGGAATGTGGCAAGCTATTTCTGGAGCTCGTGTCGCTAATTGCTGATACTGCGTGTCTACGGGAGATCAATGGACGTCCGGAGACGACATGGAGTCATGATGGACTTTGTCTCCCTGGCAGTATCCCGACATTGTCCCCATCTAAAATCCTCATACTAGGCTCCTCTCTTCCTGCAATAGCCTTCACGTGAGCTGCCTGGCCTGAGGGCACTTAAACCCTGTTGGCCAGAAACAAGTACAGTGGTACCTCGGGTTAAGTACTTAATTCGTTCAGGAGGTCCATTCTTAACCTGAAACTGTTCTTAACCAGAAGCACCACTTTAGCTAATGGGGCCTCCTACTGCTGCCATGCCACCGGAGCCCGATTTCTGTTCTCATCCTGAAGCAAACTTCTTAACCTGAAGCACTATTTCTGGGATAGCGGAGTCTGTAACCTGAAGCGTATGTAACCTGAAGTACCACTGTAGTCTAAATTCGGTGTTCACTACCCAGGTTCCCTAAGCACACGAGAAGGAATACTCCCCTTACTTCAACTGGACCCGGGAACAGCCCTTTGAGCTAAGGTTTCTATCAACCAGCGACAAACTTTCTCATTTGTTAGATTTCCGGTTCTTCCGTTGAATGATATGCTCTCAGAGACTGTGATTAATGTGTCATGCTTAATTACCTCACTGGGCTTGCCCCATGTGCAGCACTCCCCTAGTTCTCAGCATAGCTGTCAATGTTTCCCATATTTAAAGGGAAATTCCCTTACTCCAAATAGGATTCCTCGCAAGAAAAGGGAAAAGTTGACAGCTATGGGTCTCAGGTTGGGGCTCTGAAATATCAAGGTATGGGATGCTCCTGACCCAGTAAACCTAGAGAGGACTATGTCATGATATGTACTACAAACTATTAGAAAACAATCCATTTTACATTGGGGTTTTTTTAAATGGCATATTGCTGCTACATCAAAGATAGCATACTTTTGAGGAAATGGGGGGGGGGGGTAAGAAATGATGGGTTTATTTAAAAAGCAGGTTCCGATCCTTGCATCTTGGAATGTTAAATCCCAAAATACTTTACAAACGTTTGTATTTCTTCTCACTGTTATGAAGAGTTGTACCCATTTGGTTTATTTATTTAACAAAATTTGCATAGTGCTTAATCATAAAGCCTGTTTTCTAAATCAGCACAGCAGATAGGCAATTGTTCCTGGCTTCTCTTTCCTCCTAGAGCTCAACCTGCCTCATTCTCTGACCATGCAGATTCTAGTATAGCTGGATAAAAGGGGAAGGAAAACCACATCCTTCCTGCTTATGTCTTCCTATCTGCCAGTCACCCCTGGTTTACACTGATGGGCTGCAGCTGTTTACAGTTTCAGACAAGGCCTTTGCTGTTCCACTCAGAGATGCCAGGAATTGAACCTGGACTTACGGGGTGCAAAGCAGTTGCATTGTTACTGAACTCTACGGTCCAGGCTATGGCTCTTTCCCTTGACTGGGGAGCATCTCTACCTGGGGGAGAAATGGGTGTACCCTATCTCTACCTTCATAGGATAATGTAAACACTTTCCTCCCTCTCCACACCTCATCTTCATCACCACCCCATGAGGGATAGGTTAGGCTGAGGGGTGATGACTGCCTTGTTTGTGGTCACCCACAGAACTCCATGGACCCTAGTCTGGCACTCTAACCACTTTACCGCACTACCAAAGCAGACATAGAGCCAAAATGACCATGATAATTTGCTGAGCACAATTTCAGCCAGTGAAAGGTAGCAGGAGGCAGGAGAATGTTTAGAATCTGTAAGCAAAACTAACAAGGCTCCAAAGTTAAAACAAAAAAACAAACATGCCAATAATTGTTCTGTCTGCTATAGTGATACAGTAAGTGACAAAGAAAGCAGTGACCGAAGCTTCTGTTCACAATGCCCCAATTGTATTCAGCCTTTTAGTCAAGAGCACAGGTAGGATACAATTTGGCAGGTGTACCAGGGATTGCAAAATCCTTTGTCCTTGTTGATCAGATAAGCTCCCTAAAACCTTACTGTGCCATTTTAGCCTTCCACAGAATGAAAACCTTTTCCTCTTACCTCAAATGCAGGGTTCCTGTAGCTATTGGCAAAACTCCCATTTTCTTCCCGTATAGCCATTTGTTTCTTCAGGTAGAGCAAGGCTGTTGTTGCTTTTAAAAAAAGACACTTCTCCAAGCTGTGGCTGTGGTCCTATGCAGCCACCAACAATATCAAGTTAAGCTGTGTGTTCATCTTACTACTAGAAGTTTACCTGACTGTAGCCACTCCCAGGGTTCTTATGCTGAATTCATTGCTCCACCTTCCTGTGTCTCTGAGGAGTCACTCGCTCACACAAACCAGTGTGAAAACCCAAGCTTGTGAAACTTTTGAGATGATGATTAACGCATGGCTTTGAACCCAAAAGAGTTTCATATGATTGTTAAATCATTACCCCTCTATAGCCAGGGTTGTAGATCCCCAGGAAACATTCCACTATGAGCTCCAAAATAAACTGAATACTTGGGATTTTGCTTAGGAGTTCCCAGTGAGAGGGTTTATGGTGGATATATGCTAAGCTAGAGTCACTGAATTGGGGTGGATGATGATGACGACGACAACGACAACGACGATGATGACAATGACAACAACAACAACAACAACAACAACAATATATTTCCTACCCACCCTTCACTACCAGGTTCAATAGCATGTTCCAGCCCTAATCTGTGGGTTGCCATCTGATTGGATTTTATTCTGACCCTGATCTGATTTTAGGATGTATTTTAATTGATTGCCTGATTTTATGTTAATGTGTTCTACATTTGATGTTAGCCGCTCTGAGCCTGGTTTTGGCCGGAAAGGGCAGGGTATAAATAATAATAATAATAATAATAATAATAATAATAATAATAATAATAAAAAAACATTTTAGAAAAACAAATTAAAATAAGTTAAACCAAATTACAGTCAAGAAAATAGGGTGTGTTCTAAAATATATCTCCAGTGTCAAAGGCAGGCTAATGAGGTACATTTTCAGCATACAGTGGTGCCCCGCAAGACGAATGCCTCGGAAGACGAAAAACTCGCAAGACGAAAGAGTTTTCCGTTTTCCGAGTTGCTTCGCAAGACGGATTTCCCTATGGGCTTAATTCACAAGACGAAACGCCTTGCGCCTTTTTTTTTTTTAACCGCCAATGCATTCCTATGGGAAACCGTCAATACACATTGGTGCTTCGCAAGACGAAAAAACTCGCAGAACGAATTAATTTCGTCTTGCAGGGCACCACTGTATGACAAAAACCCAAATAATGAAGGTGCCAGACACACCTCTGTGGGATGGGCTGCCACAGAGAATGCCCACTCCCAGGCTGCCATCTCCAGAACCTCTTGAAGGTGGTGGAACTACCAAGAGGAACCCCTATACCTACCTGAACACTAAACAAAGTCTGTAGGCACATGTGAGGCTCTGATATGCACTTTCTTGGAGTTTCATACAAGCAGAGGTTTCTCTATATGCTTCAGTGTTGGCATCTGCCCAGTGCACAAATGCAGAGGTACCCTGTGCGTGTAGAAGACCCACAAACTGTGGCTCCGCAGCTGATTACAAAGCAGATGTTGGGGGAAGCACACTTAAGCTTCTATTTGTGCGTTTATTGCACCATATGTTGTGTACTTCTATCAATCAGCATAAACAGTGGGAAACATACATAGGATTGTCACCAATGGAGTATAAAAATGTTTAATATTTACAATATTCTTTGTTACCTCTAAAAATTCAGTGCTAAGAACAATAAATGTGTACAACATACTAAAACTTGTCAAACTTGACATGGATCCTTTACTATTTGAATTAACAACAGAGTGTCTTGTGGCATCTTAAAGGCTAACACATTTTTAGGTTTTGCAGATGGGGGTTCAGTTCATCAGATGCATGAAATACTATTATGAGTTGCAGGTTTATATACACAGGGCTGGGAGGAAGATCGTAAACCAAGAAGGGGAAAAAATGGAGAAAAGTACACACAGTGACTTTTAAAGCAATTATTAACACTGGCCATTTGTACATACACGGAGAACCAGCTGTAATAATTAACACAAACAAACAACTAACATGTGGTGTGAAAAAAAATCCATTGTGGTGATTCAATCCACAAGAGGGAAAATTACAATTTCTAACAAATTTTAATTCAGCAGTTTCATGCTGCAGTTTCCCTTTGAAGTTTTTTTTTATACAATGAGTTATAGGGTGCCCTATGAGGCTGAAATAGTCAGATCCCGGATTTGCACCCATTTATTCCTTTGCATAGAGGCTAGCCTATTTTCCCTGTGAACCATGCCAAATTACATATTGCATATATTGCACTGGAAAATGAGCAGCTGAATGATCCCCTTATGTTGTGGATGATATAATTAGTGTTTCCAGAGTAGAAATGGGGGTAGCATTGACATCTATATCTGCCACAGGCGCTGGTACCTGTGCCCTTATGTGCCTTTTTGTTACCAGTGAGTAACTGTTTTGGGTTGGGAGGTTGCCTATAAGCAAGTACAGGCCTGCCGCCTAAGGTGTGTGAGAGGGCAAATGTCATTGTCTTGGCTTGTGGCAATATTGAAAAAAGGATTAAGGGAACATTTCAACCTCCCAAGACATACTGTCACTAACCTTAAGGTGGCAAATAAGGTGGAGCAAATAAACTTCAAGGGGAAACTGCAGTTGCGAAGGCACACACCATAACACACTTGAGCAACATTTCGCTATCAAAACAACAGCCAAGTTCCAGTAACAGAAACTCTGCTTCTCTATGGAAGACCATTGGAAACAAACAGAAAGCCTTATATTCTGTTATGAAGGTGAAATAAAAAAAATAAGGATATATATATATATATATATATATATGCAGGTTTTGGTGTCCTCGGGTGTCTTCCCGTGTAAAAGTTGGGGTGTCTAGGCGACGTTTCGACGAGGTCTCACTCGTCATCTTCAGGCTGGTGCTTTCGGCTTCTTGTTACTGGAACAGAGCCTTTTCTGTGATGTAGGTATGATGTTTGTGGGGGGTGGTCTTGAGTTACACCCCTTCTGTGATGTATGTATATATATATGTTCATAACTGCATATATAAACCACATGTCTGAAACCCCACAGAAAAAGTGCTGAAACCATTTTGTCCCTCCCAAATTGACCTCAAATATTTCTCTGCAAGGTCAAGGAAAATGGAAAAGCCTCCCCATTGTCTTTTCGTTCACAAATCCTGTCTTAAGGGTATGTCTGTGTATGAATAGGGTGAGCCTGTGACCTGGCTCAGGAACTAAGTATCTGTCATTACAAAAGACTGGCCAAGCTCCCCAGGGTATCCAGTCAAGTGACCATTAACAGGTAACCTGCCAGACAGGAGATAAACAACGCACTCAGATTTCTGTTGTAGACTGCCTTTTCTGTGATGTAGGTATGATGTTTGTGGGGGGTGGTCTTGAGTTACACCCCTTCTGTGATGTATGTATGATATATGGAGGGGTGGCCTGCAGCTCCAGGGAAGGAGGAAGAAGAAGAAGAAGAAGAAGAAGAAGAAGAAGAAGAAGAAGAGGAGGAGGAGGAGTTTGGATTTGATATCCCACCTTTCACTCCCTTTAAGGAGTCTCAAAGCGGCTAACATTCTCCTTTCCCTTCCTCCCCCACAACAAACACTCTGTGAGGTGAGTGGGGCTGAGAGACTTCAAGGAAGTGTGACTGGCCCAAGGTCACCCAGCAGCTGCATGTGGAGGAGCGGAGACTCGAACCCGGTTCCCCAGATTACGAGACTACCGCTCTTAACCACTACACCACACTGGCTCTCAATTTAAAATGTCTATATAAGGGCAGGCACACGTTTGTTCTGGGTCCTCCTCCTTTCCTGCGTGTGGGGGGAGCACCCTGTTGCAACAGTTCAATAAAGATCAGGCTTACGAGCTGCTTTGCTTCTCAATATTCTCTGGTTGGCCTCTGTTATTTTCTCCGACCAATGGAGAACCTACAAAGGGCTCTGTAAGGGCTCTTGTGTTCCCCATAAGAGAATAAGGGCAGATTTTTGTTTATTACAAGGAATTTAGAGAGACCTTGCTAGAGAGCATTTCCTAGGGCTCCAGGGTGACGGCCAGAAAGACCTGCTCTGCCTTGCAAAGCCTTATTCTTACGTCTAATGTGTCCATGTTTGTGAGGGAGGCTTTGTGGCTTTGAGCTGGCTATCCTTCCATCGAGTTCAATACTACTATTCACATACTAAAAGAAGCAATACCAGTGAAACACTGTAATGGTAAGGAAATTCTGTTGATGTCATGAAACACTTACAAGTCCTCGTGAACAGTTACAATAGTTGTGTGCTCCTTTACGGCTGCTGGCTTGTGGCCACGCAGTCATTTCCTGGTGTATAGTAATAGGTGTGATTCTTGCAAATGAACGCTTTGTGCGCTATTATGTAACTATTCCAGAATGAGTCATGCTAAGGTCACAACTTTCATCTGAAGTTGTAACTGTGTGTCTTCGATACCATCAAGAAGCAAAAGGCAACCAGATCAAGACCCAGGGCATAGATGCTTTTTAAATATATATATATATAGAAATAGGGACGCGGGTGGCGCTGTGGGTTAAAGCCTCAGCATCTAGGACTTGCCGATCGAAAGGTCGACGGTTCGAATCCCCACGGCGGGCTGCGCTCCCGTTGTTCGGTCCCAGCGCCTGCCAACCTAGCAGTTCGAAAGCACCCTCGGGTGCAAGTAGATAAACAGGCACCGCTTACTAGCGGGAAGGTAAACGGCGTTCCGTGTGCTGCACTGGCTCGCCAGATGCAGCTTGTCACACCGGCCACGTGACCCGGAAGTGTCTGCGGACAGCGCTGGCTCCCGGCCTCTAGAGTGAGATGAGCGCACAACCCTAGAGTCTGTCAAGACTGGCCCATACGGGCAGGGGTACCTTTACCTTTACCTTTTATATATAGAAATGGCAACCCACAGCAGCAAGGAGCGGTGCAGAATGCACACTATGTACACTAAGCTGTTATGAATCTGTGTCTTGCTAATGCTCAGACTCTTACAGAATATGCCGCAAAGTGACTAGATGAAGGACATGGAACATGAACCGCTGTGCAGGTGTCCTTTTCAGTAAATTAAAGGTGGCAGCTTGACTTAACAGTGTTTGTAATGAATGGGCAGCATGCTAAAAACGAGGAAAGATAACTTTGTCTTAAATTTAGGCTCAGAGGGAATCAAAGCACATATTACATGGAGTTCTAATATTCTTTCCTCCGTATGTTTTTTTTAAATAGATCAATGTATTTTAACCATTAAACCAAAAGGCTACAAGCGGGGAGTCTGTTTTGCAGCATGTACAAGACATACATGTGATGGTTGAGATTAGAAAAATACAACAGCTTTCTTCCAACCTTTGATTACTTTGGGGTTTTTCAAAAAGTCTTCTTGTTCAGCTTTCTTTTTTTTTTAAATATAATTTTTATTCAGTTTACAAATAAGACAAATTAATACAATTCAAACAATTTATAAAACCATTCTCTCATTTTTTGACTTCCCTCAACTTGGCTGGTACTCCTTCCCTTCTCAATTTTCCACACATTTCTTGGTTCATATCTACTTCTTAAATTAAATCTGCTTTCAATCCATAATTTTAACTTTCATTTTTACAAAGCTTCTCTGAACGTTACAAGCGTTATTTGTTTTTCACTTAAATTATGCATATATTCTGAGAATTTTTCCCATTCTTCAATAAATCTCTGATCTCGTCGATTCCTAATTCTTCCTGACATTCTATCCAGTTCTGCAAAGTCCATCATTTTCATTCTCCATTCTTCCAGTGTTGGTAGTTCTTGTTTCCATTTCTGGGCTAACAATATTCTCGCTGCTGTTACTGCGTACAAAAATAATTTCCTATCTTTCTTGTTTATCTCATTTCTCACAATACCTAGCAGGAATGCTTCTGGCTTCTTAACAAATGTATATTTAAACATTTTCTTCAATTCATTATATATCATTTCCCAATAATTTTTAATTTTCTTACATTCCCTCCACATATGATAAAATGTACCTTCTTTATCTTTACATTTCCAACATTTGTTGCATCCCTTATACATCTTAGCTAATTTCACTGGTGTTAAGTACCATCGATACATCATTTTCATCACATTTTCTTTTATAGTTGTACAAGCAGTAAATCTTAAGCCTTCTCTCCACAATTTCTCCCAATCCTCCATATGTATGTTAGATCCAAAGTCTTTCGCCCAGTCAATCATAACTGATTTTATCTCTTCATCTTTTGTGTGCCATTCTAACAATATTTTGTACATTTTAGCCATAATTTTATAGTCACTGTTTATTATTTCTTTCTGGAATTTCGACTCTTTCTCCGCAAAACCATTTAGTTTAAGCTCTTTTCTAAACATTTCATTAATTTGGTAATAGTGCAGCCAATCATTCACATATCTTTTCACTTCTTCATATGGCTTCAACGTCCATTTGCCGTCTATTTTCCTTACTAGTTCTCTATATGTTACCCATTCCCCACTCATATTCGTCTTTTTCACACATAATACCTCCAATGGTGACAACCACCATGGTGTTTTTGCCTCCAACAGATTTTTATATCTTTCCCGGACTTCTATCAATGAGCCTCTTATGGTGTGGTTTCCAAACCCTCTATGTACTCGCTTTTTATCATACCATAGATACGCATGCCACCCAAATCTATTGTCAAATCCTTCCAAATCCAACAAATCAGTATTTTCTAATTTTATCCATTCCTTTAACCAGCAGAGGCAGGATGCTTCATAATATAATTTCAGGTCCGGCAGGGCGAAGCCTCCTCTTTCTTTCGCGTCAGTCAGTATCTTAAACTTTATTCTCGGCTTCTTACCCTGCCATATGAACCTTGAAATTTCTCTTTGCCAATTTTTAAAAATCACTGCCCCCCTGATTACTGGGATGGTTTGAAACAGAGATAACATCTTTGGTAGCACATTCATTTTAATTATTGCGATTCTACCCCAAAATGAAAATTTCATTCTTCCCCACACCTCTAAGTCTTTTTTGATCTTACTCCATGTTGGAATATAATTGTTTTGGTGTAGATCTATACCTCTTGGGGTTAACCAAACTCCAAGGTATTTAACTTTCTTGACCACTTCTATTTCTAACTGTTGCTGAACTTCCTCAATTGCTTTTAAGTCCATATTTCTGCACATCATTTTTGTCTTTTTTTTATTTAGGCGGAAACCCACCAATTGTCCAAATTGCTCTATTTCCTTCCAAACTTCTTGTTCAGCTTTCACCCTGATTTGCTTGCAGGGCGATTATACGATGCCTGCTCTTTATTGAGCGTTTGCTGTCATTTGCCTCACACTTTTTAGTGCAATTCCCCATAACTTTCCATACCTCTGAAATCCCTTATTTAAAAAAAGCAGTTCTGTTTAACCAGTGATTTAATACACTCTAACTGAAATAGTGACATTGGGGAGTTAACCTGAGAAAACACAAGGTATTTGATTACATCAAAGGGCTTTTTCAAAAGGAATCATGTCAGCTGGGTGGTCTACTATCCTCTGTTTACAAATGAGATAAAGGAAAGCCTTCCGCCTCAAAGGTTCCACTTTTGACTAAATCTTTGGTGCAAATGTGGTCACTGCCTCTTATTCAGTGTAGGACATAACCAAACCAAAGAGTTTTTGTAGCTTACATTATTTTTATTCATTGGATTTATATCCCACCCTTTTTCGTGTTTGAGCCCAGAGTGGCATTAATGGGACAATTCTCAGTCTGTATAAACTAAGTTTTATTAAGTCCTGTCCTCACCTTGTTCTATAAGCATCAGTGACTACTTGAGAGCTACGGGGGCAATTTGGTCCTTTTGCATAACACTTGGGTATGTTTAATTCCTTGCTATGAGCATCACCACCAGCACTAAGCCCGCTGAAGGCTGCCCCCACCGCTGCAAGGCCCGGGCCCTCAAGATGGGGGGGGGAGGGGCTCAGCCCCATCCCAACAGGTGTGTGTGTGTGTGTGTGTGTGTGTGTGTGTGTGAAAAGACACACCAGTCCTATAGAATTGGTACCTATGCCTGGAAATGCTGATTACTAGCTAAATTACACACGAGAACCATGAAAACTTTGATCAAATCTACCACTATTTTTATTTTTTTTAAAGATAAATGTAGTTGCAGGAGGAATTGGGCGTGGGAACAGGGGAGCTAAACCTCCACCCCAAATACCATTTCCCCAATTTAAATTGCCCCTCAGCTGTCATTTGCCTCACTGAAGACAACATACAGGTAACTGTGTTTTTCACCATGAGGCAAATGCTAACTGGGAAGGGGCCAACTTAAATGGGAGAAGTGGAAAGAGTTAATCGCTTCTCCTGCAGCACCATGGCCCAAATCTGATTTGCACACCCTGCAACTCAATTCACTTTTGGAAGAAAAAGCATGGGAGACCCAGTCATGGACCTGCTGTCATTATTTCTAACTTGAGCCAATGAGAGACTTGATGAAAAGGAGCCATCTTAAGAAACTGCCACATCCTCCAACACAAGTTAACTTCAAGAGACCATGTCAAAGCCTCTATAGATCATATAGAGTTGGAAGAGACCACAAGGGCCATCGAGTCCAACCCCCTGCCAAGCAGGAAACACCATCAGAGCACTCCTGACATATGGTTGTCAAGCCTCTGCTTAAAGACCTCCAAAGAAGGAGACTCCACCACACTCCTTGGCAGCAAATTCCACTGTCGAACAGCTCTTACTGTCAGGAAGTTCTTCCCAATGTTTAGGTGGAATCTTCTTTCTTGTAGTTTGGATCCATTGCTCCGTGTCCGCTTCTCTGGAGCAGCAGAAAACAACCTTTCTCCCTCCTCTATGTGACATCCTTTTATATTTTTGAACATGGCTATCATATCACCCCTTAACCTCCTCTTCTCCAGGCTAAACATGCCCAGCTCCCTTAGCCGTTCCTCATAAGGTATTGTTTCCAGGCCTTTGACCATTTTGGTTGCCCTCCTCTGGACACGTTCCAGTTTGTCAGTGTCCTTCTTGAACTGTGGTGCCCAGAACTGGACACAGTACTCCAGGTGAGGTCTGACCAGAGCAGAATACAGTGGCACTATTACTTCCCTTGATCTAGATCACACATTGTCACTGTGTGATTCTGGGATGTTTCTCAGCAATAAGGAATGGAAACCAGAGGTGCTGACCTTGCACCCCAGATTGGGGGGGGGGCAGTGTTGCATGTGTGATGTGACATCATGCTCACACAATGCTGTGCTCTGTGCTCTGGAAGTATGTCTGTGGCTGAGGCCTCAATGGAGGCCTTGTGGCAGAGGCAGAAGCTTTGTCCTAGTCGCTCTCACAGTGGCAGAGAAATGGTGAAGGCAAGGTGGTGGACAGTGAATGGATGGTTCTGGTGGTCTGAGGCATTCTTGGCTGCTTTTATAGGCAAGGAGTGGCATTGGTGGCATGCAAGGCGCACATCGTCAGGAGGCCACGGAGGCATGCATCATTGGGAGGAGGCCTCAACATTGGGGCTTGGCCCCCTGCCTACAAATATTGAGGGAGCTGAGGTGGCCTCAGCTCAACAGAGATGGCACCTAGGATAGAGATACCACATTTTTAGGGCAGTTTGATCACAAAAGAAGCACCCTCCATTGTTTCCAATTCAGCACTGTCTTTTCTCACCAGAGGCAGGCCTGAACAGATAATTTCTCTTAGTTTCCCACCAAAACTGGTTGTGCATGGCACGGATTGGTTAGTGTTGATGTCATGAAGAATCTGTCCTCAAATGCTGTAGGATGTTTGCCCTGAAAAAAACAACAATATTTTAATTATTAAGAGGGTAGACAGAAGTGCACATTTTGCTTTTTTAAATGTAGGAGGCACAAGACTAAACAAAGCTCAGTTTGCTAGCATGTACACAGGCCACTTGAGTTATAAAGCCAGAAGCAATCTTAGCTCACTCCATAGCTCACTATCGCCTCTGTTTTTATAGAAATTGTCAAATGACCTTCAGAAGCCACAGCCCTAGCCTTCTGCTTCACAAAGGGTGTGGAGGAGATGTTGAAAGTTCATGATTAATTGTAGAAAGTTGCTGCAATGGTTCCCTTCCATCAGGAAGTTCGAGTCCTGAGCCTTCTAGGAAGAGCTGGGTGTGAAATTTTGTAAATTTTGTAATTCCTGCATTGCAGGGGGGGTTGGCCTTAATGGCCTTCAGGGTACCTTCCAACTCTACAATTCCATGATTCTAGGAAAGCTTTGCCTGTCTAGAATTTGTTTTAGCAAAATAGTAGCATGCTCCCTTATCCAAAAACCAGTAAGAAGAAACAATCTGTTTAATTAAACAGGATTTTCCAAATTTGCTTATTGTGAATTTTGAACTTTTAATTCGTGACACTTCCTATTTTTGCATTTTCTGGCTTGGAAATATTATTAGTGGCCTGTAATATTATCCTCAATTATGAGGTAACCAGGGTGCCAACTTGAATCAAAGATTAGGTGGGCAAGGTAAACCCTGCCCCACATAATCAATCACAAGATTTGCACACCATTTGAATGGCAATGCCCATAAACTGGGCAGGGGGCTCCTTAAATATTTTTGGGGGGGCAAGGGATCTTGGCCCCTAGGAGTTGGCTCCTATGTGAGGCAAGCATTTCATCCTGGAAAGTTAGAAGTTGATGTGAGCTGGAGAAGAAGTCAAGTCCTCCCTGCTCGTTGGTCTCCCATCCACCCACATGCGTTCTTTGCCCTCTGGTGGTCCTCCATGTCCTCCATGACATCTGGTGTGTGGACAACTGAGCCAGACAGATGGACAGGTGGTGCAGTGCCTCAGAATTCCACCCAAGGGCTGGAGCCTGTCTCTGATTGGTTATCAAGTCAGAGCGGGGTGGAGCCAGCACTTTGGGAGGGAAAATAAAAGGAGCCGTTTCTGAGAGAAGGTTCAGATAGTTTAAGAGGGAGAGAAGGTGTTGGTTCTGGTCCATTCGCTCTGAGGAAAATATCTGCAGCTAGAGAAAAGGGTCTCTGAACTTAGATAGAATGACAGTGTTAGGGTCTTGTGGGAGTATTTAAACAGCAGTTAACAGGAAGGCAGAATCTGAACAGAAGTAGAAGCTGTGAGGAGACAGCCTCCTTGGGTCTCATTTCTGTCAGGAGGGGAGAGATCTTCTAGATAGAGAAGACTCCCAAACCAGTTAAGAAGAATTTGGGGATCCCCTGGGTCTGTTATGCTGCTAGAGTGTGATTGAAAGAAGGTTGGGAAACTGACAGAGAAAATACCACCTTGTTTAAGAACCAACATATTAACCTGTGACACCTTCACAAGTAAGTTTTATGAGACTGAAGTAACCAAACTCGAAATAAGCTGAACATGTACAATCTAGTCTGGAAACCTGTAGCATCTAACTGAAGAGTACTCACTGAATATAAGCAACTGAAGTTTAAAAGAAGCTGTGCGTTGACTCATTTAAAAGGCTGTAGCATCCACTAAATTTATTATAATTGTAAATAAGTTAACTGTTTCCTAAACTTTGTCTCCTGTCAAATCAGCTGTTTTACCAGCTTTGTCCTTTAAAACAAATCTTTATTTGTTCAGCTTCTTCCCGAGTTTCCAAGTGTCAAAGCTGTACCTTGTGTAAAACCACAAGATAGCCTATATACACAGCAGTGGGATCCGCTTCAATTGTTGGTAGCGGTGGGATATCTGCTTCACTAGGATTGTGAGTTGGGTGCAAAAAGATCTGGAACTCTGCCTGTGAAAATCCATTGAGGGAGTCACATGGAGCAGAACAAATGTGGTTAAGGGAAAGATTACACTGGGAAACAAATTTTTTGTTGCATTGATACCTGCAGTTGTTCTCACCTAATTTCGACGTGCTGATTTCATATCTGAAGTTGGTTTTGTTCTGTAAGCTCTAGTTGTTGTTTTTTTTGCAATTAATGTTTTTCACTTTTCACCATAATCTTTGTTTTTCACAATGCAAGAATTCAATATTTTATTAAACACATAGACAAAGTAGTACAATATGAGTATAAATGTAAGGGACTTATATAGCATTGAACATGACATGTATATCCATGTACAGCTGGAGGTATGCAAAAAAATGTATTCCCTTGGAATACACAGTATCTACAAGCTGTTGTTATTCAGGTAAGAATTTGAGCTTGTGGCTCTTGCATTTGTGGACTTGCACAGGGGATTCTTGTTTGATGGTCCAAACCACTTCTTTCACCCCTTTTGGTGACCCTTTGTCTCTGGTTCCCGACAAGCAACTGCGGTCTCTTCATTTATTTACAAGTGGGAGTGCAAGTTAATGTTGCAGTGTGGAATGTCATTTCTGCTCCCCGCCTCCCCCCCAGTTTTCCATTTCCCTCCATCAACACGGACTCAGCCTTCTGTGGCTATTGAGCATGTTCAATCTTCATTGGGTTGTTTGAGAGGTTTTCCTTCAGTTCCCCTGGAGTTTCTGGGCTTCTGCAAAAACTCTGGTGTTCCTCCATTCCCTAATAAATACTTACTTGAGTTTTGCTTAAATGTGTTTTTAGACAAGGGTTAGGGAAAGTGGTCCTGTCATCTCTGGCTATGGTGCCTGTGGTTGATGGTAGTTGAAGTCTAACATCTTTTGTAGAAGCACAGGTTCTTGGCAATGCCTTCTCCATATGAACCACCCCTTCTTTTTGCTGTCAAGATAATTTACAAGGTCTTGTTCTATCTGGTGTTTTTGACAGAGGTTAATTGATGGGCACTTGAAGCAGGGTCTTTTCAGTGTTGGCACTACTGTTGTGGAATTCCCTCATAGGAGGCTTGTCAGGTTTAAAACTTTGCAGTTTGTTGAAATATTTTTGACCATCCTTTGTGTTGCACGAAGTATTTTACACTTGCTGATTCAATATGTATTTGTAGTTCCTGTAACCATTTTTATCTGTAAACTACTATGAAGGTTTATAGCCAGAAAAGCAGTCTAGACATATTAAAATAAATGACAACATAAAAAATGAATACACATACTGAATGCTATGCCACCTGAAATCACATGATAGGTTATACTAGAAAAAAAATTGAAAAATCTTGAGGGCCAGCTAGAGATGTCTTGTTCCCGGACCTGAGGTTCTTCACCACGACTTTAGGTTTCTTTATCCTGTTCTAAGCAAGTGTAAGAAGTTAGAGAAATGAGCAAGGCTTATTTGTTTCTGACTTACTGACGCCTTTAGGGGCAGCTCTCATTATTTGTGATTGATTATCAATTTTATTCAGCTTTACACTTAAGTACCTTAAAATATATTTCACAATTCCAAATGGAAGCTGAAAGAAAATTACCTTCCAAAGCTGCCTAAAGCAGCTACAGAAAAGATTAATTGTCAGCATCAAACTATAATGGATGAGAATCGTATTACGGCCATAATAGTGACTGATAGGGAATTATGGGTTGAATTTGGCTCCCCGCCCTTACACTCTAACTGCAAGTATTATATGGCTTAGAGGAGATGAGATTATGGTCCCAAAGTCATTTGAGGAAAGTCTCATCTACCCTAAACTGGTGCAAATGTGAGGCAATTTCACTGATTATGCTGAACACTCTATATTTATACTAGCAGAGATCTGAATGTAATTTCAGCTTATTTCAGAGTAACAGACTGCAGCTTTGCAATCTCTGTGGCAGTCTAGAAAAAGACACCAGTTTATGCAGGAGCAGCCAGTTATCATAGTAATATTTTTTACTATTTTACACTTTAAGGGTGGGAGACTGAGGGCCACAATCCCTCATGGGCAACCTTCCAGGGGCCACATGTCTGTGGTGGGTGGGGCCATAGGGAAAAGCAGGCAGAGTAATGGATGTGACTCTTACCTTTATACAGTAAACTGCATGCCATATTGTGCATACTGCTGGGCTTTCTTTGCCAACCAAGTTTGCGCAGCGGCTGGGACGATGGCATAAAAAATTGCCCGCAATATCTTTGCTTGGCTTTATTTTAAGTAATAATCAAACAGCTGCAAAACACCCCTTCTCACCACTACACCCTCCTCCAAATTCTTTAACACTACCCTGGTCAAACAGAGAGTATAAAATAAGAGAGTAAGATAGCAAGATATGATACAAAGCATTTGGTCAACTTAAATACAGTATTCGAAATAATCAATTATCCTATCACATCGTTGCATTCAGTGCAGCAGCTAAACTCCCCCTGCTATTGCTAACACACCACAGGTATGCTGAATTGTCGATAGCTCACAGGTGTGTTGCCATGCAGGCTAAGATTATAAACACACACTCCTCTCTGAGTAGCACCATTGACCACATTAATATTAAGAAAACCTAACATACTTCATACTTTGCACACGTTCAAAGCATACAAGACCATGCATGCATGCTCCGTTTTTGGACCTGGAAGAGGGTGGGAAGGGGGAGGGGCAGGTGCAGAACAAAGCAGGGTGGGCCTATGTGAACTCTGCTGACGCATACGATGACGCAGAACGCAACCCCCGCACAAATTGGGGTTTGCCTGTACAACATAATGCATTTTTCTATATAATTTCCACTGGTGTGCATTTTATGCACACTTTAACCTAGTGTTTGCACAGAGAACAGCACTGAAAAATTCGAGTAACAGATTAATCCCCAAAATTTTCAGAATGAATAGAATTAGCACGGGCTTGAAAGTCTTTTTCTTCAGTGTGGGACACCAACAAACTGTATACAGGCTGGTTTTCATCATAGAAACGGGTCCTCGAGATGATGTAATAAACAAATCCAAGTTGGGCATGTAGATGGACCACCAGTAGACCCCTTCTGTGGATTGGCTGGAATGATGCTTTCCTGGAAGAGCCACACTATATAGTGCATTTAAGCACATGACTTCCCCTAAAGAATTCTTGGGAATGCAGTTTCCCCCTCATAGATTTACAAACTACAGTTCCTAAGATTCTTTGAGGGAACTAATGTGTTTTAAATGTGTGTTGAATGTGCTTTTATTGTATGGAGTGGGTGTTCCCAAAGTTGGTTGGTTTGCCTAGGTCAGAGCTTTCCTAATTTTTCAAGTTGGTGACACACTTTTTAGGCATGCACCATTTTGCGACATAGTAACTCAGTTTTAGGGACGCGGGTGGCGCAGTGGGTTAAAGCCTCAGCGCCTAGGACTTGCCGATCGCATGGTCGGCGGTTCGAATCCCTGCGGCGGGGTGTGCTCCCGTCGTTCGGTCCCAGCGCCTGCCAACCTAGCAGTTCGAAAGCACCTCCGGGTGCAAGTAGATAAATAGGTGCCGCTTACCAGCGGGAAGGTAAACGGCGTTCTGTGTGCTGTGCTGGCTCGCCAGATGCAGCTTGTCACACTGGCCACGTGACCCGGAAGTGTCTGCGGACAGCGCTGGCTCCCGGCCTATAGAGTGAGATGAGCGCACAGCCCTAGAGCCTGGCAAGACTGGCCCGGACGGGCAGGGGTACCTTTACCTTTACCCTAATTCAGTTTTACTAGCAAATCGGAGGATAAACTAACCCCTTTCCAGCCCCAGGAGGAGCACAGGGAGTGCAACACACCTACACACTGCAGCCGACACACTAATGTGTTGTGACACACAGTTTGGAAAGCTCTGGTCTAGATGCTTTAAGTCCTACATCCACTTCTCCGCATTCTCTGTTATTGTGCTAAAGGTCTCTTCACAAGCTTACCTGTGTTGTTTCATTATTCCTAGCAACTCTTGCACATGTGCTTTCATTTCCATTACATCCAACTTCACAGACTTCAGAGTTTGGGTGTCTGGCTCAGGCATCAAAGAATATTTGCTTGTGATAACAAGACAAACAATAAAAATGGATGTCTGTGAGGCACACGGACAGAACATTTGATGCAGCGCAATGCTGAATTCAAACCCAAGTGTTTATTTCACGATTTTCATCTACTTTGGCCTCATTGCAATCCATGACATAGAACTCAAAACATATTTTCACATTTTACAGATGAATAACACTGACACCGGGGACGCGGGTGGCGCTGTGGGTTAAACCACAGAGCCTAGGACTTGCTGATGATCAGAAGGTCGGTGGTTCGAATCCCCGCGACAGGGTAAGCTCCCGTTGCTCGGTCCCTGCTCCTGCCCACCTAGCAGTTCGAAAGCACGTCAAAGTGCAAGTAGATAAATAGGTACCGCTCCGGCGGGAAGGTAAACGGCGTTTCCGTGCGCTGCTCTTGTTCTCCAGAAGCGGCTCAGTCATGCTGGCCACATGACCCGGAAGCTGTACGCCGGCTCCCTCAGCCAATAAAGCGAGATGAGCGCCACAACCCCAGAGTCGGTCACGACTGGACCTAATGGTCAGGGGTCCCTTTACCTTTAACACTGACACCAAGGCTAGTCGCATGTCACAGAATTCAAAATGTGCCCATCGTTTCACAGGACACAACATATGGTAAATCAGAAATGGAGAACCTCCTCCCTGTGGAGCCAAGTGTGGCTCTCCTGGCCTCTCCGCCTGGTTCTTGGCACTGTCCCCAAGCCATACTCCCTCCCCAGTCACATCCTTGGCTGGTTCTGCTTTGCCCCCGGCTGGAGTGCTTTGCCTGGCTGGAATGTGCTCTTGAACGCTGCTCACGCCTCTTGCTCACCTGGATGGAGGATAAAGAGGGATGAAAGAGTATGTTTAGAAACCACTAGCCTTCTGCATGTTTGGGACGCGGGTGGTGCTGTGGGTTAAAACATAGAGCCTAGGTCTTGCTGATCAGAAGATCGGTGGTTCGAATCCCCGTGACGGGGTGAGCTCCCATTGCTCGGTCCCTGTTCCTGCCAACATAGCAGTTCGAAAGCACATCAAAGTGCAAGTAGCTGTACATTGGCTCCCTCGGCCAATAAAGATGAGCACCACAACCCCAGAGTCGGTCACGACTGGACCTAATGGTCAGGGGTCCCTTTACCTTCTGCACAAAAGTAAAAGTCATATTTATTGCTCTTCACACTTTCACCTCTGGCCCCAACCACCACTGGTCTATGGCTCCCAGAAGGTTGTCCAGAAGGGAATGCGGCTCTCAGAATGAAAAGATTCCCTACCCCTGAGGTAAAGGTATTATTAATAATCCATCTACAAAGCATCCAACCATTTCATATTTCTCTCTTCTTCAGACAGACATAGATAGGAGAGAGAAATGAACACACACGCTCATTGGACTCTGTCCCACTGGCCAACTGCTGTCACATGCTCCTCACCTCTTCTCCATTGCCGGTTGACCTGGGCCCTACTGGGTCCTCACTAGTTGGCTGCTGGTAATGCCAATCTGTAGCGTGAACCTCAGCTAGCCAAGCCAGTGGGTTCCTCCTTGCCGGCATTGCTGCCCATCCCTCCTTCTCTGCCTGCGATGACCCAAAACAGACAGCTGCCTACCAGGCCCCTGCTCACCACCCACTTGCAGTGGGGAAAGCTCAGGAGCGGGGGCTGCAGTGGGTGGCTGTTTTGAGTTTTTAAGCCCTTAAATTCCTGGCCTTCTCATGACTCAGTACAGTGGTACCTCGGGTTAAGAACTTAATTCATTCTGGAGGTCCGTTCTTAACCTGAAACTGTTCTTAACCTGAGGTACCACTTTAGCTAATGGGGCCTCCCGCTGCCACCGCGTGATTTCTGTTCTCATCCTGAAGCAAAGTTCTTAACCCGAGGTACTTTTTCTGGGTTAGCGGAGTCTGTAACCCGAAGCGTCTGTAACCTGAAGCGTCTGTAACCCGAGGTACCACTGTACATGGGTGTGCATGCGGCAATGCATGCAAAACAAACAAAATAATTAAACAGAAAATAAAAACTGGAAAGGAGTGAGGTAAAGGCTCACCCCTCTCCACACCATTGGGAGATGTTTTCTGCTTTATTATTAATCTTACTCATCAGTTTCACCAGAAGTATTCGCAAAGTATTGACAATGCTTTGGCTGCATCTATTAAAGTTCATTTGATCAGCTCTTGGCCTTTATGGATAAAGGAAAATTAATGTCAATAAGTCATCTGGCTTTGCAGAAGCCTCTGACTGTGCCTCACTTGTTCGGTAGAGGGCGCTGCTTTTAGCTGTGCCAGAACAAGTAACTGTACCACAACAGCTAAAGTGGATACATAGGATTTGTTTTTAATTTCCAAACTACTTTCTGCTCATTTACTGCACACTTGCTCTAAGGCAGGGGTTCCCAACATTTTTGTGGGGACTGAAAGCACATCTGAAAGCCTAAGGAATATTGTGGGCATCACACAATACTAATTCCACGAAATAAAAACTGGCAGTGTTCAGAACCGCCACCTTCTCCCCAAAAGACAAATCATACCCCAAAACACAGACTGAAATGTAGCTATTAATTAGAAATATCTCTGAAAATCAGAGCACACTGGAGGAAGATCTGAATGGAAAGCAGTTGCACAGCCATATTTTGAATCAGCTGCGTACGTTGATAAAATTTTCTCTCAGCAATAACTCTTAGAAAACACTTGATGGCAGTATTCTACTTGAATTCTTTCACTTTTCATTCTGTATGGACAGGAGTTTTTTTTAAAAAAACACACACACACACACGGGCGGGGGGGGGGGGGAGAGGAGTTAAAGGAAATATATCCATCTCTCTCCAAAGCTAAAGCTGTACCTTCAGGGGGGGGGGATGACACAAATGCTTAATGCACAATCAGGGTGTTGAAGTTATTGTCCCTTGTTCATTTATGATTTTAGGAATTAATATTTTTTAAAAATCAGGGACACATTAAGGCCGCCCTCCCAGTCAAACATACAACAAACAATAGGGCCATTATCTTAACCCCTCCAATGATTTCTTAACAAACATTACAATATATTTTGAACATACACTTATAGGAACATATTTGAATATGCACAAACTCTTCTAGGAATGAAGTCACAAATATTAACCATGTTGGGTGTGGGGAGCATGCAAATAAGATTGGACCAATTGATGAAAGCAGTGAATGAGATCACACAATTAACTAGAAATTCATCTCTCCTCCCAGCAATGGTAAAGGAAAGGGGAGGGGAAATTGATTTGATGATTTGGGAGAGTAGAGTGCTGACAGGAGTGGTGGGAACTTCTCAAAACTAGGAGGATAGGTTTCTGACACTTTTTGGTTAGGCGTAGGTGATCAGAGCCAGAATAAAGCCTTTAGAAGATGTAAGCACCAATGCTTGTTGTTGTTGTTGTTAAAAAGTGTGACACAGTAACAACTTCCTGGTGAGTACCGGCGCCTATTTTTCTTGGGGGGAAATCACTGGTAAGCATTGAAAAGATGGTGCCCTCTATACAGTAGTACCTCTGGTTACGTACTTAATTCGTTCCGGAGGTCCGTTCTTAACCTGAAACTGTTCTTAACCTGAAGCACCACTTTAGCTAATGGGGCCTCTTGCTGCTGCCGCCGGAGCACGATTTCTGTTCTCATCCTGAAGCAAAGTTCTTAACCCAAGGTACTATTTCTGAGTTAGCGGAGTCTGCAACCTGAAGCGTATGTAACCTGAAGTGTATGTAACCCGAGGTACCACTGTATGTTGTTCAAAATAAAAACAATACTAAACTGTGAAATAAAATGTTAAAATAAAATAAAACAAAACCCCAGATTTATTGTAACACAAGACAGGATCTGATTTCCTCACATAATTTCTATAATTTCTATAATTTCCTAGGACCCTGCCTGGTTTAGGTGGGGATGAGCAATAAAAAGAGAATAGGAAGATTGGGAAAGACTGTGTAGTGGGCAACAAAGAAGGCTAATGAAGTTCTGATTTTCCCCATTTTAACTACTTTAATGCATTTTTTAAAAAATCCTAGATATCACATTCTTAAAACAAACCCCTCACATTGTTGTATGCCTCTGCTTTGCTGGCCTGCCTAGGTTATATATTGGGTAATCCAGCATTGTAGGTATTATATAATGGAAAGAATGAGGTAGATTGTCTACTATAGATGATTAGCAAATAGGCAAGACTGGTGCTGTTGGAGATCTGAAACCTCAAGACAAGTCTCAGGAGACTAATTATACGGGTGGAAATAACGACGAGTTACTTTCTATGATTCACACCATGTTAAAAGTTTGGAGGGCTTCAATGAGAGCTCATAATCACGTAATAAGTACAGTGAGAAGGTAACCCTCCCAACAATGACATACTTATGGAAGAAGACATTGATAATTTAGATGAACATATTGCAGAAGTATCAGGTGGAAAATATCCCTCCGTGACCTAGAAGAAGATATATCTGGAATTAGATCTTTTTTATTTTATTTTTTGAGGGAAGTAGATCAAAATTTCTTGAAATGATTTTAGAAGTGGTTCTGGAGATTAACCGTGCAATCATATACATGGATTGAAGGGAGCGGGTGGCACTGTGGTCTAAACCACTGAGCCTCTTGGGCTTGCTGATTGGAACATTGGCGGTTCGAATCCCCATGACGGAGTGAGCTCCTGTTGCTCCGTCCCAGTTTCTGCCAACCTAGCAGTTCAAAAGCATGCCAGTGCAAGTAGATAAATAGGTACTGCTGCGGCAGGAAGGTAAATAGCATTTCCATTGCACCAGTAGCGGTTTAGTCATGTTGGCCACATGACCCAGAAAGCTGTCTGGACAAATGCCGGCTCCCTCAGCTTGAAGCGAGATGAGCGCCGCAACCCCATAGTCGCCTTTGAATGACTTAACCTTTAACCTATACATGGCTACTCAGAAGTAAATATCATTGTTTTCAGCAGGGCTTACTCCCACCAGGAAGTGCATATAGGATCACAGCTTAAAATCATTTTTAATCAGTGGCTTGAATGTAACAATAATAATAATAATTAATAAATAAATAAATAAATAAATAAATAAATAAATAAATAAACTATATAATGAGATGAAGACGCAAGAGCCATTCTGAGGAAAGAAAAAGAGGAAGAAGAAAAAGAACAAGATCAAAGAGAAAATTTGTCTTCAGAACCAGAAGAAAGAAATGGTGAGAGATATGAAGAAACCAGCAAACTTTAGAAGATGATTTAGAGATGAAAGACATTTTGAATAAGACTAGAACAGGAAGGAAAGTTCTGTGAAGGGGAAACGACATTTGTGGGACAAAGAAACCAAATTAAGACAGCTTTCTCCAGCCTTGAGTCCTCCAGACGTTTGGGCCTCCAAAAAGTTTAACCAGCAATTCTGGCTTATGGCTGTTGGGAGGGGGGAGTCCACCAGGCTAGCAAAGGTGGAAATAAGGCAAAATAAATACAGTGGTACCTCAGGTTACAGACGCTTCAGGTTACAGACACTTCAGGTTACAGACTCCGCTAACCCAGAAATAGTACCTCGGGTTAAGAACTTTGCTTCAGGATGAGAACAGAAATCGTGCAGCGGCGGTGCAGCGGCAGCTGGAGGCCCCATTAGCTAAAGTGGTGCTTCAGGTTAAGAACAGTTTCAGGTTAAGAACGGACCTCCGGAACGAATTAAGTACTTAACCCGAGGTACCACTGTATTAAAGGTCAGACTAAGTAAATCCTAAGCACAAAATCTCTCTGCAAGTTATTTAAAAATGCTAATTGGTTTTTTATCAACTAGCCAACACCATATGGTATTTTTGAAACAATTTCAATGGGAAGCCCATTTCATGCAACAGATGAGTGTTTCAGATCCTTGAAAAATAGAGGCTATTGAGAGGGTGGAATTTTAACAAATAATTATCCGACTTGCCAGAGTACTATTAGGAATGAGAAAATAGCTGCCAGGAACTTCCTTCAGTGACTTTTTAATATCAGTGTTAAGAGGACTGCAGTTAACAGGTTATTTGTTCATTTAATTATTTGTCCCCTGTTAGAATTCTTCTCTATTCAAGATAAAGGGAAGTCAGAGAAAGAGCAGCTCATGAACACTGATGATCTGGATTTGTCTGGATGAATGTAACACAATATCATATCCACAATTTATCATCTTACCTCTCCATGAAGCTTGATATTGGGAGGTTCAAATGGAATGAGTAAGTTCTGGAAGTAACTGAAGCTTTACAGCAGACGTCTTTCACCTGAGGCCCTCCAGAAGTTTTGGACTCCAACTTTTATCAGTTCCGGTCAGCTCATGTGTGTAGATGTGTGTATATATCCTTAGAGCACCTGGGGGGAATTTCAAGGAAAATTGGCAAAATGTCCAGGATTTTGAGGTTGATTTCCCAAAAGAAAGTTTCATTTCCCAGAAAAAAGCTCAACAACTTTTGTGTCTGAATTTTACTTCTAGAAACCCTGCACAAAAGACATATACTCAGAATCATAGAATTCTCAGCCCAGAAATATCTTTTGAATATCAGCAGTGCACAGAGCTTACAGTTCTTCCACACAAAAACTCTGTCCGGATTACCCTAAACCTTAATTTCAACAGTATGATTTAGGGCAGTGGCAGGAGGGGTATTATTTTGTTGCTGCTATTGGTAAACCATGGGGAGTTAGAATCCTTGCCAGTGGCGTCGCAACAGGGGGGGCAGGGGCGGTGCGCCCCGGGTTCCATGTCTGCGGGGGTGACAAGAAGTCACCCCATGGGGGCTCGTGGCGACGCGAGCAGCCACCGTAGCCTCATGTGGAGTATCCTTAGTTCATGGCTAAAGCTGCAAGCAGAGGTTCCCTGCACCGCTGCCAAACCTCTGAGTACAGCGCATGTGCGGCGTTGCACACATGTGCTGTATGTAGTGACGCCGCACACGCGCTGTATAGCAGTTTGCTGGTGCCACCGCTCCAGCGCCGTATGGACGGTGCTGGGATCCCTCTGTTCCTGCTCCAGCTGTGAGCAGAGGATCCCGGCGCCGTCCGTATGGCGGGCGCTGGAGCAGCGCTGCCAGCAAACCGCTAAGTACAGCGCATGTGCGGCATTCCTACGTACAGCTCATGCATTGTATGTAGCGACACCGCACATGCGCCCTAGGTAGCAACGCCTGCCCCAGGGGTCATGCCGCCTTCCTTCGCCCCTGATCCAGCAGATCCAGAGCAACATTTTGTCCACTGCTGTACTGAACAATGCGCTCCAAACAACAACATCTCTTCCACCTGCCCATTAAGGGAGTGTTCTTACTTGGTGAACAGGTCTTTCCCACAAGGAACTTCTGTGTGCTTTTTTGAAAAAGAAGAACAGGACAACTATTTGGCACAACTCTCATTCCACTTGATCCATAGGGCAAGGCTATATAGCCTCTCGTATCCTGATGCCACCTTGCCAACAAAGGTCCGTATAGTTAAAGCTATGGTTTTCCCAGTAGTGATGTATGGAAGTGAGAGCTGGACCATAAAGAAGGCTGATCGCCGAAGAATGGATGCTTTTGAATTATGGTGCTGGAGGAGACTCTTGAGAGTCCCATGGACTGCAAGAAGATCAAACCTATCCATTCTTAAGGAAATCAGCCCTGAGTGCTCACTGGAAGGACAGATCCTGAAGCTGAGACTCCAGTACTTTGGCCACCTCATGAGAAGAGAAGACTCGCTGGAAAATACCCTGATGTTGGGAAAGATGGAAGGCACAAGGAGAAGGGGACGACAGAGGACGAGATGGTTGGACAGTGTTCTCGAAGCTACAAACATGAGTCTGACCAAATTGCGGGAGGCAGTGGAAGACAGGAGTGCCTGCCATGCTCTGGTCCAGGGGGTCACGAAGAGTCGGACATGACTAAACGACTAAACAACAACAACAACATCCTGATGCCACAGATAAAGCTGATCCTGCGCTGTGCTGAATATGAGCAATATTGTCTGCAGTTTTAGTGGGATACTTCTCAGAACACACGGGATTTGACTTTGGCTCTGAACAGAGGCACCACATGTACAGAAGCTGTTACTTTTGCAGGGAAGTACTTTGCAGATGTTACCAGCGTGGCAAGAGTGCTCTCCTCGCTGTTGTCGTGGCATATCACTCTCTTTTTAAAAGACTTATGGCTCAATCAGTCAGCTTTGGCAAGCGCTGAATGTCATGTGCAATCAAGTTATGAGCTCAATTTCTACAGTTTCCAGCATATTGGTGCCTTACATTAAAATAAAAATCATGACATCGTAGCAATAGGGAACAATGTTGACTAACATTGCTCGTGCATGTTTCCTATTGGGGGGGAGTAAATAGTGTGTTGCATAGCATATGTGCAGTGAAGATATGAAGCAAACCTCTTGCTCAGTTAAGCACTAAACTGGAAGGCAAAGGATGCCTGCCAGTGGCTATTCTCATTAATGTACATCAAGCATTTACAACCCTGAGAGCATTTATATGTTGAAGATAATCAGAATAGATTGGCTACTGGCCATGTTAGGTTTTCTACCCAGTGGTGGCTGGGGCTCAGTGGGACACCCAGGGGAGAAGAGGAAACTGATATCCTTGACTGGATGCAAGCAAGAAGGCAGACCAGCTTCCACTGTTAATAGCTTGTGGTTCCTTATTCAATGGAAGTACCAAAATAAGCACAAACCCCAAATGGACTGATGCCCCATCAGCATCTTCCAAACATTATACCACATCAGGTTGGCAAAAGCTCCCAAATGCCAGTGAACTCTTTAATCCAGATTAGAGTAATTATGTATTTGCTAGAGACAGGGGTTAGAAAAATTATATTATGGCATAGTTTCATAAAACCATTTTCTCTCTTGCTCTCCTATGCCACCCCCACTACTACCTAAACTGTCCACATGTACCAAAGAGGCTCTGTTCACAGTTAAAGCTGCAAGGATTTCAGGAACCGCTTTCATGAAGCTTGACTGCATTTTCTGTTTTGATCAGCTGGGTTTACAGCAGCCAGCTCCACTTAGCATAAATTATTAATTTATTACTGAGCATTGCAAAGGAGGATAGAGGAATAATTCAGTGAGATAAAGACATCAGCTGGAACACTATAGGCACTTCTTGTCTGCTTGAAGTTTATTGGACTCAGGCTTTCTGCCTTTTAGCAAGAGACCCCACACAACTAAACTTTGTAGTCAAAACTTTCAAGTGTGATTGGGTGTTCATTGTTGCTCTGCGGCTTGGCCTCTATCTCTTTCCCTACACACAGGAAAACCCTAGATTTCTTTTGCTGGTGTAAAATCATGTCGCTCCATTGACTTTAATGAAGTTGTGTCAGTTGTTATCCAATAAAAAAAATAAAGAAATAAAATGTTGGAGGGTGGCTGGAAAGTTTTACGGAGGGACTCAGTCATGAAGCCAGCAGTGGACAAGATGTTCCTTGAGGGCACAGGGCCTTACGTGGACCTTGAGGAGGCTGGAGGAAGTACAAGTTTGTTGATGGATTTAGCTTTCAATAAAAAGTCAGTACATGCAGACTTCTTTAATAATTTTGATGATGATGATATCCAGTGAAATTCAACTTCCTGCTGTGCTAAATACCTATGTTTCTTGTAGAAGCAGACTATATTCCTACCAAAAGATAGGAAAATGTGAATATTGTCTCCAAGCCATGAAAGAGCACTTCGAAATGACCAAAGGTGGTTGAATAACTGAATTCCCCCCTCACACATGCACAAACAAATTCCATGCAGCCAACCAAAGACAATCAACCACACCCAAACCTCTCTCACTACCAAGGAAACATAAGTGAATAGAAAGATAATCTACCCAAGTGACACCGACACAAAACCCCCACACATACGCTAAGTAAAAGAACATAAGCTTCCCCCCTCCTGTCCCCCCTCTTTTCTTCCCAACCCTATGCTGCATATGACACCAATGTCTCACAACAAATTTAACTGATCTGAAAACACAACCTGAAGAAAGAGACAATGCATGTGCTTTTGTAAACAAGGAAAATCTTTAATAAAAATTATTAAAAATTAAAAAAACACAATCAAAGGAGATCTAGTTCTTCATCGATTCTTGCTGAGTCTGTTGTACACAGCAAACCGAATGCTAAAATTGATTATTTGACACACACTGCTGAATATTCAAATATAACTTTTATCAAGCCAGAAAAGCATGGACTTAAGATTCTAAGAACTATAGATTTCATTTTTGTAAGTGTCACTACAGTGTATGCTGAGAAAGGAAAAGCAAACAAAAAAGCCCCAAACTTGCATTACAAAGACCTGCCATCTTGCTCTTAAAGAGAGACTCACCTGGCAGGATTGGCCCCACTAGTGAGCTTTCAGTGAAGTTTCAGCTGTTCTCTAATAACCACCCAGTAGTCACTAGGTCTGGGGAGTGGAATTTCAGAGGAAGACCAGGATGAGAATTGTACTGTTCAAATCCACTTCCCATGATTATGTATTAGGAATTTTTAAAATAATAGGTTTGAAGATGCAAAATAATAAACAGTCCCTTGTTATTTTTGGTTCTGCAGTGGATGGGCAAGTATCTCCGTGTTATTTATATAAGCTTATTTCTCATACTTTTATATTTTGTTCAAGCTGCATTACATGTCCTCTTGGATTACATAGAATCATAGAATCATAGAGTTGGAAGAGACCACAAGGGCCATCGAGTCCAACCCCCTGCCAAGCAGGAAACACCATCAGAGCACTCCTGACATATGGTTGTCAAGCCTCTGCTTAAAGACCTCCAAAGAAGGAGACTCCACCACACTCCTTGGCAGCAAATTCCACTGTCGAACAGCTCTTACTGTCAGGAAGTTCTTCCTAATGTTTAGGTGGAATCTTCTTTCTTGTAGTTTGGATCCATTGCTCCGTGTCCGCTTCTCTGGAGCAGCAGAAAACAACCTTTCTCCCTCCTCTGTGTGACATCCTTTTATATATTTGAAACATGGCTATCATATCACCCCTTAACCTCCTCTTCTCCAGGCTAAACATGCCCAGCTCCCTTAGCCGTTCCTCATAAGGCATCGTTTCCAGGCCTTTGACCATTTTGGTTGCCCTCCTCTGGACACGTTCCAGTTTGTCAGTGTCCTTCTTGAACTGTGGTGCCCAGAACTGGACACAGTACTCCAAGTGAGGTCTGACCAGAGCAGAATACAGTGGCACTATTACTTCCTTTGATCTAGATGCTATACTCCTATTGATGCAGCCCAGAATTGCATTGGCTTTTTTAGCTGCAGCGTCACACTGCATGATTACATGATTACATTCAACCATGCTCAGAAGCCATCGCTAAAGGGAGTAAGAAACACAAAAACCTTGGAAGAGAGCTTGGCTTTCCCCAGCCTTTTGGGGTGCTGCTTCCCTTCCGCCCTTTGAGATGAGTTGGAAAGGGGTGTGGTGAAGTAGAACCAGCAGACAAGAGGGCTGGTGGTTATAGAGGGCTGCTGCCAAGCTGCTACAGGCTGAACCAAAATTTAAGGAAGGGTTGTTCTTGGCCCACAATGGAAACACCTTTGGCAAGATCATGAAGGGATGAGAGCAGACCATTATACAGTGGTTCTTACATTCAGAGCAGGTGATAAATCTGACCCAAGGAACGATCACCCAGTTAGTTTGGTACTATTTCTGAATTTCACTTGTTATTGACCAAGTTAGGAAAATGGGCTGAATTTTAACTTGCATAATTTTGAAAAAACAGGTCAGATTTAGGAAAGTGAAGTGTCTAGGAAGCAGTTATATATTGTTTTTGACAATAATTTGAAAGCTACCATTTTATTTGGTAGCATACACTAGGAGACACTAGGGGTAACATTTTGATATACCAGTGTTGACAGATATTTACTCTGATCAGGAGACATTATATTGATACATGTGGCAAAGTCAGTGGCCATATTTAGTTGACCATGTTGTTGTTTAGTCATGTCCGACTCTTCGTGACCCCCTGGACCAGAGCATGCCAGGCACTCCTGTCTTCCACTGCCTCCCGCAGTTTGGTCAAACTCATGCTGGTAGCTTCAAGAACAGTGTCCCATCATCTCGTCCTCTGTCATCCCCTTCTCCTTGTGCCCTCCATCTTTCCCAACATCAGGGACTTTTCCAGGGAGTCTTCTCTTCTCATGAGGTGGCCAAAGTATTGGAGCCTCAGCTTCAGGATCTACCCTTCCAGTGCAGCTTAATAAACTTGAGATATGAATGAACCTTTTGGCAGAGCACACAACCACTTTTCTCCTTCATTGGTGTGAGAGACTGAACAGACAAAGAAGTGTTCTATTAGTTGTAGTTTTGCACATATTCCAGATTGGGAAACTATGGTAAATGGTGTGACAGAAAGACTTTGGACCTGCCTCCTGGTGACCCAGCAACCATTAAGAGCTGGTGAGACTGGCAGTCAACCAGGAGAGAAGGTGTAAAATTTAAGCAAGCTGCTGACAGTTTAATGAGCAGATAGGAATTTGATTCTCAGTGGAAGAAGGATTGACAGTGATGGCAGTTGGGGTTTTGAACTATCTGAGTGGGGTTAGCCAGGCAAGGCAACCTGATTTTGATTCCCTGTGGGCAAGTTAAATATTGGAAGGGGCTAAATGGGGGTTGCTGATTAGAACACTTATAGCCATTCTGTGTAGGAAAGGTCTACCTGCAGAGGCATTGTGTTCCGCCCAACATTGTGGGGGCTTGTTGTGTGCGCATTATGTCACACGTATCAGGAAGAGGCTGTGAGGTCCAACAAGGCCATTCCCCTCAAGATGTAAATAGATAAAATGGAGGGGGACCTCACTCATAAAGTGTTAAACCCTCATGGAGTGTAATTTAAATAAGCATATAGTTCTGTTCAGTGCTTTCCCCCCCTAAAAAAACGTTTAGGGGTACTCTCATTTTCCTGCTCATATTGAAATACTGCCCCTCAATGAGGCCAAACTTAGATTCACGGTATGTGTACCCCTGCATCCCTCCAGGAAAAAAAGGGTTCTGTTGCATAAGTGCTTCCTCATACTTTGGACCTCTGGGTGGGAAATAATGGTCACTGGGAAGCCTTCACAGAAATATAATGCTTGCTGCTGTTAAACACAAATGCTACTGTAAACAGTTAACTTTAGACTTTCCTGGCGTAAGTGACAGGGAGAGATTTATCTATGGACACACCCAGTGGCGTAGCGTGGGTTGTCAGCACCCGGGGCAAGGCAAGTAATTTGCGCCCCCTAACCCGGGGCAAGGCAAGTAATTTGCGCCCCCTGCTGCCCTGTCCCTCCCCCAGATAGTCCCTCACTCTCTCTCCGCACCACACCGCACGCCTGGCACCCCCCCTCCACAGTGGGCGGCGACCCGGCGGCTCGGATCGGATTCGCACAGCCAGCACTGCAGTGAGAGAGAGTGAGTGAGCCAGGTAGGGGCAGAGAGCTGCGAGTGCGAGCGCCCCCCCCCCAGATGTTGCGCCCGGTGCGGCCGCCCCCCCCCCTGCACCCCCCACGCTACGCCACTGGACACACCCATAAAATCAATCATGTTATTCAACACCCATCTTTAGTCTGTCACAAACGGTTTTGAAACAGGACAGGATATGAAGCCACAGTTTGAAGTTGGCTTAATATTCTGTCTTATTAAGCCAACATATGATTGTCCAAATCAGCTTGGAGTCATTTTGAAGGTCAACTTTCAGAAGTGATTTCTATTATCAAAGGTGTTGCAAAGGGTGTCCTATTGACTCTATCCCTGTTTACCAGCGTTTCAGAAGACAGCTTGCTTACCAGTCCCAGTTTTATTCCACAGACTGTTGATGCTAAAGTATGCAGACAATATGGTTCTGTTGTCAACTGTGCAATAAGGGTTACAGTTGCCGAGGGATTTCCAGATGGTGTGCAAAAGAAAGCAGTTAATGGTTAATTACATTAAGACTCAGGGTTGTGGTTTCTAGCAATTGTCCTGATTACCACAAATAGCTTCTTGATGGTCAGGCAATTAAAGAGGGTTTCCATTATTTGAGTTGTTGGGGTTTTTTATGTTTTCAGAAATATGGAATTAGACTTTCTGCTTGTTGCTGCAAAGGTGGGATCTTCAACATGCTGGGTTTGCAAGAAGATTTGAGAAGAAAGATAATTTAGAATATTTCTACTAATTTGGATGATATTTACAACAGTGTTTATTTTTCTAGTTTAACAAGTGTGTAATAACCTCAGTTGTGCATTTCGCTGTGACAGCTCAGAAGTTGATAACACATTTTGTAACAACTAATATTGATGATTGTGGTGACCTTTCATCTCTTTTTTATTCCATTGGTTCTGGGAGTTGTTATTGCTATAAACAGAAACTGGTGGTAATGCCATTGTTATAATATTAGAATCTACTACAGTGGTACCTCAGGTTAAGTACTTAATTCATTCTGGAGGTCCGTTCTTAACCTGAAACTGTTCTTAACCTGAGGTACCACTTTAGCTAATGGGACCTCCTGCTGCCGCCGCGCCGCTGGAGCACAATTTCTGTTCTCATCCTGAAGCAAAGTTCTTAACCCGAGGTACTGTTTCTGGGTTAGTGGAGTCTGTAACCTGAAGCGTATATGTAACCTGAAGCGTATGTAACCCGAGGTACCACTGTATTTTGTGATCACCTAATTGGTTGAACAGCAACATTTTCACTTGACTATGCTCTTTTTTTTTTAGTGAGGGCTGAGTAAGCGAAATAGGCAAATATGTTCATCATTTTTTTGTTTCCTTTGCTGAGCAAGATGATGATAATTTAGATTTTTATCCTGCCCTTTCTCCCCAATGATCCAGTGAAGTTGGTTGTTGAGAAAATGATTAATTTCAAAAACCGATCTATGCTTTGCAGCTGAGGGATTGGAAGCAGGCTGTGTGCAACCTCAAATCCAGATAGGCTGAATTAAAATGGGCTCCTGCACCATTCACTGTTTCTTCTTAACTCCTCTTTTCAGTTGTCATTTATTTCAAACTTTTTCTTGACCTTATTAATTCCACTGTTTCATCATGATCCATCCAAATGTCAATTGATTTCAGTGGGTAAAAGCCGAAAGATTATGTTCCATGATTGACCCACCAACCCCCATTTGTTTTCTTTTATGAAAGACAAGGTTGGGACTTCTGTGTGAGGAGCAGGGATTTAGTCCTTTCTTGCTACATTGTTTTCTTCCTGAAAATCACAACTGGAAGCTGTTATTTTGCTCAACTAGGGGGAAATAATAATACTGTAAGGGGATAGGGATGCAAGGAGGTATCCTTTTCTATTCTGCCCTGTATTCATTGCATACAGCTCTGTTTCTCTTCCACTGCAGGTCATCTTCTACAAAAAAATGTAGACAAATTACATCACATTATTCTATTTCATTGATTTCAGTGCAACGGAAACATAATGAAAATGGGGAGGGGGCAAAGTAATCAATTGCATAACATTTGCAGACTGAAAGCAAGAACAGTGAATGCCAATCAACATTGGATTTATTTCTTTTCCAAACGTGGGATGAAGAATTGAACATCGGCAGTTTCCGCTCCCATTTCTGTTTTAATCAGAATTCTTTGACATCCCTAAGATGAGATGAACCACTCTCCCTTATCCAAATGCTCCTCCCATGACTACTTGTAAAAGAAAAACCATGGATCATTCAAATCACAGAACTCCCACATTATGTCTACTATGGTCTGTAGTAAAAGCTCCTGCTTACATCTCTCAATGGGACTAAAAAGTGATCGGACTTTGTCCCCTCATGCCATTTGTTTTTGGCTAGATATACCTTGGCAATTGCTGTTTCTTTGTTGTCTGTAAGCTCTTATGCCGTTTAACATGTTCCCAGACACATTAAACTTTGCTGTGTCTTCCCCTGCTGCTGTACATTCTCTTTTAATGAAGTCTATAAAAACCATTATCTGCAGAACTAGTCTACGGTCGCTCCAAGCTGTTATTCCCATTTAGTTTATAGACTGGAATTATGACATCTCATTGATTGCTTTCAACATGACATATTTCAGAAAAGAAAAATGGGTGGGGAGAGGACTTCAGTGGACCCAGAGTCTGTGGCGCAAATGGAAGCCGACATGTGAATGAAGAAAGGATCTTTTAACATTCTCTTAGACACTTTGGCAGAGTGCTGGTATTTCCTGCAAGCCTTAAATCAAGAATAAATGTCTCCATGCAGATCATACTTGGTGCATGTAGCTATCCGAGGTTTCTCTTTGCAGGCTGCTGGTTGGTTAATGGGTGGTTTCACCTCCTTTACTGGTTAATCAGTTTTAAATATACATGCGAAATATTTATATACAATTGGGCTGTAAGTCATCATGAGAGAAAGACCTACTTTGCAATCATCTGGGAAAGTGTCATGTGATCTAAGATAGATGTTTGGTTGTGGGGCCTTGTGCAAAATTCATTTCAGCCCCCTCCAGTTTTTGCTTGATTATACACCATTATCCAGCTACATAATAAAGTAAAGTAAGGTAAGGTAAAGTGAAGTGAAGTGAAGTGAAGTGAAGTGTATTTTAGGAAAAGCACACTGAGAAGGACACAAAAATGCATATCTGATGGGGAAAATAATATAAAGCACATACTAAATGATTACAATTTAGCTGCATTTTGCACAATTTCTAGAATCCACCAAAAAATTGAAAGCAGGATTGTGTGTGACCCCGATGACACAATGAGTACACATCATCCGGAATGCACAATAAAAAGGATGTCTAGAGGGGTAGGTAGTTAACTCCAGCTCAGCAACAGAAGCTGGAGGACCAGAGTTCTCATGTTCCTCCCTTCTAAAAGACTTCAACTTGTCCACATTAAGCGTTGGACAGGATTCGAGTGCCTGACAGGTGACAGCAGAATTAGCAGGAAAAAGGCATGCCAGTAGAGGCTGTCCTGTCCAGTAGCTAAGCCATGGCTCTTGTTGCTCTTATGCACCCTAACATCCCAGTGTCATAAATGTATTGCACAATATATTAGTGTACATATAGGTGCTTTGCCTGAAGAAGTGAATTCTCAAAGTACAGATGCACGCAAATACTATCCCAAACAAGTAAACCTTTCTGTATGATCAGGGCCCCTGAGAGAGCAGAGCCAAAAAAGCATGAGAAGTCCCCTGAAAACCTTCCCTGTGCAAACACTGGTTGGTGAAGACGCTGGAGGTGAGCCTTGAGAGCCTACTCCTACCCCAATCTTCAGAAGACTGCCTGAATAAGTGTGTTGGGGATATATTGTGGACTTTAATGGATAACAAACAGCTGCATCCTGTAGAGGAAGAAAAAATGCACTATACAATTGCCATCTTACCATAGGCTTAGTAAATGTAGGTTGAAATGCAGATTGGGTGTGTGGTGTAGCCAATGGCATGGTCACGTCACAATAGGTCGCATTCAGTATGCAGTCTTCAAATCACTCTCTTAGTACGGGCCACCACAATTTATACAGATGAATTCTTTGATTTTGCTTCTTTTCTGCCTGAGAACCTTATCATTTTCTCCTGTGCAGTCAAGATATATTGGCCCTGTTCATTGTTTGCTTGTTTATTGTCTCCTGTTGAAACCTTACAGTAATATATATTTGTCAATTTTCAGTTTTTGACATTTCCCCCCCTGGCTATTAGGGAACCGTTTATTCTGTGTCAAAAGGTTAAGAGTGCACTTTCTTTTTAAAATTGAAATTTGGTCAATAAATTACTAGCCCATTTGCTTCTTTTGTAAATGTCAATGTTCTGATTTATTTTTTAAAGGAAGATAGTTAATGTGTAGAAATCTTTGATACACATTAAAGTGGAGACTTATATTCTGATGCTTGGTATCTCTGCTTCAGACTGATAGGTACTCATATATTACACAGTCATCTATTATTTACTGTGCAGTTACCATAAACATAAAGTTTGGGCATTTGCAGTGCCTATGAGTAATTGACAATGTACACTACCAATAATAAATCACTGCCTAGGAGACAGATTCCTCTCCAATCCCATATGATGTATTTATCATTGTCTACTCAGATGTGGCAGATGGGGATTGAAAATTTGGGTGTCTGTCATCTTGCATAGAGTTTGGATAAAACAAAAACAATTGCAAAACATAACTTGGCCTCTGTTTAAGAACATTCTTAATGTGTGATTGACCTTGGGGTGTAGCTAGAAATTCTGACTTGGGGCTTATTTTTACGCATTGAGGACTATTAGAATATAGATTGCATTCATACATATTGATACACCCCATAAAGTCAAGGGAATTAAAGGTTCTTAAACAAAAAAAAAGAATTAGGTTTCGAACGCTCATGGTTTCAGAGTTAGGAAGACAGTTGTGGTTTTAAATTACAAACCATGTGGCGTCCTTAGAGAGTGATGATTTAGCGGAGCTTCTATAGCTATTGCTTTCTGGATTCTTCTTCTTTCTTCCCTTCCCCTGCTTGCCAATTTCAGCTCAGAGTAGACAACCATGAGCTGGGCACTTGAGTCCCAGGTCTTTTGTGTTGGGCCTCCAGATCACCTACCTCAGTGTTAGAACATTTAATTTGCATGCAAAAGGTCCCACATTCAATCCCTGGCATTTCAGGTCAGGCTGGAAGTAATCCTGCTCCTGGTGGAACGCTCTGCCTCATGAGACCAGGGCCCTGCAGGATCTTATTTATTTCCGCAGGGCCTGTAAGACAGAGTTGTTCCGCCTGGCCTTTGGCTTGGAATAAACTTGATCCCCTCCCCCCTCCCCCCTTTCCTTTTTCCTTTCTCCTTCTGTGATAGAACTCCTATTTGGGGACTTCCCTGGCTTTTTTTCTGGCCCACATAGGACCAGTCTGGATAGTTAGCCTTGGTGGAGACCTGACGTTTTCATCCCCCAAAAAGTTTGAGTTTCTACTGAAATGAAGCTGCATTTTAATGTTGTATTTTAATCTTGTTTCTAAGTTGTATTTCAATCAATTGTTTTTATACCTGGTGTTAGCCGCCATGAGCCTGGTCTTGGCTGGGGAGGGCGGGGTATAAATAAACAAATTTATTTATTTATTTTTATTATTATTATTATTATTATTATTATTATTATTATTATTATTGCCCTGGAGAGATTCAGTCACTCAGCATAGACAACGTTGAGCTTGATGGATCACTGGTCTGACTCAGTATAAGGCAGTTTCTTACATTCCCAACTTTTGAAGAACTTTGTTTACAGGGCTGCTGCATGTGCTGTAAAGCAGTGCTGTTGATTCACATCCACCCACCATCTTAATTTGCCCAGGATGATAATAATAATAATAATAATAATAATAATAATAATAATAATAAATTTTATTTATACCCCGCCTTCTCCAGCTGAAGCTGGGCTCAGGGCGGCTAACAACAATCAAAATAATCAAACATTCTAAAAACCTTTCATTATAAAAATTAATTAAAATCAAATTGATGGCAACCATTAAGCAAAATTCTGTGCAGATTGCCAGAGGAGGGGGCCAGGCTGCACCCTGACCAAAGGCCTGGTGGAACAGCTCTGTCTTACAGGCCCTGCGGAAAGATGTCAAGTCCCGCAGGGCCCTAGTCTCTTGTGACAGAGCATTCCACCAGATTGGAGCCGCGGCTGAGAAAGCCCTGGCTCTAGTTGAGGCCAGCCTAACCTCTCTGTGGCCTGGGATCTTCAGGATGTTTTTATTTGCAGACCGTAAGTTCTTCTGTGGGGCATACCAGGAGAGGTGGTCCCGTAGGTACGAGGGTCCTAGGCCGTATAGGGCTTTAAAGGTTAAAACCAGCACCTTAAACCGGATCCTGTACTCCACTGGGAGCCAGTGCAGCTGGTATAGTACCGGATGAATGTGATCTTGCAGCAAAGACCCCATAAGGAGTCTCACTGCGGCATTCTGCACCCGCTGGAGTTTCTGGGTCAGTTTCAAGGGCAGCCCCACGTAGAGCGAGTTACAATAATCCAGTCTGGAGGTGACCGTCACGTGGATCACAGTGGCTAGGTCAGGGCGAGAGAGATAAGGAGCCAACTGCTTAGCTTGGCGGAGATGAAAAAATGCCGCCTTTGTTGTAGCTGCAATCTGCGCCTCCATAGAGAGGGAGGTATTGAAGATTACACCCAAACTCTTAACGGATGATGCTGGCACTAATTGCACCCCCGCTAGAGATGGGAGTTACCCCCCCCCATCCCATATCGTCCCGTCCCAGCCAGAGGACCTCTGTCTTCGAAGGATTTAACTTCAACCGGCTCCCACGTAACCATCCAGCCACAGCTTCCAGACATCTGGTCAGTGTGTCTGGGGCCAAGTCAGGATGGCCATCCATCAACAGATAGAGTTGGGTGTCATTGGCATACTGATGGCAACCCAGCCCAAAACTCCAGACAAGCTGGGCGAGGGGGCGCATAAAGATGTTAAAAAGCATTGGGGAGAGAATTGCACCGTGAGGCACTCCACACACCAAGGAGTGGCGCGATGACAATTCCCCCCCAAGCGCCACCCTCTGTCCCCGACCAGAGAGAAACGAGCGCAGCCATTGAAGGACTGTGCCCTGGATCCCCATGTCGGCAAGGTGGTGGTCCAGGAGTTCGTGATCGTGATCGACCATGTCGAAGGCTGCTGACAGGTCTAGAAGAATCAGCAGCCCCGACCCGCCTCGATTCAGCTGCCTGCAGAGATCATCTGTTAGGTCGACCAGAGCCGTCTCGGTCCCATGACCAGCGCGGAAGCCGGACTGGAATGGATTGAGAGCCAATGTTTCATCCAGAAACCTACCAAGCTGTTCAGCAACTGCTCTCTCAATCACCTTACCCAGGAATGGAAGATTCGAAACCGGGCGGTAATTGGATAGATCTAAAGGATCTAATGATGTTTTCTTTAAGAGCGGGTACACCACTGCCTCCTTCAGTTCCCCTGGGAATGTCCCCGTGCCAAGGGACTAATTGATGATATCCCCCAGGGGGGCCCGCACCTCGTCTGGACACGCTCTAATCAGCCAAGACGGGCACGAGTCAAGAGGACAGGTGGTGGGCTTTTCAGCTCGGAGGAGTCTGTCCACATCGGCTGGGGATATCAGGTCAAAGTAGTCCAATACTGGACCCGAGGACAGCTCAGCTGACCCGAGGACAGCTAAGTGTGTATCTCTACAAATGAAGTTACTATATGTAAATGCAATGCAAATTTATGCCATGGGTCTATTCCCCAAGCCTTTTTAAGTACCCAGCAATGCACCTCACTAAATACATCTTTAATTCTGAAGAATTTGACATAGAGAAGGACCCAAACCATCTGGTTCTTTTAGAGTCTCTGTTTTGTCAGAAATCTCTAACAGCACGAACCCTTAGAGCAGTGGTAGGGAACTTGTGCCCAGCTCCCAACACTCATCAGCTTCAGTCCGCATAGCCAGTGGTGAAGGATGATGGGAGTTGTAGTCCAGCAATGTCTGGAGGGCCACACCTCACAGGTTCTGTTGTAGAACATACACTGGTGCATTTATTTAAGTCACTCACCTAGCAAGTCATTTGCAGTGCAATCTTGTACAGAAATAATTTGTACTTTCTTCAATAGAACTTACACCCAGGTGTTTCTGCACAGAATTGCAGCCTGAAAGGGGAATGCTTTACTGATTGAAAAGACTATTGTTTAGTATGCAAATGTTTCCATCATGTGGAATGATGCAGATATTGCTCAGATATAACAGGAACAGTTTCGATTTCATATTGTATAGATACTGTTCTAAGTAGACACAAGAAGCCTAGTTCCATGGTGCCGTGAGTGTTTGAACCTCAAGGTGTACATATGACACAGCTGTAACTCACACAGAGACCTCCCTTTCACTTCCCTGCACATTTTGATGTTGAGGACTTCATTATGTGCCCAGAACTCTTCCTTACATTTCAGGGAATACAGTACTTACTGGGTATATCGTGAAGCTTTGAATCAGGATTATTTGCTGCACATTTCTGACTGCCGGTCTTTGCTTAGAGGACCTGGCTTCTGAAACAACAACAACAATTTATTACCTTGCAGAAGGTAATAAATTTATTACCCAGACGTCTCAGGGTGGGTGACAAAAATGTAAAGCAAAGTTTACAATAGTTTTACAACGTATAATTTAAAAATGCAATCAGAAAAAATAGGGTGGCTACATCTTGGGTGTTAAAGGTCAGAGTATTGTCAACTTACCTTATTATTTTTGAGAAGAGCTTCTCTTATGGGAGAGAGAATTGTGTTTTGTTGTAAATAACTGTTGGCTGTTGGGTTTTATAAGCCCTGCTCACTTGTGCTCCATAGAATCTAAGTGTGGACAGTGGCGTAGCGTGGGGGGTGCAGGGGGGGGCCGGCCGCACCGGGCGCAACATCTGGGGGTTAGGGTTAGGGGGCGCAAATCCACGGGTTAGGGGGTGCAAATTACTTGCCTTGCCCCGGGTGCTGACAACCCACGCTACGCCACTGAGTGTGGAGCAAGGGGTGGTGAGACTGTACTGTGGGTCCCAGCCACAGTGGCATGTGTAGGAGAAGCCATGCACCCCAGGCACCTGCAGGCAGGAAGTCTTTGTTGGTTTCACCCATGCAGAAGCCAGAACAACATGCAGACATCCTGGGGTGTGGTGCTAGTGCCATACAAGATGCTGCGGGTGGGCCAAAAGTGTGCTCCCACTGCCCCCTTCTCCACATGTACATTCTTTGGGCGAATATGGATAGCGTGGACCAAACTTGATGTGATGCCAGCCACGCTATTAGAAATTACGTTAATGGCTCTTTAAAAGTAAATTTCAGGTCTTCACTCACACTGTGGTCCCAGTTTGATTAGCCTGTCTGCATGAAGGAGAATTCCCCAGAATGGTGCTGTGTCTGGTTTGGCCCCGAGTCTTTATAGACCACCCTGGAAATTTTGAATTGAAGGGCAGTATAGAAATGCTCCAATTAATAATTAAATAAAAACAATTCAAGCCTAATAACAAAAATTGCTTTTAGACTCAGAAATGCTGTTGCTCCTGTGAAGTTGCAATAAACACAGGAGGAAGGAAGGGGCATGGAAAGTGGAAAGAACCCTCCCCCCCCAGTGTTTTTAATTAGGCAACATGTTGAGCAGATAGCTTAAATTCTCTTCTAATAAATAGAAATCCTGCACAACGTCACCTTGTCTGGAAAAGGCCAAAGCACTCTGGAAAAGCCATGACACACACTGGGCCCCCTCAACGCTGAAAGGGCCCAGCCCCTTTCCAGCAAAAATTGAAGGGTCTGGAAACACATTGGCCCCCTAGAGTTGGCACGCCTGATTCCATAGGGTTAATGGTCCAAAATAGGAGAACCAGATCTGTCAGAAGAAGAGGTCATATCTTTGAGCATAGTATCCGGAACCAACTGCAAGACCAGCACAAAGAGGGGGGAAAACAACACATCCCTAAGAAGCACATTTTAAGACTCAAAGGCAAATCTCCTCCACTAAACAGGCACTTAGAAATGAAAACATCCACAATTAAAACCATGTTTGCATTTCAAGTGGATAATGTGTGATCTAATCCTCTTTGCAATGAAGCCATTTGTGGAAAAGGGAAAAAAGCCTCAAACCCTGAAAAGGCAGATGTGTGTTGGCTACGTAATCCCGGGGTGTGTGCCAGCAGCATAACTGGAACTACAAAGAAAGGTGAGATCATTTCTATGTTCTGCTGGGTGCAAAATGTTGAAGCCAGCCAGATTTCTAGGAGTCAGCATGGGAGGAGGGAAAGACCACAGTGTGAATTGCATCTCTGAAACTCCATTATTCCTGGCATGGTGACCAAAGGGCATCCCAAGCAAGGAGTGTTTTCGACACCCATCCCTTGTTCAGCTTTTGAATACCTCCTTTCCTGTTCCATTTCAAGGTATAGTGTATATGAGGCCTTATTCTTGCTGAATTCCATGAGTAGCCCCATTCAGGCTGAGCAAGAGGATGCCTATCTGGTCCAAGAGACCTGGCATATGATTGGCTACCAAACCATGCAGAACCCAGCCATCCCAAACTTGGTGCCCTCTATATATTTTAGTCTACAACTCCACTCATCTCTGATCATTGACCATGCTAATTGCAGCTGGTGGGAGTTGTAGACTGTAACAGTTGGAGGGCATCAGTCTGAGGAAGACTGTAATGGGCACTTGCCCTAAGTATTGCATTTGTTTGCAGGAGGTTTGTACCATGCACATTCCTGGTGGATCGTGTCCTCTTTGCTTTACATGATCTAACAATGTTGGGACAAGTTTAAGGTTTGTTTTGAGACTGAATCACTTTCCAAATGTCTCAGTTGTGCAATACCTCAGGAAGCAGGATTATTATTTTATTTGACTGTCTAAACAAATTAAGAATTAATCCTTCACTCTCAAAAAACAATGAGTTATAAGGCTATAGCAGTTGGCTATCAAAGGGAGATGCTTCAAGGTGTGGCTCACTCTAAAGATATGTGCCAAACTGCTCAAGGGAAGTTGTGTGAAATAAATTTCACGGAGTATGAGTCGCCTTTTCTTAAAAGTTCAGAGAAGTTGATTGTTAAACATAACTTTGCCAGCCTTCCCATGAACTTGTCTCCACTGCATTCCAGTTAGGATAATATTACAGTGGTGCCCCACAAGACGAATGCCTCGCAAGACGGAAAACCCGCTAGACGAAAGGGTTTTCCGTTTTTCGATGCGCTTCGCAGGACGAATTTCCCTATGGGCTTGCTTCGCAAGACGAAAATGTCTTGCGAGTCTTGAGATTTTTTTTCGCTCCCCACCCCCTTTTTCTAAGCCGCTAAACCGCTAATAGCCTTTTAGCAGCTAATCCGCTAATCCCTTAAGCCTTTAATAGCCGCTAATAGCCGCTAAACCGCTAATAGCGCTAAGCCGCTAAGCCGCTAATAGGGTTGCTTCGCAAGATGAAAAAACCGCTAGACCAGGGGTGTCAAACTCAAATTCACCGGGGGCCGCATCAGCAGTTTGGTCACCCTCAAAGGGCTGGTTCGAGTTCGAGTGTCTTCAAAGCCCATGACACCTTTAACAGCTGGATTAAGTAATGCAAAGCTTCTGGCTCATGGAACACTACACCTTGATTTCATTTGAATACATATATGAACATAAAAATTGTTTCCTGCTTGGCTTGGTGTTTAAGTTACACAAGATGTGCAGGTTTTAATTTTTCTCATTCCCCAATTTTTAATCGAGCATTTGTTTGGATTTCCCCCCCTTTGCTACCTACCCTAAACCTTTGAGGAGGGTGGGAACTGATGGCCGGACCCTGTAATAACATTGAGGGAAAAATTGCATGATGTGTAAATACCCTAAAAAATAAACCAATTCCTTATCAGCTTTCCCCCCATATATAAATTTTTGCAACGCACACCCTGCGGAAGCCGCGCCTGACGTTATTTACAAAACATGCACTTGCGTATCGAATTTGCTTTTGAATCACGAATCCCCAGAGGCGGAGGATGCTGTTCATTGGGCAGCGCGGAAACGCGCCTAAAGAAATAAATAAAGAAAAGCAAAGCAAAAGCACGCCGCCCCGAGTATTCACAGGGCGCGCTCCCGAAACACAAGCGCGCTCTCGGTCTCCCTCTCTCCAACGCACGCGAAGCCGGCTCTGCCCTTCTCCGCGTTCCACCTCGCGCAGGCGCGCTGCACTCCCGCCAGGACTTATTTCACCCCGGCGAGCCCGAAAAGAAGTTGCGAGCAGCAGCAGCGGCCTCCCATATCCAACCCCGCCCTCGCCGTGTCAAATAAGTCTCAGCTAGGTAGCTGGAGGAGGGGGAGGCCTGCGCCTGCCCCTGCGCAGAAGGGACCCGAGGCGCCCTGCGCGCGCACCGCAGCCCAAGCTTCCCTCACAGATATATATATAGACCAGACTACACGGGCCACATGACGAGGTCTGGCGGGCCGGATTCGGCCCGCGGGCCTTGTGTTTGACACCCGTGCGCTAGACGAAGAGACTCGCGGAACGAATTAATTTCGTCTTGCAAGGCACCACTGTACTGTACTGATGTTACTACTGAAAGTTTTGTTTTTCTTTTTAAACTCGGAAGGAAGGAAGGACTTGAACTTTGTTTTCAGGGTAACTTTTCTGGTTTAGAATGGAGATGGGAATTCATTTTTGGCTGAGGGTCATATTACCCCAGTGTAAAATTTAGGGGGCTACATTCCAGTAGCAGGTAGGAACCAACCCCAAACTGGTTAGGAACTCACCCCCCCCATCACCCACTCTTGATGTACAGAGAAAAATATAATGCACACACAATGTTATTTCCCTGGGAATGAGGAATATATTTAAGTCTCAGTAACTCCACTCAGGCTTCACCTTCCATTTCATCTGTAGATTTTTTTAAAAAACAATGCTTATAAAAATAAAAAGCTCTTCAGTACTCTTTATCTGTCCTCATTGTGTAATAGGCAAAAATAATTCAGTAATCCAACAGAAGAATATGAATAGCATCAATGCACAGCTGAACACCCCCAGCCAAGGAAGGCACACATCTGATAGTTATTGTCCCAAGCGCACACTTATGCCAGCTCCTAAGGTGTCCCAGATACACACATGCACACACTTCTAGAATCTAGGCCAGGGGTCAGCAGCCTTTCTCAGTCGTGGGCCGGTCCACTGTCCCTCAGACCATGTGGTGGGCCGGACTATATTTGGGGGGGGGGGTGTGAACGAATTCCTATGCCCTACAAACAACCCAGAGATGCATTTTAAATAAAAGCACACATTCGACTCATGTAAAAATATGCTGATTCCTGGACCATCTGCGGACCGGATTGAGAAGGCGATTGGGCCGCATCCGGCCCCCGGGCCTTAGGTTGCCTACCACTGGTCTAGGCAGTGAGGCATCTGATCAAAGATCTGTATTTTGAATGAGCTTAAAAATATATCTGTAGATGCTTGCTTCAGATGTTTAGCCTTGGCAGATGTTTATTTTTCTGAACAGGGCCCCTCATTGATTTGTTGCAGTACTTCAAAGTACTTCAAAGTTGTAAAAAGGAGCAAAAGCTGGGAACAAAGGTCATACAATTTACAGAATACAATCCAAGCTGCAAAAACATTAATTAGAGTTGGTAATTACTCAAACTCAGCCATATCTCCTCAAGGTTTAAGATATCCTGAGAAGGTTAAAAGGCAAAGAGCTAAAAGCAACAACAGCTGCAGCCTGGTGAGGAAGAGAGACTGCTCTGAGGTTGTTTTAGGTCACTTTGGAAACTGTTTTTTACTAATCGTTTCTTCCAAAAATCAATCTAGGTTATATATATATATATGTACTGACTTTAATGTAACTATATAAAGAATGTAGAAAGTAAGAGATGTTAGATTCTTATGTTAGATTCTTATTTCATTGATGGTGTGTGAGAAGGTGAACCCAAGACCTCTGTTTATATGACAAGATTTAAAACCATGAGCCATCTGTTTTAGCCATCTGTCCCTGTTGCCAAGGGCAGAAGAGCCAAGAGCAGAAGAGCAAAGGGCATAGGGGATCTGATAATTAAGATGCCTTGTCAAGGCAAATGTAAGATATATGATAGAAGGAAATATAGCTCTTTGTCTCCCATAAAAGGTAATAGGAAATGGGTGTATCTTTTATGATTGGTTCTAGCAAACAGCCAATAGGAATTTCAACAAGGCTGATTGGACAGAGGCAGCCAAAGGAGGAGTAAGGAGGCTGGGCTGAGGGAATATAAGTGCTGGCCACCAGGGCTGGGGTGGTGCAGAGCTTTTGGTAAATATACCACTGTGCCAATCATTTATTTGTCTGACAAATAAATTATTATTTTAATTTCTCTATTGCTGCGTTGAATATTTCATTCCAGCTAAGCGTTAACCACAAGCAGGGTGCTACAGCAGCTGTCCCTAGATTTGTGCTCTGCAGAGCAGTGGCAGCCACAATGAGACCATGGCCCTCCACCAGCTTATGTACTGTCATCAGAAGGGGTGCACGTGCGCAACCTGAGACTAACACTACATGAAAGCTGCCATTGCTCTTCCCTCTTGGATTGGATTTGATATCCCACTTTATCACTACCCTACGGCTAACAATCTCCTTTCCCTTCCTCCCCCACAACAAACACTCTGTGAGGTGAGTGGGGCTGAGAGACTTCAGAGAAGTGTGACTGGCCCAAGGTCACCCAGCAACTGCATGTGGAGGAGCGGGGAATCAAACCCGGTTCCCCAGATTACGAATCTACCGCTCTCAACCACTACACCACACTGGCTTCAAGCCCCTCCTGGTTCTTGGAGACTGTGGGGCAGGGGATGTTGGGGATTTCACTGACTTGTCCCTCACCTGAACAGTCTCTTCCTCTGCCTCAGGCTGTTCTGACCCTTCCTTCTCCCCCCGCCACTACCATGGCTCCTGCCTTGTGGGCGGCACCAACCCCACACACTCGTCAGAGCCCTGCCAGTCCCTGACATATTAGTAAAGGTAAAGGTACCCCTGCCCGTACGGGCCAGTCTTGATAGACTCTATGGTTGTGCACTCATCTCACTCTAGAGGCTGGGAGCCAGCGCTGTCCGCAGACACTTACGGGTCCCGTGGCCAGCGTGACGAAGCTGCTCTGGCGAGCCAGCACCAGCGCAGCACACAGAAACGCCGTTTACCTTCCCGCTATAAAGCGGTACCTATTTCTCTACTTGCACTTAAGGGTGCTTTCGAACTGCTAGGTGGGCAGGAGCTGGGACCGAACGACGGGAGCTGACCCTGCCGCGGGGATTCGAACCGCCGACCGTGCGATCGGCAAGTCCTAGGCGCTGAGGTTTTACCCACAGTGCCACCTGTGTCCCGTAATATGTCCCTGACATATTAGAGCTATTCAAATCTTAAAGGTCAACATGCAATTGCATCCCAAAACTTAGACACACATACTTTCAAATTTCAGGACAGTTGCAGTAATTTTCCTGCAAAGAGAACAGATTGGTTTAAAATTTGCATGAAATTTAGCATACCCAAGAGAGCTCCCCCAAGGTAATGAACTTGCTAAATTACAGACAAATAGGTCCAGGTGTCATTTAAGTTTTAAATTTTATTTTATTTTTTGGGTGGAGGAGCTAAGAGGGATTTTATTTCCTGCCTTGTAGTTTTGTGGGCAGGAATTTTGTTATGAAAACGGCATGCTTTCTAGAAGTACCCCCAAGAAAAGTAATTGGGGGAAAACTCAGACAAATAGGTGCAGGCAGTTAAGGCAGACGTAGCCAACATAGTGCTATTCCCAGACTTTGATAATGTAGAAGTCAAAATGTTCCGGGATCTATTTATTTTCATTGGTGTCACTGTAACGTTCATGTTCTGAACTATGTCTGTCACAGTCTACCCCCATATTCTTGGGAGAAAATATGCTGGTGACTCTTGATGGTTTGATTACAGTACATCTGTTGACTGCAGTAAGTGGCTCCAATGTATACAGTGAAATTGTCCTCGGATGTTTAAAACAAATGCAGTACAGAACACCTATAAAATGCTCATCTCCACTTGTTATAGCTTGGTGGGGTTCAGTTGTGGGGCAGGCATGGTTTGTGTGGCCTTTCCCCAAGTGATGGACGCCCAGCCTATGTGAAACACAGTCTGGTTTTTTAAGTTTCATTACCTGTCAACACCTTTTAGCCCAACAGTCAAGCTGAAATAAACGCACATACTATTTACTAGGCACCTGGAGAACATTTAGCAAGTGTTGCCTTTTTGCATTAGGCAACTGCTTAAATGGAAACACATTTGTCTATCTTGAGCTTTATTTGCTGATCTTAAGAGAGCATGATAAACAATACTTTTGGATGCACTATCTCAGATGTCATTGCGGGTCGCAATGGAAGGGTCTCAGAAGTACAGTGGTATCTCGGGTTAAGTACTTAATTCGTTCCGGAGGTCCGTTCTTAACCTGAAACTGTTCTTAACCTGAAGCACCACTTTAGCTAATGGGGCCTCCTGCTGCTCCCGCGCTGCCGGAGCACGATTTCTGTTCTCATCCTGAAGCAAAGTTCTTAACCTGAAGCACTATTTCTGGGTTAGCGGAGTCTGTAACCTGAAGCAAAGCATATGTAACCTGAAGCGTATGTAACCCGAGGCACCACTGTATTTTGTTGACTTCTAAGAGGTGCAATATAATAATTCAACCCTTTCTGTGTGACTAAGAGGGTTGGCCCTACCATGAGGCAGCTGATTTTGAGTGTTGTGGGCAGAGTTGTCCTAAACCTGCCTGGGGGGTGATCAGAGCAGAGGGCCACCACCACTTCTAAAGCCCTGTTGGCTCCTGCTGGTCAGGACAGAAGGTGAGAGAAGCCAATTTTCTTCCCCTCTTTTTTTCCTTTCTTTACCAGCTTGAGGTTGGCACAGGAGACGGGCTCATAACAGGCCCTTCACCTGACATTGGGTTAGAATATGATGCAGCGGGTCCTTGGCTGGTACAGCTTTGCACCTGAAACACCCCATTTTGGGTCCTTATGCCATCTGCTTCTGGCAGGAAGATTATTGGTGATGGCCTTCACCAGTGGCGTAGCGTGGGTTGTCAGCACCCGGGGCAAGGCAAGTAATTTGCGCCCCCCCCCCGCTGCACTGTCCCTCCCCCAGATAGTCCCTCGCTCTCTCTCCGCACCGCACCGCACGCCTAGCACCCTCCCCTCCACAGTGGGCGGCGACCCGGCGGCTCGGATCAGATTCGCACAGCCAGCACTGCAGTGAGAGAGAGTGAGTGAGCCAGGTAGGGGCAGAGAGCTGCGGGTGCGAGCGCCCCCCCCCCCGATGTTGCACCCGGTGCGGCTGCCCCCTGCACCCCCCACGCTACGCCACTGGCCTTCACCCACCTGTAGGTATTCACCACAGAGCAGATCCTTTTCAGCAGAGGAGATCCCTCCCTGCCAGTGGAGTCCAGCAGAGAGGGACCTTCACTCTGCTGTTCCCCCCTCAGCCACCCACCTTAGGAAGGTTAGGTTCACTCTCAGCAGAGATGAGTTAATGTGGAATGGTGAATAGGTAACAAAACAAAACAAATTTAAATGATTCCCACTTATATGTTTAAGTGAAGTTATACCTGTTGTGCCTTTCAGGCATGGCCAAACTTGGCCCTCCAGCTGTTTTGGGACTACAATTCCCATCATCCCTGACCACTGGTCCTGTTAGCTAGGGATGATGGGAGTTGTAGTCCCAAAACATCTGGAGGGCCATGTTTGGCCATGCCTGCTTAAGTGAAGGTTTATGCTATTAAGCAAGGGTTATGAAGGGGTACAGTGGCAAAAAAGAAGGAAAAAATAGTGGGGGAGAAAAGAGGTGGGAAATTGTGTCTTCATTAGCCTTTTAGAGAGCATAATTTAAAATGGTCATTTCTCTGTGTTTCATATTCTAATGTCTCAGGATGTCAACATGAGAAAATATAGAACTCATGTTTCATTATGTACCAGTCCACACATGAATGTTTTCTAAAAAAGCATTAGAAGCTTTTGAAAATAATAAATACATTCTTGGTGTACTATTGTATACGGGGTATGATTCTGCAAATAGGGATAGGTAAATCAATCAGTTTTGGTTTCTCCCTTTCTACTCTTAAATTCAGTTCCCACATCTTCTCATCAGTTTGCAATTTAATTTTTAAAAAGCCCTCATGAATTCATCAGTGTGCTAGTGCAAATTTATCCTAATACACATGTTTCCACACGCAATTTTGCCTAATGTAGTCATTTGTACAAAGTAATCTTCCCTAATGTAATGCATTTTGATATGCTCTTTTTATTAAACGTGCACATTTTACTTGGCTAGTGAACTGCCTAGCAAAATTTAGAGAAGTGGAAATTTCAAAGGATGGCTTTGTTTTGATTCAGTTACTGTTTTGGAAAATGCAAATTAGGTTGCTCACCGTTAAATGTGAACTCAATCAAATTTCTCTCCCATCTCCAGCAGCAAGCAAACATCTCCTGGCAATTATAGATTACTGCAGGCAGAAAGGCTTTGCAGAGACCTCTTGCTATCCTCTCTTGGAGAGACCTGCTAGGATTAAGCAGGCTGAGGTGCTCTCCTTGGCCGCAGCTCTGCCTCTGGAGATGTTTCCTCCTCTGGTACCGGAGATGGGAGCTGTAATCTCCAAAGCCAGTCATCACTTTAAGAGACACCGTGTAGATTCACAGCTGTGTAAGTTCTTGTAAAAGCCACGGAATGCAGCTGTAATAGCTAATGGATTAGTATAAACCAGAGCATCTGGGAATCTAATACTTGGGATAAGCCTTTTGAATTGCTGGGAGCAGGGATGTGTGGCACAAGTCCTGCTTGGTTTGTACCCAACACACACATCGGCTTCCTCCAAAGTCAGTGGAGTTCGCTTAAAACCTCCTGGTGACACCAGTACAGATTTTACATATCAGAAAAAAACGATGGTTAAGAAGACTTCTTTTTTCTATGTATTCACGTTTCTTACTTTTGCTTGTTGTCTTGTTTGGGTGTCCTCAGAAGGCCTTCCTAACCTTTGATATCTTCAACCTGAAATCCAGGGACCCACAAGCCAGAGGCTTCTCTAATGACAATCCAGAGAGTGGCATTTGATGGGCAAACAGGTGTGGCATCAGCCCTCTGGCCAGGATGGGCATGTAATGCTGAAATTTCAACATTGCAATTGGAGCCACAGAGAGAGACAATATGCGGTGGCTGGGGCTGGTGGGAGTTATAGTTCGGAACATCTGATGGACACCAGGTCGGGGAAGGCTGGAATAATCTGCTGACACATGTTCTTGCTACTTGCTTCTTCATATTATGGCTATGTAGATTTATTTTTCTTACTTTACAAGACAGCGAGGATCTCCAAATGGGTGGGTGGATGGATGAAATAACAAACTTTATTTATTATTTTTTATGCATTTTATTTTGACAATTTATATACGCCACCTAATGACAATTATTGTACAAGAAACTGTATAAGAAACTCAATACAATTAAAATGAAAATCAGTTAAAATAATAAAATCAGAATTCAGTTGAAATGCCTGCTGTAAGAAGTCGTCTTCAGAAGGCACCTGAAGTTCAACAGGAATTGATTTTAACTTGTCGAGAATGACTTTTTAATGCTCATTTTGCATCTCAATGAAACAGATAAATATCGGTGTCACTGATATTTTGGGTTCACTTCAGTTAAATGGGGAGGTGGGAACACTGAACTCCAGGCAAATATTAAATATACAAAAATACACAAATATAACAAACATACATTGGGGAAATTTCCTAAGAGCTCAGAGCTCCTGGGGCCCCAACACTGAAAGAAGTTCTGATTTAGAAGGTCTCTGGCCATGGTACTCTCACCTGCTCAAGGGGGCATTTCTTGCTGGGCATTAGGAGGGGAACTTCCAGAATTTTAAATAAAATGACCAGAGTTCCTCCTGGCCACTTAGATAATAATAAGAAGCTTTCCATAGGTGTGTTATAGATTTTATTACTATTATTATTTATTTTTTGCGTTGTGATGAATGTGAAATTACTGGAAAGGAGAAAGATGCATAACATCTGTTGTACATTTAAAGTGATGGGGGATAAAACTTCATTTTTCATATGATGTGCCAAATGTCATATATCATAATATAGCCTCACTCGCTGCATACCGTGGGGCAGCTGGGAGGCAAAATGGAGACTATCTAACATCACATTCAGAGTAAGGGGCTTACTATATGTTTACTTAAATAACTACTCTGGAAAATGTTGTTGCCTTCCTGAAATATCTCTCCCCCTGCCCGTCGGCATACTAAAGTTTCAAATGGAACCGCTGTAAGACTCGTGTATTGCCCATCTGAATGCAGTGGCGTAGCGTGGGTTGTCAGCACCCGGGGCAAGGCAAGTAATTTGCGCCCCCCACCCACTGCATTGTCCCTCCCCCAGATAGTCCCTCGCTCTCTCTCCGCACCGCACCGCACCGCACGCCTGGCACCCTCCCCTCCACAGTGGGCGGCGACCCGGTGGCTTGGATCGGATTCGCACAGCCAGCACTGCAGTGAGAGAGAGTGAGTGAGCCAGGTAGGGGCAGAGAGAAGTGAGTGCGAGCGCCCCCCCCAGATGTTGCGCCCGGTGCAGCCGGCCCCCCCCTGCACCCCCCACGCTACACCACTGTCTGAATGGTCTCTCCAGCAGTGGGAGAGCAGCAGAGGTGGCAAGTAAGAGATTAGCCCAGGTCTGGGGCTTGGCTTAAAGAGGCCTTCAAACATCCATGGGTCTTGTGTCACTAATTGATTCTGTGGATGCTGTCACTCACCATGGCAATGTCCCACAATGACAATATTGATGCTGTTCAGGGCAAGGGCTGGATCATTGAATCCTATGACTGTCCTACGTTGGAGGCTGCCCCCACCTGCCCTCTTTCTTACAATTAGGGATAAAAAGATCTGTCAATTTCAGTTCCCTCAGTTTCTGATTTTCCAATTTTAAATTTAGTTCTTCACATTTCTGCAGCAGTTTACACACACAATGAAAATTCACCTGCATTTTACTGTGAATTTCTCCTAATAAACACATTTCTATATGCAGTTTTGACTAATGTACACATTTTTGCAAGCGATTTCTCCTAGTTTAATTCCTTTTTGTATGTTATTTTCACCAATATCATTGTTTCCACTAATGTATGTATTTCTGTAAACATTGTTTGGCCAAAGAACTGCATCACAAAATTTGGGCGAATGTGAATTTTGAATGTTAGCTATGTGTTGGTTTGCATATTGTTTTTGCAAAGTGTGGATTTGATAGATTTGGCTTTAAATGCATACTGAATCCAATGTTTCCTCCATCCTTACTTACAACCTGTTCAGTGGATGCCACTGCCTGTCAACTTATTCCTCCTTAGTCCCAGTGTTGCCTTTTGCACAGCTCAGCAGTGAAGAGGACCAGGATGAAAGTGGAATTAATTTGCTACACCTGCCATTGGCTGTAAGGTAAAGGTAAAGGTACCCCTGCCCGTACGGGCCAGTCTTCTCAGACTCTAGGGTTGTGCGCCCATCTCACTTAAGAGGCTGGGGGCCAGCGCTGTCCGCAGACACTTCCGGGTCACATGGCCAGCGTGACAAAGCCGCATCTGGCAAGCCAGCGCAGCACACGGAAACGCCGTTTACCTTCCCGTCAGTAAGCGGTCCCTATTTATCTACTTGCACCCAGAGGTGCTTTCAAACTGCTAGGTTGGCAGGGGCTGGGACTGAGCAACGGGAGCGCACCCCGCCGCGGGGATTCGAACCGCCAACCTTTCGATCGGCAAGCCCTAGGCGCTGAGGCCTTTACCCACAGTGCCACCCGTGTCCCGCCATTGGCTGAGGGTAATGCTTAATGTTTGCTTCTTTGTCTTCTTCCTTCCCAGTCCCAAGGGGCCACTAGCCACCATTGCTAATCTCTTTAGGGGACTACATCGACTGGACAAATACAAGTCTCTTATCCAAGCATGTATGCCACATATTGCTTGAATACTCCCCAGTTAGAATGGCCTCTCTCTGCCTGTTGTGTGGGCTTGTTCAAGATAACCAAAAGTTATGTTTACCTTCATTTGTACATATACTTCCCCAGTTGACCTCACCTCTCTCATTCTCTCCTCCATCTGTTGTCTACCATTCTGTCAAATGTTAAAATTGTAGCCTCCTCAGGGCAGAGACCTGCTGTTTTTAATGTCACTCTGTAAAGCACTGTGCATATTAATGATGAGATATAAATAATAGCAGCCAGGGTTGAACCGTGACTTCATGTCTGTACATAAAAAAAATATTAGGTAACTACAGTGGTACCTTGGGTTACAGACGCTTCAGGTTACAGACTTCGCTAACCCAGAATTAGTACCTCGGGTTAAGAACTTTGCTTCAGGTTGAGAACAGAAATTGTGCAGCGGCGGTGCAGTGGCAGCAGGAGGCCCCATCAGCTAAAGTGGTGCTTCAGGTTAAGAACAGTTTCAGGTTAAGAACGGACCTCCAGAGCGAATTAAGTTCTTAACCCGAGGTACCACTGTAGGCTCTCTATGTCTTTTTGCTCACTGAAAATATTGTGGTTTTAGTTAGAAGACTTGCTCTAAAATTTCGTGAGCCCTGTGCTTGAACCCTGCTGAGGTCTAAGCATACAAAACACTCCTGGCTTCTGATGTCTGGAGCCACCCTGAGTGTACTTCTGCCCCCAGTTTTCTGACTCAGTTAAGTCATTTGTTAATAGGCACTGATGATCCCTGAGATTAGAAAGGAAAGCCATCTCCCACAGTTGTGATTTACTGCTCCTAGTTTGTACCAGCCAATTACTCACTAGAACTACAAATGTTCAAACTTTATGGTTATGGTGACTGCATGGTGAATTATAGATGACTCTGTGTTAGGTAGCGTAATATATGACATCCTATCACCAAGAAATGGAGATATCCAAATGTGGGTTTTGCTGTTTTTAATGAATATGAAGGATTGCTATGCATTAAGAGTCTGCAGCCAAGAATCAATCAGAATATTGCAATTTACAAAATGCCAAATGCAGCGCAGCACACAGTTATTCATTGACCTAATTATGTTTTCAATTCTTGCTACGGGTAGATGAGCAAAGTGACGTGGAAGAGCCACAATGTTCATTTTAAACAGCGTGAATGGGAAAGACAATCACGAAGCTGCTTGAACAACCTTGTTTAGATGGGATGGTGTGCAGTAAGTGGTTCTTCCATTATTTCTACAAAGGAGAGGGTGGGGTTTTTTCACAGGCTTGGTAGGGAGAGGAAACCTCTAGACAGAGAAAATGACTTGTGCATTTTAATTCTCTCCATAGCTGCTTGCCAATGATTATCTGTATGAACTGAGTTGCGCATCCCAGAATGCCACCAGCCTGTTCTGCATACTGTGTACAATGGCTCTCTCAGGCACATTTCATGTCAGCCAAGCAGCTGCAAGGATGAGGACTTGAAACTGAACTTCATGGCCCAGATTCCACATGACAAGAGCTGTCCATTTTGGTTTCTTTTCTTTTTTTTAATTCTCTTTATTAATTTTCTATGCCACACAACAAACAGAAAAAAGAAAAGTAAATAAGACACACCAATACAACAAAAGAAAGAAAAATATAAAGAGAAACACAGAAAGACTATAGACAAAAATCAATTAAGAAAACGAACATTAGTTAACACAAATAGTGCTTGACTTCCCTCCATCTCGATTTTGGGCTATATACAATATTAATTCTGTTCTGCAGTTTCCATTTTAAATCCTCTAAACATCACAAGAGTTATATAGAGCCTATTATGATTTTTGTATCTCTAGAATTTAATTCCATGTATGTTATAAATTTGGTCCAGTCGTCAATAAACTTTGTACAATGTCCATTTTGGTTTCAAATTAAGTTCAGTTCTCCACATTTACACATCAGTTAGCAATTTTTCTTTTAAGTATTCGTGAAAATCCACCAGCGTTTTGTGCTCTTTCGGCCCCAATATACCCATTTTTGTAAGCACCCCCCCCCAAAAAATATAGTGCATTTTTGTATGCTATCTCCAGTAATATATGCACAGTTTTCCTACTATAAGCATTTTGGGACACATTAGTTGGTTGGAGAATTCCACTGCAAAATTCAGAAGGGCAAACTTTGAAGGGTGGCTGATTTTCAGTGTGCACATGGTTTTGGAAATGGTGAATTATGTGAGTGTGCCTATATATGCAAAATGAATTAAACATCTCCCCTACCTCTATTTGTGTGAGTTTCTGTGCTCACTACTAGGTAAGTGTGTATAGGATGCCGGCCTAGGGTTATGTTTAAGATTGGCATTGTGCCTTAATTAACTGAGAGCCAGTGTGGTGTAGTGGTTAAGAGCAGTGGACTCGTAATCTGGTGAACTGGGTCCGATTCCCTGCTCCTCCACATGCAGCTGCTGGGTGACCTTGGGCTAGTCACACTTCTCTGGTCTCTCAGCCTCACCTCACTGAGGGTTTGTTGTGGGGGAGGAAGGGAAAGGAGAATGTTAGCTGCTTTGAGACTCCCTAGGGTAGTGATAAAGCCGGATATCAAATCCAAAGACCTCCTCCTCCTCCTCCTCCTCCTCCTCCTCTTCTTCTTCTTCTTCTTCTTCTTCTTCTTCTTCTTCTTCGCTGAATCTCCACAACTGGGACCAACAAGACCTAGCTGACTTCCCATGGTAACCACAAGATTGTCTTGGAGCAGAGGACAGAAAATCAGTAACAGCTTTACTTTTGCCTCTGGTCCCAGCAAGGTAGCAGTGCTTACCTAAATGTCCCTGGTGTTGTTGTGGCTTTCCCGGAGGGAGTGGGCAGAGTCAGTGCAATACAAATGCACCAGCAGAACCAAACGGGAAAGCCCAACAGTGTGTTTGTACTGTGCTAAAGTCGCCATTGCTTTGCCCTTCTCCCTCCTAGTAAGCTGTGCTTATGCTGGAGACAGAAAGATAAGTAAGTAGCAGCACCCCACTGATCACTGCCAGACCCCACTCAGGACTGGCTGGTGGTCCTTGGTCTGAAAAGAGTTTCTCACTTCCGTCTTAGGCACATACCTGCAAGCCCATAACACAAGCAAAACACTCTTGTCACAAACCAATAAAAGACAAAAATGATAAATAGGTGATTAAACACAAATACAACAGTGGATTCAAACTTATAATATAATATGGTATAATTATCCATAATACAAATATGGATAACCAATAAACAATAAAATATAACTTTGTATCAAATATAACACAATGCAAAAGTAAGTCTCCGTGAAGCTGAATGACGACTACAAAGGCTGTATGTAACAGAATAAAATTACAATCCATGAAAACTGCATGTAGCAGAAATAATAAATAGTTCCGTATCAATTAAATGAATTCCATATGTGAATGGAGCTAGCATGCAGGATGCATCAAAGGAGGTTGATGTGCAAATTGCATGCAGTAGGAAAGTTGATACGATAAAAAGTCCAGAATATATTTCTGTGTCAATACTTCCTCAGAAACTACTGTGATGGATGGGAGCCAAGCTCAATGCTTCCCAAAATATCATGCCACTATGCCAAATACGTGGGACACGGGTGGCGCTGTGGGTAAAACCTCAGTGCCTAGGACTTGCCGATCGAAAGGTCGGCGGTTCGAATCCCCGCGGTGGGGTGCGCTCCCGTTGCTCGGTCCCAGCGCCTGCCAACCTAGCAGTTCGAAAGCACCCCCGGGTGCAAGTAGATAAATAGGGACCGCTTACTAGCGGGAAGGTAAACGGCGTTCCGTGTGCTGCGCTGGCTCGCCAGATGCAGCTTGTCACGCTGGCCACGTGACCCGGAAGTGTCTGCGGACAGCGCTGGCTCCCGGCCTCTAGAGTGAGATGAGCGCACAACCCTAGAGTCTGGCAAGACTGGCCCGTACGGGCAGGGGTACCTTTACCTTTTTATGCCAAATACCTTGAAGAAAGGACACTAAAAGTCCCCAAGGAGATAGTGTACTAGGTTCACCAGGCAGCTTGGTTGCAGCCTGGAAGAGCAGTGCTGTGAGGAAGCGCTTCGGTTGGCCTTCTAGTGCCTCCTTTTCTTTGTTGGCTTCTCTTTATCATGAACTCGGGTGCAGGAGAGAAGGGCTACTGTCAGATTTAAGGAGGACTCATAATAGGGAAATGAATCTTTATGAGGAGTTGCCAACCTTCAAGGTCAGAATGGCTACAGAAATTAGTCGAATATGCAGAATTAGCCAAGTTAACTGAAAGAATGAAAGATAAGTCCAAACAAGTGTTTATTACAAAGTGGGAACCTCTTAAAACATATATTAAAAACAACTGCGGAAGTCTAAACTCAGTCGCTGCTTTTGAATAACCTCTGTAGTTGTACCAAGTAAGAAATAAAGAACTGTATGAACTCTGTATTAATTTGTAATGTTTTGTTGGGTCTCTGGACCATAATAAAGATTGAAAATATTTCACCTGGTAATATATACTCTGCAAGGGAAATAAAGATACTGGAGAAATAATACTTTACAGTAAAATGAATAGATAGGTTTATGCAAAAAGTTAGTAAACTAGAAATGAAGTATGGAGAAGACGGGAAGTCAATGAATTTCAAGAAGATTTATTGTCAGTTATATAAATTTATCCTTTTTGGTTAATGGTGTGATTTGTAACAAATGACATAATACTTTCCTTTTTTGTATTTTGTTGGTGCATAAGCATGAATAAAGCGAAACACACACACACACAAATATGGCGCCCTCCAAATGTTGTTGGGTTCCAACTTCCAGTTTGAGCCATGATGGCTGGAACTGATTGGCCCAACAATGCACCATGTTGGATATCCCTTGTTTAATATGAAGGGGGAGGTAGCCCCGCTCCATGGTTTCAAGGGGTTAGATGAACACACCTGGTTGGCGTGGTTGGGGGAGGTAGCCATGCTGTGTGTGAGAGAGAATCTATATGAACATCTTCAAAATAGCACAAGGGAATGTAGAAGTGGAATTTTCCTAGGAATAGCATTTTGCTAATGGGATTTCGTTGTAACCAAAGTATTAATTGAGGGAAATATATTTGCATCTAATGACTGCCTCTTTTTGCACACTAAAGCAATGATTGAGAAAGGCATGTGGGTATCTTTCCCAAAAGTTGCACAACTTGAGACCAGCCCACAATTTCCTCTGCTAGTGTGCTGGTCCCGGGGGTTAATCAAGAGGCAATGTCCAAGTCCAGTCCATAGTCGATGCAGCAATATGAAGACAGTCTATAAAAGTCAAAGCTGGGTGCAGAGCAGGCTTCAGGCAGGAGCTGACAACCACCAACATTGCTCCCGCAACCTGGGACTGGGGCTGGCTGGCTTTTATCTGCCCCAAGGCACAGGGCGGCACCGATCCTCAGGTGACTCGCCTCTCCTGGCCTGGAGGCGAGCACTCCTCCTGCGGGAACTTAGTACCCTCCACCTCTCTGCCCTCAGCCTCTGCAGCTCAGGAGAGGCTGGAGGGTTACCGGACCCAGAGGTAACCCCATCTTCCTCTGACGGGGCTGAGAGTGGAGCACCTGCAGGCAATGGGTCCTCCATCACCTCAGGAGCCAGAGCAGACTCAGCTGATGTTTGCAACTGAGGATCCAGCACAGGTGAGGACCCTTCAGGCTCAGGCCCCAACCCCGGCTCAGCTGGTTCTGGAGGCGGGGGATCCTGTGCAGACTGAGATTCCTCAGGTTCAGCATCTGAATCCGAATCCCAAGCCATCACATCTAGCTTTATAGACTGTGTAGAATGGCAGGGCGCCTAGCATACACCGAATTACTTATGGATGTGGGCTGCAAATAATGCATGTCTATGTAAACAGATCAGAGTCTTACAAAGAAGTTCTCTGCAGATGTATCTCTAGAGCAGGCTTCTCCAGGCTGGTGTGCTCCAGATATTTTGGACCTTGACTCCCATCATCTCTACCCATTGGCCATGCTGACCAAGGCTGATGGGAGTTTGAGGGGCACCAGGCTAGAGAAACCTATCTGAGAAACATCATGTATCACACAAGCATCAGCGCCAGGTTCTGTTTGTTTATGTCTGTCTCCTGCTCGCCACATACGGAACACATTTATGTAGCCTTTGCCAAAGAAAGTGCCAGTGAGATGGTTTTAGCAGTGCTGTTTTTTGGTTCCCCGTTTCTATTTATGACCCTCCAGAATTTGCTCTTGCTTGTGCTAAATTTCACTGTCTTGACTGCTCTCTTTGCCATGTGTGCCTTGAACGAAAGTACAAAGATGCCTTTGTATCACTCTTTATAAATCCAAGCACTTCTGCTTAACTGGGTAATGAATCAGGCTGTAACTTGCAAACTGGAAATAAGATTACTGAAGGAAACCTGCCCGGGATGGCTCTAAAGGTTGCTTAGCAGTAAAAATAAAAAATAGCAGTGTCGTGCAGTCCAGTACTACAAACATTTATTTGGAAGTCTCATTTATTTCAATCAGGGCCAGACGTACGATTAGGCAGAAGGAGTCGGCCACCAAAGATGGCAGATGCATTGTGGGGGTTTGCTAAATATTTCTTATTGTTTCCTGAAGTACAAGAAAACAAATAACTCTGAATTATAACAGTCAACAAACTTTGGTGTATGCAGAGCAAACCGCAAATGTGATACAGATTAAAGCTCAGTTATGGGTCAAGTTATTCAAGTTTTATGGAAGTAGCTATGCCATAGGACATCAAGCATCATTGGTGGGAAGATGACAAACCCATTGCAGCTTAACATAACTGAGAAAGAGAAACCAAGTCCCATGGAGTTTGTCATGACAGGAAATACCCTTGACTACCCTTTGGTGTTGTGTTAGATACGTAGCACAAACTATGGCCCATATTTTATCCATTCATCCCTTTACTTTACGAGCACAATTCAAAGTGTTGGTGCTGACCTTGAAAGCCCTAAACAGCCTCAGTCCAGTATACCTGAAGGAGCGTCTCCACCCCCATCGTTCTACCCGGACACTGAGGTCCAGCACCGAGGGCCTTCTGGCGGTTCCCTCACTGTGAGAAGCCAAGTTACAGGGAACCAGGCAGAGGGCCTTCTCGGTAGTGGTGCCCTCCCTGTGGAACGCCCTCCCACCAGATGTCAAAGAGAACAACAACTACCAGACTTTTAGAAGACATCTGAAGGCAGCTCTGTTTAGGGAAGCTTTTAATGTTTGATGTATCACAGTATTTTAATATTCTTTTGGAAGCTGCCCAGAGCGGCTGGGGAAGCCCAGCCTGATGGGCGGGGTATAAATAATAAATTATTATTATTATTATTATTATTATTATTATTATTACTGTAGGAGTAACTTCCAATAATTTGCTGTTTCTTGGTGGGTGGCTGCCATTAGCATAAAAATGAGATTTTTATGAATCACCACTGGTTTTTATGAATCACTCTCAAGTGACAACAGTGCAAGATAAGTCATCTTTTCCCCTAAGTCCACCTTGTCTCTGGCAGCAGGACCTTTAGATGTTCCAGCAGAAGTTCTGCCTGTGTTTCATCTCCCATTGTAAGGAATTTCTCTTTCTTTTGCACTCCAAGTTTAAATGGGAACACCAATGTCTATAGAATTCCTGCCTCTCTGTGCATGGTCCGCCACTTCAGTGCTTCAGGACAAATACTCTGGAAAACTTCATTTAAAGCTTCCTTATATTTAAGTTCTCTACAGTTTCACAGGGCTATAAACCATCACTTTGTGGCGGTAGTGTTCAAAGCGGATGATTATGTCTCTTGGCAGGCTGTCACTGTGGGATATTGGACCTGACATGCTGTGTGCCTGCTCAGCATCATCTAGCAAGAGGGTCACTCCTAAGTTCATGGCATTAAGCAAATGAATTAGAAATGTCGGGGTGTCTGCCATCTCCTCCTTTCTCTTGGAGACCTCCTGTATGCAGAAATTACTATTTCAGTGCTCCCTAGTACACTGTTCCTCCAACCACAATTCTAGGTCTTCAACCACCATTTTTATGGTCTCCAGCTCTGCTTAACTATCAAGGTCACATTTGCTGTTCTGCTAATGTCCACAGTATTTGAAGAAACCTACTCTAATTTGGCCTCTATTGGCTTAGGTTCTGAGGTACAATCCTCTGCCAGTGCCCTTCTTTTTTGTGGTAAATATTCCTCCTCCTCTGGCATATCAGGCAATTTCACTCCTCTTGTTGATTTAACCTTGCCGTTTCAGCTTCCTTGTTTGATGGCTCAGAGTTGTTCTCCCCAGTTATAAAATCCCACTCAGTTTAGCAATCTTTGCTTAACTCCTTCAGGTACCACATTGCATGGCCTCTTAATAACTTGATTTTAATCTTGCTATTGTGTTAAATGTTTGCCACCTACTGTTGCTTTTGCACTGTAGCTTATTGAGACTTAAAATTAAGCTGCAATTCTACTTACATGCAAGCCTCCTTCCTCGATGTGTGCTTTTAGCAGCATCTCCTCAGCCGTTCTTTCTGAGCCTTCTGGCAAATTCGTTTTCCCTCCTTGAGAGACCAAGCTGTATGTACCAAACAGCCTGCCCTGCACCCGCTAAGCCAGCCTCCTTCCTCCAGGTGTAGTGGAGACTGCTTTTCTGTCACTAGTGTTGAAGTAAGAGTCAAGGGCCAGTTGAATGGATGGATGGAAGAGAGGCACCATCTTGACCTTCCCCTCAGGCAGCAGAATGTTTTAGTCTATTCCTAACTTCAGTGATTCTGCCAGCCTAGCAGTTCGAAAGCATGTCAAAGTAGATAAATAGGTACCGCTCCGGCGGGAAGGTAAACGGTGTTTCCGTGCGCTGCTCTGTTTCGCCAGAAGCAGCTTAGTCATGCTGGCCACATGACCCGGAAGCTGTACGCTGGCTCCCTCAGCCAGTAAAGTGAGATGAGCGCTGCAACCCCAGAGTCGGCCACGACTGGACCTAATAGTCAGGGGTCCCTTTACCTTTACTTACTGCAGTGAATGTGCACAGCTTCAAAGCCTTGATTTCTCTCTCTCTCTCTCTCTCTCTCTCTCTCTCTCTCTCTCTCTCTCACACACACACACACACACACATTCATTCTCCAAAGAGCACAATGTGTGTGTCACTTAGCAAGTATCTTTAATGATCTCTGAGTCATGAGATCACTCAGGTAAATAATCCAGTAAAATGAACCGAGTGGTGAATCGGATGGTTAGATGCAGTTGTTTGCTGAAATGTCGGGAACTTTGATCAGATAACAAAGGGGGTTGAGGAAACTGACAAAAGTACTTTTGAAATCTGCTATTACTCTCCTTTACAGAAAGATTAAGAGTCTAATCCTACACGCACACACTGGTGGTTAGGGGAGGTGAGTCTTGCATGTCATTTCCTCTCCTTCAGCCTCTGCTGGTGTGGAGAGGAATGAGGATGGTGGGAGGTCTTTGCTGCAGCAGAAGTCTGAGCTTTGCCCAGGCAGGTGCCAAACTGCAGCTGAAAGTCTACCTGCCAGTGGATGGGTGTGTAAACCTCCAAGGTGGGGCATTGCCGATGTGCTAGATCCAAAGGCCCACAGATTCCCCAAGGAAGCTGGCATAGCTTTGACAATAATGATGATGATGATGATGATGATATTTTCTACCCTGGCTAGCTCCTACTGGCTTTGGATGCTCTGCTCTGCCCTGCCCTTGTCTGGCTGGGGTTGGTATTGTTACGGTCCCAGTCACAGCACACACATACCCCATGCAGTGAAAGTCCACCCCGCAGCCCAGCCAGCAGAGGAAACCCTCACACGGCTTGCAAACACATGTTTTGGCTGCCAGAGATCCTGTATACCTGAAGGAGCATCTCCTCCCCCATCATCCAGCCCAGACACTGAGGTCCAGCGCCAAGGGCCTTCTGGCAGTTTCCTCACTGCAAGATGTGAGGTTACAGGGAGCCAGGCAGAGGATCTTCTCAGTAGTGGTACCTGCCCTGTGGAACACCTTCCAAGCAGATGTCAAGGCAATAAACAACTATTTTACTTTTAAAAAAACAACTGAAGTTTAGGGAAGTTTTTTAGGTCTGATGTGGTATTGTTTTTAATATTTGGCTGGAAACCGCCCAGAGTGGCTGGAGAAACCCAGCCAGATGGGCTGGGTATAAATAATAAATTATTATTATTATTATTATTATTATTATTATTATTAGGTCACATCTTCTGCCCACCTGGGAAAGGGATAAGCAGCCACTTTGCAAGCACTGACATGTAGGCTTGTTGGAGAAAGTTGATGATGATGGATTTCTCCATTCATCTTCTTTGGAAACTATAATTATTCTTTTTCATTTCCTTCATTATAAGGCGTGCTTCAAAAACTGTGTGCTGCAAAATGGACACTTGTGAAGTTTTGGCTCTCTCCAACTAAAAGTCACTCATGTAGGGAAAATGTCATGTGTGGTGTTAACTATGTGTCCATCCCTTAACTCTTAACCTTTTTTGGGTTTTTTTTGCTTTAGCAAAGGTTGCAGTTTGCTTATGGGCACAGGGGAGGATTTTGCCTTTTGATATTTGCATGCAGTTTGCATTTAAATGTGACCCTACCTAACTTGCACTTCCCGAAAAAATGTGCAAAGCATATTGTTAGGCAAAAGCATGCATTAAAGTGTGTATGACTCCAGGGAAAATTGCTTGCAAAAATGTGTATATTCCACAGCATTGCATACACAAAAGTGCATGTTAGGGAAAATGGGCGCTAAAATTTTCCTGAGGACTTAAAAAAAACAACAACAAATGAAGAAGTGTGGCGAATTGGAACTGGAAAAGTAAGAAGCTGAAATTCACATATTTGTCCAGCCCTACTTTTATTCACCCTCTTTTGGGGGTTTGTTAGTGCAATGTCCATTCATGGCTTTTAGGTTTAGCAAGGTTGCTTCTGCTGACTGATAGGAAGTGTACAGCAAAATAATTGATTCACTTTCACTCATGTAACGATGAAAGCTCACACAAGATCAGATGCTATTTTTTGAAGGTCACCCAGCTGCTGTAGAACACAGGACCACTCAAATGGAATGAGTAAAACATTTCCCTTTTCAAATTGCTTTTAGGAAGGAAAAATACTTGATGTGTTCACTACTGGGGCAGCCTTATGCCATCTGTTTGCAGTGCTTTGGAAAGAACTATAGCCTCAGCTTTGCATGACAGGTCGATCTTCAAATATTGAAATATAATCCTGGCGCATTGGCATTTACAAGGTAGCTAATGGAAACATTTGATTTTAACCTATGATAACATGAGTAGGTTAATCACACCAATTTACTGATCAAGCCTTGTGGCTCCATTTAGAATGTCTTTGTCATGTTTTCAAGCAGGGGCAAATTTTCTGTTCTGCTAAACATTCTGTGTGTCATTATCTAAGAGTGTCTCTGTGTTCAGACTGGGGCTATCCTCTTTCTTGTTCTGGACTCCTTTTTAAAATCCTCATAGCAGCTGGTTCCTCACTACCTAGAAGAACAGAAGCCTCCAGCCATGGGCTCAGATCAAGGGGTGTGTGTGTGTGTGTGTAGGAAGAGTCTGAGAGAGAGAGTCAGGGTAGTGGGATGCAATGGTTAGAGCATTGGACTAAGACCTATGAGACCAGGTTTTGAATTCCCACTCAGCCATGAAGTTCACTGCATGAAGAAGAAGAAGAGTTTGGAGTTGATATCCCGCTTTATCACTACCCGAAGGAGTCTCAAAGCGGCTGACATTCTCCTTTCCCTTCCTCCCCCATAACAAACACTCTGTGAGGTGAGTGAGGCTGAGAGACTCCAAAGAAGTGTGACTGGCCCAAGGTCACCCAGCAGCTGTGTGTGGAGGAGCAGGGAAGCGAACCCGGTTCACCAGATTACGAGTCTTAACCACTACACCACACTGCACCACACACCATGACCTTGGGCCAGTTGCTGTCTCTCAACATAACCTACCTCATAGGCTTGTTGTGAGGATAAAATAGGGAGGGGGAAACCATGTACACCACCGTAAGCTCCTTGGAGGAAAATGTGGTACATAAATGTAAAAAATAATATCAAAATAATATCATATATGTATATGTGAGACACCACACACACACACTGGTTTAACTGCAAATGCTAATGAAGTCAAGAAGGCTAGTATGTGTGTGTATCAGTATTTGGGGGATTTGAATAAGCGCCCATGACCACTGGCAGAGGAAGAGGGTTGCGGGGGGGGGGGAGTGCACTGCCCCCAGCAGCGTGATCCCAGTGGGATGCCATCACGGCTGCCCCCCTGCCCGCACTGGGTGCCACACCCCTGCGGGTGGCATGTCACACCCCTGCGGGGTGCACACCACATCCACGCCTGCTCTCCACCCCCCAGTGCCGGAGCATGAAGCTCCCCCACTGCTTATGACAAATGCATAACTTCCATGGGAACTCTTGCACAACAATGTATTTTTCATTATGGCAATGCCTGAACAGTTCATGAAAGAGTGAAGCCAGAGAGAAAAGCAGCTGATGGGAGTTCTGGTCCAAAACATCTGGAAGGCACCAGCTTGGGAAAGTCTAGTATAAAGCATTCAAGCTGATCCCAAGTCCTGATTATTAGCCCTGAAGCTAAACATCTCTTCTGTTTTAATGGCACAAATACATTGGCTATTATTTCAGGTGCTCCATTCATGGCAACACTCTCTAGTCCCGAACGGTGAGCCTAAATGTGTGCTTCTATTTAATCTTTTTTCCACACTACATGTGCTGCCCAGTATTGTTTTAATTTCCAGGACGATGAAAGAACATTGCATCACACACTGAATCCAACAGAGTGGAATTCCTTTCGCACAAATACACTTATTTAGACAGGAACTGGCTATGGCGCTAGATGAAAAAACTTTGAAGATGTGCTCAAGTCTAGCAAAAATATTCTCAGGGGATTTTGCGATATTAATTGGAGGGAATTTGCATTTCAGCAACGTTCCTTGTTGGAAGCTAAGGAGATCCAAAGACAGAAAGTCTGAAAATAACAGAGCAGTGATAAGCGAAGGAGCATTATGAAGCAAAGGGCCGCTCTGACTCCAAAGAAAACAAAGAGGCACAGGATGAGGGAAGTCGATCTGGACCTCATTGCAAAGTGGAGGAATTCGTTTGGGAACATGTTGGAATTAATAATGTACTTTCTTCATGTCTATTGCCAATTATGCGCAAAATAAACAGGGACACACAGATACTTTCCTTGCCCTCCCGTGAACTTAAGTGCAGTGTAATGGATGCTGATGGAATGGCCTCTTGTCCCAATTCCCAAAATGCAAGAACTAGCTTTTCTGGAAGACTTGCGGATAAACAAGTCAAAGCCTATTGATTTATTCATACAGTTATACGGTAGATTTTAGTGCATATTCTCTCTCCCCGTGTGCCCCCCCTCCATCTAACATTACCTGCTGGGGGAAATAATTGGAAACCAAGGAGTACAAGAAATCCTGCTAAAATAAGCAAATTGCTTTGTTATGTGGTTAATATCCACCATTATTCAAAAACAAAACAAAACAAAGGAATTACCCGTCAATCAAAATATGCTTCAGAAAACAGGAAATAAATTTAATGGGCACACACATAAATATTTTTTTGGGATCCATAGTCCCTATTGGTATAAACAGAAGAGCCGGCTAAACAGGATTTCAGGATTTCAACGACAAAACCTGCTTATTTGACAAATAGTCTTCTCCAGGGCTACTGCTCTTATGTCTACTCTAACGGCGTGTGTGATGTCATTTATCAGTGACCCAAATTATTTATTATTAATTGACAGACAGTGTTTATTTACCTCTTTCCAACAAAAAAAGTGCTGTAAAGCAGTTTACATTGTAAAACTTGTAAGAATCAAATGTCCTAAGGCACCTTAACTGAGCCTGGATAGCACAGTTGGTTAGACCATGGTGCTGATAACACCAAGGTTGCAGGTTCGATGCCTGTATGGACCAGCTGCATATTCCTGCATTGCAGGGGGTTGGACTAGATGATCCTCAGGGTCCCTTCCAACTCTACAGTTCTGTGATTCTGTGAACTGTAAAGTTTTCACTACAGTTTATCTCCTGCCCCCCCCCTTTGAATAGAACATTCCTTGAGGCCTGGATGGACAGAGCAGTGGCCTCCTGCTCTCACAAGCCAAGGGAGCAGTGGAAAGGGGGTCAGAATCATGCTCCCGATTATTACAGGCACCTTCCAGAAAGTACCAAGCACACCATGACCACATTAGCAGCGATTGCATCAGCTGGGAAGGGAAAGCATGTTTTCTAGCTGCAAAGTATTGTTCTTTGAGTGCTGGGAAATACATGAAAATTCCTCCGATGCGAAAGAGAAACCTTTGGAGGGTTGCTTGGGAAAACCTGGCTGTTTAGTCTAACCAGGTGTATGTGATCTATCCTGAGCCTTTGAACTTGTTGCAGTAATTATGTTTTAGAATTCAGATGGCAGGGCTGCAACTGATTTTTTAAAACAATAATAATAATAACAACAACGAGGAAATCAAGCTCTCTTTTCATATTTAAAGACTAGACAGGTAGTGTATGTGTCTCACACTGTCGTTCCCCAAATTGGTATGTTGTATCAAAGCGAAAGGCTTCTCTGGTTCCATCTCTTAGATTGTCTCCTTTTATTACTTGCCTGCTTTTAATAGCATATCTCCTATTGTTTTATGAGCCTACCATAACTTCAGTTAATGCCAAGGACGTTAAGTGCATGTCTTTTAAATTTTTAACAAGAATAAAAAGTTTACCCCGACAGTGCAGAAGCTTTGTTGAATCACCTCTCGATTCGAGCAAAAGATAAACTGTGAATGTTTCACACATAAGTTTAAATATTTATTCAGGAGACCCAGATGCTTTTCATTTCTTTTCCCTTGCAGCATCTGTTCTTTAATTATTATTTTTTTTAAAAAAAAATATCCCAGATTTCAGCATCCTGTAAAGGAATCTTTCAGATATTTACATGAACAAGTCCGTCAACATTCCCCATAGGTAGAAGCTAAGGCTTGGGGAACCCCATAAGGTCCAATCTGATCTCAGTTCAGATTTCCTAAATGATTTTCCCCCCGGTTGTCAGATTTGTTGTTTCAGATTCTGATTTGTTCTAAAAACATTGCTACTACTCCACAATACCAGTAGTGATGTATGGAAGTGAGAGCTAGACCATAAAGAAGGCTGATCGCCGAAGAATTGATGCTTTTGAATTATGGTGCTGGAGGAGACTCTTGAGAGTCCCATGGACTGCAAGAAGATCAAATGCATCCATTCTTAAGGAAATCAGCCCTGAGTGCTCACTGGAAGGACAGATCGTGAAGTTGAGGCTCCAATACTTTGGCCACCTCATGAGAAGAGAAGACTCCCTGGAAAAGACCCTGATGTTGGGAAAGATGGAGGGCACAAGGAGAAGGGGACGACAGAGGACAAGATGGTTGGACAGTGTTCTTGAAGCTACAAACATGAGCCTGACCAAACTGCGGGAGGCAGTGGAAGACAGGAGTGCCTGGCGTGCTCTGATCCATGGGGGTCACGAAGAGTCGGACACGACTAAACGACTAAACAACAACTCCACAATTATATTTGATACATACATTTTCTACAGCCACTGGGTTTTAGGGGTTTGGGTGGCTGACTGCCTGAGGAGCATCTGTGCAATTTACAAAGCAGCATGTTGCAACTTTATCAGTTTCTTCAGTTCCAAAATTTGAAACTTAAGTTTACCAATGATTCAAAGCTGATATTTTCAACTGTTCATGAAAGTGAGGGTGGAGGGGGAAGTGATCTCCCAAGAATGTGCAGGAACAATTGAAGGTATGTTGTAAATGGTAATTAATCCAGTCGTTGTTGGAAACCAAACTTCTGAGATTATGTGAGATTTGAAACTGGGAATTTGACCCCAAAATTCAGACAGCAGACGGATGAATGCAGAATATAGCATATAGATAATATTTGTATTACTGAAACGCTGAGATGTTTTTTTGTTAATACACAACTAGCAACTATAATCCACTAGCCTCCTGGCAGGTGGGTAGCTGTTGTTTACTGGGAGAAGAAGAGAGGTAAAGTGACAGGAAGGTTTCATGGCAGAAACTCTCTGGTGAAGCAGACCTGGTGCTCCTGAATGGGTTATATTGAGTTTCATTTTGTGGGGTGAGAAAGGAGTAATAAAGACATCATATACTATAGTTTTTAGAAATATAAACAACTTATGCAGGCACAAAGCCAGACGGCAGTGAAAATATCTGTGGCTTTGGTACAGTGTTAAATTGAAAGTAAGATTTAGGTAACCTGCCTACCCAGTTTATCTGACTGCTAAACATCACTTGAGTTAGAGGAGAGTTGAGCAAACTGATTTATAGCTCAGCGCCATGGAGGTCTAATCAGAGGTAAGGTCTATTGAATTCAATAGGACTTACTCCCAGTGTGTATAGGATTGCAGCCTGGGAGTAAACCTCACTGACCTCAGCTGGATTTCCTTCTGAGGACACATCTATTCTACAGAATTACATTGTTAAGCTCTTCCTGTCAGTGGAATGCAGACATCATCCTAGTGTGATGAAGTAGTATTCATTCCATGACTTCAGAATCATGTATACATGTGTTAAAGGTAAAGGGACCCCTGACCATTAGGTCCAGTCGCGGACGACTCTGGGCTTGTGGCGCTCATCTTGCTTTATTGGCTGAGGGAGTCGGCGCACAGCTCATGTGGCCAGCATGACTAAGCTGCTTCTGGTGAACCAGAGCAGCGCACGGAAACACCGTTTACCTTCCCGCCGGAGTGGTACCAATTTATCTACTTGCACTTCTATGTGCTTTCGAACTGGTTGGCAGGAGCAGGGACCAAGCAATGGGAGCTCACCCCACCGTGGGGATACGAACTGCCGACCTTCTGATCGGCAAGCCCTAGGCTCTGTGGTTGAACCCACAGCTCAGGAAACAAAAACTGTTTTATCATTACATGTGCGGCTAAGGCTGCCTGGTTATGGATGGGATGTCACGTTTCGTATACTAGCTTCTGCCAGTCTTCCATGCAAGTCTGTTTAATTTCCTTGGAAATTAAATAGATCAAAAAATCTTGAAATGCACCCCGATAACATTTACGCACTTCTGTTTGCGTAAGGGACGGGGTGATGGGTGGTGGTGGGGAGCAGAGTGCTGTCAGTCACATTCTTCTCCCCTGCCCCCCGCCAGAGAGACCAGCGGGGCCACGGCTCCCCGTTAATTAATTATGATGTCAGCTTTGTGTCAGTGTCCAATTTGTAATCTGGAGGTTGAACCAGGGCTCTTTCAGCCCGGGAAGCAGAATCGCACCATGCAGAGGGAAGCAGTGTTTAATATAAAGATAACCGGGAGGGTTTCTAAGACTTCTCCCCATTCAAAGGCAAATTTAATCAGCGCTTACGGAGGTCCTGCTGTTTTTAATCCTTTGCTGTCACAGATGTTTTTAAGTGAATAGGAACGCTGCATAAAATATGTAGGGGGTGGAGAAACACGTGGAAACGGAGACCGTCTAACCAGGGGTTCTGATAGTTTCCAAGTGTAGGCAACAAGGTGCACTCTGTCATTATCTTTCCCATGCTGCTGACGTTGGCTGAAAACCACACAAAATGGTTTTGTGTGGGTCTGAACCACATTCACCCTAAAATCAGTGGAAGGAAGGAGTTGACTCTGGTAGTTTTCCGATGCACATCAGAGCATAGGAGGCTACGTGGTCAGGCCAGTAGTCTGTCCAGCTCAGTAAGAAGATAAGTAGCCCCTGGTGGATCAGACTAATGACTCATCTTGTCCAGCATCATGTTATCACAGTGGACAGCCCCTGGGAACCCTAAGCCCAGCACTTGAGCGCAACAGCATTGAGCATTCTCCCCACTTGGGATTTCCCAGCAATTGACATTCAGGGCCATACGGCCTCCAACATAGAATCACAGAACTGTAGATTTGGAAGGTGTTAAGTTGTGGGCGAACATATCAGACGACACAGCGATTTTTCCAAAGCAGCTCTTTATTTGTAAGCTGGAACAGAACTGAACTGAGGAGCTCAGTCAGCCTGCTTATATAGAGCTCCACTAGAATGCAACAGTAACCATTTTCTGTAACTATCCAATCACTGAACATCACTTTCGATCCTTCAGTTGCATACAAACTATCCAATCACTGAACATCACTTTCGATCCTTCATTTGCATAACTATCTACAGTATCCCCCTGCTGGCCCAGGGTGAGAACTTCAGTACATAACAGAAGGGTATTGTGGAGATTAACTGGCAGCAGCACTACAAGCTTCCAGACTCAGCACAAGCCGTAGCAATGGCCACTCTCACTTAATTGGGGGGGGCAAGGCAGTGGTGAGTGTTGGATTGGTTCTGTTCATGTGCCCGGGCAACCCTGACCTTGCCACCTCCCTGTACGCATCAGAGATGCAACTGCCAGGATTGTATTGCTGTGACTCTGCCCTGGCAGGCAAGCTGCTCTGGGGTCAAAGTATTTCCCAGCCCCCTTACCTGGAGAATCTGGGGGTTGGACGTGTGGTACAATCTGCTACTGAGCTAGAGTCCTTCCCCAGCAACAAGTGTGTGTGGGGATGTTCCCTCCTCTTCCCCCTGGCGGGACTCAAACTCACCTCCTGCTTCCCAACCCTATGTAGTGAAAGCTACTGTAGTCCTCCTACATGAAGCATCATCATCATCGCCATCATCTCCATCATTTGTGTATCCTGTAAAGGGCTTGCTTTACATGTTGGAAAAGGGTGACATCTTTTCAATAACAGAATTCATGAGCTGCTGCCTGAGTTGCCTATAGGTTATTGCTGTGGTAAAAAACATGGCCCTAAGAAATGAGAAAATGTTAGGTGTATGACAAGCCATGAAAGCACTGAGCAGTCCCACTGAGGCTCTTAGCGGATGATTTAAGACTCCTTTCTTTCCCCTGGACAGCACATATGAGTTGCTCCATTGACTTCTAGCAAGAGGATTCCTATTTTAATTTCTCATCCTTCTTCAAAGTTTAGGTCTCGTGCATGTCGTTTTATTGATCCCAACAGCCAGCTTATGATGTGCTTTCCCTCAAGAGTTCCCGATCCAATAGTAAAACAAAGCAAAAGAACCTGTGTGAGCAGCATCCTGAGCACATTAACACTTAAGCCTTGGGTACTTGCTTAGTTACACCTGCATATCACCATCCATGGAAATATACAAAAATGTTTCAGATAAGTAACTGAAGCCCATCAACATAACTGTGTGGTAGTCTATAAATCTGCCTTGTCTTTCACTTTTGAAATCAGATTTTTTTTTATTATTGCTTCTTTTGGGTGTGCTGGAAACCAAATTACTTGAAGAAAAATAGGGTGTATACAGATAGTTATGGTAATTTTTTCCCATATGATTTTAAAATCTTTCTTTCTTTCCAAGTATTTCCATACACACATATTTGGAATATCAAAATATAATCTCAGATATCTTGGGGTGGAAAGTTAATTGAAAACACAAGAGCAGTTGAAACCTATCTTTATGGTTGCCACTTGGCTTGCAGTCTTTGATACCCTGATGCTTTCTAGACTATTCTTCTTGTGTCTGTGTTTTTCCTTCATGTGCAAGGCAACAGCAATGCCTCTTGGACATTTTTACAAAGTACAGAACAGAGCTTTAAGCTTCTTGCTCCGCTCTCTTTAAATAGAATAACTGAAACCATTTTCTGAACTCCATAAATATATTATGCAAGCTCAGGGACCACGGGTCTCTCTATGCACTTGGGAAGGGGAATCTAATGGACGCAGCTGATTGTAAGAAAATGAAATTTATATACTTGTTTATTGACAGTAATAATCTATTAATAATTGAACCACAATTTCTTTCTAGTGCCCCATTATTTATATATGACCCATGCTGTTATGTTAGTACAGATAGTAATGGCTGCAATGAATACACCTACATGTTATCTATGGGATTAGTTTTTACTGAATTTTTCAAACATGAAAATGTTGCAGAGTGCAGGGGGAGGGAGATTTTTTGATACAGTTTTCAACCAGGATTGAGATTTCCACAGAAATGTTTTCTTTTTAGGATAGGTGGATTGTTCAGTTCAGTTCCTATAAAAGGGGGGAAACCTTCTGGAGAAAACCCAGTGTGTCTTCTGTGGGGTCAGTGCAAATGAATCAGCTGTCATGTGGAATCCAGTATAAAATTCCACCCCAGAGCAGATGCTTCCATGGATCAATCCATTCAGCTTGGAAAATTTCTCTGTGCCACTGCAAAACTGTAGTGTACCCCTATAATAATGTGTTTGTTCCTTTTACAATGACGAAATCGGTTTCTGTATTCGTTTAGGTTATAAAATTCCTCTAAGCATGAAGATATATGCATTGCTGGATGGCTATGTCCCGTTTTAAGCTTGTGATCATCCTCCTGTCTTCTCTTTCTATTTTCCCATCACATAGGTAAAGGTAAAGGTACCCCTGCCTGTACGGGCCAGTCTTGACAGACTCTAGGGTTGTGTGCCCATCTCACTTAAGAGGCCGAGGGCCGCCCTGTCCGGAGACACTTCCGGGTCATGTGGCCAGCGTGACAAAGCTGCATCTGGCGAGCCAGCACAGCACACGGAAACGCCGTTTACCTTCCCGCTAGTAAGCGGTCCCTATTTATCTACTTGCACCCGGGGGTGCTTTCGAACTGCTAGGTTGGCAGGCGCTGGGACCGAAGGACGGGAGCGCACCCCGCCGCGGGGATTCGAACCACGACCTTTCGATCGGCAAGTCCTAGGCGCCGAGGCTTTTACCCACAGCGCCACCCCTCACATACTGTACCCCAATTACTGCCTTTATTTCTTGGTTCTCAGCAAACCATGGTTTGCCATTTTGTCCAAGTGGACTAACTGCATATTGGGCTTGCCTGACCTGGGTTTGGTCCTGGTCTGCGATCCTGTGTTTCAAGCATGCACGAGACATGGTTTTACCCATATTTACCAAGAAGTAAAGGTAAGAATCTCATTGTGTGTGGAGGGAAGAGGGACCATTTGAGCCCAAGATTCCTCAGGACTCAGCTGCATAAGGCCAAGCCATGGCTTTGCCACTGGAATCCAAAGACCTACTTGAGGGGCACCCAAGGGCTTGGAGTTCATCTGCCCACCACCTCTGAACAACAGAGCTGCATGGCAAATCACAATTTTCAAAAAAACAGTTTGCCATGTGAGATGAAGAGGCAGATACTGGGAAGCCAGCATGGTGTAGTGGATAAGAGCGGTAGACTCGTAATCTGGGGAACCGGGTTCGCTTCCCCGCTTCTCCACATGCAGCTGCTGGGTGACCTTGGGCCAGTCACACTTCTTTGAAGTCTCTCAGCCCCACTCACCTCACAGAGTGTTTGTTGTGGGGGAGGAAGGGAAAGGAGAATGTTAGCCGCTTTGAGACTCCTTAGGGTAGTGATAAAGCGGGATATCAAATCCAAACTTCTTTTTACCCACAAACTACAGCTTGTTGTTCTTTCCTTTTCCAGTTTGCTGCTAGATCATTAACTAGGCCTGGGTGCTGTGTTTGTATTATGCTGGTTTACAGAATACATTTATTTGTTTTGTTTTTATTGTTACCCTTTTATTGTATCATTTAGATTGTGCAAAAGTCAGTAAAATACATTTATTTTAAAAATGCAACCAACCTGGATCCTGGATCCATCTTATCAGATACTGGAAGTCATTTTCTCTCTAAACCAGGGCTAGGTAGCCCCTGTTTCCTCCCAGATGTTACTGCAGTCCCACTCCCAACAGCAGCCGCCAGCATGACTCATGGTCAGGGATGATGGGAGTTGTAGTGCATCAACATCTGGATACAGAATCCCCATCTCTGCTCTACACAAATAAAACTGGGCAATCTCATTCTCTGAATTTTTACTTTGAAGTAATGTATGTTATATTAAGTGGGGCTCACACCCAAGTACAGTGGTACCTCGGGTTACATACACTTCAGGTTACATACGCTTCAGGTTACAGACTCCGCTAACCCAGAAATAGTACCTTGGGTTAAGAACTTTGCTTCAGGATGAGAACAGAAATCGCATGGCGGCAGCAGGAGGCCCCATTAGCTAAAATGGTGCTTCAGGTTAAGAACAGTTTCAGGTTAAGAATGGACCTCCGGAACGAATTAAGTTCTTAACCCGAGGTACCACTGTAATTATACAGAGTGTGCCATTGTATGGCAATTTGATTAAGCTGGAGAATTGTTTGGCCTTGCATCTCTGTTATGGCCAGCGTTCTCACAGAGCCCAGCACCTAGTGACTGAAAGAAAAAACTATATTGGCCATTGATGAAATTAATAATTTGATGGTTTGCTAAACTACTCTTTTGTGGATACTGAATAAAGAAAAGAAAAAGGGCCCTGCGTCAGTGGTTAACCTTAAAAGAGCATTTAAATCCACAATCAATGATCATGGACATCGATGTTTAACAAAGCTTTTAGCCTTTTAACCACCAGGAAATCTTCCTTTCAGGATATATTGCTCTTGGGGACTCTTATCATTCTGTGGCATTTTGGTGCAAACTGCCTGGGCTTTTCAATGAGCTCACATAACCCGGTCACAGCAGCCACTGTTTTTTTGTTTACCCCAGAATCACAGGCAGCAATTTCACCAGGTACAGCTTTCCCCCTGCAAAGATTGTGTGTGTGTGTGTGATGGGGAATCTGCAGTACTTAAAGGCTCCAGGGACTGTGGTAAAGAGGAAAGCAGTGCTCCAGTGTGCAGAATGTGGACTGGGACTTTTCTCCACTTCTTCTAAGACTAGAGCTCAGGGTCATTAAATTAAAGTACTGTATTTTTCCATGTATAAGACTAGGTTTCCCCCCTTAAAAATAATGTCAAAAATGTGGGGGTGTCTTATACACAGAGGCCACCCCCCATTTTCTTAAATCGGAGTCCCCATAGATAGGCGGCGTCTTATGCATGAGGGCATCTTATAGACAGAAAAATACGATAATTCACATTAGATTCAGGACAGACAGTTGAGCTAAAGGTGGATATTTTACTGTCTTGTTCTCTGTGATAAGTAGGGTCAGAAATACTACATGTCCTCTTCTTTTCACTGTGTAGATGAAGAGCTAAAGTTGAGGGCATGGGGTCTCAACTAGATGGTGTATCAAATATATGTGATTGTATTTGCAGGTGTTAATTTTCTTTTTAAAAACAACCATGAGGAGGGGATCCTGATCTAGATCTGGACTTTGGCATGGGGGAAGGGAGCTTAACTCTTTCCTCCTGTACAGTTTTCCAGACAAAAATCCACCCATTCAAAATTGCTGTTTCTGTTAATGTCCATTTCTCTTATGGCGAAAATACCAGCTTGCTTGTGTGTGTGTGTGTGTCACCAAGAAGACAGCACAGGGGGGGGGACCCCCCACCTCCTTCATGCAATGGTTCCAATCCAGATCAGCTTTTAGTGGTTTTGTTTTTTATAGAAAAAGAGCACGCATCTTGTCTCTTATTATTATGTATGACTGAGCTGGATGTGGAACCCAGATCAGGCTCCTCAAAGTCACCATTGACCAGTTGTGCTGGATAAAACATTAGACAGGAAGCAGTCTTCTTTTGAAATAAACCCACTGCTCTCATTTGTATTTAACTATCATATATGTTTGATAGTTAAATACAACTATCATATATGTGACTGCAAGAAGATCAAACACATCCATTCTTAAGGAAATCAGCCCTGAGAGCTCACTGGAAGGACAGATCCTGAAGCTGAGGCTCCAATACTTTGGCCACCTCATGAGAAGAGAAGACTCACTGGAAAAGACCCTGATGTTGGGAAAGATGGAGGGCACAAGGAGAAGGGGACGACAGAGAACGAGATGGTTAGACAGTGTTCTCGAAGCTACAAACATGAATCTGACCAATCTGTGGGTGGCAGTGGAAGACAGGGGTGCCTGGCGTGTTGTGGTCCATGGGGTCACGAAGAGTCGGACACAACTGAACAACTAAACAACAACAACAACAACATCATATATGTATGATCCTGTTTCTAGGTTCTTTCACTAGATGCAGAAATAGTATCTAGGGTGGGGCTTTGGGGATGCCAGTGGGTTGTCCACATCAAATGGGGTCAGTTCTCAATAGCTCCTGTGTGTTTCATGGAACAAAGGCCAACAGTGTCCTGAAATTGCCTTCTCCCTATAAACTACAAGAACACAGGAAGATGCCTTAGACTGAGCCAAAGTATTTGTCCATCCAGCTTGGTATTGTCTACAGTGATTGGCAGTGCTGTCCAGGGTTTCAGGCAGGAGAAATTTCAAGCAAAATCCCTACATGGAGATGCTGGGGACTGATCTGGGGGGCCTTCTGGTACCCAAGCATGTACTTTAACACTGAGCTATGGGCTTCCCCCTGACGGCTGCACAAAACCCAAAGCTTTTCTAATGCATTTTGACATCTAGGTAAAGAATAAAATGTTCCCCACCCTCTTTGACATACGGCAGTTGGATGGGCTGGCAGTTGAATGGACTTCAGCACTGGGACAGCGTCTTCTACTAGACCTGAGGCTAGCTCTGTCCTACCTTCCCAGAATCTGATGCCTGAGGCAGCTGCCTCCCCCTGCCTAATGGGAGGGCTGGCCCTGTATTCCTGTAACAAACAATGGGGGAAACGACCTGTTACACACATTTGCATGTAACGGTGCCTTGCTTGAGGGTCTTATGCTTCTTTTCTTTTTAAAAACAGATTCAGAAGGTCTCATCCCCTCGAGGGATCCCCACAATATATGTGCTCTCTCTTTGCCCTCCTGCCCATTGTGATTATGGGCTTTTCACTATTGAGGAATAAAGGTGATGAAGACAGCTTTCTCCATCAGATTCTATATTGATTCTATAAACATTAGCTTGTCTAACATTATTAAACATGATCTAATTAATCAATATGATATGACTACTTTGACATCAGGGCGTATTTGAACTTTTCTGTTAAATAGCTCAGGTTCCTGGACTCTTAGAAATAAGAGACTGAAAATGCCTATGAGATGATTTAGCTTGATCATGGCCACACAGGATTATTCTTACAATATGATTTCGAGAGCTTTGCCTACCTTAGTTTAAATATCCCTGGAGACTGAGCTTCCAGTAAGCTCCAGATTACCAGAAAATGGGCATTAAGAACAAGCTCGTTTTGCATTAAAAGCAATAGCCTCATCAGCACTTTATATTCTGATTCTTTACCCTAAATGTAAATATGTAAATAGGCTGAGGTAAAGCGGTGGTAAACTATTTTTCCTCTCAAACCTAAAAACAAATGTTTATATGCAATAATTGATATTGAAGGACATAATCCATACCAATTTTCCAGTTTTCGCAGAGGTAATGAACATATGTATGGGTTGTACCTCTTCAAACTGAAGGTGGAAGTTAATTGGGTAGATTGCTGCTCCATCCCCCCCCCCCCCAATCACTCCCCATAGAGAACAAGGTGCTGGTGGCAGAGGGAGAGCTGTGAACAGATTTGCCATAGTTTCCATGCGCTGCTCTGGTTCACCAGAAGCGGCTTAGTCATGCTGGCCACATGACCTGGAAGCTGAACGCCGGCTCAGCCAATAAAGTGAGATGAGCGCCGCAACCCCAGAGTCGGCCACGACTGGACCTAATGGTCAGCGGTCCCTTTACCTTTACTTTTAAAAAATGTATAGCAGGGTGTGTGTTTTTTAAAAAGACCTGTTTATTTCATTTATATCCCACCTTTTTCTCCAAGGAGCTCAAGGTGGTGTATGCGAACCTCCCCCTCCACATCCTGTCTCAACATTAGGTTGAGAGGCAGTGACTGGTCCAAGGCCACTTAGTGAGCTTCATGGTTCAAGTGGGGATGTGAACCCTGGTCTCCCAGGGTCTTAGCCTTACACTCTAACCACTGCACCCCACTGGTTGCTGAGCTGTTGCCCATAGTGCTGTCAGGGCTGGACTTTGGGGCCGAGGTCTGGACCCCCACTCAACAGACTGAGCAGGAGGACCCCCAAAGCAGCAGGGAAGTGAATACCCATTACCATCTCAATGTGAGGGGCTCCCATAAGACCCTTAAGATAGCCTGACTGCACCACCATTTGACCTTTGAGTGTGTCCGCTGCTGAATTACTGCATTTCTCCAGAGCTCAAGATGAACTATCTCACCGGGAATCCTGGGCAATACTTCAGTTAAAGCGAAAGCAAAGCAATATATGAAGGAAGCCTCATGTAAAATTATTTATGTGAAGGAGGAAATGGCTGCACCAGTATCAGCTCTGCTCTCATCTGTGCTAGCAGAGGGATCCAGTAAGCTCTTTCAGGACGCTTCTTAAATACAAAGGGGCATCATTATTATGCAGGCAGAAAGCGTATAGTCTTCACGTGTGTGTACGGAGGGAAAGGGACGACTTCCTCCGAAAGGTTTCCATCCTCCCACAGATCTAGAGAGATGCGAATTAGTTGCGAAGCCTTTGGAATGGTTGCTCCCCCCCCCCCCCCCTGCTACTGATGTGCTGCAAAGCATCTCTCTCCATCGCCACGCGCGCGGGGGATCGGCTGCTGAGCGTGTGCGTGAATCCAGGATTGTGGGTGGCTTCCTCGTGGAAAGCAAAAGCGACCTTCGTCTGTCCGTCCCCCCAGCCCCACCTCTGACAGGATCCCCACGTTACTCCTGCAGCACCGAGGGAGCCGCAAAGACGCGCCTTCCCCCGCCTGCCTGCCCATTCCCACCAGCGCTTCCCCACTTCGGACACCGGGTGGCGCCAGAGCTCGCCGGTGGCGCGGATGGCACTGCGGTGGATTTTCCTGGTCCCTTTTTTCGAGCTGACTGCGGAGAAGGGATGGCGGACGCGGGAGGGAGCCGATCTGCGGGGAAAGGCAGATTCCACGGCCGAGCGCTTCCCACGTCCGTCATCCATCGCTCTCTCTCTCGCGCGCCCGGTTGTTAAAAAACGATCACGTTCCATTATCCCAGGATCAAGGAGAATCCCGTTCTCCTGCGTTCCCTGCCCCGTTCCCACGCGCGTGTCTGCTCCCTGCGTACACGTGACAGCGGGAGGCGCCTCTCGGCCCGCGGGGACCTGGGGTAGGGGGTAGGGGGGGGAGCGGGCCTCTTCGCGGGTCCCGATCCTACGTCTCCGGCGAGGCGATCTCGAAAAGCACAGCTCATCGCCTTAACCTGGATAAGGGACGTGCGGTGGCCAAAATTGCTACAGGGGGCGGCGAGGGGGCGCGCGGGTTGGGGGGGGGTGGAAGCCCCCCAGGCGAATCCCTCGCCGCCTCCGCCATGTGGGCTACCTGGGCGCCGAGAGGGGCGAAAAGATGCCCGCCGCCCCCCCCCTCCCGGTCCTCCTTCCTCTCTCACGCCGATCTTCGAGATCCTTTTCGAGCCCTGCCTGGCTTTCGATTCCGATCACGTCTTTGCGTCTTAGGGGGAGCGGGCAGGGAAAGGGGGGGGGGGCGAGCAGAAGCCCGGCGCTGCTGCGATTTGCACCGCGGAGGGAGGCTGGAGGGTTGTCAACAACAACAACAAGCACCACAACCACAACCCCCCCCCCAACACCACACGCCAGACACGGGGAAAGGTGTTTTTGCGGAGGGCGGCGCGCACTCCCGCCCCGGATGCGCGCGCGCGGCCCGATCCCCGCCTGACTAATGGGCTCTTCTCTCCCGCGAAGCAGCCCCCGCCTCGCTCCCTCCCCCTTTTTATTTTGGATTTGAGGCTGGGCTCTCCCCCCCCCCTTTTTTTTCTTTTTTGGTCAAGGAGTTTCTACCCCTCCTTGCGTCAGCCTCACGTCACTTGGCCGGTGGCAGCCCCCGAGCTCTGGGGCTGGAGCAGGAGGCTGGAGCCGCTCTTCGCAGCGGCGAGGGGAGGAGGAGGAGGAGGGAGACGGCGGCAGCGGCGGCGGCGCGAGGGGCAGCGAAGCGCCTTCTTTCCCCCCCACCGCCAACCCCCACACGCAGCCCGCTCCCTCCCTGCGGTGTCGGCCCACAGAAGCGGGGCAGGAGGGCGGCTGACTAGGCGGCGGCAGCGGCAGCTCCCCCCGGGGCTCCTAGGTAGGCACCTGGCTGAGGAGAAGAGCGGGCTGGGGATGCGGCGCCCGGCTTCTTATTCTCGGGGCAGCGCGCGCGCAGGGCGGGAAGCGGGAGGGGGGCGCGCGCGCGCCTTTGCCCGGCTGACCCTCACGGGGCGCTTCTCCTTCTCTCCCTCTCTCTCCCTCAGCCGGTCTCCTCTCGCCTCTCCCGCGCCGCCTCTGAGGACTCCTCTCCCCGGCCGACGGAGCGCAGGAGGCGCAGTCGCCGCCTAGGGGCCAGGCAAGAAGGCGGCGGCCGCTGAGGCGGCGTCGGCGGCGCTGCTACTGGTCTGCGCGCGGGAACCTCGACGATGCCCGAGTGACTGGGAGCCGCGCTGGATTGATTGCGTTTTGCGGGCGGGAGGGCGAGCACGAGGCCAGCAGCCTCAGCAGCAGCAGCAGCAGCGCCCGCAGCTTCTTCCTCGGCGTCGGCATGGGGGCCTGGCCCCGGACGTGGTGTTGGCGGCGGCAGCAGCAGCAGCTGCACGGCTCCCCTCGGCCGGCGGCCACCCGCTTCTGGAGCTTGTGCTGGCTGGTGCTGGGCGCCTGGCGGGGGCTGGTGGCCTCCGCTTGCCCCGCGTCGTGCACGTGCAGCGCCGAGCAGATCTGGTGCCTGGAGCCCGCCGGGAACCTCACGTCCTTCCCGGTGCTCGGCAAGAGGAGCGCGCCCGAGAAAGTCACCGACATGTGAGTGGGGGTCCGGGGCGGCCGGGGGGCGGCGGGACCGAGCGGGGAGGCTCCGATGGATCCTCTCTCGATGGATAAACCGTTTCCCGATATCCTATCAGTATCACCATATCACAGAGATAGCTACATGCTTACATACACACGCGTGTATCTGGCGTGTGCGCAAACTAAATAAGGCAATCCTTTCAGATTTCTCATACTTGTGAATGACGCAGACAGGTAGCTTCCTAATTTTTATTTCCAATAACACCCACTTTTATATGCCAAATGGCAATTCAAACCCATTCTTTTGGTGTGTCTTTTTTTTTTAAAGCATTCATCACATTAAAGGCTCATGATTCTTCCCTCTCTTTTAACAACACGCACAATATCTCCTAGCTGCAAACCTATAAATTGTTTAATTCGGACTAGGCATATCTATTTTTATCTGCCACAAGTTTTTTTATAGTCACCATTCTGGGGCTGTGACCGTATGCCAGTAGACCGCTTCTGTCCACCCTTAGAGAATGGAGTCACATAAAGACTAACCACTATGTTTGCCTCTGTGCAGAGCCAGCGACAGTCTCTTGTAGCTAATAGCCATGAGAAGGATGGACAACCTTGCGTTGTGAGCCGCTCATCTGAGCATGATAATGGGGTTTTTTTTACCTCTTTTTGGCATCTCTTTCAGAAAATCTTTCTGCACTACCAAAACATTTCCCTCCATTCCTGTCTATTGGAAAAAGGCACCCTAGCCGTAGGCAAATGGGCTGTTCCTAAAGAGATTCTGCATTAAGGAAACTGTCTGAGACCTTTTGTAAAGGCTGTGTAAGACGAGATGGTCTCTGTATAGCAATGCACTTGCTCAAAAGGCAACTCACTGGAAGCCTAAAAGCCTCGGCTGATCTAATTTAGATTTGACTTTCCCTGAGATATAATTTGGAAAGCATTTAGCTTATAAATCTTAATTGCCCACAGCCCAATTTGCTGGGAATAAACTAGATGATAAAGCAATAAAGGACATGGATTGGTGTTCATTTTAGTACAAGGCTAGTATTCTGTTACAAACCTGCTGTCAGATTTTGCTGCGGAGAGAGGCAGCAGAACTTGAACATTCCTCCTTATTATTGGGTTTTTGCAAGCTGTTAGTGTTCTAAAAATAAGAGGGAACAAGGGCATATAGGCTAGCTGTGTGTAGTAGGCAAAAACCAAAGCACTGTTTGTTTGTATCATTTTTGTTCAGAGACAAGAAAAGCAGATGAGATTTATTTTCTCTTCATAGACTTTGGCCGTTTTCATGTTTCCTTAACAGCGTAGATGGTGTGCTTTGTCCTCACTTGCTGTTACATATTCTTCCATATAAAGTATATGAAGAATTGTGTAACAGTAGTACTGTAAATAAAGAATTCCTTACTTTTCCTTCCTCTAGGATAGGTTACCTCTTAGGTTCCCAAATTGTGGTGTGGGCCTCCCCTTTGGGGGCATAGGAGACTTTGCATGGAAGCCATGCTATACCAATGAGTGACTGGGCAGGTGGGCTCATCTCTCCTACCACCAACCAAGAATTGGGTGGGTTGAATGCCCTGCAGCAGAGGACCACCAGCGATAAATACTGGGTTTGTGGGGTAGCTCCTGTTTACCCAATTGAATGAGAGAAAGAAGCTTGAAAGGCTGCCGTGTTATTTCAACAATATTTCCTTGTATATGATCAGAGATGTTCTCCTCTAGCACACAAGCTCATTTGTAGAACAGAGTTGGTGCTGTATTAGTGACTTGGGGTGTCAAGAAGGTAAAGTAAGTTTCAGTCAGGGTGGAGGGCAAATTCAAAAAGTTTGGGAAATTCTGGATTGCACCATTGTATTAACCTTACTATTACTATAGCAAATTGAGTCCCTCTTAAAAATTAGAGCTGCTGGATTATTTTAATTGGAAAGGCAATCGGAAAGTACTTTACTTATCCTTTAGAACACAATGCAGATTTTTCAACCCAGGCTTCTTTCCCTCTGAAATAGGTAGCTGAGTATAGACTATATACTTCAATAAGAAATAACTGTAAATCAAGAGATGCATGAGATTGCTAAAGACATTTTATTCACTCTTCCACATTGAGTGCATTGTTTATTTACAGAATTTCAAGATATGTGGTTGTGTTCAAGAAGTATTTTTAAAGTTTTTCCTTTGCAGTTTTTTTTTTAGCTGAAAAATCCATTACCTTCATTATCAATTTCGTAAAAATCCTTGTTCTGGGCTGCCTATATACAGTTCACTGTAGTTCTTCTGCAGCATTTCCCAGTGTCTGGGTTTGGTAGAAAGTGATGGATTTGTTTTCTATGACATTGTTCAAAGGGCTTATTTTATTTTGTAGCTCTTTCTTTGACAATAATAAAAGCACATATTTCAGAAGGTGATAGTGACAGTTTGTTTTAATGGTTTTTTGTTCATCTTCAACTCAAGAAGATGACATTGATTTGGTACCCCATCCTTTCAGAGTGTTTGTTGTGGAGGAGGAAGGGAAAAGGAGAATGTTAGCCACGTTGAGACTCCTTAGGGTAGTGATAAAGCGGGATATCAAATCCAAACTCCTCTTCTTCTTCTTTCACTGACACCATCAATCACGAAAAGAATCATCCCCTTGTATTCTCTTTAACCATTTCTATTTAATTTGAAATTACCCTGAAAACATACAAGTTAGGTTCATTTCCTCCTTGCATTTCTGAAGTTTGTTGGCAGTATTTGTTCCCCCCAACCCCTATTACCACCATTTGATTTTGATATCATCTACATCACGAATTAGCCACAGAAGAATGGCTAATTTCCCAGGAGATTGTACAAATTCAGGATACAAAGCATTGAAATTGGCCTTGACACCAAAGGATGAGCAGCTCAAAGTTGTTCATTATTACTCATTATTAAATGTGGGAATTATTTTAGGGTTTCTTTGTAATATTTATGTGGCAACTGCACCATAATTAAACCAACGCTTTATATGTGGCTTCCAAAACTACACACAAACTACATACATAATTGAATGCTTCCAGCCTTACTTGTGCTAGTTCATCAGGCATTAAATAATAGCTTTTTCTGTTATATATGCTGCATGTTATAATAGGTGGAGTTTTGCATTCTTTTCCCATGTTAAAAACATGATGTTCCTAACTTGTGATTTTCTTTTTCTTTAAAAACATTGGGAGTGATTTTATTGCATGTGTTTTCCTATGATTGGTAAATCTCAGCTAATTTAGGAGGCAAACTTTTTTTGTGGGTTTGTGGGGGACTTTAAGGCCTTGTTATTGGATTCAGTGGAATTTTTCTGTAGAATAGGAGATACACGGTAAAATGGAGGGCTTGCTCGGTTTCAACTTTCCCATGCTTTGGTATGGTACAACACAGGGAAGGTAGAAGGATGGACAGCGGAGGGATAAGATCAGCTCAGAATAAGTTGTAAATGTGAGGTTCTGATGTCCTACCTAGGTGAAAATGCTACATTCTTTCGGCTGCCAGACCTTAAGATAAATTACTGTTTCCTCACAGAAGCTGACATAGAACTCACCGGGTAGAAATAGAGAATATCATTGGCTTTATGTATGTGGTTTGGGACTGGGCTGATTGAACCAGTTAGGGAGAAGAAGGAATTTTGCCTAAAGTGTTTTGCAGAATCTTTTTTTAAAAAAATCTCTCTCAGTAGATTATTCACAAACTTGCTTATCTTTTTAATGAATACAACAGACATGGTCTTATAAGCCTGTGCTTATAATGAGATTGTGTTTGATTCTGTTCCTTGGGGTCCCGGTGTGGGCTTGAAAAGCTTCTGCTACGTATACACACTTGCAATGGTTATTGCTCCGTAATGGGCCATAATCTACTTCTGACATGATTGTTGCAGGTTATTGGCTACACAAATATTCTTTGCAGTGAGACACTGTAGTAGGGAAATTAATGTAGGCCTTGCTTAGCTGCTGTTGTTACTAACAGCTGAGGAACAAGTGTAAGGTATTTGTTAAGACAGAGAATTCAAAATCCGCACTAGAGGCATTTCAAGTTCCCCCGCAGCGGAATTTCTAGAGTTAAAACATTAACATGATGGCTAATGGGCTAATGGGCTTCTTAGAGTTCTTGATTAATATTTTCTCTTGTGCTGAAATATTCAGTTGCAAAAATCGGGGTAATGTCAATAGCTTATCCTATCAAACTATTTCCTTATAGACTTCTGTATATTGTTGTAGCTAAGATTAGCAGTTCTTCTGTCAAGCTATTACTTCAGACAACCAACGTTTGAAATTAATTGTTCTATTTAAGAACGCATATAATGTGCCAACAAAAAAACAGGCAGCTATTCAACTCCTCGCCATAGCATTGAAAAGGCAGATTGTGTATGTGTATATTATGTATATCTAAAAGCCACAGCGTGAATTTGTAATGTGCTTGTAATGTAAACCACTTCAGCCCTGTTAATAAACGAGGCACATTGTGCAATTTAAATAATAAATTATTTAGCAAGGTTTGTAAGCTTGTGCAGAAAGGGGGGGGGGGTGGGAGGGGGAGAGAGATGTTTCTTGCATTCCTGTGAAGCTTTGTCCTGTTAATTTCTCAGGTCTCTTCCATGTTTTGCTCATTATGCTCTTTGCATAATACAATAAGAGCACCTCGTTCTTTTGCCCATTTGTTTTTATTTAATGGCCACTGCCAACTTCTACAGAAAATCCTGCTGAGGCTGAATCTGTTTTCCTCTCTGGCGATTTGTGTACGTTGTTCACCTCCTCACCTTGTACCAGACGCTGTTTTCTCCTCCTCGTGAGGAGGCAGCAGAAACACAGGCGAGAGCCTGAGACTTCTAGCAGGTTGCAATTTGTCCCCAGTAAGTATTATCTGAACAGACTCGGATAAATGTCTTGATGGAGATAGAACGGACACCAGGCTGCATGTTGTGGTCATATCTATACTGATACTTCAGGCCAGAGAAATTTGCAATGGAGGAACTCATGCAGGCATTTTTATCTTCGTACTTTTATGTGGCTGGGAAACTATGTGATAGATTGCCTTGTAGTAACTTTTAAAGGGCCAGTTCATTCATTGTTTAAAATAGCCAAGCTGTCTTAAGGTAAGTAGAAAACATTTGCAGGGGCAAGTTTATCTAGGCAACCTAATGAACATACAAGGGGAGGGGGGGGGCTGCAGGAATATGAAGGGCCAGCTCCGCCCCCTTGATGATGCTGTGCATGCCAGGAACTCTTTTCAGTGCAAAGTCAGGCAAGGGGGTCTCCTTAATCTCACAAAGGGTTTCCAATGGGGTTAGAAACCCTGATGGGCCATGTTTCCCATTACCTTATTGAAAACATTTCACATGATGAAGGGGGCCTTCTTCAGACTCAAATCAAGTTACTGGGGCATGTTGTGCTGTCTAGGGGCAGACCACGTGTTTCACAGAAACACCTGAGGAGGTCTTCTAGCTTTTGCATTTTCGCTATAGTGGTTGCCATGGCCTCCTGTTGACCTTTCAACCTGTTTTGACATGGGATTGATGATGCCCAATATTGCACTGGGAAAAGCTAAGCTCCAGAAGACAGGGAGCACAACACTTTTAAATGAGGCATCTTGCAGGATTCATTTTGTAAGGTGTGAAACATAAAGGTAAAGGTACCGCTGACCATTAGGTCCAGTCGCAGACGACTCTGGGGTTGCGGCCCTCATAATAGATAACTGTAAATAAACCTATATTGGTTCAATACCGTGGTACATTGGGTTACATATGCTTCAGGTTACAGACTCTGCTAACCCAGAAATAGTACCTCGGGTTAAGAACTTTGCTTCAGGATGAGAACAGAAATCGTGCAGCGGCGGTGCAGCGGCAGCAGGCGGCCCCATTAGCTAAAGTGGTGCTTCAGGTTAAGAACAGTTGCAGGTTAAGAATGGACCTCCAGAACGAATTAAGTACTTAACCCGAGGTACCACTGTATTTTGTTATATTGTTGTATTGTTTGTTGTGATGGCTTAGACTACTCACATGAGTAGTTACTTATGGGACAAAGCACTGGTACCTCTGAGCAGATCCTCTTCCTTTTTGCTCAAGAAAAAAAGGTGTGAGTCAGATCTTTTCAAAAGACGTCTATCCTAGTACTGTCTAAAGCAGAGTTAAAACCATGGGTAGGCAAATTAAGACCCGGGAACCAGATCCAGCCCAATTGCCTTCTAAATCCAGCCCGCAGATGGTCCGGGAATCAGCGTGTTTTTACATGAGTAGAATGTGCCCTTTTATTTAAAATGCATCTCTGGGTTATTAGTGTGGCATAGGAATTTGTTCATTCCTCCCTCCCCAAATATAGTCCAGCCCCCCCCAAATCTGAGGGACAGTGGAGCGGCCCCCTGCTGAAAAAGTTTGCTGACCCCTGGTCAAGACACTGTGAACCTTGATTTAGTGCTAAAGAAGCCCACCATCAATGTTCAAATAATTGTTAACCCAAAATAGCCTTATTCAACCAGGGGGGAAAATCCAATGATTTTGATTGCACTAGTTTTCACATTGTATTGGTTCAGCCACAAGTCACTGTATTAATCTGTGAAACTTTGAAAATTGGACTCTAGTCATGCTTATCACAATCACCATGGGAACCACTTCCCTGTGGCGAGATCTCATGCCTTGTGGTAAGTACCTGAGGACCAGAAACACATGTGCAGAGCTAATTGTGTGGGTCCTTCTCACAGAGGTGGATTTAGGGAAGAGCGACTGAACTGGTCGCACTGGGTGTGGAGCCTTGAGGGTGTTGCAGGAGGTGCCACAACCAGTCCCTTTTTTCTGGGGGGACGCAGGGGTACGCATACCCCTAAACATTTTGTGAATCTAAGTTTGGCCTCATTGAGGGGCAGTATTTCAATATGAGTAGGAAAATGAGAGTACAGTGGTGCCTCGCAAGACGAAATTAATTCGTTCTGCGAGTTTTTTCGTCTTGTGAATTTTTCGTCTTGCGAAGCACGGTTTCCCACAGGAAATGCATTGACGGTTTCCCATAGGAATGCATTGACGGTTTTAAGAAAAAGGCGCAAGACGTTTTCGTCTTGCGAAGCAAGCCCATAGGGAAATTCGTCTTGCGAAGCAACTAAAAAAACAAAAAACTCTTTCGTCTTGCGAGTTTTTCGTCTTGCGAGGCATTCGTCTTGCGAGGTACCACTGTACGCCTAAACATTCTTTAAGGGGGGATAAGCACAGGCCACAACTATAATGTAGAATGGAGGGTGAAAGGCTGGGGGCGCCAAATTTTGGAATTGCATATGGCGCTGGTGGAATTTGAGATCCCAAGGTCTGCCACTGCTTCCCACCCAGAGAAGTAGTGAGAAGAATCTGTGCAGTTGTTACTGGTAAAACAGTAACATGGGCTCTCATTATGGGGGGGGGAGATCCTCTGATGCTAGATATGGATAGCACTGCAAACATAACTTGTGGGGTACTGTATAAAATGCATAAATCATCTAATAGTAGACTTGGGTAGTGTCCATAGAGCAGCAAGGGAGGGGTATTAGCATGTATCAGGGCACCTCAAGCATTGCAAAAGTATGAAATATCATTAAGGTGGCAATTCCTTTGAAGAAATAGACGATATAGAAGCATGATTAGTCGCACCAACAGGGTAAAGAACAGATTCTATCCGTGGGCTGTTAGGCTGCTGAATGCAAAGATAACAACAGGGCAATTGACTTTCGGGTTTGGTGGGTGTGCATCAGTAAACGAGGGGAATTAAGACTAAGAGAGCTGAGTGGGGGGTGCCCGTGTAATCTCACTGTATACAAGTTGTACAAGTGACAATAAAGTATTTCAATTCCTCCCATCACCCTTGTTTCACCAGACCAGTGAAAACTGAGTACATACTTGGTACCCATGGAGCTTTGAGTGTCAGTTGGAAAATAAAAATAAAATATGGGAGGGGCAGGGGGGAGGAAGATCCCTTCCTCATCACTCAAGGAGGACTGGCTGACTGGAACTCTGAACAGGAGCCCTCCTGTTTGCAGGTGGGTATACAATGCAACATTATGTTGCAGATCCCACTTGTTCAATTCTGATGACAAACCAGGAATCCTTTCATGACTAAATTTTTTTGCCTCAGTATTTTATCTGGGATTTCTTATTTGCTTAAGAGGATTTTCTTGTGGTGCTGCCATTTTAGTCAGTGTGTAATGGTTGAAAAAAAAAAGGCGATGTATCAGACTGTGTGGAATTTATGGATTAATTTATCAGAGTTGCCGAGGAAACCTTGCATAGTGTCTTGTAACAAAGAATGACTTCTTTTCAGCACATAAGAAAATGATCTATAAAACAACTTCAGATTTTTAGTATGATTCTTCTTTTTACCAAATTCTTCCAAGAGATTCTGGCTTGGAAAAACTCAAATGATGTCCTCAAGATAAACACCACTGATATCTTATTGGAATGATAACTTTGGTTTCAGTCAGAATCTTTCTTTTTTTAAATTTAGAATTTTTAGCATGGAGTGGCAAGAACAGAGGGAAGCTTAAACTGAATTAAGATAAGATAGAGATGTGGGCGATTGCTCAGTCTTAGGAGGAGCAGTTCTGTGTGTTATTGAGGAGGTCACACTCCCCTTGAAGGACCATGTGTGCAGGGCGCTGTGTGTGTGGATTTGGGTTTGCTCTTGAGTCCATAGGGTGGGGCTATGTCCAGGAACCTATTTTTCCTTGGCTGGGCTGCTGTGTCTACTAGAAAAATTTAACCCCTGAATGGCTTGGGATCTGTATAGCACAGAGACTTCCACCTTCCACAAGTGTTTCCCTGCTTTCTTAAATTACTTGAGGTAATCTTTTTCCATCTACTTGCTGTGTTGGATGTTTAGACTGATGGTGAGATGGGCTAGAACCTTTTTGTTGTCGTTGTTCTAGTGCCACAGTTATAATCTCCTTCTTATGGTAAGCTGGGGAAGCGTTCTTAGGGATTTTATGAAAAATTGTGACATTGTCTTTGGTTACAAGTCCTACAGTGTGTAAGCTGATTTTAATTCTACTTGCAGATTGCACAGCTGTTTTACAACTTGCAGTTTTGTTATTGTTCATAGAATTCGTAATGCCTGTAACCTGCCTGGAATTAATAAAGAAGCATGGGATATACTTTTGCAAATGAATTAGTTGTGTATAGTTTTGATATGGGTCGTGGAATATGAAGGAAGTAGTCATTCAGGACAGAAAAAAATGGTCTTTTCACACTGATGACATGTTTAGAAATAGATCTCATTGATTGTGAGAATAGACTCTTACTATAATAAAGTAAGGGACACGGGTGGCGCTGTGGGTTAAACCACAGAGCCTAGGGTTTGCCGATCAGAAGGTTGGCGGTTCGAATCCCCGCGACGGGGTGAGCTCCCGTTGATCAGTCCCTGCTCCTGCCGACCTAGCAGTTCGAAAGCACGTCAAAGTGCAAATAAATAAATAGGTACCGCTCCGGCGGGAAGGTAAACGGCGTTTCCGTGCACTGCTCTGGTTCGCCAGAAGCGGCTTAGTCATGCTGGCCACATGACCCGGAAGCTGTACGCCGGCTCCCTCGGCCAATAAAGCCAGATGAGCGTCGCAACCCCAGAGTCAGTCATGATTGGACCTAATGGTCTGGGTCCCTTTACCTATAATAAAATAAGTGTTTTTGGAGGTTGTTTTTTTTAGAAACTCTGTGTACTCTGTATCAGATAATGGATAGTTTATGGAGCTCTATGCATGGAACCTATGCATGCTCTATGCAGCGGGTGGCGCTGTGGGTTAAAGCCTCAGCACCTAGGGCTTGCCGATCAAGAGGTCGGCGGTTCGAATCCCCGTGGCGGGGTGCGCTCCCGCTGTTCGGTCCCAGCGCCTGCCAACCTAGCAGTTCGAATGCACGTCAAAGTGCAAGTAGATAAATAGGGACCACTTACTAGCGGGAAGGTAAACGGCGTTTCCGTGTGCGGCTCCGGCTCGCCAGAGCAGCGATGTCATGCTGGCCACGTGACCCGGAAGTGTCTCCAGACAGCGCTGGCCCCCGGCCTCTTGAGTGAGATGGGCGCACAACCCTAGAGTCTGTCAAGACTGGCCTGTACGGGCAGGGGTACCTTTACCTTTTATGCATGGGACCGGGGTGGGGGGGGGGTAGGTGGCACAAGATATATCACAGAAGGCAAAAAGGAGAACAACCTCCTGTGCTCACTAATGCAAAACTCCTTATTGTAGGTTTAAGAGGAACCTGATCCCCATTTAAAAGAGGCCTTGCTGACTACTGTAGCACTAGGGATTTGCAGAAGGGCAAGGAGGTCAAGCTGCATAGCTCTGTATATTTCTCACTTATCAATACCGACAGAGGGTCCTGGCTTGTTCTTTTCCTTTTGCAG